>NC_047022.1:24418646-25625740 GCF_902652985.1 Pecten maximus | reverse complement strand
CTAGAAGAAATTGTTAGCATATACATCAAATTATTTGTGATTTTAAGACACTACATGTCCAAACAAACATTTTGGTATATTACATGACTATTTTTGTGCAATTTTTAAGCTATTTATTCGTGTTTGAAATTCAACATTATTCTGCTATATAGATGACCCTTAAGTCAAAGTATTCTTTAGTTTATAAAACTATGATTTCTGATTAAAAAGTGCATAATTGTTAAGAATAAAGTTAACCTTATTTAGAATTGATGAAAAGGGCAAAAGATAAGACCAGGATCCGTATTCATTAACTGTTCTCTTGTCCAAACTCAACTTTTGTGCACTTGTAATTATGTACTCCGATGAGATATGCAGGTTACAACATTCCCAAACAGATATCGTGGTTGCAACAATATTATAATACTTCTCGATGATATCGGAAATAAAAACTTGTCCCGCTGTCTTCATCAACCTACACTTTCAGCAGTCGACATACATCACGGACACTTCGTCATTGAGAAAAACACAGGATATGTATGACACTATGTTACACACACAAAAATATATAATTAACGATAGGGAATTGGAAATATTAACGCTCATATATACAATGTAGCTTACAAGCTGTGTTCATTGACAAGGTTACTAGTGCATATGACGAGGACGTAGTGACCTTGATCTCCAGTTCCCTACTGTATAGCTGATCGTCATCAATGCAGTATGTTATATAAGAAATCATGTAATGAATATATTCGTTAAAATAAAGTGTAGGTCGCCTAAAGGAAACTTAATGAAAAGAGTAAAAGTTATTATCTTTACATTAATACGGCAGTTTTACTCAAGATAACCAAAGTGCTTCAAGTATTAAATCCTCAAAATTCTCAATTCGACCCGAAGTATCGCTAATTACCGCAAAGACAGGCGGTATTTGTGTACGAAACGTCATTTTATTGTACATTACCAGTAGGCACAAAATCTTATATCATCCTCATTCGGGCATAGATTTTATCAATAGAAATTTTGCAAGTTTCTGATGTCCGAACGAATGAATGCCTCTTTACAGGTCTTTGTTATCTATTTTAGGTTCTTCAAATGGCACAAAGTAGCAACATCAAGGATACGGTTTACGGGTTCAAAGGTTACGAGGGGACAGAATGGCTTCTCGAGATGAACCTTCCGCGTGCGTCCATGGAACCTGACGAAGCTTCTGTCACTAAAATCAAGCAAAATAACAAACAACTTAGTGTAAGTAATATGTTTCTTATCAGCGAGATTACATATATATCTTAATAACCATGATGGCAACATACAACGTAGTTACCGACAATCATCTGTATAACCACAATATTCACACATATTCTTACGTTTACAATCATGGTGACTTCCTATATCGACATGTTTAAAACAAAAAGCCATATTACTGATATTTGTTAGTTATTTGAAAATATTGAATTACACAATAAACATGCTCGAAAAATGATTTTGATTAAAGAACGCCATCGTCAGGTATGAAACATTGGTCAGTGTTGTTTAAGTAACAGGTTTGTAAGCAATCAGGGAACAAGTTATACATTTATGAATATATGCAATGACTGTTCGTGTAAAAAAGATGAGTTATATATATATGTATATTTTCTTATAACTATCAGGACGTTCCTAAATATATCGTACTACTAATGTAGTCTCCTGTTGAATTAATTTATCCGTTGTATCACAAAAACGGAAATCTCCATAACTTTTTATTGAGTGTACAGCGATAGTAAATACTGTACACAAGTTAATTGATGGAATAGTTCACAATGATTGGTAAAGATCGGATAATAAACGCGTCATAACGCGTCATGAAGTTCTACTTCGTTTGTATGAGTTTGAATTAATACATGTATGTCTTTATCTATTTACATATTGTTACTTAAAATAGAATGGCGGATACGTGATCTGATCCCAAATGAAGATATTTGTATTTATCTTTTGTTTCCTTTTAAGGAAATGCTGACAGCTATTGCACGCGATGCTTCTGAGCACAATATTGACACGATCTGTAGCCAATGGGATAGTTATGGCCTGGGAAAAGCAATTGCTATGTCAGCAAGGTTGGCAAGCATATCACGAGCATTCGGTACTGACCACTACGAGGATATAGACACACAAATCAAGAATTGTCTAGAAAAGTGGCTTCGTGTCCAAGGTATTTATATATATTGAGCTAGTCATCCCGTACATTAATCAAAACAATTGAATTAATTTAAAAGTTTCCCTGTGATAATATTTCACTGTGAAGTGTTACTATTGTTTAGAGATTTTCTCTCAGAGCGGTGGACGTTCCCGGTGACATCTGATTATGTGGTATATATTTTGTACCTGATGATGATGATATTTATATGTTATTTGTGACGTTTCATTGGTATATACCTGATGATTATAATATTTATATGTTTCTTATGACTTTTTCATTGTGTGATGTATTACTAAATACATTATTGGTCCATATTAACACCAGATACCCTGGCAGACATGTGGAAGTTCCACTATGACACTGTGTGGGGCGGCCTGTTCCTCCGAGCCACTAATAACGCTGATGTTGGCTATGGATATGACTTTGGTTTCCCTTATTACAACGACCACCACTTTCACCTAGGGTACCTTCTGTACGCCATCGCCTACTACGTCAAACACCACCAGGACTGGGGCCAGCGTGAGTAAGACTGTCCTCATCTCTGTATGATACTGACCATATCAGGAAATATTGATACGTACAATGTGCGCGGATCCCCTGGAAAGATACATCCGTTGTTATCAATTAAAGACAACGCGCCGTTTTGACGCTAATGTAATATAAGGAGTGTAGAATCGCGTTAGAGAAGTACATATTGATAAACATGTCACTTCTGATTGGTTCAATATGGGTAAAACAGAAAAAAATCATATTAATGGGATGTTTTATGGTGATAATATAGTTCTAGGTAAAATTCATATTAATGGGAATATTTTATGGTGATAATATAGTTCTAGTTAAAAGTCATATTAATGGGATGTTTTATGGTGATAATATAGTTCTAGTTAAAATATCATATTACTGGGATGTTTTATGGTGATATTATAGTTCTAGTTAAAATTCATATTAATGGGATGTTTTATGGTGATATTATAGTTCTAGTGAAAATTCATATTAATGGGATGTTTTATGGTGATAATATAGTTCTAGGTAAAATTCATATTAATGGGATGTTTTATGGTGATAATATAGTTCTAGGTAAAATTCATATTAATGGGCTGTTTATGGTGATAATATATTTCTAGGTAAAATTAATATTAATGGGATGTTTTATGGTTATAGTATAGTTCTAGGTAAAATTCATATTAATGGGATGTTTTATGGTGATATTATAGTTCTAGTGAAAATTCATATTAATGAGATGTTTTATGGTGATAATATAGTTCTAGGTAAAATTCATATTAATGGGATGTTTTATGGTGATAATATAGTTCTAGTTAAAATTCATATTAATGAGATGTTTTATGGTGATAATATAGTTCTAGGTAAAATTCATATTAATGGGATGTTTTATGGTGATAATATAGTTCTAGGTAAAATTCATATTAATGGGATGTTTTATGGTGATAATATAGTTATAGTGAAAATTCATATTAATGGGATGTTTTATGGTGATAATATAGTTCTAGTGAAAATTCATATTAATGGGATGTTTTATGGTGATAATATAGCTCTAGGTAAAATTCATATTAATGAGATGTTTTATGGTGATAATATAGTTCTAGTTAAAATTCATATTAATGGGATGTTTTATGGTGATATTATAGTTCTAGTGAAAATTCATATTAATGAGATGTTTTATGGTGATAATATAGTTCTAGGTAAAATTCATATTAATGGGATGTTTTATGGTGATAATATAGTTCTAGGTAAAATTCATATTAATGAGATGTTTTATGGTGATATTATAGTTCTAGTGAAAATTCATATTAATGAGATGTTTTATGGTGATAATATAGTTCTAGGTAAAATTCATATTAATGGGATGTTTTATGGTGATAATATAGTTCTAGTTAAAATTCATATTAATGGGCTGTTTATGGTGATAATATAGTTCTAGTGAAAATTCATATTAATGGGATGTTTTATGGTGATAATATAGTTCTAGGTAAAATTCATATTAATGAGATGTTTTATGGTGATAATATAGTTCTAGTTAAAATTCATATTAATGGGATGTTTTATGGTGATATTATAGTTCTAGTGAAAATTCATATTAATGAGATGTTTTATGGTGATAATATAGTTCTAGGTAAAATTCATATTAATGGGATGTTTTATGGTGATAATATAGTTCTAGGTAAAATTCATATTAATGAGATGTTTTATGGTGATATTATAGTTCTAGTGAAAATTCATATTAATGAGATGTTTTATGGTGATAATATAGTTCTAGGTAAAATTCATATTAATGGGATGTTTTATGGTGATAATATAGTTCTAGTTAAAATTCATATTAATGGGCTGTTTATGGTGATAATATAATTCTAGGTAAAATTAATATTAATGGGATGTTTTATGGTGATAATATAGTTCTAGTGAAAATTCATATTAATGAGATGTTTTATGGTGATAATATAGTTCTAGGTAAAATTCATCTTAATGGGATGTTTTATGGTGATAATATAGTTCTAGTTAAAATTCATATTAATGGGCTGTTTATGGTGATAATATAATTCTAGGTAAAATTAATATTAATGGGATGTTTTATGGTGATAATATAGTTCTAGTGAAAATTCATATTAATGAGATGTTTTATGGTGATAATATAGTTCTAGGTAAAATTCATCTTAATGGGATGTTTTATGGTGATAATATAGTTCTAGTTAAAATTCATATTAATGAGATGTTTTATGGTGATAATATAGTTCTAGGTAAAATTCATATTAATGGGATGTTTATGGCGATAATATAATTCTAGGTAAAATTAATATTAATGGGATGTTTTATGGTGATATTATAATTCTAGGGAAATATCATATTAATGGGATGTTTTATGGTGATAATATAGTTCTAGGTAAAATTCATATTAATGGGATGTTTATGGTGATAATATAATTCTAGGTTAAATATCATAATGGGTGTTTTATGGTGATAATATAGTTATAGGTAAAATTCATTAAATGGTTCCTTTGATGACTCGTAAACTGAAGCACGCACTTTGAATGATATAAACCGGACAATAACGCCCAATGGGTACTCGTCGTATTTATGCCCCACCCTATATGGGAGCGACTTATATGCTTTCAGTTATCATGACACCGAGTTACGTGCTACAAACATTGATAATTAAAGAGCCAGTACTTTCATTATTTTCTTCAGGAATTCTTCTGAACTTAAGACAATTCCTTCTGGAATATTGTTCGCTATCATCAAGTATATGTGGTTACCGAGAACTGTGATACCCAGTTTCGACATGAGGGTGTCCTTGAAAAGGTCATTGATCAGGAGTTGGCTGAACACTTCATTAACTACACTTGGGTCGGTTATAGAGTTAATAGTGTAAATACTGTCTGGATGGATTGATTCATATTGTAAA
This sequence comes from Pecten maximus, assembly GCF_902652985.1. Lineage (NCBI taxonomy): Eukaryota > Metazoa > Mollusca > Bivalvia > Pectinida > Pectinidae > Pecten > Pecten maximus. The sequence continues at coordinate 25,620,164 of NC_047022.1, read as the reverse complement.
ATGATCAGTAGACAAACGACTATAGATGAATCAGAGGAAGACGTGTACACACATATATACATATATAATAAAATAAAACGCCAAACACAGATATGCTGTCTCCACAGCACTGCTGTCAGCAGATCTGTGTTTGGCTTTTTATTTTATTATTATTTACCGTTACATGGACATTTCAACTTGATTCTATATATATATATACATTGTATATATACATTGTATATATATATCTTAGCGAGACATGGCGACTACTCGCTGGACTATGGTGACCGCTAATCACATAGAGAACGAAGAAATATCCATTTTCCGAATAAGGATGAATGTGTTGTCGTCGGCCTTGTGGTATCCATGAACAGTACCATGTAAAGGCAACAAAGTCGATCATGATGAGTCAAGAAAAGATTAAAGTTACATAATACGAGATATCGTCATTGCTCGCCCACTCACATCGACCATTCCTTTAAATTGGTATTTGATGACGATAATATCATTCTATGTTATATTCATTTGAAAGGGATGTTTGATGACGATCATATTATTCTATATAGAATCATTGCACCTAACGACAAAGATTGTCATCACTCTAGCGGCTTCATTCCGTTTGGGATTTTGATAAATAGGGGATATTAAATGGTTTTCCGTTTAATATAACATATATATTATATTTCACGAGTATGACAGAATATCAATATCGAAATAGTCTCTCATACGAGTGGAATATACACAATGTATGTTATATTTAACGGGAAACCATTCAATTTTCTTTTTATTGCATCTCATTAACTTAAAAACAAAATTAAAAACATCGAAAAATTAATATTGTCAAAAAGTGCGGGAATCAGTCATCTCTTTGTGACGTTACTCCACGTCAACTTGACGGCGACGTTTTGAAAGGACTGATCAACACAAAGCGTTTTCTGCTGTTATAGGATAATCTGCATTTGTCAAAAACTAGTCTGAAAATTTCAGAAATACAGCAAAATAACAAATTTATCTCCGCTTCGTTTGAAAAAATCGGTAAGTTTTAACGAGGTGAATACAAAGGTCCACTCTGCATGATTGGTCAAAAACGGAAAACTTATATTTTCACTGCTGAACGCTGCAGTGAAAATATAAGTTTTATTAGTTTGATAAATTTCTATATTGCACTGGCAAAAATGCAATAAAACTATATATCACACAAGATACAGGACCGTATCTTCTCGAACAAGTTTAGGTTTCACGGTTTTCGGGTCACCGTTGCTATTTTAAGTGGGGCCGGTAGGGGACATGTATCGCTTTATCAAAACCCAGAATCCTTTTTCAACATCACACTCATTTTAAACGGATCTTTGGTGACGAATGATATTATAATAATTATAACATCCATTACATGGAATCTTTGATGACGATAATATTATTTTGTTTTTTTATTTATTTCAATTTAATCTATTTATTCAAATTGACGAATTAGCAATTCACTTATGGACACTATTCCCCTTTGTTAATCAGAATATATTGGATAAACACGTAACGTCCTGTAAGGCCCTGTTGGTTATTCCAGAAATAAGCATTTTTGACACATATAAGATTTTATTTCTGTGAACCTGAAATTGTCGCTCATTAAAACAAACTTGATCTCCCTTCATGCAAGCATAGTACTACTGGCATAATATCACTCTAGGCATTTCACTCCATATTTGAACATACTTGATAGCTGCTTCCATTGTACCAGATTCCATGGAGACAACACCGCTATGGATACACTGAATTGTATAACTTATAGTATCATTTGGTGTTACTTTCTCTATAGCATATTGAATGTACTTAAATTAAAAGGGCGTCTACGGTTTTAGTAATGTTAGGATAAAAATTCTTCTCTTTTAAAATAAATTATGTTTATTAAGTAATAAGAAAAAATGTGTGAACATTTAGATACACTTATTTCAGAGCACAAAGAACGTGTGTATGCCCTTGCTAGAGATGTCGGTAACCCGAGTTATATGGACAAATATTTCCCCGTTGTTCGCCATAAGGACGTGTACATGGGCTTCTCCTGGGCTACGGGCGTGGTTCCAGGCCAGAGACAAGAAGAATCGTCCTCGGAAGTAGGTTTATTTGCATTGGGATTTTACAGATATGTCGGACATATTAAACGGAGTATTCAAGACATATACAATTGAAACTTTCTAAATAGTATGCATGTAAGGATTTCTTCTGGGATATAGATAAACAAAGTAGAGGACATTTCTCTGAGAGATGATACTTACTCATACGGGATGTTCTTGTTAAAGGAAAGAGATATTCTTGATATGACGAACGAGTTTTAATGTATATATAATGGCAGGCTTCTGCAGGGGTGGGTACAAAATTAATAGTAGTGTCATGTATGTTAAATATAATAATTTATTTTCATTCTGTACCGGAGGTCTTTGAAAGGCAAAAACGAATATCGTTTAAGTATGATATCCGGGATTTTTTCCGGGTGTAATGTGCACAGGAGGAAGTTGTTATGGATGACCTGGAATAGGACGATTTATTTCGAACAAGTGGCAATACGCTTCTCGTGTCCATTTCTGAATCATGTTTCTTTAAACTGTTCCCAGGCATTGAACTGTTATCATGGCCTCGCTGCCTTGGGAGATGCTTACAATGACGACGTATTGAAGAAGACCGGTCAGGTGACGCTTGCCACGGAGATTGAATCCGTAAAGGAATACTTTCATGTGCGGAACCATAACGAGGCTCACTTTCCACCAATCATCAGAGGTTACGGAGCAGTAGGACAGATCGCTGAGGATAACTTTTACGTTTACACCCTGAACTGGCCGTGCGCACCTAATGTATTCCCAATGAGACATGCATGTCTAATTGGTATACAGATAATACCCATTACAGCCGCGTCAAAGTACTGGATGGATCAGGTCAGTTTGAAAACTTTTTTGTGCATCTTGTTTCTTTTTTTTTTTCTGGAACACACGTGCCTCTAATGTGCAAACAGATAACACCCTTTACAGACGCGATGAATACAGACGTATCAGGTCAGATGTGAAGGTCGTTTACAAAGGGTCGGATTCCTTCGAAATTTGACGATATTTCTTTTCCGTACCATCGGAATTACTTCATCATCGATCATATCTCTATATTTACCAATACGTACACAACGGACATTGTGTGTTGGGATCGAGTAGGTATATTGGGTCTTCATTTGTGTTGCTATGTAATGTTTATTTATATATCTGCATTTCAAAGATGGAGTTATAATTTGCAAACCGCGCGCACATCATTTAATCTATTAATATCCATTACACTTTCCTTGTATAAACTTCAACACTACCAAATGTATAAATTATGTTAACCTTCTGCACATGCGTGAGACTACTCTCCTTGCAGAGATGTTCTAAAACGACTCGGGAAGTTTGCTGTTTTCCTGTTTATCTATACTCCTTACCAGTGGCGTAGGAAGCGGGGGGGGGGGGGGGGGGGGGGGGGGGGGGGGGGGGGGGGGGGGGGGGGGGGGGGGTGCAAAAGTTACCACTCCATTGCTAATCAAACTCTTTCTGGTGTAAATAAATCGATGGTGTCAAGAAAAAATATCTAAACCCATTAGCCCAACGATATAGACATTTGGGACATTATCTGTCTTTGATATGGTTATTTAACGCATTGCTGGTCCCGTCATTGTTTTAATGAATTATGCATGCCCCGCAGGGCCTTTATAGTAGATGTCGTTATTATGACGTAAGCTACTGAAAATATAATTACCGAACTCAAGCCTAATTGTGTAGGATTTTTGGTTCAGTAAGCAGTGGCGTAGGAAGTCGTCATGATAATTTATGTAGTACAAAATAAGTTATTTTCGCAAATCAGGATTATATTAATTATTTATAGTAAAACATGAATCACTAGGCGTGGATCCAGGATAAGCTTGACTTAAGAGTACAGTTGCCCCCCCCCCCCCCCCCCCCCCCCCCCCCCCCCCCCCCACCCTCCCTACGCCACTGTATAGACTGTAGACATGGAGGGTGACTTGACTGTAGGATGTAGGTAAATCAGGTATGGGGAGTGATAGTATAGACTGTAGACATGGAGGGTGACTTGACTGTAGGGTGTATGTAAATCAGGTATGGGGAGTGATAGTATAGACTGTAGACATGGAGGGTGACTTGACTGTAGGATGTAGGTAAATCAGGTATGGGGAGTGATAGTATAGACTGTAGACATGGAGGGTGACTTGACTATAGGGTAGGTAAATCAGGTATGGGGAGTGATAGTATAGACTGTAGACATGGAGGGTGACTTGACTATAGGGTAGGTAAATCAGGTATGGGGAGTGATAGTATAGACTGTAGACATGGAGGGTGACTTGACTGTAGGATGTAGGTAAATCAGGTATGGGGAGTGATAGTATAGACTGTAGACATGGAGGGTGACTTGACTGTAGGGTGTAGGTAAATCAGGTATGGGGGGTGATAGTATAGACTGTAGACATGGAGGGTGACTTGACTGTAGGATGTAGGTAAATCAGGTATAGGGAGTGATAGTATAGACTGTAGACATGGAGGGTGACTTGACTGTAGGGTGTAGATAAATCGGGTATGGGGAGTGATAGTGTAGACTGTAGACATGGAGGGTGACTTGACTGTAGGGTGTAGGTATATCAGGTATGGGGAGTGATAGTATAGACTGTAGACATGGAGGGTGACTTGACTGTAGGATGTAGGTAAATCAGGTATGGGGAGTGATAGTATAGACTGTAGACATGGAGGGTGACTTGACTGTAGGGTGTAGGTAAATCAGGTATGGGGGGTGATAGTATAGACTGTAGACATGGAGGGTGACTTGACTGTAGGATGTAGGTAAATCAGGTATAGGGAGTGATAGTATAGACTGTAGACATGGAGGGTGACTTGACTGTAGGGTGTAGATAAATCGGGTATGGGGAGTGATAGTGTAGACTGTAGACATGGAGGGTGACTTGACTGTAGGGTGTAGGTATATCAGGTATGGGGAGTGATAGTATAGACTGTAGACATGGAGGGTGACTTGACTGTAGAGTGTAAGTTGATCAGGAATGATGACTGATAAGTGTTGATACAGCGGTGAGAGTTAATGGTATAGTGGGGTAGCCTTACAGTATCGAGTGGGCCATTAAATATAGAGCGTAGCTAAATGAGGAAGGGTAAGGAATGGTTAATATGAAGTATGGAGGCATTAGGAATTGGTGAATAGGGTAAAGGGTAGTAAGGATAAGTAAAGATTTGAAAGTTTGACAGGAAAACTGACTGAAGATGAAATGGAGAAGTATAATCATTTAAGCTTCCCGCCATAAAGTAATCACAGGTTTCCTGTTGTCCATCTGTCCTTCACAAAGTCAGCCAAGAGATCGTCGTGTAAACAGGTATCGATATTTTGTGTGAAAATTCATTTGGTATCAATGCTGTTCAGTCAATTTGTAACTTTTTCTTAACTTATTTGTCCACGAGGTATATGTTGAAAGCTCTTGTAAGAACAGAAAATTTCTCCCGTGATTAAACCTCAATGCTGCTTAGGAAAATGCACATTTTTAGCTCACCTGGCCCGAAGGGCCGGTGAGCTTATGCCATGGCGCAGCGTCCGTCGTCCGTCAACATTTTCTTTAAATTGCTACTAGTCCTAAAGTATTGAATGGATTTCACCAAATCTGCTCAGGAACATCCTTGGGGGAAGGGAAACAGAGTTTGTATAAATTTTTACTCTGAACCCCCAGGGGCCTGAGGTGCGGGGCCAAATAAGGGAAATAGGGGTTAATCCTTTAAATCGCTACTTGTCATTAAGTTATGAATGAATTTGAACCAAATTTGGTCAGAAATATCCTTGGGAGAAAGGGAACAAAGTTTGTATAAATTTTTATTCTGAACCCCCAGGGGCCCAAGGGGCGGGCCAAATAGGGGAAATAGGGGTTAATCCTTTAAATCGCTACTAGTTGTAAAGTTATGAATGAATTTGAACCAAATCTGGTCAGGAACACCCTGGGGGGAAGGGGGAAAGAGTTTGTATAAATATTGATTCTGACCCCCAAGGGGCCTGAAGAGTGGGGCAAAATAGGGTAAATAGAGATTTGTCTTTATATCACTACTAGTCATGAAGTTCTAAATGGAAATCAACCAAATTTGGCCAGGAAGGGGGAAAGAGTTTGTATAAATATTCACTCTGACCCCATGGGGCCAAAGGGGCAGGGCCAAATAGGGGGAAAAGAAGAAATTCCTTTAAATCACTACAGTACTAGTCATAAGTTATGAATGGATTTGAACCCAATTTGGTGAAAAGGGAACAGATTTTGCATAAATGGTTACTGTGACCCTCCATCCCATAACTATGTATAGCATCGCTGGACGTTAAGGGATAAACACAATTCGTATGTAAAAATAGGCCCAAGGATCTTTCCCCACCCTAAGGGACTTAGTTTTATTTTCTTTTAACACAATTATGTTGTAAAAATCATCCGTAGGGTCTTTCAGTCCCTTTGAGAGTATATGTATTAACAATTGAACATGAACATTATTTTGACATTTGGTCAAATCCAACCTGGTGAGCGATACAGGCCCCATGGGCCTCTTGTTTTTTTGTATTTTTGACATGCTTATAGCTTTGGCTTTATTTATTTCCGTTTCCAACAGAGGGAGGGAGGCCGTGTTATAATCAATGCCTTTGTCTATATTACAGGATTGGGCATCTCATATAAAAAGCTCGTGTACTCAAGCCATCCATCCAGAAACTGCACCCGATTATAATCTGACTAACCCCGGGGATATGGGGAAACTTGACTCGGTAAGCTTTTTCTTATTATTTTTCGCGAGAAAAAATGTCCTTTTGAATTATTTTTTGGTTAAATTACCGTTAGATTTGTCGAATATTTTAAAGTTACTGTTGTTATGGCCACCAAACCTATAATTTACAACATTGGTGTTTAAGATTTTCCCACGATTATCAAGCTAATAATGCAACGATATTTTTGCAGTCGCACGTTCACGACTTTCCCTGATATTTTTGTTTCCCAACCAACAAAACAAAATACGGCATATTGATATACACAGTGGTCCAACGGAAATCGGACACTTTCTTCTCCCTGACAATATTTATATGTGTTACTGAAACATTTTATAAAAAGTCAAAAAGTTAAAGTCATAGCATCAACCATATACGTGTGAAAAATATACGTCCAGTTTTCAGGGAAACGAATCTCAATATGAAAAAATGAATTTAAACAATACATCAATATACCTAACTTTTTGTTTTCAATGTCATAATAGAAATTAAGGAGATATTGATGATTGCTTTTCTGCCAACTCATAAACATTTCAGACGGGATATTCAATAAACCGCTTTTTCATTGCAAATTATAAACTTTTTGTAGTTTTATCAATGACAACAGACGATGTTTTAGTAGGGGAATATCGTAGATCCATTGTGTTGAAATAAAAACAATAGTTTGCACTAAACTCTGTTGAAACATACATGCACTTATAGGTAATCGTTAGTCCTCATCGTGCCTTACAACGTGAGATCTTTCCACGACGCCATAGGAATAAGTGTCCCTCCCATTAGTGTGTTTATATCATGACTATCATTACCATACATGTAACAACACCAGCAGAGAATACCGAGGAAGTAACGAAACCATAACTCTATCTACCAACACATGGCGACCTTTGAAAACTTTCCATGCGAATATGACCAGGTGTTCCGAATGATAAACATCGTATGTTTCATTGACGATGCCCGCTATACGAATCTAGGTCAAATCGTGGTTAAGTCGCATCCTCAAAGAGAGAACTAGGGTGGAGACAACGAAACCACCAGGCTTATCAACAAGCATCGAACACGGCTATATATCACTCAAATGAACCTCAAACTGTAAACCCCTCAGTTCCAGTAAGCGACCTGTAAGTGGACCAATGTTATTTATTTGAACAATCTTGACCGTGTTTTGTTCCAGCATGACGTGTTATTGTTTAAACATTCTTCAACCATGAGGTTTTGAAGTTGGGTAAGGGTCGTTCATTTGAACAAACTTGATAATCCTTCATCCAAGCTTATCATTAGCCAAATATCATAACTCTGAGCCAGTCGTTTATTTTGAAGATGTTTTTAAGAATTATTTAGCACAACTTATCAAAGCTCTAGTCTGTAATGTTGTTTATAATTTTTTTATATGAGAGTCCGTCTTTTCTACATGTTAGTAAACATAGTCAGAAGTGATTTTCAAAGATGTTCCCACATTTGACCTTAAAAATCAAGTAGCCAAAGTTGCAGGTAAGCTAAATATTGATGTACGGTGTATAAGAAACTTCACATGTGCCTATTGTGTTTTCTAAGTAGTTGTCAAATCAACAATTAGGTCTGTAACTATTTTGTTATCACAGCATGATAAAGATAATTAATTAGGAGTTCAAAAAGCAGTTTCTGATAAAAATAATCATAACATGGAACTTGATATTGGATTATTTTTCAGGGCTGGGCGGCATTCTGTTATGCAGGCATGGCTCCATATGATGATACACATATGCAAATGGCTGCCGACTTTGTCAAGAATAAAGGCCCAAGGCAGTTAGTAGGAGGAACTGGTGCCGCCAGTACCTTACTCTTTATATACGGACGTACATAGTATACCTCAACAACAACACTGGCCAGAGATATCTCATTTGTCTCTACCAACAATAATCACCAAAACTACTGTTTATATACGGACGGACATAGTATACCTCAATGACACTGGTCACAGATATCTCATTTGTCTCTACCAACAATAATCACCAAAACTACTGTTTATATACGGACGGACAAAGTATACCTCAATGACACTGGTCACAGATATCTCATTTGTCTCTACCAACAATAATCACCAAAACTACTGTTTATATACGGACGGACAATAATCACCAAAACTACTGTTTATATACGGACGGACAATAATCACCAAAACTACTGTTTATATACGGACGGACATAGTATACCTCAACAACAACACTGGCCAGAGATATCTCATTTGTCTCTACCAACAATAATCACCAAAACTACTGTTTATATACGGACGGACAAAGTATACCTCAATGACACTGGTCACAGATATCTCATTTGTCTCTACCAACAATAATCACCAAAACTACTGTTTATATACGGACGGACAATAATCACAAAAACTACTGTTTATATACGGACGGACATAGTATACCTCAACGACACTGGTCACAGATATCTCATTTGTCTCTACCAACAATAATCACCAAAACTACTGTTTATATACGGACGGACAATAATCACCAAAACTACTGTTTATATACGGACGGACAATAATCACCACAACTACTGTTTATATACGGACGGACATAGTATATCTGAATAACAACACTGGTCACAGATATCTCATTTGTCTCTAACAACAATAATCACCAAAACTACTGTTTATATACGGACGGACAATAATCACCAAAACTACTGTTTATATACGGACGGACAATAATCACCAAAACTACTGTTTATATACGGACGGACAATAATCACCAAAACTACTGTTTATATACGGACGGACATAGTATATCTGAATAACAACACTGGTCACAGATATCTCATTTGTCTCTACCAACAATAATCACCAAAACTACTGTTTATATACGGACGGATATAGTATACTTCAACAACAACACTGGCCAGAGATATCTCATTTGTCTCTACCAACGATAATCACCAAAACTACTGTTTATATACGGACGGACAATAATCACCAAAACTACTGTTTATATACGGACGGACATAGTATACCTCAACGACACTGGTCACATATATCTCATTTGTCTCTAACAACAACAATCACCAAAACTACTGTTTATATACGGACGGACAATAATCACCAAAACTACTGTTTATATGCGGACGGACAATACTCACCAAAACTGCTGTTTATATACGGACGGACAATAATCACCAAAACTACCGTTTATATACGGACGGACAATATTATCCAAAACTACTGTTTATATACGGACGGACAATACTCACCAAAACTACTGTTTATATACGGACGGACATAGTATATCTGAATAACAACACTGGTCACAGATATCTCATTTGTCTCTACCAACAATAATCACCAAAACTACTGTTTATATACGGCCGGACAATAATCACCAAAACTACTGTTTATATACGGACGGACATAGTATACCTCAACGACACTGGTCACAGATATCTCATTTGTCTCTACCAACAATAATCACAAAAACTTGGTGTAAACGGAGCAATCAGCTGCTGTCAAGCATGTTTCTGGAGCTTACTGGATCTTACTTTGGAACTTGGTGTTACTATTTTTGGCACGATGTATTACCATTAAAGGATTTTTTACTATACGAATATTGTATTCATGTCGTATTTTGTTAATGTCTTCGGTTATAAATCACTAATATGCGGTTGTGAATTACTGTGAAGCTAATTACGTTTCATATTTAAGATGAATTTCTTGGCAGACGAAATAAATAGACAATATGATTTATAAAACATGATTTACACAAAAACACAAACACATGGGTTTACAGTTAAACAATTGAAAATACAATTATATATATGAAAATTTCTTTATTCTCCTTTCATATTTAGAAATTTTATCAAACACATTTTCTTCCTTCTTTCATTTCACTTTTCATACTTCATTTCTCTGTTGCAGTATTTATTCTGGTAAAAATCCAGGAGGAATGTTATAATATTCACTATGAGTCCAATGTCTGATCACCCCTTGTCCACATATATTTGTTTCCCAGCATTCAAATCCTTCAGCTCTCAGTTGTGACATCACTTCCTTAACATCAGACTTTGGCGTTCCTGAAATACAGGAATACCTTTTAACTGAGTATTATATTAGAGATTATAAAATAAATTTCACAAAACGGTCATATTTTAGCAGTTTCGATTGGGAGTTGCTTGTGCTGCCCTTAGTGTAAAGTGGCCAACATTATTTCTTTCGTTGATTTCAAAGAAATACTTTAAATATTTCTAATCCCCCCTCCCCCACCCTTAAAAAGTATTGAATCTTGCTAAGTTTCAAAATATTTTAGCAGAGACCATGGTAAGACTCACAGAAGACAGAAAAACAATGTATATGTACATTTTTCTTTTATACTATTTTTTGTTTTGCTTTTAATTAAACTCAGACAAACGTTACAAAGCGCTGTTTTATAAATGTATAATCATCACCTACCTGGTGTGATAAGACAAAAAGCACATCCTCCACCACCAGCACCTGTCAATTTAGCATGGAGACCAAGGGCTGTAGTTACCTCACACACTCGGTCCAGTCTAGAATGGCTGACCCCAAGAGTTCTAAGGAGACCCTGGTTGATATCTATAAGTTCCTACAAAGGACAAAAAACACATTTTTATAATGCTTTATTTGGTATTGTCTTTAAGTAATGGGGTGCACATTGTTACAGAAACTCTCTAGCATATATTTTTAAAGGATCTTTACCTTTTATCTCAAAGTTGTTTTTGTATTCTTTGGCCTTCCAAAAGTTTTGTATGAACCTGAGGAAAAGGCAAAGACCACTATAGGAATATATTGAAAAGTATTTTTCTTTTTACATTTTACAGGGATAATGCCTTCCAATGGTACACAGAAAATTACGTTAGGAATGCTACGACATTGGTGTGTAGGAATTAAGTTTCCTGTAGTTCTATTCTTCAGTTTGGATTGCTTATATAATGATCTCATAAAGTTTATTATGCCATACAAGAATATGTATGTTATATTGGTACATAAAATATGTATGTCCTATTGGTATGCAACAAGAATATGTATGTTCTATTGTATGGTGTGTAATCATAATGTATATATTGGTGTTTTGCATACAATGATCTCTGTGCATGCCAGGAGTATTGCTATACCATATATACCGGCAATAATCACTGCATAATTAGAGTGTGTGTGATAATCATTATACAGAATTTCCCATGTATGTGTGTGCGTATGTACCAATGTATGAGCAGATGTACGAGTGGTGTTATGTAGTGGTGTAATAATCATTATACAGAATTTCTTCTTTGTGTGTGCGTATGCTGTACCAATGTATGAGCAGATGTACGAGTGGTGTTATATAGATGTGTGTAAGTACATAGATGTTGTGTGAAGATGTTACAAAGTGCTCGTTTAACATGTACATGTATCATTGTATTAAATAAAAAAATATAAGTTAAAAAAAAAAAGGTTTGTTAAGCCAGATACCAACCATGACAATGACAATATTTTATTCTCATAAACATATAAAGTGTGGAGAATTATATACATACAAAATTGTACAGGACATATGATATAATACAAGGATACATTTTTTAAGCAAGAGATGATCTTAAACATTGTTGAGTCATATACTTATTTGTTAAATTAATTTCACAAGTGATTTCAATTCATCGTCTACTACAAAATTAACAAGAGCTGTTGGAGAACAGCATAGCTCGTCTCGCAAATGTTTGTCAATAAATAATTAAAATATATTAATTGGAATAGTTTCGCAAATTGCATTAATAATATTTATATTGTTTACTTGATCAGATTATGTTTTGTGAATTCATGCAATTTTCAAAACCATACCAATTTATATATATATAAATTATTTATTGACAAACATTCTTCAATTTTTTGATAAAATATTATCCTTATGAGAGTTGTCTCCCTTGAAAAATGTGGACCGGTATAAATTGTCTAATGTGAGCATTTTCACATTGTTTTATTTTCGGTTTCACCCCCAGAAGGGATAGTGTAACTCCATAGGGACTCTTTTACCAAATATCAGCACCATAGTACAATCATAAAGTGATGTGTTAATAGCTTTCAAGATTTGCACAAAAATTTTAAAAAATGTGATTTTTCCCCAAAAAAATCTTTCAGTTTAACTCCGGCAAGGGATAGTTTAACCCCCACAGGGAACCTAATACCATGTATTACTATGCCTTTCAACACTCACAACATAAACTTAACACAAAGTCTAAAGATTTAAAAACAAAAACAAACAAAAACAGATTTAAAAATAAAAAAATCCATTTTTTTTTAAAGTTTTACTCCAGGAAGGGATTGTCTTACTCCATAGGGACTCTATTGCCAAATATCAGCACCCTATTACAATTATAAAGTGATGTATTAAAACCTCTTAACACTTGCACCAAAAACTTAACGCAGAAATATTCTAAGTCCAAAAATTTGAATATTCTGGGTTTTTTCCAAAAAACATCTTTTAGTTTAACTCCGGCAGGGGATAGTTTAACTCCAGAGGGACTATATTGCCAATTATCAGCACTCTAGTACAATTATAAAGTGATGTATTAATACCTTTCAACACTTGCACCAAAACCTTAATGCAAAAATTTTCATAACTCCGGCAGGGGATAGTTTAACCCCCACAGGGACCATATTACCATAAATTACCATGCCTTTCAACACTTGCACCAAAAATTTAACATTTGAAAAACCAACGCTGACGCCCGAGTGATGACATAAGCTCTCACTCTTCTTCGAGGAGACCAGCTAAAAAGTGTATTAAATTTGAATGTACTTGGTCTTTCATAATAATATCTAGCACAGGCGCTTGCATATAGAAATTAAATATCACTTTCGATTTTTTTTTCATATGACAGCGGTATGTGTAATCTGTTAACCTGAAGGTTGGCAACTACGCCACGAGCGAAACGGCACCCCATCTCACTTCAACCGGCTAAAAAACACATTTATTCAAACTGACACGGCGCACACTATATGCGACCGTCATCAGAAAACATTCATCTTTAACCTACCGTGCCACTCAATATGAATTGTTACATCCAAAACACAATAATCCGTGAAAACATCGCCGAATTCCTCGCTCAGAACGCCATTTCTCAAACGGCTCCCTGAGCCTGTCCAGATTCTTCATTTACATACGGGGTTCAAGGGTCATGCGATTATATGATCGTCAGTCGTCAGGTGTACTTTTGGGGGTCATCTCCGCATGCATTTTGTCCGCAAAATGCTTCGGCTCGCTGAAGAGTTTCGTCGATGAACGATGATTTATAAATTATTCGTTATTTTGAACGTTTGATTACCATGCACCGTATATGACAGTACACAGCAGGCGCGGATCCAGGAATTGGAAAGGGGGGGGGGGGGGGTTCCAGTAATTTAGTGGTAATGCGAGCGCCATAGGCGGGAGTCGAATTTTTTTTTGGCGAGGGGTCTGGGGGCCAAAATTTCGGAACAAAATTCCGGAAAAATTAAATGATTAAATGATTATAGCAAATTTTGCAATCTTTCGAGAATAAGATTTTCGATAAGTGGAGAGGGGGGGGGGGGGGGGGGGGGGGGGGGGGGGCATATATTGATTCACACAGAACGTCACTATCGTATCGTTTTCTAGATAATGAAATAATTGTCACTAAGGTAGAACAAAATGCTTATTTATTGATTAACTTTTGTCAGTTTACTGAAATCTGGACGAACAAAAAGAAAAGTGAATCACGAATAAGACTGTCATCAGGTTACTGGAACGTATACATGTGTACCAACATTACTTACTTCAGACCTGTTCATTTATTTCTGCACATTTTACAAAAATATCATGTCGTCGTCAAATACGAAAATCATACTTCAGACCTACCAAACGATGTGTACGTTGTGATCTATGATCCATCATCAATTTATTTTCATTTCCCACAATGTTAGATTTAATGTTTGCTAGAAGTTCTTCGAGTTCAATCCAAATTTTATGAGTTCATCTATCACTGTATGATTATAGAAATATTGAGTTCCTTCAGTCATTTTGTTTTAAACCCCTTTTTATTCAATTTTCGAAACAGTATTACTTTCTTACGTTATTTCGGTTTTAATACACTCGATATCATCAGTTTGCCCCTTAGTTTTAGTGTCTACAATCAGGGGCGGACACAGGATTTTCAAATAGGGGGCGTGCGAAATTAAAAGGGGGGAGGGTGTCCGCCGGTTCTCCCCCTGAAAAATAGCAGGTTAATGCAAAATCCTGCATTCTAGTGTATTTCACGATAGATTCATACCTGGTGTGTTTTATAAAAACAAGTATATGAGAGATGTTTTTAATGATTTGATATTGTTATTTCGCTGATTGATACGGGAATTCGTTTTTTAAGATACCCTTACTTTGACAATTTTAGGGGGGGGGGGGGGGGGGGGGGGGGGGGGGGCTTAAATCCACCAGTGACAATGTCAAAGAGTTTAACGCATTGTAAAATGTATTCTTTGTAATATTCAATTATCCATTTATTCCACTTTACATCGCTCGCATATATAAAATTTAAGTTATTGATGAATTACTTATTAATTGAGTGTGTAAGCATCAAACGCTACACTAATAATAATCAAACTGGCTGAAGTGCTTACAGAATTATGAAACTGAATTAAAATGAGAAAGAAAAGAGAATACTTGAGGCGGAAGTAGTGGTTATTTTGTGTCAACGCCAGACTTTTATAGTATTTTAGGGCTAACGCCAGAATACCCAGAACAACCTCTTATTCTTATCGATATTGTGTGTGGTATACATTTTTAACTAGTCATGTAGGGGTCAATTTTTTAAGAATTGAAGATTGGCATAGCCCTAAATAGATGGCAAGTACAATAAAAAATCAAAATATCAAACAACTATCAGCTATTACCCCATCCAAATTTTAACTTCGAAAAATTTAATTTCAACTGATACTGCTTGTTCATGGTATACGTATAATGTCCCGGCCCTGTCTTGAACAAGTTATTGAGCACCGTTATATGCAATCTTTTTGATTGAAAACGAAGTTCAGCAACTACCGAAATGATGCAGTTGAAAAAAAGGAAAGGACGATCTCATCACTGCATGGCATTAAAACATGCTATCTTATTAGTCCGTGATATCGCAAACGACGTCCTGTGCATGCACCTGTAAAATAAAGTATGCCGAGATGACCCGAAAAAGTGCACCTGGTGACAGTCGATTATATAATCGCATGACCTTTGAACCCCGTATGTAAATGAAGAATCTGGACAGGCTCAGGGAGCCGTTTGAGAAATGGCGTTCTGAGCGAGGAATTCGGCGATGTTTTCACGGATTATTGTGTTTTGGATGTAACAATTCATATTGAGTGGCACGGTAGGTTAAAGATGAATGTTTTCTGATGACGGTCGCATATATAGTGCCCCGTGTCAGTTTGAATAAATGTGTTTTTTAGCCGGTTGAAGTGAGATGGGGTGCCGTTTCGCTCGTGGCGTATACGTAGTTGCCAACCTTCAGGTTAACAGATTACACATACCGCTGTCATATGAAAAAAAATCGAAAGTGATATTTTCTATATGCAAGCGCCTGTGATATCTAGATATATATTTTTTCTGTTTAATGCTATTTGATGATAGCTACAATTAAATAAATAATGGAATTCGTCTCCTATTTCATTCCGGTTACACAGACTACAGATTCTATTTAGGATGTTATTCCATCTTCCGTATTCAATTGGTAATTAACGTTACAAGTTCGAAATTTACAATAGGAATTAGCTAGCTTAGGAGGGAGGTCAAGTAGATATTTTTCTAAAATTAAGTCATGTTTATAAATTCTGTAATTGGTACCTTTCGGAGAATTGAAAACATCATTTTTCCAATTACATATGAACAAGTTTTTTAGGGTATGAAAAACAGATTTTTTTTAAGCAACGTATACTAGTAAACTCATGTTTTTCAAAAACATCTAATAAATTACATTCTTCAAAAATGTTTTTGATATAGTTTTACCATTGTATTATAATGTCTTAATATTTGGAAAAGTTTGTTACTCAATTTATTATGATTTGAATTTATCATTTTGGCCCAAAATCCAATCATACAAACTTTTATATTTATACTTAATGGAAATCTTCCCAATTCTCTATATATCATAAAGTTTGGTGTGGATGTTTTCAATTTGAGGATATGTTAACAGAATTTCATATGTAGACGTTCTAAGAGTTTGGCGTCACAAAACCCCCAAACCTCACAGCCATATAATATAATCGGCTTGATTGCTTTATCAAAAATATCCATTTTACAATCCATGGACAGATTATGATTTCTGCATTTTTCATGCACACATGATATTTAAATGCAATTCAAAAGAGTTCCTCATTTGTCTAACAAGCCACAAATTAAATGGAATGTGAGATGTCACCACTCCTAAGGATTCTATCTGTAGAATATGTAATTCATTTTTTCATAGGTTCATAAAAAGTAACAAGAAGAAATAGTGAAAAATATAACCCTTTGTTTATAACAGCCTTAACAGGACTCTCAAAATATGTCACATTAATTCATTTAAGGCTGATAGGAGACATCACATTATGTTACAGCAAAGAGCTCAGTATGTGCATAAACGGATAAAACCTACATGTACCTACCCCGAGGTCCTTGTAGAGTGATGGAGAAGAATGACCATTGTCCAAAAGATTACTGTAAGTGTCAATGCTCCTTGTTGTCACAGCGTCAATAGCATCCATTACGGAACCTATGACATCACCATACTACAAACATCAAGTTAGAATGGAATATCACTGAAACAGGCACACTTTTCTACCTAAAAGTGTATGACATAAATAGGAATAACTATGATTGAATTATCGATGAAATCTGCCATAAACTGAAACAGGGCATGAAATCTAGGCACATATTGGAAGAGTTGGGTGGCCTGCCAAGATGTCTTAATTTCTTCAAAACATTTCCAGTTGTCTTTTCAGATCAGTATACAATAACATCTGTGTGTGATTGTAATTGTCATTCAAGCAATGTGTGTAATCTTTGAAAGAATGATAACGGAATTTCAAATTTACACACATTGATCATGCAGTTTGATAAAATCACAACATATTGAAACTCAGTAGTGCAAACTGCTGCCATTTTACAACGCATGTGTTAGAATGTGATCAGAGAAGTGTTTATGTGATGGTAGAAGGGCACATTCTTTATTTATTTTATTTTACTTCGTATATTTTTCACACAAATTTTCTAATTGCCATGCAGGCGCCTTACACGTCAATAACTGGTTGCCAATGGTGAATATAATTAGGCACCATGGTCACCAAAATAGGTGCCACTTTGAGCCCTGTGAATTCTGCTAGCTACATGTAACTGACATTGTCGTATTTGGTTCTGACATTAGACACTAGCTAACTGACCTTGTCGTATTTGGTTCTGACATTAGACACTAGCTAACTGACCTTGTCGTATTTGGTCCTGAGATTAGACATTAGCTAACTGACCTTGTCGTATTTGGTTCTGACATTAGACACTAACTAACTGACCTTGTCGTATTTGGTTCTGTTTTTAGACACCAGCTAACTGACCTTGTCGTATTTGGTTCTGTTTTTAGACACCAGCTAACTGACCTTGCCGTATTTGGTTCAGACTTAGACACTAGCTAACTGACACTAGCTAACTGACCTTGTCGTATTTGGCACAGGCGCTTGCATAGAAAATGCGATTTTCAAAAAAAAAAATTGATATGACAGTGGTATGAGTAATCTGTTAAGCTCAAGGTTGGCAACTTCGCCACGAGCGAAACAGCAGACCACCACACTTCAATCGACTAAAAAACACTTTTATTCAAACTGACACGGCATACACTATATGCGACTGTCATCAGAAAACATTCATCTTTAACCTACCGTGCCATTCAAAACACAATAATCCGTGAAAACATCGCCGAATTCCACGCTCAGAACACCATTTTTCAAACGGCTCCCTCAGCCTGTCCAGATTCTTTATTTACATACGGGGTTCAAAGGTCATGCGATTATATAATCGACTGTCACCAGGTGCACTTTTTGGGGTCATCTCGGCATACTTTATTTTACAGGTGCATGCACAGGACGTCGTTTGCGATATCACGGACTAATAAGATAAAATGTTTTAATGCCATGCAGTGATGAGATCGTCCTTTCCTTTTCTTCAACTGCATCATTTCGGTAGTTGTTGAACTTTGTTTTCAATCAAAACGGTGCTCAATAACTTGTTCAAGACAGAGCTGGGACATTATACGTATACCATGAACAAGCAGTATCAGTTGAAATTTTTCGAAGTTAAAATTTGGATGGGGTAATAGCTGATAGTTG
This sequence comes from Pecten maximus, assembly GCF_902652985.1. NCBI lineage: Eukaryota > Metazoa > Mollusca > Bivalvia > Pectinida > Pectinidae > Pecten > Pecten maximus. Next base: position 25,601,059 of record NC_047022.1, on the reverse strand, counting down.
CTTGATATTTTGATTTTTTATTGTACTTGCCATCTATTTAGGGCTATGCCTATCTTCAATTTAAAAAAAATGGACCCCTACATGACTAGTTGAAAATATATAGACCACACACAATACCGATAAGAATAAGAGGTAGTTCTGGGTATTCTGGCGTTAGCCCTAAAATACTATAAAAGTCTGGCGTAGACACAAAATAACCACTACTGCCCCTCAAGTATTTTCTTTTCTTTCTCATTTCAATTCAGTTTCATAATTCTGTAAGCACTTCAGCCAGCTTGATTATTATTAGAGTAGCGTTTGATGCTTACACACTCAATTAATCAGGTAATTCATCAATAACTTAAATTTTATATATGCGAGCGATGTAAAGTGGAATTAATGGATAATCAGTATTACAAAGAATACTTTACAATGCGTTAAACTCTTTGACATTGTCACTGGGCGGATTTTAAAGTCCCCCCCCCTTAAATTGTCAAAGTAAGTCTTAAAAAACGAATTCCCGTATCAATCAGCGAAATAATAATATAAAATGATTAAAAAACATCTCTCATATACTTGTTTTTATAAAACACACCAGGTATGAATCTATCGTGAAATACACTAGAATGCAGGATTTTGCATTTACCTGCTATTTTATTCAGGGGGAGTACCCGCGGACACCCCCCCCCCCCTTTAATTTCGCACGCCCCCTAATTGAAAGTCCTGTGTCCGCCCCTGATTGTAGACACTAAGGGACAAACTGATATCGAGTGTATTAAAATTGAAATCAAGTAAGAAAGTAATACTGTTTTGAAAATTTGAATAAAAAGGGGTTTTAAATAAAATGAAACTCCTCAATATTTCGATAATCATACAGTGATAGATCTATAGGCAAGTCCTGAGTCTTGTATGTACTCATAAAATTTGGATTGAACTCAAAGAACTTCTGGCAAACATTAAATCTAACATTGTGGGAAATGAAAATAAATTGATGATGGATCATCGATCACAACGTACAAATCGTTTGGCAGGTCTGAAGTATGATTTTCGTATTTGACGACGACATGATATTTGTAAAATGTGCAGAAATAAATGAACAGGTCTGAAGTAAGTAATGTTGGTACACATGTATACGTTCCAGTAACCTGATGACAGTCTTATTCGTGATTCACTTTTCTTCTTGTTCATCCAGATTTCAGTAAACTGACAAAAGTTTAAAAATCAATAAATAAGCATTTTGTTCTACCTTTGTGACAAAAGTATGCGAATCCATTTCCCTTTTACCATTTTTTTTTTTTAATTTCAAGCATAAAATGTCTAGGCCTACTACGTGAATGTGATTGCAGAATAGGTATTCTTGACTTCTTTTGCTTTTCCTGTGTACTAGCGGATTCAGAGGGGGAGGGAGGGGTCCAGGGGGTCAGGACTCTCCCCCCCCCCCCCCCCCTTTTTGTTCGGATGAGGAAAAATTGTTTATAGCCTTAAAAACCGTTCATTATTTAGAAAACGATACGATAGTGACGTTCTGTGTGAATCAATTTATGCCCCCCCCCCCCTTTCCACTTATCGAAAATTTTATTCTTGAAAGATTGCAAAATTTGCTATTATCATTTGATCATTTCCTTTTTCCGAAATTTTGGCCCCCAGACCCCCTCGCCAAAAAAAATTTGGCTCCCGCCTAGGGCGCTCGCATTACCACTAAATTACTGGACCCCCCCACCCCACCTTTCCAATTCCTGGATCCGCACCTGCTGTGTACTGTCATATACGGTGCATGGTAGTCTAACGTTCAAAATAATGAATAATTTATGATTATAAATTATCGTTCATCGACGAAACTCTTCAAATAATCGTAAATTAGATGAAACTCTTCAGCGAGCCAAAGCATTTTCCGGACAAAATGTATGCGGAGATGACCCCCAAAAGTACACATGACGACTGACGATCATATAATCGCATTACCTTTGAACCCCGTATGTAAATGAAGAATCTGGACAGGCTGAGGGAGCCGTTTGAAAAATGGCGTTCTGAGCGAGGAATTCAGCGATTTTTTCACAGATTATTGTGTTTTGGATGTAACAATTTGTATTGAGTGGCACGGTAGGTTAAAGATGAATGTTTTCTGATGACGGTCACATATAGTGTACGCCGTGTCAGTTTGAATAAAAGTGTTTTTTAGTCGATTGAAGTGTGGTGGTGGTCTGCCGTTTCGCTCGTGGCGGAGTTGCCAACCTTGAGCTTAACAGATTACACATACCACTGTCATATCAATTTTTTTTTTTTTTGAAAATCACATTTTCTTTGCAAGCGCCTGTGGTATTTGGTTCTGACATTAGACACTAACTAACTGACCTTGTCGTATTTGGTTCTGACATATTAGACACTAGCTTACTGACCTTGTCGTATTTGGTTCTGACATTAGACACCAATGTCTTGGTACTTCTTGGAACTTTTGTGTTTACCAACAAAATCTTTATCTCTGGCATTCTGAAAAAAATGACATAACTAATTTATTTCACCATAAAATTTTCTTAGGACTAACATGCTTTCTATTAATGAAGATAAAATCTGCTTATTTTGGCACAACCTTACATATTTGAAATACTGTTATTAATTTCAGATGTTTTGAAGCATTTCTTCTAGTCCAGTGGAATTTCTTACAAATATGTTTTACTGTATATACAACAATTACAGAAATGAATTTAATACAGTGATGTGTAGCCATGTCAAAACATTTTTACTAAATATATATGAATGTCTGGGTTTGACAAAAAAATGTTCCCAAAGAAATTACTTCCATATAAATAATGAGGATTTAGATACATTAAGTATTGAGAGACCTTGTATTTGAACAATAACAAATCACTAAATATTTAAACAGTTTATACAGTAACAATCGAAATTAGTAAAGATCTGTATGAAATTACTCACTGGGATAAATTGGTAATATTTCCTTTCCTAAATTCTATAGCCCCTCCTGTAAGTAAAAAACAACCATAGTGAATTTAAAAGAATTATATATAGTTACTCTTATGAGAAATATTATTAAATCAATGTCACCATTCCACCACAGTTATACATATGTCACAGATAAAGCATTTGTGACGGTAAACACTCAGAACAATTTTGTCCAAAGAAACAAGGTAAGGAAAATTATTACAAAGTGTTCTATTATTTTACTAAACAATCAGGCTTACCAAATGTTGTCACAGAGTTGTCCACCCCTGAGGGGTTTCCATGCATAATTTTTTCGCTTATATATGACCATTTCTTTATCAGCTCGGTTTCATTGTGCATCCATGAAGACTGATATAATGTGTCAGTTTCTGTATTTGAACTAAATTTGGATTCATTAATGTGGCTTCCTAGCTGTAAAAGTGCAGCAGCTAAACAGACAGAGTAGCTGGCAGAGGACCCTAGGCCAGCTCCGATAGGAAGCTCCGACTGTACTCCAACATCAATGCCAGGCAATGGACTTCTGTGAGAGACCATTAATTTTACATTTTAATGACTGAAAACAGAGGGTTATAAATAACAATATCAAATCTATATATGAACTTTTGTAATACCTTAAGACTAATATATTTAATAATATTGACTAAGTGGTTCACAACAAGGATATTGCATGTGTAGTATAAGGTAATGCCATAAAGCAAATTCTAGCATGTAAACAGAGTATGGTGTTGGGACTTCAGGTAATGGTTCTTTTTATAACCTGTCCTTTGACTTTCAGACATGAAAAGCACAGAAATAAGAAATGTTTACTGTGGTAAGCACATATCAATATAATCTTGATTAATATCATCTAGGTTTGCTTTACAGATGAATTATAAAAAGCACCAACACATTGCATTTTTTCCACTTTTGTCTTTCAAGTAAAATAATAGCTTTTAACAGTATTTAATACTCAAGTTCCTTGATGAAAGTAAATATAATTTTAATCTTCTATGATATTTTCTGTTCTATGCTTTTTCAAAATCACATTTCAATAGTGTGGATTTAAATATTTCAAAAATTTGAGTTTCAAATGTCATTAGTCTCAAATTGATTTATTGGTTTACTAAAGCCCAAAATATTTTACAGACATCATCGCCATGACAACAATGGCAACTCTAAAACTTTGTACAAAGTACTAACAACAGGTTTCTCTTTACTTACTTGCTTGCCTTTGATATCTCTGTATAAACATACAGAAATGATACAACAGCTAAAGTCTGAGACTGTGAAGCATCCACATCTAAACCCGATAACTTCTTTAGTGTTTCTATAACGTCATCAGAGGCAGGAATAGGACTTGTAACATCACCTACATCACAGCAATTGACATATGGTACACCTTGATAAACATTTTCTTTGGCTTCCTTCCCAGATTATAGTCAACAATCTGTATATAACCAGATTTTTCTCAGAAACTAATCTGGACGGTGGGTAAAGCTATCATCTACAAGGACTATACTTAAAGATGGGAACAAATTCAAACAGTAAAAAAACTCAGACTTTAATGTCTATTGAAAACATGTACCTGCCTCCTTCCATTATCACCCCACAATTTTAAAGCAAATTCATCTGAAAAGATTTTGATGTCAGACAGGGTATGTATAAGTAATTAATTAATTCTTAATAATGAGCATTAATTAAAGATAAAATCCTAAATCAACCATACCATTTTTAGTATTATTTCCTGATACATCAATTCCACATGGCAAGGACAACTTCAATTCAATATCAGGAAAGTGAAGGTTAATGAGGTTATCTCCCCTTTTGGTCACACACATGTAGGTACGGAGATTTAAACTTGCTGCTAAAGCTTTCTGAAAAAAAAATAAACAAAATGAAAAATGCACAATACATTTTAATATTGCCAATATTATAAAACAGTTTGCAAATGCTGTAAATAAAATATTTAGATTACATTTCTCCTCTGCATGTACATTTGTAGACTAAGAGTTGTACCCGCTGCCTTGATTACGTGCTGATAAAAGAGGACTAAATTTGGGATCTTTTCTCTTCTTTTTTTACAAATTTCTTCTTCCAAACTTTTCTCCATGTGAAAGAAGTCTTGGATTCTGTCTCCTAGACGAGATATACCTTGTACCAAAGTCTGTGAAAATAGTATTTTCTTATCCTATACTTGGCCCCCTTTGCACTCAGGAGTTGGATGACTGCTTTGCCCATTGTCCATATAATGTGACCAGGTGTACTGCAGGGTGTCCTAATTCGGCATTATGCTAATTGCTTCAGTGAGGTAGCACTATTAAGTTTGCATCAGTTCCATACTATCACAAGGAGACAAACACAATATACACACTCTCACAACAGGCATGCATCGTGAGGCCATCCTTAAATGACCATAGCTGTTGACAACATCTTAAATGATACCAAACCAAACCAATAAATTGCATCTCAATGAGTCATCATCACAGTGAAAATGATCACTACGGGGGGTGGAGACACAACGTCCCTCTAGGTAGAATTCGGTACTGATCTTGATGAAACAGCCGTGGATCCTAGTAGATACCGAGGTCTCACATAAAATCCAGGTAATAAGTATAGCAAGAGTGAGTCCAACACGGTGTTTCTTCCAAAAATGTATTCCTGCAGTTGTTTACATGTTTCGACTGCTACATGTAAACAACTGCAGGAATAAATTTTTGGAAGAAACACTGTGTTGGACTCACTCTTGCTATACTTATTACAGTGAAAATGAGTTTACATGAATCAGATGATGCCTGTTAATGTTCATACATTGCCTGACTTGAGAAATCTAAGTTTAAGATAAATAAACATATCAAGAGTGAGCCATTATGTACAGAGGAAATGGCTGCCTAGCATCACTTGTGTTAACTGTATAACCCAATTAAGTTTGTCTTAAGACTGTAAATGCATTGTATACATGAACTATTGTATACATTCCAATTTAGGAAAAAAGGTATTCAGCTAATTACGGACTACTTTTTTAGTATAGCCACAAACATTGACTATTCATAATGATGATGGTGAAAGCAGTGGTCTGTTTCCTGTGTGTTTATACATGTAGGTACAATAGGAAGGGGTTAATAACATGTCTGTAGTTGGGTTCAAGCTAACATAGATACAAACATACATAGATTTTATTCTGACAAAAGTAGGAAATTATAGTCCTTTGACAGCCAGCACTGTAATAAATAATATATTAAAACTGAAACATTTACAGTTCAATTTTTTCTTTAAAACAATATTTCTGTCATTGATTTTTCCAATGTTTGTCTAACTTATATTTTAATGCCTTGACAATGTTTGCATTTACTACATTCAACGGGAAAGTGTTCCATACATCAACAGTTCTCTTTGTAAGCAAATATTTTCTAACATTTAATCATGAAATTTTTTTTGGGATCTTGAGGCCATGCCCCCTTGTTAAGGAACCATTCCTGATTTTTAAAATATCTGACACTTCACAATCATATTTCCCAGATAGGATTTTGTAGACCTCTATCATATCGCCATGTGATCTATATATATGCTAGTGTTGGTAGATTCAGTTTATATAATCTTGTGGAATATGGTAAGTCCTTCAGCCTAGGTACTACTACTTATTTTTTGGCCTGACATTGAACATTTTCTATCGTTTGATTCAAATACTCAATATGTGGTCTAACCAAAACTGGGTACAAAAGCCTAACGACCTCGCACTCTCTAAGCTTACAATGTACATCCTATTATTATCAGCTAGTATGATATCAACAACAGTATTTTATTCTAGAAAACGGCATATTGATAAACATATCACATATACAATATATTTGAATCACTTTGTAAATATAACACATTATTTGAAAACATGAACTTTATATCAAAAGGGATTTTCTTAAAAATAAAACGATTCTTCAGGATGTGTTTGGGAAAAATGACCATTTTCTGATGACCTTTCCTTGGATAATCCATACAAAGGGCCTTAACGGTCACCTGAGATTTGAAATATTTCGGCCAACTAAATTGACCCTTTTTGGCCCCACCCATCAGTCCTAATGGGGTCAGTCTATGAAGAGTATTTGATTCTAACATATAGTAGACAAGAAGATTTTTGAAATTTCAGTCAATTTGACCCTTTTTGGCCCCGCCCACCAGCCCCTGGGGGTCAACCAGGGCCAACATGTACATACCATCAAACTGTCATCCCATGCTGATAATTTGAACCAAGTTAGAATGAATTCCAATAGAAATCCAACAAATAATAGTCAAAAATGTGATTTCCCTATATAAACTATAGTAAAGTTTACCCCCTCCCCAGGGGCAAACGTGAGACCCCATGGTCATGAAATTCACAATTTTGGTAAAGCACCTTAAGACCCTTCCATCTATGAAGAGTATTTGATTCTACCATATCCGAGAGTAGAGAAGAAGATTTTTGAAATTTTAGTCAATTTGACCCTTTTTGGCCCCGCCCACCAGCCCCTGGGGGTCAACCAGGGCCAACATGTACCTACCATCAAACTGACATCCCATGCTGATAATTTGAACCAAGTTAGAATGAATTCCAATACAAATCCAACAAATAATAGTCAAAAATGTGATTTCCCTATATAAACTATAGTAAAGTTTACCCCCCTACCCAGGGGCAAACGTGAGACCCCAGGGTCATGAAATTTACAATTTTGGTAAAGCACCTTAAGACCTTTCCATCTATGAAGAGTATTTGATTCTACCATATCTGAGAGTAGAGAAGAAGATTTTTGAAGTTTTAGTCAATTTGACCCTTTTTGGCCCCACCCCTCAGGCCCCTGGGGGGTGGGGACCATATAATTCACAATTTTGGTTGACCTTCAGCCATAGAAACTTTCTGCCAAATTTCATTGAATTTTGTTGAGTGGTTTTGGAGAAGAAGTCGAAAATGTAAAAAGTTTACGGACGGACGACGACGGACAAAAGGCGATTAGAATAGGTCACTTGAGACTTCGTCTCAGGTGACCTAAAAAGCCTAGCAGGATTATTTCCAATGGGACCCATGATCACCACAGCTACTAACATAAAATGTTCCTTAATAAATGACTTAAAATAGTGTTTGTAAAAAAATCAGGAAATAAGATCCAGTCTTTTATGTCGTTGAAATGAATTCGAGAGGCTGCATCGCCCTTCATTTATGTAACTGTAGCGGAACTTGACCGGGTCGATCATCGGCTTGCTTGAGCTTTTAAAGAGACTTAAACATGCATACTTCCACTTTTACATGTACTTTGATTTGTACAGTACACAGATACACCATTATACCATTGAACGTGCTACATTTTTATTTATTTACAATTACTAACACTATATCTATGTTACAGCATAGGTGCTTAGCACGTTTAAACGTCAGAGACCGATTATAGACTAATATATATAGAGATATAGTAGGCTTCCTGGGCGTGTAAAATACGCCCTGGACAACACTCAAATGCACGCTATAATGCACCTTCAGTGGTGCATTTCCGTATTCTAAAATCATTTGATCGAAGTGAAATTTTGCCTGGTGTTAGATAATGATGTCATTAATATGTTACAGAAAAAATAATCAAAAAATCTTTAACAACGAATTCCTGGCATGGGCGTGCAAAATGTCCCTGGACACTCCCTGGTCACTCATTAGGTACACCGGTCTATAATCGGTCTTGGACGTGCTAAGCACCTATGGTTACATCAGAACTATTTGACGTTTTAGCCTCGGGAATCTCATTATTATTCAACATTCATACATGCCTTTCCATAAACAACAGCATGCTCTCCGTGTAAAATCACTTTCCCGGGCGCTGATACTGTTATTCTTCTCATGTTAGACCTGCGACTGGGACCCTAAAGAGAAAAAACTAGCTCTTCTCAAGCGGAGGTACGAAATTAGACTTCCGGTTACTTTCGTTTTATTATTAACCTTAAAAATAAAACATGTCACGAATTATGAAAGTATGTTGGCATGCATCTAGGAGCCTAACTACATATTCAAAACTGTTAGCGTGAGTATATTTATATCATTTATGACAATATAAGTTGATGTTGTTACTATCATATTGAGGAAATGTACAGGATTTAATTGAACTAGAGCTGTATATTAATGTAAAAGTCACGGTTTCTGTACTAGAAACCTAACCCAGGTTCGGGGATCTCGGGCCCATTGGAGTCTTAGAATTTGACAACGAGAAGCATATGACAAATGAAACGCAGACTCAGATATAAAGATCAACGTATAATTTATTAACTCAACAAATGTAAAGTACTGTTTTATATATCACAGTAAATTCAACAGGTATTCCACCCACACACGTACATCGCTCACACACCTAAATATAACTAATGGCTACTCGGGATAATCCTACTGAATAGACGACGGACGATATATAAAATTAGTGTTAAAACCCTACATGGTCACGACAAACCTACGGCCCAACTAAATACTAATCTATCCTAGGTTGTTAAACAACTGACTACATGATGCCCTAACTAACACTAAACCTATAGAGAAGGAGAGAGAGGCGAGTCATACCAGTCGAACGAAGACTTTGTGTAAGACTGTCTGACTATTGAAAATCCTCGAGTTATTTAGCCAGATTGCGACAATCTGCACGTGCAGATTCCCGCGGAAAGTTACTCGGAACACTTACTGTAACTATAGGTTCCGAATGAATAAACAAATATGGAGGCCGAAATAAGGTGAGATGAACCATAACTGCACACTGATATATTATTATGTGCTTACAAATTTCTCCTACTTTTACATTAATATAATGTACATGTACTGTACATGTAGCAAGGGCTGATTCAGTGATTGATAAGTTGTGAGGGTCGTATTGAAGGCTTTGGATTTTGCCAGACATATTGTTATTTTTCAACATAATCCCCTTCAGTATCCTAATGTCCGTCAGGAAAGAATCATTCTTTCCTCCGACAATCAAAGATTGGATCCTTCTCCCTAACAATATTATCTCTTCAGACTCTATTTCTTCATTTAAATCAGCTATTGCTGATGTTATTTTATTGATTGTTATTTTGCTTTCATTGTCTGTTGTGGCAGCTTTTGTTCAGTAACTGCAGTCATTACAGACCCATATTCATTTAGTTTCAACCCTGTCTATACCAATTTTCCATGCAAATGAAAGCTTCCTACTTCATTTGACTTGTATCATCCCTATCTTAAGTCCTATATCATTTTTCTCCAAGAGGTCAAAGAATGAGTTTATTAACATCTGGTACACCGTTGAGACAGGCAACCACTCTGATGAACACATTACTGTTCTGAGATGTTGCCTTTCTCTTTGATGCAAGGTTTGGGGTTGTTATACCAGTCTTACATAAGAAGCCAAACAGTACACCGGAGGCCCTATTGGTAGAGGTGGCGTAACATGGAGTTGTGCCACACTACTTCAGATGCCTTTGAGGCATCAGGAAGGCTGCGCAGAGGGTACTGCCAGTGTCTGTCTGTAGAATTGTCGCATTATTAGCAGACATTATTGGAAATAAATCCTTTTACATTTCATTGACTTTTCCTTTAATGACATTGATGTACCTTTGCAGATGAATTATTTCAAAGTTTTTTCCGATGATGCTGTATTGCTGTAAATAGAACGGTAAGAAGACTTGTACTAGCATATTTAAGATTTTCGGTTATTCCTTTTCCATCGACCGCTTTCCCGTCGAATAAGGTGATGACCTTCCCGATTTCCACCTTTGTATATGTTGCATGGTATACTTGTTTACACAGTTATGACTATTGACTTGCTCCCAGTAGTTGTTATATATAACGGTGGCCGAGTGGTTAAGGTGTACCAACACTTTATCACTAGCCCTCCACCACTGGGTTGCGAGTTCGAAACCTACGTGGGGCAGTTGCCAGGTACTGACCGTAGGCCGGTGATTTTTCTCCAGGTACTCCAGCTTTCCTCCACCTACAAAACCTGGCACGTCCTTATAAATGACCCTGGCTGTTAATAGGACGTTAAACAAAAACAAACCAAAACAAACGAAAAGTTTTATATATATGGTCGGTATGAAGGTCGCTGAGGTGTTCAAATTAAGTTATCCTATCAAGTGCAAATCTCGTCGAAATCGGTATCCTGAAGATATCGGTCGGGTGCGAGAGATTACGGGTGTCATTGTCCGATTGGTTTGATCAATTCTTAAGAAAAGATCGGCTGATTATTGTTTTTCTTACGACCAAACTATAAGTGGAGCAGGTCGCTATCCCAGATTTTGAATTTGGTTGGTCGGTCAGTCAAAAACAAGTTTGTCCTAGCGTGAGAAAGATGATAATGTTGATTAGGGTTAAGGGGTGTTTTGCCAGATTCAGAATCACGGTTCAGGGGCTGCGGTGGCTGAGTGGTTAAGGTGTCCAGACACTTTATCACTAGCCCTCCACTTCTGGGTTGCGAGTTCGAAACCTACGTGGGGCAGTTGCCAGGTACTGACTGTAGGCCGGTGGTTTTTCTCCGGGTACTTCGGCTTTCCTCCACCTCTAGACCTGGCACGTCCTTAAATGACCCTGGCTGTTATTAGGATGTTAAACAAAAACAAACCAAACAATCAGAATCACATGGTTTGACAACAAGGATGCCGTCTGATCTAAAACCTTGACAGACCAAATATGAAGATCTAAAAGCTCATCTTGAGAGATCCATAACTAAAGCCAGATGGGTATTGGAGTCATATCACGGACGATTTAAGCAATGGCTGTTTTCTCAAAACACAACTTGCCTCCAATCAGTTCCTTGATGCCATTGAGGCACTCGTTAGAATAGTAACAGCCTGACACTATGGTATCCTTGGACCCATATATGTTAGAACACCAGAGCGAGACTCAATGGATAGTGCACTGGCTGGCAAATTGAAAGCACGTATTAGTGTTCACAACATCTTAGCTCAGCTTGTGAAAAACAAGTCAGATCGGACTATAAAGGCCAAGCCGCTATTTGTCAAACTAGATGCGACTGTGGATAATTGTGACTTTTGAAAATTTGACATAAATTCTCATATTCTAAGACACATACCAAATACCAGTAGCAGCTGGCTACATCAGTGAGCACCTCGGTGGTTATGGTAACTACGAGATCTGGATCTATTGGCACTATATGTATGTGTATGTGCCCTATAGCCAGTATCCTATATTACTTGTAGGTGGAAACTAGTAAGCCTTTGCATACCAAATTAGATTGAGACAAACCTCAAGTAATGTAAATTTCGCTACCAACTGTTATCTTCCAGGTATTTAGGTATGGTCCACAATTAGAACTATGTTGTAGACCAACACATTAGGTGGTTTAAGGTGTAACCAACGTAAATCTACCATGTACCGTTCTTGTCAGACAATTAATAAGGCAGTTGCAAGAATATTTAATTTGATACTTGTGGTTAACAGGGAACATGAAGGCCATTTTGAAAGTAGAAATTTCACTTTAGTTGGTTATAAGTGAAGGTTTCGGTCCCTGTGTATTAATAAAACCAAGTATATACATTTCAATGCAAAATGGAAGTTGTATTTTTGACCTTCAGAAAATATGGCTTAATTTAAAAAGAACATGTTTTTACTCAAAATCCATCACATTGTTCAAATCGCCCTGCATCCGTGGTCCATTGTCCGGTCGTCCCTCGGTATCAATTCCTGTTATCGCTATTTATCAGAAAGTACTCAGGGATCTTTCTCAAATTTCATATGCAAGTTTCCCTTAGTACCTAGTTGTGCAAATTGCATTTGGGACCGATCGGAAGACAACATGGCCGACAGGCTCCAATCTTGGATTTTGATAATTGAAGTTTCTTATCGCTGTTTCTCGGAAAATTGTGAAGGGATCTTTCTTAGATTTCATATTTAAGTTTCCCTTGGTTCCTTGTTGTTCATATTGTATTTTGGGACCAATCGGAAAACAACATGGCCAACAGGTGGCCATCTTGAATTTTGACAATTGAAGGTTCTTATCGCTATTTCTCAGAGAGTACAAAAGTGATCTTTCTCAAATTGCATATGTACGTTTCCTTTGGTCCCTAGTTATGCATATTGCATTTTGGAACCGATCGGAAAACAACATGGCCCACAGGCGGCCATCTTGGATTTTGACTATTGCAGGTTGCTCCTGATATATCGTGTTATATTAAGTTATTAAATGTTTTGAAAGAAGGGGGAAAAGAGAAAAGATCAGTCTTTTATTTGACTGATATGGATCATTCAATGGTGGGCGCCAAGATCCCTCTGGTATATCTCGTTATCTCCCGTTCTTAATGTATTCAAAAATGTAATTTCTTGATTTGAATACATGATATCTAACATGTTCTTATCAGCAAGTTCATGTTTAGTTTTCTAAAAATAAATGAAGATGATATTGTAGCATTTCCCCGAAAAAACATTTGTTGGTGCAAAGGGGCGTTTTTATTTATTTATATTCTTGCGTATATGTACATGTTTTGACTTAATGCTTGTTTGTAAACGTAGGAATACAGATGATACCAGCAGATATATAAATGCTATTGCAATAGTTTCAATCGCATTAACAAAAGCAACCTGTTTAACTATATGTGATAAATCTATAAGTAATCACATATTGCGTAAATTGTCTGATCGAGTATTTCTGTATTCATGTGTCTTAAAGAAAATGCATGTGGTAAGTTTTGACAAGTTGTGTGCAATACTTTTGCAATAAAATATTTTAAAATGAAAAGTCATACGTAACTCAGGAAACAATCGCCTTTAAAAGCATTTTTATTTGAGGTTCAGAACTGCTGTCACTCTTTTCAGAGTTTATATATGAGGAAAGGAGTAATTTTTTACAAATAAATAAACATAATGAAAGAGAAACATACTGTACTTCAGCAGTATATTTTGAGGTCGCTACCGACGCTATTTGTTTGATCTGATTTGACTTTATAAAAGTATAATCATTGATGCTCTTTTGAAATGAAAAAGGCTGCTGTGTATTTTATATAATTTATATTGCACAAATATGGCAGATATTTCAATAATAAAAAAATGCCCCTACAACATACTCTTAAGATATCTTGAAATTTCTCAAACTTAACAAAGGTAGTTTTGCATTGGCTTTTGGAAGTTTGAGGTATATTTTTTTGTGCAGTTTTGGGTAGTATTTTGGTAACTTGGGGTAAGTTTTTGGTTGTTATTGGGTAATTTGGGATAAGTTTTTGGTAGGTATTGGGTAATTTGGGATAAGGTTTTGGTAGGTATTGGGTAATTTGGGATAAGTTTTTGGTAGGTATTGGGTAACTTGGGATAAGTTTTTGGTAGGTATTGGGTAATTTGGGATAAGTTTTTGGTAGGTATTGGGTAATTTGGGATAAGGTTTTGGTTGGTAGGGTAGGTATTGTGTAGTTTTTTGTAGGTTTTGAGGAAGTTTTGGTAAGGTTTTGGTAAGTTTTTGGTTGGTATTTGGTAACATGAGGTAGGTATTGTGTAGTTTTGGGTAGGTTTTGGTGAGGTTTTGGTAGGTTTTGGGTAATTTGGGATAAGTTTTTGGTAGGTTTTGTGTAATTTGGGATAAGTTTTGGTAGATTTTGAGTAATTTGGGATAAGTTTTGGTAGGTTTTGGGTAATTTGGGATACGTTTTGGTAGTTTGAGTTGATTTTGGACAGTACTCACAATGGTACTACTCGGACTGAATCAGATCTCTGAACTAAACTTTCACAAGAATCTGTTGTCTGTCTTCAACAATAATAAACGAATATACATGTGACAAGAACGTGATATGTATATACAAATGTAATGATATTGTACAATTCGCATGATTCTGTTGTTCGTGTACACTGCAATACACTTGTACATGCATATTATAATGTAGAACAAATTGTGCTTATTTCCGTTGTTTTCATTTGAACCTATGTTCCTCCAAAATATTGATTTTAATACAAAGCATCTATCATACACTATGTGTGTGTACATCTAATAAAGACAATTTGTTATTTTTTTAGAGCTCGGAAAAATGAAGGAAAGAAATATCCCAAAATATATACAAAAACTGGTGATAAAGGTAAGTTTTGGAAGGCCTTCAGTTAACTGAAAAAAGATATGATAGCTAACTGAATTTTGGGTAAAAGTATTTTTGAGCTAGTCTCAGACAATTTTCCTTGTGTGTGGTATATTGAGTACTATACATAGGTACAGCTAGTATACAGTTGCCTCTTGCTTAGGTGTAATACTAGAAGGAATTTTAATTACCTTCTAGTGGACCGGGCAACTTAAAAATGCTGCACATATTGTGAAAGCATGAAATGGCTCAGATTTAGATATGAAGGCATCGCCTAAAAAGTCTACTTCCTGTTGAGATGGCGGCCATTTTGACGAAAAAAAAGGGACAGGGCAACAGCAAAGCTGTTAATATTTGACTTCTGATATTACCTATAAAATATTCAAACATATACCGTATATACAATAGATGTTGGCCTTCCAGTTTTGTAAAATATTCGTACTAGTCTACAAAGTCATAAAATCATATTCCTTCGTCTATTGGGTAAATTTCTAGAATAAAGAGTCTATTCATGATATTCACATTTTGTTATTTTCTTGTTTTGTCACTTATCCTTGTATTATGATAAGATAATGAGAGGTAATTCTTCAGCAGTGTATATAACAAAATAAAAATACAGATATCAACACCCCCCACCACCACCGACCGCCCCCGTGGAAAGAAAGAAGTCTTCCCCTCCCCAAATACCCTTTGGGATCCCTTTTCTACTTTTCTATCATTAGTGATTGATGTTTTGGTGCCAGAGGATTCGTTATCGTATCGTCTGATGCCTTGTTTAACTTTTATTTTATATCAAAATCTCCCGTTATGAAAGGTTTATCATCCACTTACACCGGAGAAAGGCGACCAAAAAGTGATGCAATCTTTGAAGCATTGGGATCTACAGATGAGCTCTCGTGTGCTATTGGGTAAGTCGTATTTACCATACATTCACAACGAAGTTAGGGTTTTCGCCCAAGTCTGTCTGTATGGACGGACAGATGGATTTCTTTCTTTCTTTCTTATCGGACAACTTCTAAATTTGTGAAACTTTATACTGTTATATCTGTATATCATAACTACTCCCTGTAATGGTATATCTGGGTGTGATTTGTAAGGACAATTTAATAACATCTGTCATAACAGACTATTCTACAAACTATAAAGCAAAGCCCTTACATTACTTCCCCTCGCATATTACATAGAGGATATTGAATGGTTTCCCGTTTAATATACCCGGTATGTTATATTTAACGGGAAACTATTCAATTTTTTTTTATTGCATTTCATATACTTAAAAACAAAATTGAAAACATTGAAAAATTAATAGTGTCAAAAAGTGCGGGAAACAGTAATGATGTCATCTCTTTGTGACGTTACTTCCCGTCAACTTGACGGCGCCTTTATGAAAGGACTGATCAGCGCAATTTATGTGTTTTTTGCTGTTATCGGAGAATCTGCAAAAACTTGTCAGAATATTTCAGAAATACAGCAAAATAACCAATTTATCTTTCTCTGCTTCGACTGGAACAATCGGCAAGTTTCAACGAGGTGAATACAAAGGTCCGCTCTGATTGGTCAAAAAAGGAAAACTTATATTTTCACTGCGAAACTTATATTTTCACTGCAAAACTTATATTTTCACTGCAAAATCTTATATTTTCACTGCTCATAGCTGCAGTGAAAAAATCAGTTTTATTAATTTGATAAATTTCTTTATTTCACTGGCAAAAATGCAATAAACACGTTTTCTTTCCTTTCCTCCTGTCTTATGCTGTAATTCAAACAAATATATAAACATATGTTTTGTGAAAATTATGCCTTTATTTACTGTGCTGTATCAAAACAGGCAAAATTGCATGAGAGAAAAAAAGATTTGTTAATAAATTTCAGACTGGCTGCTGAATTCTGCAAAGAAGCTAACATACCAGTCATATCAGAGCTAGAACAGGTAAGTAAATTCACAGTATAGACTGGTGCAAAATATGACATATTCTTCATGTAATAAGCCCGGAGGTCCATACATAAATCTGCACTCAAAGAACAGTGTATGTTTATAAGAGAGTAAACAGCATTTGTTAGAATTTTCACTTAACTACAATATACAAATGTATGTAAATGGGCCGAACATCACGAAGACACATTTAAGCATTATGCAGCAAAAAAAAACTGCTCTGAATTTTATTCTTTTTTCATCAACAACTCTATCCTCTTCAATTTTTAGCTCACCTGCCCGAAGGGCAAGTGAGCTTATGCCATGGTGCGGCGTCCGTCGTCCAGCCGTCCGGCGTCAACTTTTTCATTTAAACAACTTCTTCTCAATAACCAAGAGGCCCAGGAACTTCATATTGGGCCTGTAGCATACTGGGGTGAAGGGCTACCAAGTTTGTTCAAATAATTGACCTTGACCTTCATTCAAGGTCACATGGGTCAAATAGGCTATAATCTTCAAACGACTTCTTCTCAATAACCAAGAGGCCCAGGGACTTGATATTGGGCCTGTAGCATGCTGGGATGAAGGGCTACCAAGAGAGCTGATAGGTATATAGAGAGCTGATAGGTTTATAGAGAGCTAATAGGTTTATAGAGAGTTGTTTATTACATTTTTACTAGTGAAATATCAAAAATTATTCATTCTATAAAAGTGATATTTTTCACTAGTGAAGAATATCATATTTTTCACTAGTGAAAAATATCACTTTTGCTGATTTGACCAATCAAATTCAAGATTAGAAAATACCAAAATAATTGACCAATCAGAAAGCCCGACATATATGTCAGCACCTGGACAGGGGAAACTACTGTTTTTGTTTACAAATTATCGCTGTAGTCCCAGTTAGCATACGGGGTAGGGTTTTCGTTGATAAAAAATGTAATAAACAGAATATCTAACAGTGTCTTCAGTAATACCAAATATATTTCACGAGTGGGGCTAATATTTTGATATTTTTCACTCGTGCTGCGCACTCGTGAAAAATATCAAAATATTAGCCCCACTCGTGAAATATATTTGGTATTACTGGAGACACTGTTAGATATCCTCTATTTATAGAGAGCTGATAGGTTTATAGAGAGCTAATAGGTTTATAGAGAGCTGATAGGTTTATAGAGAGCTGATAGGTATATAGAGAGCTAATAGGTTTATAGAGAGCTGATAGGTATATAGAGAGCTGATAGGTATATAGAAAGCTGATAGGTTTATAGAGAGCTGATAGGTTTATAGAGAGCTAATAGGTTTATAGAGAGTTGTTTATAGAGAGCTGATAGGTTTATAGAGAACTGATAGATATATAGAGAGCTGATAGGTTTATAGAGAGCTGATAGGTTTATAGAGAGCTGGTAGGCTTATAGAGAGCTGATAGGTTTATAGAGAGCTGATAGGTTTATAGAGAGCTGATAGGTTTATAGAGAGCTGATATGTTAATAGAGAGCTGATAGGTTTATAGAGAGCTAATAGGTTTATAGAGATCTGTTTATAGAGAGCTGATAGGTTTATAGAGAGCCGCTAGGTATATAGAGAGCTGATAGGTTTATATAGAGTTGTTTATAGAGAGCTGATAGGTATATAGAGAGCTGATATGTTTATAGAGAGCTGATAGATATATAGAGAGCTGATAGGTTTATAGAGAGCTGATAGGTATATAGAGAGTTGTTTATAGAGAGCTGATAGGTTTATAGAGAGCTGATAGGTTTATAGAGAGCTGATAGGTATATAGAGAGCTAATAGGTTTATAGAGAGCTGATAGGTTTATAGAGAGCTGATAGGTTTATAGAGAGCTGATAGGTGTTTATAGAGAGCTGATAGATTTATAGAGAGCTGATAGGTTTATAGAGAGCTGATAGGTTTATAGAGAGCTGTTTTTAGAGAGCTGATAGGTATATAGAGAGCTAATAGGTTTATAGAGAGCTGATAGGTATATAGAGAGCTAATAGGTTTATAGAGAGCTGATAGGTATATAGAGAGCTGATAGGTATATAGAGAGCTGATAGGTTTATAGAGAGCTGATAGGTATATAGAGAGCTGATAGGTTTATAGAGAGCTGATAGGTATATAGAGAGCTGATAGGTTTATAGAGAGCTGATAGGTTTATAGAGAGCTGATAGGTATATTGTGTTACTTCAGATGTTAGTCGCTTTGTTTGTGTAGCTCTAAAAAGTAACCAATTCGAGTGATATGAATACCACATCCAACAAACACTCCTTGTGTAACCTTTGTTTGCATTCTCCACGCTCAAATACTTTAATGTACATAAACAGGTATCTCCTCAAGGGAAAAAAATCACACAACTTTCTTATTTTTTCCTCTGAGCTGAAAAAAAATACTGAAGTTTCTATACATTATTGCTGTCAGAAAATACCATCAAAGGAATAAGCATGCACGATATTTCATAGAATATGTATTGGATCACTTCCCTGTAATTCAAATATTTAAATTGCGTATGTATTTTTATTACAGATCCAGTGTGTGTTACAGGATATAGGATCTTGTGTGGCTACACCTTTGTCTTCTGCTCGAGACTCCCATTTAAGTATGTGATACCAGAGACATATATAGAGAGATAAGTAACATCACTATTTCCCCGTACAAGTGGTGGCTCCCTTTATTCATGACCACTCAAGCATATCCCTTATCGAGAGCGCCCTGTCCCCTATCAAACACACGCGAGCACAGGTAAATCAGGGCTTTGCGCATGTGTGTATCGATGTACTGGAACTTATTCGACATGTTCTGGTTAATCCGCCATTACGTCAGACCAAAACATCGTCATTTTAAACACACACAAAAAGCACATCGTTTTATTTTGGCACCTACAAAAGTTACCACATTAACCAAAAACTATCATACTTATGGGATATAGTCTTATTGATCATGCACACTGTTGTCATTAATCCGTATTTTCGAAAATCCATTGGGTCCTATTCGACAAGCCGCCATTACGTCAGACCAAAACATTGTCAATTTTAAACGCACACAAAAAGCACATCGTTTTATCTAGGCCACTACAAAAGTTACCACATTAACCAAAAACTATCATACTTATGGAATGTGGTCTTGTTTATCATGCACATTGTTGTCATTTATCCGTATTCTCGAAAACCCCATAAGGACTTTTCGAAAATTGGAGATTCCCGCCGATCTTTCCTGCGGTGTGCTTGATTTTCATACTCAAAATACAAACACTTGGACAGCAAATTGTGATATATTTCATATTGATGACACTTCTGCACTTTGGTATTAATAAAATTAAAGCACATAATTGGATCTTGGTGATGATTTCAAATAGAAATTATCGATAATTATGTGTCTGGTTTTCAAGTTTTCTCCAATATGGCGTCTAGTGAAGACTGAACCGAGCGACCGCAAAGGATTGTGGGAAGGTCAGGGGCCACCACGTTGATATAAGGGCAAATAGAGAGCTGCGAATCTCTCTATATATGTCTCTGCTAGTGCTATGTGATCATTTTATTTATTACTTTTATTTATTTTTCATTTCTTTATTAAATTACTGCTTGCTGTATTGATAGAGCAGTGATATAACAAGCAAACAATACTTTGTTATTTCTATTTAATCACATCGAGCCTCTTGTAGTTTCTCAGTATTTGGACAAGTGAGTTGATGCCGTGGTGCAATTGTCTATTGTCCGTCCATCCAGCTTTAAATGTTTACCCAGGTGTCAAATGTGTGTAATAATTTATGTCTAAGTAAGCAACCGATATAGACTCATGGCATGGGCCAGGAATGTCGGGGTTGAAGGGTAACAGAGTCTGTTGTAATGTCTGAAGAGGTATTCAGCTGAGTAGCTATATATATGGTATACGTAGCAGATGAGAGATACAGGTCCATGGACCTCTTGTATTTATTCGGTATATTTTACCTTACTTTCATACAGTAGCTTGCACTAGTGTCGTATCCTTTTTTGTCAGAGATGACGCGTTTTAATGCAGAGCTTGTGACAGACTTGGAAAGATTGATTGATGATTATACAGCAGAGTTGCCGCCCTTAGAAAACTTCATCATTCCTGTAAGTTTTGTAAATTGTTTCTTACCATGCAGCGGATGAAGATATGTATACTCGTTTATACCACATCTTTGTATCAATTAGAATGATTATGTAATGATATTTTGCAATTAAGCATTACAAAAGTTGCAAAATAGATTATGTAATGATATTTTGCAAATAAGCATTACAAAATTTGCATAATAATAGTGGTACACCAACCAAGAAAAGCTGTCTTTTACAAAGCTCATCATAAATCATCACTTCAACTAAGTAGAATTTTTTCCTCTAGTGTTATGAAAACGACGACGCTTAGATATCAATATTCTTAATAGAAAATATCACTAACACGATTACCATCTCTTAACAGTCTGGTGGCAAATCTTCATCTTCACTACATCTAGCAAGATCCATTTGTCGCAGGGCAGAACGACAGTAAGTTATCATGACATTGATAAGAATTAAATCACATCTACTCTCAAAGTTTATTAATTATGGCCATTTAATTGCCTCTTGCCTACATCATATAGTTGTGCTAAATCAGTATAATCTAATAAGTGTTGCAAATATAGTTGATATCAACTTTATTTAACAACAATTGTGAAACAAGTTATTTCAACTGATACTATTCAATCTTGCTTGGCCCGAGAGAAGGGCGCGAGGGGTCTTACTGTGGTATAAAACCGGAGTATCTGGGGAAAATCCACTTTGTCAGACCGGTGACCCTATATATTTTCACGTTTAATTGGGGAAAAGAGAGTGTCACAGTAGGAGACGGGTAGAGACATGTCAAGTATAGGGGCATATGAAAAGAGGGGCAGGGGTCACAGTAGGAGAGGGGCAGAGATAGGTCAATGATGGGGGAAGGGCCAATAATACGAGGGAGAGGAACAGGAAGAGAGGGGCAGAGACAGATCAAGGATGAAGGAAGGGCAAATAATACGAGGGAGAGGAACAGGAAGAGAGGGGCAGAGACAGATCAAGGATGAAGTAAGGGCCAATAATACCAGGGAGAGGGGCAGAGACAGATCAAGGATGAAGGAAGGGCCAATAACACAAGGGAGAGGGGCAGGAAGAGAGGGGCAGAGACAGATCAAGGATGAAGGAAGGGCCAATAACACAAGGGAGAGGGGCAGGAAGAGAGGGCAGAGACAGATCAAGGATGGGGGAAGGGCCAATAATACCAGGGAGAGGAACAGGAAGAGAGGGGCAGAGACAGATCAAGGATGAAGTAAGGGCCAATAACACAAGGGAGAGGAACAGGAAGAGAGGGGCAGAGACAGATCAAGGATGGGGGAAGGGCCAATAACACAAGGGAGAGGGGCAGGAAGAGAGGGGCAGAGACAGATCAAGGATGAAGGAAGGGCCAATAATACCAGGGAGAGGGGCAGAGTCAGATCAAGGATGGGGGAAGGGCCAATAATATGAGGGAGAGGGGCAGGAAGAGAGGGGCAGAGTCAGATCAAGGATGGGGGAAGGGCCAATAACACAAGGGAGAGGGGCAGGAAGAGAGGGGCAGAGACAGATCAAGGATGATTAAAGGGCCAATAACACAAGGGAGAGGGGCAGGAAGAGAGGGGCAGAGACAGATCAAGGATGGGGGAAGGGCCAATAATACCAGGGAGAGGGGCAGAGTCAGATCAAGGAAGGGGGAAGGGCAAATAATACCAGTGAGAGGGGCAGGAAGAGAGGGGCAGAGTCAGATCAAGGATGGGGGAAGGGCAAATAATACCAGGAGAGGGGCAGGAAGAGAGGGGCAGAGTCAGATCAAGGATGGGGGAAGGGCCAATAATATGAGGGAGAGGGGCAGGAAGAGAGGGGCAGAGTCAGATCAAGGATGAGGGAAGGGCCAATAATATGAGGGAGAGGAATAGATCACAGAAGAGGGGCAGAGACAGATTAAGGAGGGGGAGGGGCAGATGATAGGAGGGAAAGGGGATATTGTAGGAAGAGAGGGACAGAGACCAATTAAGGAGGGGCAAGTAATAGGAGAGGGGGGGTGGATCACAGGCGAGTTAACAACTGGAAAGGCAGGTAATAAGAGGGAAATCAGAGTTTACCACACCTCTTCGTTACGATCCGCCAACCCGTTAACTAGCAATGATGATCACTGCAGAACACTTGGAATCCTTGCTTCAAGATCTTGAGTCAAGTCATTTTCATTTTTCATTTTCATATATATATGTGCATATAAATCTTTCCTCAAAATTGGGATTAATGAAAAGTCATCAGCTCATCATCTCAACAATGGTGGGACGGGACTAGGTGTGTGGTTAGATTTTCTTTTATCATATATGTGTGGTATGACTATTGCGAGGGCAGGATTAAGGAAAAAATATTTCAACTGTAATATTTCAGTGTGACACCTCTGGTAAAGAGTGGTGAAATGGATGCAGAACCACTACAATACCTCAATAGGTAGGTCTGTATATCGCACAGTACATGTAAGTAGGTTATTAGTCAATGATATGACCAAATATGTCAAAGTTATATCTCAATAAAATAATAGAATAACTAATTAGTAGGGCAGTAGCATGATTTTTTTAAACGTAATGCATTTATTTCTTGTGATTGTTTTTAATCATTTAGACACTTTTCAAGTTTATATCGTTATAATTCAGCATATATATACATTTCAACACTTAACTTTCCTCCTTACAGACTGAGTGATTTCCTCTTCACTGTTGCCAGATATTCAGCTAAGAAGGAAGGAAGGGAGGAAGTTATATACAGACGAATATATCCTGCTGAGACAGACAAGTGAAAATAACATGTAACAGCTATTCTGATTGGTCGCCAATAACTACCACGTGTATCAGTGTTTATGATTTGTTGTGGCTGGATCATAATGACAGATTTATTTATTTTTGTATATTGTGTGGAGAAACGAAGGAGTGCATGGTCAGGTGTTTGTCACATAGTGCTTTCCATCCTTCTCTATATAATGAACATCGGGGTGTAATATTTACCGAATTTTAATCTAGCCTCCCAAATCTTATGGCATTGTGTATACACACTAGGCAAAGGGGCATGTCCCGTATGGTCTAAAGACTAGACATGCCCCGTGCACTAAGGTACATGTAGGTTTAAATACACAAATTATCATATCCTTGTGGCTAGAGAGATTTACTTTGGTGATGGTTTTTTTCCAAAGTGATTCGGTGACTGGTGAAATAAAAACCAAAAAAGATTAGCAGTGTTTTGATGGATCTATTCTCTGGCTGGCTTCGCGAATTTGTACAATTTTTGTGATGAGCCCTGTCATACAGAAAGAAAAGATACTAAGGCGTGCAATTCAGTACCGATTGCATAATACATGTATACATTATGGGCATTTGAGAGCTAAAACGTGATTGTAAAATTCATTCAACTGGATGTCAACATACACACAACCAGTAAATGTATTTCTGTTAATGAATAGGACATTTCTGTTACAAGGATTTATAATGAGAGGTATACGATTATGTATATGAATTTCGAAGAAGGAGCCGTTACATGTCTAATAAAATCAATAATATTTTATAAAAATATAGCATTTTGATAAGGTCGATACATGGTCATATCAACATATGAAAATTAATGACCGAGGGCTTTATTTCCGGAAGAGATATGGGTTTGATGATACAAAATTTTAAAAAACCACACAAACTATTACATACTACTCGTCTGAATCAGGAAAACCATATCAAAATTCATGACTTAACACACCGAATAAAATAGAGATGAAAATGTTCAGCCGATTGGCCTGATTTCAGCCTTTTTGAGAATATCAGTGTAATGTAAACTTGTAATTTTTCCCATTGAAAAGATTGAGTAATCTAATTTTCAGTCTTTTTGCCCTTAGTCCATTTTCATCTCTGATAAAATAAGACATTAACCACAGTTATACTTTGATTACATAACATCTACACTTGATTTTATAAAGGTAGTATCTCCAGTAATGTTAAAATCCCTTAAGGATTGGCCTAAAATTGTTTACAATTGGAGACCACTTATAATTATCAATGAATTACTTTGTGCCATCATAGTTGGTTCCCTAGGCTATACATTAAACCCAGATTAATCGATGAACCACTTGCCTAATTAACTGATTACGTAACTAAATTACTGAAATAAGAACGTAGATTGTCACAAAACAGATCAAAATATTGTTTTGTTTTAGTGAAATAGGAAAGTTTGAATCATAAACAAAATACGAAAACAGAAAGTTTACCGTTGACAATATTCATTTTCCAAGCATTTTGTTTAAAAAAAGTCATTATTTTGTGAATAAACGACATTTTGAATGTCTTCCATATTCAGTCCATTTAAAATAATTTAGGGTATAGGACGCTTTATCACTTACCCTAATCCTGCCCAAAGATCAAAACTTTACCATCTGTGCAAAGTGTTGATTTTGGGCTTAGATATGTGTCATCTCAATGACTTGTTGATCGATAGTGGACATAACAGAACACCCTGTTTAACTCCAAACCTTAATGTATACATGTATGTGCCTTTCCTAATATATAAGTATAATGCACATACAAATAATGCTAACATGTCGTTAAATGACCATCGCTGTTAATTATAATTAAGACGTTAAATACAATATGTAAGATATATTACATGGCCGATAGTGGCTGAACAATTCCTACAGCAATATATCCCCTATCCCATAGTCTCCCTTTACTCTGCGTTTCTCCTTCTTTGTCAGATGGTAAAGCCTGGACAGGTTGGACAAGACCACAGTTTCTATAAATTCTTTTACATTAAGCGCCCCCTATTGACTCTGGCATTTACACTCCAAACCACGAGGATGCACTACTGTTTTCCGGTA
This sequence comes from Pecten maximus, assembly GCF_902652985.1. Classification (NCBI taxonomy): domain Eukaryota; kingdom Metazoa; phylum Mollusca; class Bivalvia; order Pectinida; family Pectinidae; genus Pecten; species Pecten maximus. The sequence goes on along the minus strand of NC_047022.1, from coordinate 25,575,312 downwards.
AAAGTAAAGACGGACAATCATAGAAATAGTATTCAACTCTTTTTTAACAGGTCAGTTTCCAGTATGTCGAAAACATTCAATTCCATAGTAAAAGCATTAGATATATATATTGTTCATTGTTCCTTGGACGTGAACATCTTACAAGAGAAAACATTCTGGAATACAACACAATGTTCTCCGAAGCAATGTTTGGCAAGCTGGCGACTGTCATACTTCACGGTACATATATCATTATTCCTAAGAGTTCTGATCACCAGCTGGAGAAAACCTCCTACCGTGGTCTGGTGGTTACATTCTGGGCCTTTTCGTGGAAGCAGTAATGATGCGAAGATTACAAAAGCCATCATGGATAGTCTCTCCTGGGTGGAGAAAATGACGGGGGTATAGGGCCGGTGTTTTGCCAGATATGGAATCACGTGATTGGACAACAAAGATGCCGTCTTATTTATATATATGTAACTTTGCAACACAAATGACGAAGGAAGACAACTTTTTGACTCGTGCCCTGACCGGGCCTCGAACTCACGACGGACTCAACATGACGAGCTACAAGCTAACATTGATACATCCATATAGCTACATGTAGATCAAGAAGGTTGGATGAGTCGTATCACGGATTAAGAAATTGCTGATATCATGTCAAGAAGCATTTGATTATGTCAAGGACAACTGAACAGCTATACTCCCTTCAGCATATCTGGACGTCAGTAAATTTTGAAACTGATTATATTATCAATCCAAATGTGAACGTTCCACATATGATCTGCAACATAAACTGAACGAGACTCGGTATCGTTGGTCTACTATTGAAAGAAAATATATGCAAACACTATGCATTATAAGAGCTCGATCACTTTCCCCATCAGGCCGAATTTGTCGTTAAAATAGACCATAAACCGTTAAATAACTTTGAAAACTCTCATCGAAAAGTTATTTGAAAACTCTCATCGAAAACAGGAAAATTTAGTTAATGGCATCAAACATTGCCTATCGGTATAAAATTGAATTTATATAAATGGAACTGAAAAGACGTGTATGTGCGGAGTTTTTATCAAGATGACTTGAGAAAATAGACATTAATGGATGAGAATATCTACTTTAAACTCAAATACGTTTGATGTATGTTTGATCTTCAGAAAATGGAAATCATCGCAACGAAACGGGCAATTATGAAACGGAAATGGCTGCAACGCCAGATACAGATATGAAACCTTTAGATCTTGAGCAATCCAAATTAAAAGAACAAACAATAAGACGAGTGTTAGGGTCAGGCTAAGATCGTGCTAACTGTTGACACCTTGAGTTATTTCCAAAGCGCAGACGCCGACGTCAATCCATGTCTATATGTTCCGTTACAATTGCGTGAGGATGTAAGTAAATAGTTTTATGATGGCAATAGAAATTGATAAGACCTATGGTGCAATGAAATGGAAGTATTTCTCTACAAGGAATTATTGATCAGCTCGTCGGTAACTTTATGAAATAAAGCAGCCATTGGTGGTAATAGGTATACCAATTAATTCGATTCAACTCATTTCCGTAAATTTTCCATAACAAAAGGACATAGACATCAACTTTTCGATCATACATGTTACAAAATCATCATATCCTCTTAAAAGAAAAATAACAAATATGATTAGCCCACAATAGTAATACTCAATTTTAAACATCCTTTGATACAGCCCCATAGAACCCAGAATGAAGCTACTACTTATCTAAAGCCGCACACTGCTCATACACAACATATGGTAAGCCGTTTTGATATTTAATACATAATAGCTTAAGGTAAAAAGTTTTTTGACTTAAGCTAAAAAGATTTTGACTTAAGCTAAAAAGATTTTGACTTAAGTTGAAAAACATCTTTTTGCATTATGTATTATTTTAGCTTAAGCTGAAAAGATTTCGACTTAAGTTGACAGGTTTTTTTTAACTTAAGTCAAAATCTTTTTAACTTAAGTTGAAATAAACTTTTTTCAGCAGGTGGCGGATGATCATTATGCAAACATACCGCTCATTTTGGTGTAATTTTGCCGCTCACCTTTGCTTTTTAAAACTTTATATGTGTTTTTATGTTAATTTTAATAAAATAATACAGAAGGCCACTCACAGAGGTGAGCCAAAATATTTTGCCGTGATTCTGTGTCATTGTCATCTGTATGTAAAGCAAACAAAGCTCGCAGCATTTAAAGTACATTTGTATTTATATATTACAATGTGCCGTATATAAAAAAGAAGTGCATGGCTTGCATAATCTCTCAATCTGTTTCAAGTTATTTCATCCTAGAAAGCATAACAATACTCATGCTGTACCGAAATGGTTAGCTTTAGATGCATGATGTGACGAATGGATGAGATCGATGACATCGAAAAATTGTCAGTTTGACCTGAAAGTGAAATATTGAGGTAACACAGGTCACCCTGACATGACCCCTTATGCGATGTTGTTGGATGTTCATGTAACATTGTGAGAATGACCATCTAGATTTTAATTAGATAGGTAGTGGTATTTATTAGGTCACCTGCATGAAGGACAAGTGAGCTTATTATACTGTCCGTTCATCCGTCCGGCGTCAACATTTCCATTTTAACAACTTCTTCTCAATAACCAAAAGGTCCAGAGACCTAATACTGGGCCTGTAGCATGCTGGGATGAAGGGCTACCAAGTTTCAATCAAGGTCACAGGGGTCAAATAGTTTAAACTCTTTTAACAACTACTTCTCAAAATAACCAAGAGGCACAGGGACTTCATATTGGTCATGTAGCATGCTGGGGTGAAGGGCTGCCAAGTTTGTTCAAATAAATGACCTTGAACGTTATTAAAGGTCACAGGTCATGAAACAATGTATTTATTGATAGCCAAAAGACACTGAGATCTGATATTAGGCCAAAAGAATGCTGGAATGAAGGACTTGTAGAAAAATGTATTCACATGAATTAGCCAAGTCTACTCTGATATATATGATTAAAGTGGCAATCAGCATAGTATCTGCAGAAATGACCTAGATCAACTTCAAAGCTGCTGTAGAGCCAGGTGAGTGATACAGGCCCATTGGGCATGTTGTTAGCTTTAAAAGTGAGTGCATCATGGAAGTATAACATATTGTCTTTACTTTTCACAAGAGGCCCAAAGGGCCTGTATCGCTCACCTTGTTTCACGAGATATGAAACAAGAATGATGCTTAAGTATATTTGTCACTGGTATTGCTATGTTAATATATTATAAGCATTTTATATGGGTATATGAACATTGCTTTTATTGTAATTCTAAAAATGTCAATTTAGCCAAATTGATCCCTTTTGACCCCGCCCCTCAGCCCTCCGGGGGGTTCAGCCCCACCATTTGTACAATTATGAATCCCCACCCCATAGGGATGCTTCCAGGCAAATTTGAGCAATATCCATTGCTTAGTTTCAAAGAAGAAGTTGTTAATGTCAATTTATCGAAATTGACCCCTTCTGGCTCAGCCCCCAGAAGGGTCAGCCCTGTCATTTGTACAATTTTGAATCCCTACCCCAAAGGGTGCAACCAGGCAAATATGAGCAATATCCATTGCTTAGTTTCAGAGGATGAAGTCGTTTATATCAATTTAGCCAAATTGACCCCTTTTGGCCCTGCCCCTAAGACCCCCAGGGGGTCAGCCTCATCATTTCTACAATTTTGAGTCCCCACCCCATAGGGATGCTTTTGACCAAATTTCGTCAAATTCCGATCTGTGGTTATGAAGAAGTCAATTGTTGATTGACAGACGGACGGCACGGACGGACGACGGACGGCACGGTATGGCATAAGCTCACCTTAGTCCTTCAGACCAGGTGAGCTACTAATACGACAGCTTCACTCACCAAAATTCCTCAAATATCAAGTCATAAACATCTTCAGTCACCCTGGAGTATCATTAAGGACCAAAATAACAGACATTTATGCATTTGGACGCTAATATCATTACTCCATCACTCGTAAAATCCTCCTTCATTTCACCAAAGGAATTGTTTCATCTTTCTGGTCTCCCACCAGTAAATGCCCCTTTATTTACTTGCTATAGTTCATAATATGATGTACTCAAGGTAGTCAGATGACCATTAAGGCCATTGGGCCTCTTGTTTTTAATTATGTTAATGTATACAAAGGATCACTGGATAGCTGGTGAGTGATACAGGCCCATTGGACCCTTGTTCATTTTACATATGCTACTACAGCCTAATACAGCCTTACAGTTGACAAGAAATGAAAGGACAATGAGTATACTAAAGGGATTATGTACAGAGTGAAAGGATAGTCTGGGTTAGAATGAAAAGGGAGGAGGAGTCTGATCTAGCTATCTAACCTATGATGTTATTAAATTTAGAATGTGTTTCCCAGATCTGAACACTGCCATGCAGGTAGTGGAGAGTAAGATTAATTGTACAGTAGCATCTACCTTTAATTTGGAATCTTATCTCTTCTTTATAACAACTGTGTTACTCCTTAGGTCTCCCTTGACACTACCTCACACTTTTTAGTTGATCATTCAGCAGTTTTTTCCAAAAAGATTTAAACTTCAGCTAAAAAAAGGTTTTATTTCAGCTTAAGTCAAAAAGATTTCAGCTTAAGCTAAAAAAGCTTTTATTTCAACCTAAGTCAAAAAGATTTCAGCTTAAGCTAAAAAAAAACCTTTATTTCAACTTAAGTCAAAAAGATTTCAGCTTAAGCTAAAAAAGGTTTATTTCCACTTAAGTTAAAAAGATTTCAACTTAAGCTAAAAAAAAAACCTTTATTTCAACTTAAGTCAAAAAGATTTCAGCTTAAGCTAAAAAAGGTTTATTTCAACTTAAGTCAAAAAGATTTCAGCTTAAGCTAAAAAAAAAAAAGGTTTATTTCCACTTAAGTTAAAAAGATTTCAGCTGAAGCTAAAAAAGCTTTTATTTCAACTTAAGCTAAAAAAAAGCTTTTATTTCAACTTAAGTCAAAAAGATTTAAGCTTAAGCTTAAAAAAACCTTTCATTTCAACTGGAGTCAAAAAGATTTCAGCTTAAGCTTTAAAAAAACCTTTTATTTCAACTTGAGTCAAAAAGAATTCAACTTAAGCTAAAAAAAACTTTATTTCAACTTATATATAAGTCAAAAAGATTTAAACTTAAGCTAAAAGAAAATTTATTTCAATTTAAGTCCAAATGATTTCGACTTACCAGGTAGCTAAAGGAAACAAATTCATACCTGTGCAAACATAGACATTTCACTGTTGATACACATGAAGCCATTAATAATATATTTCTTTTCAGGAGAATACAACATCAATGAACAAGAGGCCCAATGGGCCTGTATCGCTCACCTGGTTCTACAGCAAATGATTGAGGTCATTTCTACAGATACTATGCTGATAACAAATTTATTCAATGCATATTATTGGCCTAATATCGGGTCTTGGTGACTCTTGGCTATCACAAGATTTAAAAAATATTTCACCCCTGTGACCTTGAATGTAGATCAATGTCATTCATTTGAACACACTTGGTAGCCCTTCACCCAGCATGCCACAGGCCCAATATCAAGTCCCTGGGCCTCTTGGTTATTGAGAAGAAGTTGTTTAAATGAAAAAGTTGACACCCGACGGCACTTTATTGAACTTAATATAATCATTGCTAAAAACATATATTGAATTTTAAAAAAAAATCAATATAAAAAAATATGTATATATATTTTATGAAGGTGCTTTTGTCCTCTTTTTGATTAGTGTGAAGAGGCTTTTGTCCTAGGGGCTAATGTGGGGCTTTTATCCGTACCCCACACAGGTCCGTCTTCAGTGGTGGATTCAGAGTCATGTGAGGAGTGGGGGGGAAAGCGACCCCCCTCCTTATTAACTCACATCAATGTCAATTATGTCGGGCCAATTTAGATTTGTTATGATGTAAAGATTAAGGAATTAAGTTTTATTAAGAAAAAAGGGTAAACGATTTTATTTCATTATGGATACAGTAGTGTAGTAAGTAAAACTGATTAATATATATTGATCAATTTTACTTATTACACTACCATATCACACATACATGATCACATCAAAAACTTTTCTTAGACAAATCTAGTTTTGTTATGATGGATAGTTTAAGGAATTGAGTTTTTTTTAAAGTATTTTGTGAAAAAAAAGTCAATCACAAAAAACAGGTAAAAAAAATTTTGTTTTTTCATTATGGTCATGGTAAAGTGACCCCAACCTGCCCTAGCTTGCAATGATCTTCCCCAAACTAATATTGTAAATACTTTATTATTGAAGTAAACTTATAAAAAGTTTGGTGAAAAAGATCAAAGTATTGTAAAGGTATTGGAAGTGAAGGGGGGGGGGGGGGGGGGGGGGGGGGCCTTACTATGGTCATTTGGACTTAAATTGAAGTAAATTTTCTTTTTAGGTTAAGTTTAAATCTTTTTGACTTAAGTTGAAATAAAGTTTTTTTTAGCTTAAGCTGAAATCTTTTTGACTTAAGCTGAAATAAACTTTTTTTTAACCTTAAGCTGAAATCTTTTTGACTTAAGTTGAATTAAAAGGTTTTTTTAGCTTAAGCTGAAATCTTTTTGACTTAAGTTGAAATGAAAGCCATTTCAGCATAAGCTGAAATCATTTTGACTTAAGTTGAAATAAAGTTTTTTTTTAGCTTAAGTTGAAATAAAAAAGTTTTTTTAATCTTCAGTTGAAATCTTTTTGACTTAAGCTGAAATAAATCCTTTTTTAGCTGAAGTTTAAATCTTTTTGGAAAAAACTGCTGAATGATCAACTAAAAGTCAAGAGTGAGGTATCCGTAGTAATGTCAATGGAGACCTAAGGAGTAACACAGTTGTTATAAAGAAGAGATAAGATTCCAAATTAAAGGTAGTTGCTACTGTACAATTAATCTTACTCTCCACTACCTGCATGGCAGTGTTCAGATCTGGGAAACACCTTCAGATTGACCTTCTAAATTTAATAACATCATAGGTTAGATAGCTAGATCAGACTCCTCCTCCCTTTTCATTCTAACCCAGACTCTCCTTTCACTCTGTACATAATCCCTTTAATAAACTTACTCATTTTCCTTTCATTTCTTGTCAACTGTACGGCTGTATTAGGCTGTAGTAGCATATATGTAAAATGAACAAAGGTCCAAGGGGCCTGTATCACTCACCAGCTATCCAGTGATCCTTTGTATACATTAACATAATTAAGAACAATGAGGCCCAATGGACTTAATGGTCATCTGACTACCTTGAGTACATCATATTATGTACTATAGCAAGTAAATAAAGGCGCATTTATTGGTGGGAGATCATAAAAACGAAACAATTCCTTTGATGAAATGAAGGAGGATTTTACGAGTGATGGAGTAATGATATTAGCGTCCAAATGAATAAATGTCTGTTTTTTTGGTCCTTAATGATACTCCAGGGTGACTGAAGATGTTTATGACTTGATATTAGATTAATTTTGGTGAGTGAAGCTGTCGTATTAGTAGCTCACCTGGTCTGAAGGACCAAGGTGAGCCTATGCCATACCGTGGCGTCCGTCTGTCGGCCGTCCGTCCGTCCATCAACAATTGACTTCTTCATAACCACAGATCGGAACTTGACCAAATTTGGTCAAAAGCATCCCTATGGGGTGGGGACTCAAAATTGTAGAAATGATGAGGCTGACCCCCTGGGGGTCTTAGGGGCAGGGCCAAAAGGGGTCAATTTAGCTAAATTGATATAAACGACTTCTCATCTGAAACTAAGCAATGGATATCGCTCATATTTGCCTGGTTGCACCCCCTTGGGGTAGGGATTGAAAATTGTACAAATGACAGGGCTGACCCTTCTGGGGGCTGAGCCAGAAGGGGTCAATTTCGATAAATTGACATTAACAACTTCTTCTTTGAAACTAAGCTATGGAAATCGCTCAAATTTGCCTGGAAGCATCCCTATGGGGTGGGGATTCAAAATTGTACAAATGGTGGGGCTGAATCCCCCGAAGGGCTGAGGGGCTGGGCCAAAAGGGATCAATTTGGCTAAATTGACTTTTTAGAATTACAATAAAAGCAATGTTCATATACCCATATAAAATGCTTATGATATATTAACATAGCAATACCAGTGACAAATATACTTAAGCATCATTCTTGTTTCATATCTCTTGAAACAAGGTGAGCGATACAGGCCTTCTGGGCCTCTTGTGAAAGTAAAGACAATATGTTATACTTCCATAATGCACTCACTTTTAAAGCTAACAACATGTCCAATGGGCCTGTATCACTCACCTGGCTCTACAGCAGCTTTGAAGTTGATCTAGGTCATTTCTGCAGATACTATGCTGATTGCCACTTTAATCATATATATCAGAGTAGACTTGGCTAATTCATGTGAATACATTTTTCTACAAGTCCTTCATTCCAGCATTCTTTTGGCCTAATATCAGATCTCAGTGTCTTTAGGCTATCAATAAATACATTGTTTCATGACCTGTGACCTTAATAAAGTTCAAGGTCATTTATTTTAACAAACTTGGCAGCCCTTCACCCCAGCATGCTACATGACCAATATGTAGTCCCTGTGCCTCTTGGTTATTTTGAGAAGTAGTTGTTAAAAGAGTTTAGCCTATTTGACCCCTGTGACCTTGATTGAAACTTGGTAGCCCTTCACCCCAGCATGCTACAGGCCCAGTATTAGGTCTCTGGATCTCTTGGTTATTGAGAAGAAGTTGTTAAAATGGAAATATTGACGTCGGACATGCAGGTGACCTAATAAATACCACCACCTATCTACCGTAATTAAAATCTAGATGGTCACTCTCACAATGTTACATGAACATCCAACAACATCGCATAAGGGGTCATGTCAGGGTGACCTGTGTTACCTCAATATTTCACTTTCAGGTCAAACTAACAAAGTCATCGATCTCATCCATTCGTCACATCATGCATCTGAAGCTAACCATTTCAGTACAGCATGAGAATTGTTATGTTTTCTAGGATGAAATAACTTGAAACAGATTGAGAGATTATGCAAGCCATGCACTTCTTTTTTATATACGGCACATGTAATATACAAGAGCTGTTGGAGAACAGCATAGCTCGTCTTGCAAATGTTTGTCAATAAATAATTAAAATATATTAATTGGAATGGTTTCGCAAATTGCATTGGTAATATTTATATTGTTTACTTGATCAGATTATGTTTTGTGAATTCATGCAATTTTCAAAACCATACCAATTTATATATATATATAAATTATTTATTGACAAACATTTGGGAGACAAGCTATGCTGTTGTAGATTAAATGAAGATATTAAACACAAATGTAATTGCTTTTGGACATATTTCTTCAATTTTTTGACAACATATCCTAATGAGAGTTGTCTCCCTTGAAAAATGTGGACCGGTATAAATTGTTTATTGTGACGTTTTTATATTCAGTTTCACCCCAAGAAACTTCATAGGGACTCTGTTTACCAAATATCAGCACCCTAGTACAATCATAAAGGGATGTGTTAAAAAGCTTTCAACATTTGCACGAACATTTCTAAAAAAAAATGTGTTTTTGAATCAAAAAAATATTTCAGTTTAACTCAGAAAAGGGATAGTTTAACCCCCACAGGGAACCTAATACCATGTATTACTATGCCTGCCTTTCAACACTCACAATATAAACTTAACACAAAGTCCAAAGATTTAAAAACAAAAAAAACACAGATTTAAAAAGAAAAAATCCATTTTTTTTAAAGTTCTACTCCAGGAAGGGATTGTCTTACTCCATAGGGACTCTATTGCCAAATATCAGCACCCTTGTACAATTATATAATGATGTATTAAAACCTCTTAACACTGCACCAAAAACTTAACGCAGAAATATTATAAGTCCAAAAAATTGAAAATTCTGGTTTTTTCCCAAAAAAATCTTTTAATTTAACTCTGGCAGGTGATAGTTTAACCCAAGAGGGAGTCTATTGCCAATTATCAGCACCCTAGTACAATTATAAAGTGATGTATTAATACCTTACAACACTTGCACCAAAAACTTAACGCAAAAATTTTTCAAAAATCTGTTGTTTTTTTTCCAAAAAATCTTTTAGTTTAACTCCGGCAGGGGATAGTTTGACCCCCAGAGGGACCATATTACCATAAATTACTATGCCTTTCAACACTTGCACCAAAAATTTAACATTTGGAAAACCAACGCAGACGCCGGAGTGACAACATAAGCTCTCACTCTTCTTCGAAGAGACGAGCTAATAAATACAAATGTACATTAAATGCTGTGAGCTTTGTTTGCTTTATATACAGATGACAATGACACAGAATCACGGCAAAATATTTTGGCTCACCTCTGCGAGTGGCCTTCCATATTATTTTATTAAAATTAACATAAAAACACATAATTTTTTAAAAAGCAAAGGTTAGCGGCACAGTTACGCCAAAATGAGCAGTATGTTTGCATAATGACCATCATCCGCCACCTGCTGAAAAAAGTTTATTTCAACTTAAGTCAAAAAGATTTCAGCTTAACCTCAAAGAAGGTTTCATTTCAACTTAAGTCAAAAAGAGTTCAACTTAAGCTTAAAAAAAAACTTTTATTTCAACTTAAGTCAAAAAGATTTCAGCTTAAGCTAAAAAACGGTTTATTTCAACTTAAGTCAAAAAGATTTCAGCTTAAGCTAAAAAAAGGTTTATTTCAACTTAAGTCAAAAAGGTTTCAACTTAAGCTGAAAAAGGGTTTATTGTCACATGGATGTAATGGTTAATTGTGTTGCTGTGTTTAAATCATTTGTATTTGTGACATATTTGATTTGTATGCCTTTTACATGAATTAATAAAGAAAAGAGAGAGTAAAATAATGTTTTTCCATTACATGATAGTTTTCTCTAGTAAAAGAGAAACAAGAGATCCCAGAGGGATCTTGGCGCCCACCATTGAATGATCTTTATAGGTTCCATGTCAGATTGATCTTTTCTCTACTTTTCCCTTCCTCTAAGCCTTACTAATCTGTGTAAATTCAGAAACAGCCCTCTAGTACTTTTCAAACAAGGGGAACCCATATATAAAATTTAAGATTTAGCAATAATGGTTGTCTGTCGGCCATGTTGTTTTTGGATTGGTCCCAAAATGCAATACCAGGGACCAAGGGGATCCTACATATAAAATTTGAGAAAGATCCCTTCAGTACCTTCTGTAAAATAGCGATAACAAACTTCAATTGTCAAAATACAAGATGGCTGCCTGTCGGCCATGTTGTTTTCTGACTGGTCGCAAAATCCAATATGCATAACTAGGGACCGAGGGCAACCTACAAATGAAACTTTGAGAAAGATCCCTTCAGTTTTTTTTCTGAGAAATAGCGATAACAAACTTCAATTGTCGAAATCCAAGATGGCTGCCTGTCGGCCATGTTGTTTTCCGATCGGTCCCAAAATCCAATATGCATAACTAGGGACCAAGGGCAAACTACGTATACATATGAAATTAGAGAAAGATCCCTTCAGTACTTTCTCAGAAATAGCGATAACATACTTCAATTGTCAAAATCCAAGATGGCTGCCTTTCGGTCATGTTGTTTTCCGATTGGTCTCAAAATGCAATATGCATAACTAGGTACAGAGGGGAATCTATATATCAAATTCAGAAAGATCCCTTCAGTTCTTTCTGAGAAATAGCGATAACAAACTTCAATTGTCATAATCCAAGATGGCTGCCTGTTGGCCATGTTACTATCCGATTGGTCCCAAAATGCACTATACATAACAAGGGACCAAGGGGAACCTACATATGAAATTTGAGAAAGATCACTTCAGGACTTTCTCAGAATTAGCGATAACAAACTTCAATTGTCAAAATACAAGATGACTGCCTATCGGCCATGTTGTTTTCCGATCGGTCCCAAAATTCAATATGCATATCAACAAACCAAGGGAAACCTACAAATGAAATTTGAGAAAGATCCCTTCAGTACTTTCTCAGAAATAGCGATAACAAACTTCAATTGTCAAAATCCAAGATGGCTGCCTGTCGGCCATGTTGTTTTCTGACTGGTCTCAAAATCCAATATGCATAACTAGGGACCGAGGGCAACCTACAAATGAAATTTGAGAAAGATCCCTTCAGTTTTTTTTCTGAGAAATAGCGATAACAAACTTCAATTGTCGAAATCCAAGATGGCTGCCTGTCAGCCATGTTGTTTTCCGATCGGTCCCAAAATGCAATATGCATAACAACAGACCAAGGGGAACCTACATATGACAATTCAGAAAGATCCCTTCAGTTCTTTCTAAGAAATAGCGATAACAAACTTCAATTGTCAAAATCCAAGATGGCTGCCTGTCGGCCATGTTGTTTTCTGACTGGTCTCAAAATCCAATATGCATAACTAGGGACCGAGGGCAACCTACAAATAGCATGTGAGCTTCCGGTTACGTCATCAAATTCATTCCCCGCGAATTTATTGGGAAATCTAAATCAACACTTAAAATGAAATGAAGTGAAAGAAATAAAAAATGCATGAATAAAAATATTGGGATCAGTTTAAAGTGCAACATTAAATTTTCATCGTAAATAATTGCTACGATTTGCTAACCTAAAGCATAAGTAATTGAAATCAAATTATTTTAAAATTCATATTTCGTTTCTATTATAATCTTAAAATTTGCATCACAAGATCGTTTAGAACCTTTGCAATACTGACCCTTCAAACGCACAGATGCTTTGATTTGAACAAAGATGGCGACCTGAAGCTGTGAGGCGGTTTGGATTGGAATTAAATTGCGTATATTTCGACAAGTAAACATCGTACAATGTTCCCGTGTGGTCAGATAATCTAGTTTTTCCAATATGTATTCAGAACAGTTGTTGTTTAGTCGCTACGGTCATTAACATAAAAATTCGGATTATTATATAAATACTTATTTAATTAGATATCTATTATTATTCTTATTTCTTCCACTTTCTTCCGCCGCGGAGGTTTCCGACACTTTTCTCAGAAACTACTGGGCGGATCATCATCAAACTTCACATACATACTCGTTAATGTATAATGGGTGGTTTTTTTCGCGATCGGACATCCAAGATGGCCGCCAGAGCCCACTTCCTGTTTTTAGATTTCGGTCTCCGATTTCAGTGAAAATTGGTGTATATGGGTTTTTAGGGATGCCGAATAACGTGGTAATTTTTCCGAAAAGATTTGTTGCCATGGTAATGAAATGGTGGGCTGTGATTGGTCGAGAAATTTAGATGTTGTCGGATTAAGCTGAAAATTGGTACATAGGGGTTATGAGCGATTGTGAACAACATGGTAACCTTTTCAAAAAGGTCAGTTGCCCAGTTGCCATGGAAACAAAATAGTGGCCTCTGATTGGTCGAAATTTAAATGTCATCGGATTAAGATGAAAATGTGTACATAGGGGTTATGAGGGATAGCGAACAACATGGAACACTTTCGAAAAGGTTGGTTGCTAATTTTGGTCTTTGATTGGTAAAAATATAGTTGTCTGATTAAGATGAAAATTGCTACATGGAGGTTACAGATCACAATGATATGACTGTGGATGGCCTGTAATTGGTCAATTATTTATCAGCCTTAATACCAAAGATATAAAGGTGTTTGACACAAACATATAACACTGAATTAAGTAACAAGGAAAAATTATTAAATGCTTCAAGATGACGATAACACTGACTTTATACAGGATACAATGAATTGCATGATGATTAGTAAATTAGGTGTGTTTACATTTTATTAGGGACCTGCGTGCTTTCTATATCATGAATTTAACAACTTGTATACGGGTTATGAGTGATATTGAATACAATGATAGATCTGTGGGGTCGTTTGGGGGACATCTGTAATGGTTCCCATTACAATCAGTACTTGTTGTATTCATCAATTGTACAACAAATCATTACAAACGGTAAAACATCAAACGGTGAAAAAGAATACACTGTCTCAGTTATTTATTAAAGCTCTTCACGTGATTCCAAATCAAAATTAAAAAAAAAAATACATGAATTTTCCTCTTTATTATTCAAGTGTATATTTATTATTATGAATACTTTCATAAACTTGTTAACATGTTAAAGTGTACCCTGAACGAAAAACGATAATCAAATATGTTATTCTTAGTAACACCAAAGAAGAATGTCGCAAACCGCATCAAAATCGGTTGGCCGAGTGCCGAGATATCGCACATCGAAGTACGCGATTTGCACCTGTCGGTCGACTGCTAATCAGCGTATCGGTCAGTCACGCTGATTTAGAACTCTTCAGTCTATGACGTCACAGGTTGAACAGAGTGACTGGTATGGTGGCCAGTAGCATAGAGGACAGTGTGAACAGTATCAGCACAAATATGTTTGAATGCGATCTGGACATAAGATTTGAGGATGTTGAATTTGGCGAATATTGTCGACGAGAAGTCGGAATCCAACAATATAAGTTTGAGTTAAAAAAGAAAAATAACATAGTGAAATTGACTCTGAAAATGACCGCTTGGTTAACACAGACTGGTGCAATAATCGGTCAATCACCAATAAATGTATATTAGTTATGTGTTTACCATTTCTTACTCGTTACCAAAGAAAGGAACACAGCATCAACATTTTAAACTAAAATAATGTGCCATTTCATTCGCAAATTAATATTCAAATAAACATACCAACAATACAACAGTTCTGGATGCTCTGGTTTGTGAGAAAAGACGAACACACGTACAGTAAATTTATGCGTTATATTCTATACAAAACCCGCTTTAGTCATGAAGGACACTTAATTTAGAATGTAATATATTATAATCATCATAATCTACAGTATACTAAATCTCTCTCCCGTATGAATACCAGTGTATATATGTCTCTGGTTACCGCTAATCAATTACAAGGTGTGAAATTACGGTCCACAAGTTCGTCACACCTGTCACTGCACCACAGGTGTCCGTGATTTCGGGTGCTCTAATCGGCACACGCCGATAATTGCTTGTGAGTTCACGCGTTTGGTTTTTGTGCATTTCAAAGGAGTTCCGAAGACATGCTTTTACAGGTTATACATAAATTGAGCTTGAATTTTATTAAGAATTGCGTTTATACTATAGGGAATACATTTTCAAGTTGTTGAAATCAAACACATTATTCTTGGAATTCAGTGAGTTTCGTTTTCCATACAAACGAAAAAAATCATATCTCAAAGGTTTGTCTATAGAATAATTAACCTAAATTACTTCATTCATATATATACCCATGATGTTGAAAATTTACTCTATGAATCTTGTCTGGGAGTTACTGATCTTTCATGGACACGTTTTATCAATTGCGGACAATTACCCAAAAATCACAAATGACGGTATAATTTCTGTTTTGGCTAATAAAAATATCAAAATGATTAGCATTTTTTTCACATCTTCAATGAATTGCATTTTAAACTTGTGTTACTAGAAGTATTATAACCGAAATCAATACTGGTACATTTGTATGTAACAAACCTGTCATGCCCCCATAATAAAGGCTATATGATGTAGGTCGTTATAAACGGCCCGTTATTCAAATGTCATACATGTTACAACGAACCGTTAAAATAAAAAATACAAATAAAATATTTTAATATACCTGTTATATACGACCTGTTATAACAGAAAATAAATAAGATGATACACGTTGTATTTGGCCCGTTATAATAGAAAATTAGTAAGATGTTACATGTTGTATATGGCTCGTTATGAGAGAAAATTAGTGAGATGCTACATGTTATATATGGCACCGTTTAAAAAGAAAATTATATGTCCCTGGTTTCGGTAGCACTTGCTATTAACTAATTCACAAATATAACTCGGAGAGTTTATTCAGCACTTTCCTTTTTGTTGTCTTATTCGCATTAATTACAGACACGTGTTCACGTTTGTTTCTACATATTTCTTATATGGCGGCTCCGATCGTGTTCAACCTGTGACGTCACAGTTCAAAGGTCACCAAAACGAGGTATTCGGCTTTGGGCTTCAGGTGTGTTTTCGAGAAAAATCACAATAACTCGGTAATGGGTCGGCCGATTTTGATGCGGATTTCTGCATTCTTGTTTATTAACCAATACCAATAACATATTTAAATATAATTTTTCGTTCAGGGTACACTTTAACCCAAAAATATAAACATACATATTGATAAATGTGCATACTTTACCCTCTCCTTGTCTCTCGAATAAAACACCTATACATATTACGTAACATATAAATATAGATATTACGCAGAGTAATTATTTTTAAAAAAAAATCAAATTATATGGCAGCTACGTTGCTATAAATGTCCATAATCAATGATAATCAATCAGTGTCTGAAACTTTAATTTTCTTAATTTTCATGGCCAGGCTATCTACAACTTTAGTCGCTTTAACGATATCAGGGTATTATAATTAATCATTAATTTTCATCATTTGACGAGACAACCACAGACTACGTAATAAAGCCTCGCTGCGTCGAGATAGTAAAGTCACGACCGAATTATTGCGGATACAGAATATTATCTATTAACTATAGTTTATAGACATTTTACGATGGCGGATTTATGTCATAACCGAACAGAACAAAATCCATTTGATACATTGCCTGGATTTTGGCTATAACGCGTCTCGGCATTCCCTCATATGCCTTCACTAAAGCTTGTCTTCGTTGAGAAACTTTTTCTTCATTTGACAATGGGTTTGTGTTCATAGCTACGAGAACAGCCTCAACGATGGTTTTGACATCAAAACTGTCCTTTTCTTTAAACTCCATAAACGGAAATGATATGTTTGATCTCATATAACCTTGTATCTTGAATGCCTCCCACAGCCTCACGGCAAAGGCGATACTATCATTACAATGCGTGTTCATCCACTTGCTTAAAGAGTTATAGAAATATAATTCCTTTATCAACCCATCTACCATCTTAGCTGTACCAGAGCCACGTATTTCTTTCACCAGTTTAATCCTCAGATCACTACTGATGTTTAGCCGTTGTAGGATATGTTCCGTATCCCTGGTCAGTGTTTCTTGTTTCATGGCGACATGGTAGTCCATTTGACAGAGTCGACACAGATTATAAACAGGGCACCAGTGAGGATCAATATATTTACCATTTAATCCATCTCTTGTTATCTTATCCACAAAATCATGAAATGTAACAATAAATCCGCATTTACCCACTTCCGTCATATACTCTCCTTTACTTATAGACTCGACAAAACCAGGTGAATCAATCGGGAGCCTTAGAAGGAAACATCTGTCTATGTATGCTGAAAATATTCTTGTGTATGGATCGCGGGAAATTACAACGTTTGTTGTCGAAAAATGCGCGGGAGCTTTCTTAACGATCGCCAAAATGTTATGAAGCTTTCCATGAACTGAAGACCGCCTTTTGTTAAATATTCCATCCACTTTTTGTCTGTTCTCCAGAACTAAAGCCAGAATAGACCACAACGTACTGCCAGATTTGGCTACTTTACATATAGTTAGATTATGTTTTGCTGCTAGAATGAAATAAGATTTAGTTTGATTGTGCATAATACTATAGTTCCCTGCAGACACCGAACATCCTTTCCTTATTAAATGGATCCGCTCATTCCAGATGTCGTCAATACTAGAACTCCTTGCGAGATACTCCAATCGTAAGATTTGGTTTCTCTGGGCTGAAATGAAAAGGAATATTATCCACAACGAGGTTATTTATAGAATGAGCATAATTGTTTGTTCGTCAAATGATGCCAAAAAGCGTATTAGAAGTCGTATACTATTTCATGAAATATTTTTTTATTCGACAAAAATTATCTTAATTGTTTAAACTGTTAACTTGGTTTGATAGTATTCGATATGTACTAACGAGATAAATAAACAAACGGAAATTAGCGCGTACAGAATGATTTATTCTCGCGATAGAACGCCATGTTGTCGACCAGACGACATTTATTCTCGCGGTAGAATACCGTGTTGTCGACCAGACGACATTTATTCTCGCGGTAGAATGCCGTGCTGTCGACCAGACGACATTTATTCTCGCGGTAGAATCCCGTGTTGTCGACTTGTCGCATGTTTAAAACGCGACCAGACGACATTTATTCTCGCGGTAGAATACCGTGTTGTCGACCAGACGACATTTATTCTCGCGGTAGAACGCCGTGTTGTCGACCAGACGACATTTATTCTCGCGGTAGAACGCCGTGTTGTCGACCAGACGACATTTATTCTCGCGGTAGAATGCCGTGCTGTCGACCAGACGACATTTATTCTCGCGGTAGAATGCCGTGTTGTCGACCAGACGACATTTATTCTCGCGGCAGAATGCCGTGTTGTCGACTTGTCGCATGTTTAAAACGCGTCCAGACGACATTTATTCTTTTAAGTCTCGTGTTATTGCTACTTGAGACTGAAAAACAACAAAGCGACAAAACAGCAACACGAGATGGCTTTAATCAGTCCACATCAACTGTATTTTACTTTCTGCATTATGTTTTTCGGCATAGCCGTCTAATTTTGTTTTGGCCCCGGATATGACGCGACAGGTGGCGTTTCTGGCCTCAGACCACAATTAATTTCCGTCTTTGTTCTACCAAAGAAAAATCGAAATTAAAATATTTCAGAAGTTTGCAAAAAATCTGGTTTTTACATCACGTGTAGAACTATTCAAGCTGAACATACAGTGAGCTGGAAAGTACCCCATGACCGGCATTTAACAAAGATATTTATATTTAATTGTAACCACCCACTATATTGTAGGAAAATCCGGAAAATCACAAAATATTACTACTCAAACCTTATAACTCCCCGTGTCCTGCCTCACAAACAAACATGGAAATGGTGTCAAAACAAAATTCTGCCACTAGATTAAATATTGCACTATAAATCTATGCTAAAATTATGTCCATATCTGTAACAGCTAAGTCAGGAAAAAATATTTAGCAACAGTCCTGAAATTTCAATATGTACTACATTCGTACACGACCCGGAAGTATAATTGTGGTCTGAGGCCTTCTGTCAAGATGAAGTACGTGATTGGTCAATGTAGCGGTCAATGCAAAATGCAGATATACAGTTTAAAACGAAACAAAGTTAAAGGGACCTCACGGTAAACCAATATTTATTTTGTATTTTCTATCATATTATTGGGTATATCTTTAAAAAAATAACCTTCTGAACAATAACCATTCGAATTTGATGATGTATGTACATAAAAACATCAATTATCAATTATTAAAAAGTTATCACTCTGAATATGCAAATTTTGTGACATATACGATAAACGCATGCGCACAACAAACTAAAACACATGGAAACAAAAATGGCTTCCATTGTGAATCGACTGCGGTTGGAAACGATAACAGCTTCCGCAATGAAGAGAATAATAGGGAAATGGGTCAAACACAATCCTAGAATTAAACTTGGGAAGCATTACAATAGATTGTAAGAGTTCAAACATGAAAACAGCAGTAATACGGACGCCGCTCGTATTCTGCTTAATTGTTTGATAGTAGGTCATGACAATCTCGGTAATATTTACACAAACTCTGTAATATTAACACAAACTCTGTAATAGTTCCACAAGCTCGGTAATATTTGCACAGTCTGTACCAGTACATCGCTACTGTCATTATACTATATGAACAGTGTTTACACTTATTTACACATAAATATGTGTGTCGTGATATATACAGAACGTGTTATTTAACATTTAAACCACTGTATAATATCGTTATCCAACTAACCCAGACGGAATATAGATATCGCCTGGTAAACAATCGTCTGTTTGTGTTGCCACGATTTCAAAACAGTCACGCAATAATTTAAAAATAATTTCCGCACTAAATTAAGAGGGGGATTCCCAACTAAATCGAGTGGTCAAGCTGGACATAGGGATTGACTGTGAACATTGGGACAGCACAGAAACATAACTGGAAAGGAACAAAACGCGTACATTCAGTGGCAATTGCAACGTTTATCGTGATGTCCCTTTTAAATTGAATGTAAGCTGAATAAGTGGATGCATCTATTCAAATGACACATTTGCAGTCCTATTATCACCAAAAATGATTCAAACTGATATAATTTTGTTATCCGTGCTGAAACTGCGTATTTATTAATTAAAATGTAGTTCATTAATTTATTTCACCAGTAGTTTTACATTATAACCACCAGCATTAAAACTATGCCGTTTATCTTTTTAAAAGATATTTCTTGTTATTATTATATTGTATAAATATTAACCTTTAGTCCAATGGAACAGTCTGTAAATTGTTCGCAAACGCTTCATATTTACTCAATTTTATTCTAGTTGCATTGGATTCATGATCTCGTAAACAAAATAAAATGTAATATCTGCTAAAGGAAGCAGACTACAGTCGTAATGAAACACTGGATAATCACCAAGTTATTCATAAAAATGTGGAGTTATGTTAAATACTTACTGTATTGCAAAATGTTTAATACTATTCCAGGAATTTGACTAGAAATAACCAAAGCACATGCAAATAAAATGGTCTTCATCGGGTTCCTATGCGTCCACATTGTGTGTCGTGTAACGTTGTCCCGCAATGTCGCCGTAAAGTGTCAGTGTACTTCCTCACCACACACACTAACCTGCGCACCAGTCATCCATGGCGATTTTCTTCTGCTGAAATTCATACTACATCAGTCCAAAATTACAATACGGAAGAGCATTAGGGCCATGAAGCAAAAAAAATAAATTCATTTTTTCGTGTTAATAACCCGAAATTTCGACTTAGTAACTCGAAATTTCGAGATAATAACTCGAAATTTCGACTTACTAACTCGAAATTTCGAGATAATAATTTTAGTTTTGGAGATTGGTAATGCACTAGATTTAGTGAAAAAACATGTTTCTCTTAATGTCACACAACTGTTAATATCATGTTTTTGTCTGACAAATAGGACATGATATTAAGAGGAATGCACTGTATGTATATGTATATATAGTTGAAAAATATAAATTCAACATGACAACTGTTGTGTTTTGTTAACGTTTTCAGGCCTAACGGCCATCTTCAGGCGATTCATTTATTCAACGTCTAGGTTACCACATTATGACCTGTATATACAGGTACATATGTGACCATCTTTCAAGTTTTATGAAGTTTTAAGCAGAATTGTTAAATTCATTTAATCAAAGTCTTCGATAGCATCTGTACTTGTAATTCCGTGATTTGTCAAAGACTGAAAACATAGATGAAAGGCCCCTCCTTAATAGTCATTATTAGCTCCACTATCAATTTACTATAAGCATTCTTAGTTCTTGCCCCCTTTTAAGTGGCCTCCCACATACATATATATACACAAGAATGGGAAATCAACTTCATCTTCTCTATCAGTTTAGGTCAGGATGATTTATAGCCAATTCGTCTTAATAACCAAAAGTGCTGATATTATGGATGTAAGATGATGGGATGAAGAGCTACCAAATTTGTTAAATGAATGACCTTGACTTGTCACATACAAACATTATTATCTCGAAATTTCGAGTTATTAAGTCGAAATTTCGAGTTATTATCTCGAAATTTCGAGTTATTAAGTCGAAATTTCGAGTTATTATCTCGAAATTTCGAGTTACTAAGTCGAAATTTCGAGTTATTAACACGAAAAAATGAATTTATTTTTTTTGCTTCATGGCCCTAATGCTCTTCCGTAATTCCGGGTGCAATCTCTCTGCAAAAGGTAATCGAAACGTCGTCGACCATTTGGTAAAAATTTAAATCTCTCCGAAGGTCACCTGATACGTCGGCGAGACACCGTCGATGCTCCGGTGATATCTTGCATACTTGTTTACGGCTCTGAGAAATGGGGACTTGCAATAATACTCTTTGTACTGTAGATACTGGAGAGGCACTTTATATATATATATACAGTATCTAGTCCTCATTTGTTCGGTTGTCATCAGATGTTAAGGATCAAGTGGGCTACACAATGCGTATACAATGACGTGTCAAAAAAATAACCATTCAGCTATTTCAGTTTAATTATCTATCCTCTGCCTGCTTCAGGGTGGCACAGACCTTTATCAGGAGAGAAAGTAAGTCACAAATATTTACTGAAGGCAGAATGTAACTTACATGCTCACATAATCTAAAAGCTCATGGTATGTCGTATTATTGAACCCGTTCCATGTCAATTATATCAGAGACTTGTATATTAGGTATATATATACGTCTCTGATTATATTGTTGTTTACTGTTGTTATTGTTCAAGGATTTTCAATGGAGAACTACTAAATGTAAGCTTAAACAAATTCAAAAGAAATACAAGAAACCAAACAACATTTTTTTCATCAGATTTAGTGAATCAAATTTGGTTCAGATTAAAACAAAAATTTAATGAATACAGACAATTAACATAATAATTTAATAGAAAAGGAACGAATATTTGGCGTCAGTTCGCAAGGATGTCAACTAATGGAGTCAGTTGTAAGTGCTGGTGCCTTAGTAATTAGCTAGTTCACCGTTTGTCTCTCCCTCTCTAGGGCTTTGCATTCGGCTATGAAGTTCTGCCTTGTCTGGTTTTGCAATGCTGAGTTTGCACGTTGGAGTTACTTAGAATTGATTGAATCGCGCCCCGTTTCCTTGTAGAGCATATGTGCATGTAAGCAACCTGACCTACTTTCTACCCGTTTAACGTCAAACGAGTTGAGGCCGTCTTCACTACAGTATATATTTTATGGACTTTTCCGGGCGTTAAAGGGTTTTGGACACATAGGGTATTTTTCCATTTTCTGTTAGCCCGACCCCATAAATGTTGGCTGACACAGGTTTCACCTCGCCTTACAAAGCTGTTTATCTATTTTAGGCCAGTAGGGTTGGCTGAAAAAATTTAATGAGCTAGGTGGTCACGTGGTCCGACGCGTCAACTGGTTCACCTCACCAGTATCACTAGGCTAGAATCTGCCTTGTTATATGCATTTATAGAGGGAAACTTCAAAGAGCCCCATATTATTTTGTAAACATTGAAAGCAATGACAGTGAATGTCCTGATTTTATCATCTTACATGTTTAGATTTTCTTTCCACACCTCATGTCTGTAATTGTATAATCAAAATAGTAGACCAGCGGACAATATCATAACCTTGGTAATTTACTAATATCACGTCATCTTTTTATTTTAAAAACTCAAACAATGGCATATACACTATAGGTCTACTCAGAGATGTAAATATCACATATGTGATATATATATCTCTGGTCTACTATACAGTGAGGTGACAAAATGACTTGTGCAGTCTTTTTACGGTGATTAATTTTCCTAGCCTTGTTAACCATTTTATTTTTGGCATAATTTGATAAGATTTTGTACACTTTTAAGAACATGTTTTACCCTTTCCTGACATAATATTAACATAAAAATATCCATTTCTTAATTTTGCAAGATAAAGATTTGATAACAATGCAGTAGTTTGAAATACAGTTGTCTCATCCTGATGTAATTTAATTAGATAGTACGTAATCACAGAACTGATTTTTTTTTTTTATCTAAGACGATACACGGGGTTTTTTTGTACATTGAACTTTAAGGATTTCCTTTGTACATATTAAATCAAGATTTTTTAAATATTGGTTGAAATTAAAGCGTCCAGATAATTTTTTACTCAAAGCATGTTACGATGACATGTTGGAAACTAAAGATCCTTGGATTCTTTATTTAAATCAGGAACTTTGAACTGTCAGTCTTGGGTAAATGTTTGAAGAAATCAGTTACTGTCCTGATCAATTTTACAGTAATGTATTCAAACAACGTCCTTTTTTGACAATTTCCTTAAAGAATTTTTTATGAAGGTTATGAAGGAAATGTATTTGATGTGGTGAAAATGTTATTCAGTATTCAGTTACTCAAAGTAGAAAATATAAAAGAACTGAACAATTTAGGAAAATATTTATCACTAGCACATAAACTAAAGGAAAGATTTTTTATAAGATTTTAATTAGAATATGTTCATTTTTAATGATTATTTCTCTGTTTCCCTGTAACAAATCTGACAAATTAGCTTATTGAATTATAAATCATGTAAGAGTGGATGCCTTTGTCCATTAATGTTATATACTATTTTATCCAATAAGTTGTAAAACTTATGGAATAAAGTTGAATTGAATACAGTTGTTTAATGAATAACGGGATCATCACTGGAGTACATGTAACCAATTCACTGTTGTAACGTATTACCACATCACAAAACCTTTGGTAGATAGTGTGTAAATAGTGATTTAGTTTGATCTTTTGTTGGCGATATATTGCATACTATGTGATATTTGAAATATCACATAATATATGTAATATCTGAAATATCACATGGCATTTCTGATTGGTCCATGCCTCAGTCTTGAGGCGGGGCCAATTTCAAACGTAGGCGTGACAAATGATCGAACAAAGACAGGAAATACATTTCAAACAAAATTTAATGAAATACATGTGCCGTTTAGAAATTTTCCGTCTTCTTTCTTCACCTTGTATGCACGTACAGCCCTGCTGCGATGTACCGTTCTGTCCATAATGAGTTGTTCATCAAAACCTGACAAAACAGAATATAAAACCCTGTTCATATTTTATTAAGTAAAATATATTTTAACAGAACAGTGAAAAAACCGCATACATTACATGATACATATTATAAAATTTCAGTCATTTAAAAAAATGGTTATACAGATTACGTCAAATGTAACAATATACTTTCGTTGCACAAAAATCCTATCATAAACAAAATAGTGATGAAAATGATAACAGGACGCGTGGCTAAAAATACCGATTAACCGATTCATCGATGTATTTAAATAATTTCACAGATTTTGAAAGGATTTTGTGACATTGTGAACGTCGAAATTTACGAAAATTATTTCATTTCACAATTTGTTCAAACGATATGATTTTAGACTTAAGTTACCTGCTTGGTAAAGGGAAGAAGCGCAGGTCCTCTTTCCGGAGCGGTTTGTGTAATTTCCCTCGAATCCTGCAGCCTTTCACATGTTTTTCACATTACCATTCAGTTTATTTACACCAATTGGTTGAGTTAATTCCTTGGTATCAAATATTCCAATGTCAGTAGCTACCGTGTCACTATCTTCCAGTTCATACTCATACTTGTCTACGGCCTGTGATAATGTTATATCGTCGAGGTCAGTGAACACATCGACATCAGTGATCAGTACCTTATCCGTCATGGTTGACAGTCTCAATACATCAGTAAAAATGTTACTCAGACAGCCAGAAAGTCTCTCCATCTATGTTAGAAACGTTGTTCATTAATTGTAAGTAAAAAGATTTTTATTTTTAATGATGTTTTATTTCCCTTCAAGTGCTTGATGAACAGTGTTGAATGAAGTCACCAGACCGGATCTAGATCTAATTGCTGACTACTGTCAATTAAGATTACAAAGACACAAGAACTTTCATTTTGTGCCATGTGTTTTAACAACAAACATTAGCTCAGTAGGGCTATTTCATTGTGGGTTAAGATTGTGACAAGATTACCCTTGGGAACAAACAAAAAGAAGACACTCGTCCCTTTGGAATAGGGTTTGTATTCATGAAACCAAACCCGTGCTCAAACACACATTTTGTGCTCAAGTCTCAACTAGAACTGTCGTCCAGAGGGCAAACTCATAACCCCCGCTCCTGCAACCCCCATCGTTACTATGTGTTCATTTATACAATAAATGAGATATACAGTTAAATCTCACTTAGTCGTATTCAGTTTTCTTGGTTACCCTAATTCTTTTTTTATCTATATTATGAATAAATTGTTGTACATGACATTATGAAATGATTTCACATGAGAAAATCTTTTCAATTGATCAATTTATAACAAAGAAAAAATTAACAAGAGCTGTTGGAGAACAGCATAGCTCGTCTCGCAAATGTTTGTCAATAAATAATTAAAATATAAAAATTGGAATGGTTTCGCAAATTGCATTAATAATATTTATATTGTTTACTTGATCAGATTATGTTGTGAATTCATGCAATTTTCAAAACCATACCAATTTATATATATATAAATTATTTATTGACAAATATTCGGGAGACAAGCTATGCTGTTGTAGATTAAATGAATATATTAAATACAAATGTAATTGCTTTTGGACATATTTCTTCAATTTTTGACAAAATATTATCCTAATGAGAGTTGTCTCCCTTGAAAAATATGGACCGGTATAAATTGTCTAATGTGAGCATTTTCATATTGTTTTATTTTCAGTTTCACCTCAAGAAGGGATAGTGTAACTCCATAGGGACTCTTTTACCAAATATCAGCACCCTAGTACAATCATAAAGTGATGTGTTAGTAGCTTTCAACATTTGCACAAAATTTTAAAAAAAATGTGTTTTTTCCCCAAAAACATATTTCAGTTTAACTCCGGCAAGGGATAGTTTAACCCCCACAGGGAACCTAATACCATGTATTACTATGCCTTTCAACACTCACAACATAAACTTAACAATCATTTTCTCTCAAGCTTAAAGTCATAAATTTCAGTTCTTCCAATGCAAGCGAAACTACATTTTTTTTTTTTTTTTTATGATCTATTGATTTTAAATAATTCCCTATCAATGTATATATAAAGAAATTCTTGTTCTACCGAATCAAAGTCCAAAGATTTAAAAACAAAAACAAACAAGAGATCCCAGAGGGATCTTGGCGCCCACCATTGAATGATCTTTATAGGTTCCATGTCAGATTGATCTTTTCTCTACTTTTCCCTTCCTCTAACTCTTACTAATCTGTGTAAATTCAGAAACATCCGTCTAGTACTTTTCAAACAAGGGGAACCCATATATAAAATTGAAGATTTAGCGATAATGGCTGTCTGTCGGCCATGTTGTTTTCGGATTGGTCCCAAAATGCAATACCAGGGACCAAGGGAACCTACATATGAAATTGGAGAAAGATTCCTTCAGTACCTTCTGTAAAATAGCGATAACAAACTTCAATTGTCAAAAACCAAGATGGCTGCCTGTCGGCCATGTTCTTTACGATCCGTCCCAAAATGCAATATACATAACAACAGACCAAGGGGAACCTACATATGAAATTTGAGAAAGATCTCTTCCTTCCTTTCTCAGAAATAGCGATAACAAACTAATTGTCAAAATCCAAGATGGCTGCCTGTAGGCCATGTTGCTTTCCGATCGGTCCCAAAATGCAATATGCATAACAAGGCACCAAGGGGAACATACATATGAAATTTGAGAAGGATCCCTTCAGTACTTTCTCGGAAATAGCGATAACAAACTAATTGTCAAAATCCAAGATGGCTGCCTGTAGGCCATGTTGCTTTCCGATCGGTCCCAAAATGCAATATGCATAACAAGGCACCAAGGGGAACATACATATGAAATTTGAGAAAGATCCCTTAAATACTTTCTCAGAAATTGTGATAACAAACTTCAATTGTCAAAATCCAAGATGGCTGCCTGTCGGCCATGTTGTTTTCAGATTGGTCTCAAAACGCAATATGCATAACTAGGCACCAAGGGAAACTTACATTTGAAATTTCAGAAAGATCCATTCAGTACTTTCTCAGAAATAGTGATAACAAACTTCTATTGTCAAAATCCAAGATGGCTGCCTGTCGGCCATGTTGTTTTCTGATTGGTCTCAAAACGCAATATGCATAACTAGGCACCAAGGGAAACCTACATATGAAATTTCAGAAAGATCCATCCAGTACTTTCTCAGAAATAGTGATAACAAACTTCAATTGTCAAAATCCAAGATGGCTGCCTGTCAGCCATGTTGTTTTCTGATTGGTCTCAAAACGCAATATGCATAACTAGGCACCAAGGGGAACTTACATATGAAATTTGAGAAAGATCCATTCAGTACTTTCTCAGAAATAGCGATAACAAACTTCAATGGTCAAAATCCAAGATGGCTGCTTGTCGGCCATGTTGTTTTTCGATCGGTCCCAAAATGCAATATGCATAACTAAGCACCAAGGGGAGCATACATATGAAATTTGAGAAAGATTCCTTCAGTACCTTCTGTAAAATAGCGATAACAAACTTCAGTGGTCAAAATCCAAGATGGCTGCTTGTCGGCCATGTTGTTTTCCGATCGGTCCCAAAATGAAATATGCATAGCTTGGGACCAAGGGAAACCTAAATATGAAATTTGAGAAGGATCCCTTCAGTACTTTCTCAGAAATAGCGATAACAAGAATTGTTTACGGACGGACGGACGGACGGACCACGGACCACGGACGCAAGGCGATTTGAATAGCCCACCATCTGATGATGGTGGGCTAAAAAACAAAGATTTAAAAAGAAAAAGTCCAATTTTTTTTTTAAAGTTTTACTCCAGGAAGGGATTGTCTTACTCCATAGGGACTCTATTGCCAAATATCAGCACCCTAGTACAATTATAAAGTGATGTATTAACACTTGCACTCAAAACTTAACGCAGAAATATTCTAAGTCCAAAAATTTGAAAATTCTGGTTTTTCCCAAAAAAAACCTTTTAGTTTAACTCTGGCAGGGGATAGTTTAACCCCAGAGGGACTCTATTGCCAATTATCAGCACCCTAGTACAATTATAAAATGATGTATTAATACCTTTCAACACTTGCACCAAAAACTTAACGCAAAAATTTTCGAAGTCCAAAAATTTTTAAAAATCTGTTGTTTTTTTCCAAAAAATCTTTTAGTTTAACTCCGGCAGGGGATAGTTTGACCCCCACAGGGACCATATTACCATAAATTACTATGCCTTTCAACACTTTTAACATTTGAAAAACCGACGCCGATGCCGGAGTGACAACATAAGCTCTCACTCTTCTTCGAAGAGATGAGCAAAAAAGGTTACGAGAAAGATAAAGTGTGAATGGGATTTATTTTGAGGAATCGTACAAACTTATTATTATTTTTAATTACTTTAAATAAGCTCTTGTATACATTTGGGCTGTATTTCAAAATTAAACAATATTTATGCAAATTAAGTTGCTAATTGTCCCAATATTTTGTATTAATTTACATGACATTGTATTCACTTAATACAGAGAAGTGCACACACAGATGTTAATTAAATTACCAAATTTGATGTCTTGTATCAACAGAGCTTCTAAAAAGATGGCAATTCTCAAGTGTTCAAATGATGATCCTGCTTTTATATGCTTTCACATGTACATGAATTGTCAATATGTGATATTTATCCATGGGATGACAGCTGATATGAGATCCCTGTAGTATGTATGGATTATATCTACAACAATTCCTTGTGCTGGCCGATTTGTGTAAATATGATCCAATAAACCTCCTTTTCGATGGGTTGGTTTTTGTACACATTGTTGAAAGCCATAATAGTTCAACATTTTTTTAAGATTTTCTGTGAAGAAGTATCTGCCATACTGTCAATGTTGAAGTCACCAAGAATAAATGTTGGAAGTCCTTGAGGAAGAAGAGCAATCAGTTTCTCCCAATTCTGGCAAAAAGGTATTGCATGTGAATTTTGGATTATGATACAGCGAGAAAATACAAATTCTTATGTCTGGGATTATACTTGGTGAAAGTATAACTATCTGATGTTCAGTGTTGATGTTAGGAAGTCTGTATTCAGTCAATAGTTTGATGTTTTGGTGAATGAACATTGCCAATCCCTTAGATCTGTTTGTCCTTGTGGTGATCAATGTATTGTGATCTGGAACTGTTGGTATAACCACAAATTTGATTAAAAATCTAAAATCTCTAGTTTCAAATTAATGACCAGTGTGCAGGGTCCAGAATTTTCTTTCAACCTCCAATTTCTCCTACTTTTGACGAAGTGTACATAATCAACCATATGACAGGGCATCAGATACCCTTTCGTATCTTTATAGGTCAGGATATATACTAGCTAACCGGGTCCTTATACACAAGCTTTGACATCATATATGTAATAAACAGCTGACAATTAATAATAATACGTTAACGTAATCAGCCTTGCATCATAATGCATAATGACCATTTAAGTCTTTCGAAATCGTCCATGGTAACTACAAAACTTTAATGTGGTATAGGTTTTGCACATCTAAGAATATATAAGGGTAATTGTCATTAAGGTTTTTTGAAATCGAAGCTGTAGTTTAGGACGAGTACTGGTACATCGTTGCGTCTACAAACTCGCCCAAAAAAAATAGTTTTGTGCCCTGGTTACCATGGTTACCAAAAAATTACAACGTGATATAGATTACGCACATCTACAATGTATAAGGATTATTGTCATGAAAAAACTAAGTTCTGTGCCCTGGTTACCATGGTAACCATAAGAGGAGTAGACCAAAAACTAAGTTTTGTGCCCTGGTTACCATGGTAACCAAAAAATTACGATGTTATATAGATTACGCACATCTACAATGTATAAGGATTATTGTCATGAAGTTTCGTTGAAATCGGATCAGTAGTTTAGGAGGAGGTAGCCGGTACATCGTTGTGTCTACAGACGGATGGATGGACGGACGGACGGACAACCTGATTCCAGTATACCCCCCCCCCCCCCCCCCCCAAACTTCGTTGCGGGGGGTATAAATACAGTTTTGGTGATAAATCGGGTCGCACTATTTACCAACAAGAGCTGACAAGTTAGAATTAACGACAGCAGCCGGCAAGAAGTCAGAATTGATTTAAACATATTCTAATTGTTAAACAAAGCAACAGGAACAGGACACAAGTTATCGCAACTTAAAACGCCTTCCTCCAATAATCATTATGTACACAATATGAATTTACAACATAACACCATTTCATTTTGATTGTATCTCAAAAATATATTCATAGCTGACAGACTTTGAAATATATCGATAAATAAACTTCCCTTGCCCAAGGAGAAGTATTATTTTTAGTACGAAGTATTTTTAATAGAGTTATACATTGTATGTAAATTCCAAGGGGAATTGTATATTCCCTTGCCAACAGGGAAATATACTTTTTGTATAGAGTACAAAATATTGAGACCGTATCTTTATACATGTATATTCCCTCCCCAACGGGGAAATATTCGTTTTGGTGAAAAAAAAAAAATTTCATCATACAGACAAACAAGAAATATCTTTAAAAAAGATAAACGGCATAGTTTTAATGCTGGTGGTTATAATGTAAAACTGCTGGTGAAATTGATTAACGAACTAATGCGTTTCAGCACGGATAACAAAATTATATCAGTTTGAATCATTTTTGGTGATAGTAATTAAGACTGCATTTGAATCAGGAATATAATTTTTTAATGTGTCATTTGAAAAGATACATCCACTTATTTAGCTTGCATTCAATCTCAACTTTGTTTCGTTTTTAACTGCATATCTGCATTTTGCATTTACCGCTACATTGACCAATCACATACTTCATCTTGACCAGTAGCGCCACCTGTCGCGTCATATCCGGGCCAAAGGAATATTATACGGCTATGCCGAAAAACAAGTGTATAAACAGTTTGTCTTGTCTAATAGTTTCTGTGGTTCTCCGAAGTCATTCAGTTGGAGTACTGGTATATATGTTTCCACTGCATAGAAAGCTAGCCAGATAAGTGTATACAGGTGAATATTAACTTGGTGCGTTGTTATTATTGTGTATGATTTCGCTGGTCATTTTTGTGTCTTGGCTGAACTTTGTGTACACAAGTTAACTGTGGATGTGTGTGTCCCCTAAGGCCACCTGGCATGAGGCACAATCAGGTAAACCTTCGCAAAATATATTTCATTATCTTGTAGTTGGATCAGAATAAATTACACATGAATACATTACAATAATGTCTTCTAATTGACTTGTGTGTACTTTGATATAAAATATATAATTGGTCATGTAGTGATAATGGATGTGACCAGGTAGCTCATGATCAATTGGTAGAGCATCCGGCTAGTGTTCAGAGGTCCCGGGTTCGAACCCCGGTCTGGCCGCTACATTTTCTCCTCTCCTGTTACAGATGTACAGACAAGTAAATTGTCAAATGTCTGAGACCACCCCTCCCTTTATCAAGACACATGACATAAACCATGGAAGAGTTACACAAGTTTAGTAGATAAACAACGGACAATATCGTTATGTTTGTGTTAAAGATCCCTTCGGTCGCCAATTAATTCGCCGAAGGCCTATTGTAATTAATTAGCAAACATCTTAGTTGGTGTACAGATTGCATAGATAAATAGTCAATAAAAGGTTGAGCAGATTCTATTATTCTTGATGCACTTTACAAGGGTTTCTGTGCAAATCTTAATTTTTGTTTGATATTTTGCCCATTTTTTTTTTATCGATGTTAAGTTTGAATTACAGTTTCATTTGCATGTCAGTTTTTCGACATCCCCCCCCCCCCCCCCCCCCCCCCCCCTCATTTCAGGAACTTTTTGTCTTATTTTCACTGACTTGTCGTCTCAAGAGCAAATATTTCCTTGTTATTTTTCCACCTGTTGGACTACTTTTGCATTTGTAGTTGATAATTTGACAAGTTTGTAATTGTTTGCATGACCAACAAACATTTTATGAATAAACAAGGGCCCAATGCGCCCAAATTGCTCACCTGTTATCAAGTGATCCTTTTTATACAGAAACATTATTAAAAACAAGAGGCCTGGAGGTGCATCGCTCACCTGGATATTTCCCCTATTGGGCCCACTTTTTCCTGTCCCATGGGCATCACAACCTTCATTTTTACATAATTCTCCAGACCAAATTTCATCAAAATCCATTTAGTTTTTCAGGACAAGTAGCAATTTAAAGGATTAACCTGAATAAAGGTCAAGGTCATTCCTTTGAACAAACTTGGTAGCCCTTGACCCCAGCATGCTACAGATCCAATATTAGGTCTCTGTGTCTCTTCATTATTGAGAAGTTATTAAAACGGAGAAGTTGACGCTAGATTGACCGATGCCGTGACACGTCATGCATAAGCTCACTTGCCCTTCCGGCAGTTGAGCTAATAAAACCACACACCATCAAAATATTAATGATTTATTTTTCATAAATAGATGTCACTTCGATCAACATATGCATCAATCTATAGCAAATGATGTGTATCTTATACAATGTAAAGATTTCATTTAGAGTGACAATTTCATGTCAGCTGTAAGACACTTGTAGTTAGTTGACAAATACTGAAATGTACATGTTGACCACATCATGAAATCAGTGAAATTCATGTCAATGTCCAGTCATTCACCTTGAGATGTGCTTTTACCTTTCACCATCCAGATTTTTTAGTCCAGCATCTGGTGTGAAAGAGTTTGTACATGGTCACAGTATCTTCAATATAACAAAACAGTACCAAACAATACTGCTGAATTTGAACCATTTTATACAATATTTCAGCACTTGAACTACTACCGCACATAACTTTCCTATTTTTGTTGATAGGATTCTATTCTTCACATTCGAATACAAAATAATAATAAATTCTGGACAACATTTGATTTGATATCTTAACCCTTAAAACACCACAATATCAATCCAATTCGGACTTGTAATAAATATGGCTCTAAAGTTTTTTGCAGTTGAAAAGAATATCATGAAGAAAAACAATATCCTTGAAAGTAGTCAGATGGTCCATTTTAGATTGACAAATGTTGATGGTATCTCGCAATGAATCTCGGAATTCCAACAGTCATTTGAATGATCGCATAATTTGAACACTTGAAGATGCAGGTTTAATACCGTTGCTGCTGCCGCTGATTTCGACGACCTGTAAAAATAAAAAATTCTTTCAATTTCTAGTTTTAATCATATCACTCTCAATAAATGCATAGAAGATCAGCATCTGACTTTTAAATGCCTGTTCCAAGTCATTGGGCTTTCTATAACTTGGAATAGTCAGTATCGTTAGAAATTTTTTTTTTTTTTGAAAGTCAATAGACAACCATGGAAGGATGACTCACAAAAGCATTTCTGCCATAAGCTCAAGTATCCTCTAAAAAACATGAGTAGGAATTATGGTGAGAGAATGGAATGTTCTTAAATTAAGGCAACAATGGCAAATGAAACTAGAACTGTCGCCAGGATGGCTGACTAATACCCCCGCAATATGCAAGAGTCAATGGTGAATTGGTTAATTAGAGGCTAACTAAGACAACCCAGTAATATAGTGACCAGTTGCCATAGCAACCATAATTTTGAGGAAAAGAAAGTGAGATGCACATCTACACATGGTCCTCTATATTTGTGTGAACTTTTATTGAAATCGGCCTTTGGTTTAGGAGTTGTCCAGACCAACTCAAAGTTATGGTTCTTATCTGAAAACCTGTTTATAGTGACCAGTTGCCATAGCAACCATAATTTTGAGAAAAAGAAAGTGGCATGCACATCAACACATGGTCCTCTAAATTTGTGTGAATTTGTGGAATCGGCCCATCGGTTTAGGAGGAGTTGTCCGGACAAAATGTGTCTACAGACAGACACACAACCTGATTCCAGTATACACCCCCCCCCCCCAACTTTGTTGCGGGGGAATGAAAAATGTCAGTCATGTGCAAATGTACAAGTATGTGGGTTTAGCATGTCAAGTACAAACTGACCAATGATAATGTCTGATATATATCACTTAACAAGACAAGAACTGACCAATGATAATGTCTGATATATATCACTTTGACATTTGGACCAATAAAAATCAAACTTGTGGTACAGGAAAATTGCATTAAAATTGAGTTTGATGGGCCCGAAGGAACTTGAGTATCAGAAACAAACCCATTTTCTATTTTTAGTAAAAGTGACCTTGACATTCAATCTTCGAAACAGAAAAGCAATCCCCAAGCAAGCACTTTTGTTTAGAAAGATCATATCAACCTGAGTAAGTACCGGAATTAAGCAACTTGTGGGAATCAAAAATAAATTGGATTCAAAGCCCTATTGTGCCCAATGTTAAGGTGCCAGGCAGACTGGATGAAGAATCAAGGATTTGATGATGTTGGGGATGTGCCAGGCAGACTGGATGAAGCATCAAGGATTTGATGATGTTGGGGATTTCTGTCTGGTGTACAAGATAACATCGCCATTTCACCTACCCAGACGTGGTCCGACCAATGATAATATACTAACCTTCCCAGCTGTTCTGGTTGTTGTATCCTCCATATTGTTTCCAGCCAGGTTTGTTATCACTGTTGCGGTTGTCATTATAACGGTTTTTATTTTGCCAGCCCTTGTTATCCCCGTCATTGTAGCGATTCTTGTTCTGCCATCCTTTGTTATCCCCGCCACCGTCGTAACGTTTCTGATTACCTTTTCCCTGCCAGCCACCTTGGTTCTGATTATTGTTTTGATAGTTAAACTGTTGGTCTGAAAAAACGGAGAGAAAATACATCAGATCCAGCAATACCAAAAATTGTATTATGTTTAAAAGAAAGGTCTATTATCTGAAAAAAATAGTAAATTATGATTATTCTATTTGTCTAAATTGTCTTTTTAAATACCTTCAGAAGAAAGTATCGAATGAAAAGATATAAATTATGTAGGCACATCTTCTCTGAAAATTTTATAAATTTAAAATTTACCAAATCTTTAAAAAAAAATACTTCAATGGTTTAATTTTTTTATAAAGAAAAGAGGATAATGTAGAACAAACCATTTACTTGCAAAGATGAGAAAGAAAACATTTTCCTTACTCTATGAAAACCAATATTTCTACCCTCAATCAACCATTGTGTGGTTAGGAAACTCTTCGTTTAGTTTTAATTTTGGCCCATAATCCGAAAAAATTTTTTTTTTTTTTTTTTTTTAATCTCGGTGATTTTATGTGACAACCTTATCTGTATTTGTACCACAAAACAGCACAACACTATAAGTTTGATATTATAACGGTCATAGATTTCTCGAACCAAAGTCTGATATAACAGTCTCATGGATTTCATGGGTCAAAGTTTGATATAACAGTCATAGATTTTTCAGATCAAAACATGATATAACAGTCCCATGGATTTCACATGTACAGATCAAAGTTTGATATAACAGTCATAGATTTTTCAGATCAAAACATGATATAACAGTCCCATGGATTTCACATGTACAGATCAAAGTTTGATATAATTAACAGTCTCATAGATTTCATGAATCAAAGTTTGATATAACAGTCTCATGGATTGATATAATTATAACATCCTCATGGATTTCACAGATCAAAGTATCAGTTAAAATTCATAACCCCATCCCTAAAGTGAATCCTTTCAATAGCAACAAAACATATACACATAATGACATAAACAAAGCACAAGATATTCATAACACATCCAATCCACAGTGGAACTTGATAATGTGGACACTCATCGTTACACAACCGAGTGTAATTGTTATTTAGTCAATATAGCTCTTTAGGTATCAGATAATCATTGTGATTCTTGATTTAAATACCAAGAGTTAAATTATCTGAAAAGTGTCCCAACTTACTAGGGTCCACTGTACATGTACTAGCAACAAAAATTTTCTCCAAACCCAAAACCAAACCAGGCCAGGGTAAGAATACAGGTAGGTACTGCAACCAAATCCAGCATCTCACATACACACCTCACAATCTCAACAGCCCCATTACATTCACACAGATGATGGTAAAGGCTGGGAATATATCTCATAATGGATCAAGTTATGGAAGGATTGGCAAGGGAAGACAACTCAAACCAAGTGAAGAAACTCACCACTCCAAGTTTAATTGCGAGTCAAATCATCTCTGTATAGAGAGAGTGTCAAGAGTTACGCTGCTTAAATACAAAAAGCCCATGAGCCTGAACAGTCACCTGAGTTATTCTGTAGTCTTTGTAGCTGATGCGACAACTTTATGATATAGAAAAAAATATTTGCAAAAGAATGCTGTAAATCCAATATCACATTTTAAAATGATGTTGGAGATTAAACTCTATGTAAACAATGGGTCGTACATGGCAGTGTGATATTCCATTTTTCATTGGTTCTAAAATGTTGACTATTTTGGCATTACTGTACAACAACCTAAAATTAAACCTAGCAATGCATCAGAATTTTTTCTTTCTTCTTCTTTTTCTAATTGTTGCCTTTTCTCTAACAACCCAAAATATGAATTAACCTGAATTTGTACAGTAATTGGTTTATATTTAAAAGATTGTGAATTTGAACCCCTCACAAGGCAGATTGGAGACACTGGGGTCATGGAAACTTTGATAAAGGAACTTACATCCTTTCTTTTCCCAAAGAAATTTATTTGTAAGATTGCCAAGTGTGAGGAACATTATGTTAAAATTTTAACAAATTTAAATCTAGATCATGGAAGATTAATTAAATTAGTTCAGATAGTTTTCAGAAATTGGCAATATTGATATGTACAAATGATGCATGACAACAGACAAAAGGCAATCACAATATGTCACACAAGATTTCATCTCAGGTGACCTAAAAAGCTGAAGCAATTATGGCTTGTTACAATATATGGCCTCAGAGTTATTAAGACATAATAGGATACACACTACCATCCCTTGGAAATAAAAAGTTACTCATGCAGTATGGGAAATAGAAGGAATTTCCAGAGAACTCGCCTTGATCAGGAGCTACAGAACCAATTTTGTTAGCTGAAATGTTGAGAAGTAAACACTACATGTATATTCTTTGAGTAAACAATTGTATCTTTTATGAATCAATACATATGTATTTTGTTTTTATTTGGTATGTTCATTTCTTGTATAGATCATTTTAGACACATCAGAAAAGAGTATTATTGGGAAAGAATACTAGTCAGATCACTTTAGACGAGTATCTAAACAGAGTTTATATAGGGAATTAATACAAGTCAGATCACTTTATATTTAGACACGTATCTGAACAGAGTTTATATAGGGAAAGAATACAAGTCAGATCACTTTAGACGAGTATCTAAACAGAGTTTATATAGGGAAAGAATACAAGTCAGATCACTTTAGACGAGTATCTAAACAGAGTTTATATAGGGAATTAATACAAGTCAGATCACTTTAGACGAGTATCTAAACAGAGTATACAGGGAAAAAATACAAGTCAGATCACTTTAGACGCGTATCTAAACAGAGTATACAGGGAATTAATACAAGAGCAGAGGGCCTGTATCGCTCACCTGGATTTTATGATATATGAAACAAGAATGATGATTAAGTATATTTGTCACTGGTATTGCTATGTCAATATATCATAGGCATTTTATATGGGTACGTGAGGTTTTTATGCCAAAAAATGACTTTTGGCGCAACCCCTTAGGGATGCTACCACACAATGTGAGTGATATCCATTGCTTAGTTTCAGAAAAGAAGTTGTTTAAACCCATTGACCCCTTTTGACCCCGCCCTCTGCACCTGGGGGGTCAGTCCCTTCCTTTATTAAATTTTGAATCCTTACCCAAAAGAATGCTACCTGTCAAATATGAGCTGTTTCAGAGAAGAGGTTGTTCATATCAATTTAACCAAATTGACCCCTTTTGGCCCCACCCCTCAGCCCCCTGGTGGGGTCAACCCTAAAATTTGTACAATTTTGAATCCCCACCCCATGACCATGCTACCATACAAATGTGAGTGATATCCATTGATTAGTTTCAGAGAAGTTGTTTATATCAATTTAGCCAAATTGACCCCTTTTGGCCCCGCCCCTCAGCCCCAAGGGGGTTGGCCCTAACATTTGTTCAATTTTGAATCCTTAACCCAAGGGAATGCTACCAGTCAAATATATGTATTAGAGATATCCATTGCTTAGTTTCAGAGAAAAAGTTGTTTATGTCAAATCTGCCAAAATGACCCCTTTTGGCCCCGCCTCTCAGCCCCAAGGGAGGTCAGCCCCACTATTTGTACAATTTTGAATCCTGACCCCAAAGGTATGCTCAGTCAAATATGAGCAATATCTATTGCTTGGTTTCAGAAGAGAAGTTGTTCATATCAATTTAGCCAAATTGACCCCTCTTGGCCCCGCCCCTCAGGCCCCCGTGGGGTCAGCCTCACCATTTGTACAATTTTGAATCCCCACCCAATAGTGATGGTACCAGGCAAATATGAGCAATATCCATTGCTCAGTTTCAGAGAAGAAGTCGTTTATATCAATATAGCCCAATTGAACACATTTGGCCCCACCCCTCAGGCCCCCAGAGGGTCAGCCCCATCATTTGTACAATTTTGAATCCCCACCCCATAGTGATACTACCAGGCAAATATGAGCAAGATCCATTGCTTGGTTTCAGAGAATAAGTTGTTAATATCAATATAGGTATATTGACCCATTTTGGCCCCGCCCCTCAGGCCCCCAAGGGTCAGCCCCACCATTTGTACAATTTTGAATCCTCATGCCATAGTGATGCTACCAGGCAAATAGGAGCGATATCCTTTGCATGGTTTCAGAGAAGAAGTCGTTTATATCAATAGAGCCAAATTGACCCCTTTTGGCCCCGCCCCTCAGACCCCTGGGGGGTCAGCCCCACCATTTGTACAATTTTGAGTCCACATCCCATAGGGATGCTTCTGACAAAATTTGGTCAAATTCTGATCAGTGGTTATGAAGAAGAAGTCAATTGTTGACGGACGGACGGACGACAGACGACGGACGGACGACGGACGCAACGGTATGGCATAAGCTCACCTTGGTCCTTTGGACCAGGTGAGCTAACAAGTCAGATCACTTCAGAAGCGTATCACACTTTAACATAAACTAATTTTTTCTTTGACAAAAAAAAATCACAACCATTAGTTTAAATAAAAGGACAATGACAGCGGGAGTGGATTACGACATGGGGGAAGTGAGATTTTGGAGTGGATTACGACATAGGGGAAGTGAGATTTTGGAGTGGATTACGACATGGGGGAAGTGAGATTTTGGAGTGGATTACGACATAAGGAAAGTGAGATTTTGGAGTGGATTACAATATGGGGGAAGTAAGATTTTGGAGTGGATTACGACATAGGGGAAGTGAGATTTTGGAGTGGATTACGACATGGGGGAAGTGAGATTTTGGAGTGGATTATATTAGGACATAGGGAAAGTGAGATTTGGGAGTGGTTTCCGACATAGGGAAAATTATAATTTGGAGTGGATTACAACATAGGGAAAATGATAATTTGAAGTGAATTACAACATAGGGAAAAAGATACTCTGGAGTGGATTACAACATAGGGAAAGTGATAAATTGGAGTGGATTGCTACATACAGTAAGTTACACTTACTTAAAGAAAAAATGTTATGAATATAAGATTGTGGTGAAGGTGTAATGTTAAGAATAAGAAAACAACTCGAAACAGGTTAAATATATTGTAAAGGTCTTTTTTTTTAAACATCAAATTCAAACTTGTACGGATAACGCTAAATTTGAAGCAAAATGAGTTTTTTTGATATTGTGAAATGGATTAAATTGTGGGAATGGTCTTTTGGATACAAGTCCACTGTTGGGTCCTTTTTCTAAACTTGACTTGGTTGTATTGTGAGTAAGTGTTTTTCTAAACTTGACTTGGTTGTATTGTGAGTAAGTGTTTTTCTAAACTTAACTTGGTTGTATTGTAAGAGTTTTTCTAAACTTTACTTGGTTGTATTGTAAATGTTTTTCTAAACTTAACTTGGTTGTATTGTAAGAGTTTTTCTAAACTTTACTTGGTTGTATTGTAAATGTTTTTCTAAACTTTACTTGGTTTTATAGTGAATTAGTGTTTTTTCCTAAAATTGATTATATTATGAATTAGTGTTTTTCTAAACTAAACTTGGTTACATTGAATTAGTAGCATATGTTGATACACTTCTTTAACAGTGAACACAGTCTACACCAGAGTTACTACAAAGGGAAGTAATTCATCTCCCTATAAATCCCCTCTTACTTTGTTTGCCGAAGAAGAGGTTTCCTTGCTTGAGGTCCATAATCCTCTCATTGTTGTCGACGAGAGACGAGACCTTCTCCGAGAGCTGGAGTGCAAGGGACTGGAGACGTGTTGGTTCTGTACGGTGCATCACGACAGTCTGCGTTGGCTCATCCAGAGATGCCTATAAATAGAAATGGGGAAGCAGCATTTAATTATCATTTATTTTCTCATGGAGAAAAAGATACTGCTTCATATAAAAGATAGAATTACTACCAGGATATCATCAACAGGATATCATCAACATAATAGTTGGATACTCATAGACTATACTTCTTGCCACATACATTGTCTAATTAGGTTTAATGCCTTTCCTTCTGTTATTGTCTCCTGCCCTAACAATGTCTTTCCTTCTGTTATTGTCTCCTGCCCTAACAATGTCTTTCCTTCTGTTATTGTCTCCTGCCCTAACAATGTCTTTCCTTCTGTTATTGTCTCCTGCCCTAACAATGTCTTTCCTTCTGTTATTGTCTCCTGCCCTAACAATGTCTTTCCTTCTGTTATTGTCTCCTGCCCTAACACATCCCTGTTATTGCTTTGTCTTGAAACATCTTTCTCATATTTCATACATAAGCTAGATTCCATTCATATGTTCACCTTGAATTGGTCCCTTGTTATGCATGTAACATTTTGAAACCAACTGGAAAATATGATGGCCAACAGATGGCTACTTTGAATCTTGACAATTTATGATTGCATTCATTATTTCTTAGAAAGTACCGCATATATCTTTTTTAGAATTACATAACTATGTTAACCATTTGCTTGAACCCTTTTACACAGAATTGTAAACGAAAAAAATATTATGTAATTCCTATCGCTGTACCACTCAACCTTTCATGTGTATCAGAAAAGGTGTACACTAGCCTTGCTAGGCCGATCAGATGAGGTGCGTTTGAAACGAAAGCCGTGATTGGTCGGAATTGGAAGTTATGTGCGCATCGTCAGAAGTGTGGTCACAGGCACATGTCAATAAAGTCACAAGCATATTCGATAGCTGGCGGTCGCTATCCTAACGACTTCATTACCATATATATATAAAATCAAGGTACCGGGTGCATGACATGTTTGTAAACAAGTTGCATTGTACAATATATTACGATCAAGCAAATTTGTATAAATTTAACAACATTTTATACATGGCGAATTCAGTGAATTGTTCAACAAGTTTCGGTTTATTCTTTAGGCGATGTTTCATAACGTGGAAAATGCACTCAGCCACTTTGTACTGAGGGGAATATTGTGGTCTGAGAAAACAAAGGGTGTCTTCACAAGTGATGGCGACCTTTTTAAATTCATCCTGAAACTGTGACAATCCAGGATTTATCCCTTTCAAAAACTTATCAAGCTGATCATGATCGTCCATCATTTTGCACGTGCTTGGCTGTGTCTACTGCACATATGTGTACACTCGCGATCGACCAATCACAGCATTTGTTTCAAATGATCACGGCTCTCATTTCAAACGCCCAGCAAGGCGACTGTACACCTTTTCTGATACACATGAACGGTTGAGCGATACAGCGACAGGAATTACATAATATTTTTCGCTCACACTTCAGGTTTCACAAGTCTAAGATTGGAAAAAAAAATGAACGGACTGACAAATGAAACCTGTTACCTTTAGCCATTTTGAATTATGACAGATGAAGTTTATTATTGCTATTTCGCTGTGGATGATAAAAAAATCATCAAAATTTATTTCTAGGGTCTTCTTTGTCTTTACTAATAATTCACTTTTGAGACTGAGGAGATGGAAAGCTGAGTGTCACGTTTTGTGAATACCCAATGTCAGTAGAACAGATAATCATTAAGAGGAAAGAAGAGAAAGGTATAAAAAAATTAAGAGGCCCATAGGCCTTAACAGTCACCCGAGTTTTGACATATTTTGTTGGATTTGATTCCCATGACCTTGAATTTCAGGTCAATGTCGTTCACCCCAGCATGCTACAGGCCAAATATCAGGTTTCTATGTGTGTTGGTTCTCGAGAATATTTAAGCCTGGTGGCCTTGAATAAACTAGAAATTGTCACAGACAATTTGACAGGCTTTTTCACTTACTTAACACAAGACCTAAAGGTTTAAATATTTCCAAACATAAAAGCTATGAGTGTAGAATATTTTATAGACATTCATTCAATTCTTATTTTCCTTCAAGTCTCCATTAAAGCCGGCATCAGAGATACGTGTCAACAAAGGAGTTTGAAGAGGGCAGATAACTCGTACATGTCATATAACCATAATTGTGAAATCATGTTTCAAAATGACTGCAATGTCGAAGATTTTACGAGTCCAAAAAATAACAACACTTTGTCGGCTCCTCAACATCCCTAGAAGTTTAAAAAATTTAAGCCCAAGGAGACGAAGAAAAAAATGTGGTTTTAAGATGGTGGCCATGGCAGCCATCCTGGATTTTGTACTGACCTGAAAATAACAACACTTGGTTAGGACTATCTCAGGATCATTTCAATAAAACTGAAACTTGGTAAGAATTGAAATAGGTGTTGTTAATTATAACAAATAAGACAAGAGGCCCAGGGGCCTTAACGGTCATCTGACTTTTAATTAAAACCCTTATATTATTGTAGTATGCATTCTCTGTAGCAAGTATATAGTGGCACTGTTGGCCATGGTGGCCATCTTGGATATCTGACCGACCCAATAAATAATAACACTTGGTCTGGACCATCTAAGGATCATTTCTGGTAAGTTAGAGCTGAATCTCACCGGTGGAATTTGAGAAGAAGTTTGAAATAGGTGTTGTTCAGGAAAACCATGATTGCGCAATCATGTTACAAAATGGCCGCCATTGCTGCCATTTCAAAGTTTTTACAAGGCCGAAAAAATAACAACACTTTGTTGGCACTCCTTCCTTAACATTCTCACCAATTTCGAGCTAAATGGCACCAGTGGAACTGGAGAAGAAGTTTAAAATGTGTTTTTTAAGATGGCGGATATGGTGGCCATCTTGCATTTCAGACCAATCTAAAAAATAACAACACTTGGTCGGGATCATCTCAGGAACATTTCAGGCAAGTTTCAGCCCAACAGCACTGGTGGAACTTGAGAAGAAGTTTAAAATGTGTTTTTGAAGATGGTGATTATGGTGGCCATCTTGGATTTCGGACCGACCCGAAAAACAACATCACTTGGTCGGGATCATATCAGGATCATTTCAGGCAATTTTCAGCTCAAAAGCACTGGTGGAACCGGAGAAGAAGTTTAAAATGTGTTTTCAAAATGGCGGCTATGGGGGCCATCTTGGATTTCGGACCGACCCGAAAAATAACAACACTTGGTCGGGATCATATCAGGATCATTTCAGGCCAGTTTCAGCTCAATAGCACTGGTGGAACTTGAGAAGAAGTTTAAAATGTGTTTTTGAAGATGGTGATTATGGTGGCCATCTTGGATTTTGGACCAACCCGAAAAACAACATCACTTGGTCGGGATCATATCAGGATCATTTCAGGCCAGTTTCAGCTCAATAGCACTGCTGGAACTTGAGAAGAAGTTTAAAATGTGTTTTTCAAGATGGCGCCTATGGCGGCCATCTTGGATTTCTGACTGACCCGAAAAATAACAACACTTGGTCGGGAT
This sequence comes from Pecten maximus, assembly GCF_902652985.1. Classification (NCBI taxonomy): domain Eukaryota; kingdom Metazoa; phylum Mollusca; class Bivalvia; order Pectinida; family Pectinidae; genus Pecten; species Pecten maximus. The sequence goes on along the minus strand of NC_047022.1, from coordinate 25,530,977 downwards.
CATATCAGGATCATTTCAGGCCAGTTTCAGCTCAATAGCACTGGTGGAACTTGAGAAGAAGTTTAAAATGTGTTTTTCAAGATGGCGGCTATGGCGGCCGTCTTGGATTTTGGACCGACCCGAAAAATAACAACACTTGGTCGGGATCATATCAGGATCATTTAAGGCAAGTTTCAGCTCAATAGCACTGGTGGAACTTGAGAAGAAGTTTAAAATGTGTTTTTCAAGATGGCGGCTATGGCGGCCATCTTGGATTTCGGACCGACCCGAAAAATAACAACACTTGGTCGGGATCATCTCAGGATCATTTCAGGCAAGTTTCAGCTCAAAAGCACTGGTGGAACTTGAGAAGAAGTTTAAAATGTGTTTTTCAAGATGGCGGCTATGGCGGCCATCTTGGATTTTGGACCAACCCGAAAAATAACAACACTTGGTCGGGATCATATCAGGATCATTTCAGGCAAGTTTCAGCTCAATAGCACTGGTGGAACTTGAGAAGAAGTTTAAAATGTGTTTTTCAAGATGGTGGCTATGGCGGCCATCTTGGATTTTGGACCAACCCGAAAAATAACAACACTTGGTCAGGATCATCTCAGGATCATTTCAGGCAAGTTTCAGCTCAAAAGCACTGGTGGAACTTGAGAAGAAGTTTAAAATGTGTTTTTCAAGATGGCGGCTATGGCGGCCATCTTGGATTTCGGACCAACCCGAAAAATTACAACACTTGGTCAGGATCATCTCAGGATCATTTCAGGCAAGTTTCAGCTCAAAAGCACTGGTGGAACTTGAGAAGAAGTTTAAAATGTGTTTTTCAAGATGGCGGCTATGGCAGCCATCTTGGATTTCGGACCGACCCGAAAAATAACAACACTTGGTCGGGATCATCTCAGGATCATTTCTGGCAAGTTTCAGCCCAACGGCACTGGTGGAACTTGAGAAGAAGTTTAAAATGTGTTTTCAAAATGGCGGCCATCTTGGATTTCGGACTGACCCGAAAAATAACAACACTTGGTCAGGACCATCTCAGGATCATTTCAGGCAAGTTTCAGCTTAATCCCACTGGTGAAACTTGAGAAGAAGATTGAAATGTGAAAAGTTTATGCACGGCGCACGACGACGGACGAAGCATGATGACTATAGGTCATCCTGACCCTTCGGGTCAGATGACCTAACAAGAGGCCCAGGGGCCTTAACGGTCATCTGACTCTAAATTAAAAACCTTCTATTATTGTAGTATGTATTCTCTGTAGCAAGTATATAGTGGCACTGTTGGCCATGGTGGCCATCTTGGATTTCTGACCGATCCAATAAATAACAACACTTGGCCAGAACCATCTCAGGATCATTTCTGGTAAGTTACAGCTGAATCCCACTGACGGAATTTGAGAAGAAGTTTGAAATAGGTGTTGTTCAGGAAAAACCATGATTGCGCAATCATGTTACAAAATGGCCGCCGTGGCTACCATGTCGAAGCTTTTACGAAGCCAAAAAATAACCACACTTTGTTGCCTCTCCTTCCTTAACATCCTCACCAATTTCCAGCTCAATCGCACCAGTGGAACTGGAGAAGAAGTTTACAACGTGTTTTTCAAGATGGTTGCCATGGCGGCCATCTTGGATTTCTGACCGACTTGAAAAATAACAACACTTGGTCAGGACCATCACAAAATCATTTCTGGTAAGTAAGAGCTCAATCCCACTGGCGGAATTTGAGAAGAAGTTTGATATAGGTGTTGTTTAGAAGAACCATGATTGCGCAATCATTTTACAAAATGGCTGCCGTGGCTGCAATGTCAAAGTTTTTACGAGGCCGAAAAAATAACAACACTTTATTGGCTCTCCTTCCTTAACATCCTCACCAATTTTCAGCTCAAGCGCACCAGTGGAACTGGAGAAGAAGTTTAAAATGTGTTTTTCAAAATGGTTGCCATGGCGGCCATCTTGGATTTCTGACCGACTTGAAAAATAACAACACTTGGTCAAGACCATCTCAGGATCATTTCTGCTTAGTAAGAGCTGAATCCCACTGGTGGAATTTGAGAAGAAGTTTGATATAGGTGTTGTTCAGAAGAACAATGATTGCGCAATCATGTTACAAATGGCTGCCGTGGCTGCCATGTCAAAGTTTTAACGAGGCTGAAAAATAACAGCACTTTGTTGCCTCTCCTTCCTTAACATCCTCACCAATTTCCAGCTCAATCGCACCAGTGGAACTGGAGAAGAAGTTTAAAACGTGTTTTTCAAGATGGTTGCCATGGCGGCCATCTTGGATTTCTGACCGACTTGAAAAATAACAACACTTGGTCAGGACCATCTCAGGATCATTTCTGGTTAGTTAAAGCTGAATCCCACTGATGGAATTTGAGAAGAAGTTTGAAATAGGTGTTGTTCAGAAGAACAATGATTGCGCAATCATGTTACAAAATGGCTGCCGTGGCTGCCATGTCAAAGTTTTTACGAAGCCGAAAAATAACAACACTTTATTGGCTCTCCTTCCTTAACATCCTCACCAATTTCCAGCTCAATCACACCAGTGGAACTGGAGAAGAAGTTTAAAATGTGTTTTTCAAGATGGTTGCCATGGCGGCCATCTTGGATTTCTGACCGACCTGAAAAATAACAACACTTCCTCAGGACCATCCCAGGATCATTTCAGGCAAGTTTCAGCTCAATCTCACCAGTGGAACTTGAGAAGAAGTTTCAAATGTGTTTTCAAAATGGCGGCAATTGCGGCCATCTTGGATTTCGGACCGACCCGAAAATTAACAACACTTGGTCAGGACCATCCCAGCATCATTTCAGGCAAGTTTCAGCTCAATCCCACTGGTGGAACTTGAGAAGAAGTTTAAAATGTGAAAAGTTTACGCACGGCGGACGGCGGACGGCGCACGGCAGACGGCGCACGACGACGGACGAAGCATGATGACTATAGGTCATCCTGACCCTTCGGGTCAGATGACCTAAAAACCCTGGTTACAAAATGGCTGCCGTACTGGCTTTACTAGTCTGAGAAATTACAACACCAGCTTGTTGGCTATAGTTCCTTAACATCCCTACCAATTTTTAGCTCAATGGACCAAATGAAACTGGAGAGGAAGTTTACAATATGTTTTTCAAAATGGCGACCATGGGGGCCATCTTGAGTATTTGGACAAACCCAAATATTACAACTCTTGGTCAGGATCATCTCAGGATCATTTCAGGCAAGTCTGAATGTAACTAAATGTAACACTCATTTAATTCATACCTATCATATCAGGTAAAACAAACAATTAATACGAAAATAGCAGCATTTTATATTTTAGGCACATTAATTGTCATATAGCTATAGGCTAACACTTCATCTTCTCAGCCATAGTCATCTTAATTAATGCTTATCCATAGGACTGTTTAGTGTATCTTTTGTTAAAATTGACCGGTCTGGAATTTGACTAACCAGATTGACATTTCTTAAGACACTAAGGCAGAGCACAGGGGGTTGTTGTCGATCTTTTCCCTTAAGCATGAAAGTCAGTCGCATAATGACAAAAACAAGTTTTTCCATATGTTAATATTGATCACTTCTTCAGGTTAAAAGATTGGTACATAATGGCAAGAGTTTTTTGATCTGAAGAGAAATAGATGTTGTTTTTAGCCATTATGTACAATTTATTTCCCTTAAGGTCAAAAAAACCTTTTGACATTATGTACATAATGGTGAATTATTTTTTACCTTAAGGTCATTATTTGTTTACCATTGTGTGACCAGATCATATTTATCTAAACTTAAGATATTTTACGCTTCAGGCCAAGTCAGTTGATGTTAAGCTGGTAAAAAATACATGATGGCAAAAAAGATATCTGCCCTTAAGGTCAAAGTAATATATGTATTGTTTGACACTTAGGCACGTCATGCCTATGTCTTTCCCTTGGTTGTCATCTAAATTAAGTATATAGTCACTTTTATCTCTATTAATTGATCTACGGAGACCATTTCCTCAAATATTGACTTTTTTTTGGACAAATCAACTTGGGATTCGGTGCTGCCATAACTATTTTCTCTCCCAGGGGCTTGCCATGAATTTGGATTCCACAGTCCACTGTCAACCCATCATTTCATTTGATACTCTAAACAACACAGGACCACAATAATTTGAAAGCTTAGAGAATAAGGCCAAACTAAATAAAAAGTTTGTTTCTACTAACAGTTAAAGAGACAAGAGGCCCATGGGCCTTAACGGTCACCTGAGTTTTGAAATGTCTCTTTGACCCTATCAGTGACGCCGCGGCATCAGCCCCTGGGGGTCAGTCGGGCAAGCATTTGCATACCAACAAACTGCCTTCCAAAACTGCTTATTCTAACTAAGTAAGAATTAATTCCAAAAGAAATCCAACAGGTGATAGTCAAAAATGTGATTTCCTGATATAAACTATATATAGTAAAATTGAGCCCCTCCCTAGGTCGAAGCAAACATGAGACCCCAGGGTCATGAAATTCACAATTTTAATGGTACAAAATCTGAAGACCCTTCCATCTATGAAGAGTATCTGATTCTACTTCATTTAGAATTTGAGAAGAAGTTTTTGAAATTTCAGTTAATTTGACACTGTTTGACACTGCTTATTAGCCCCTTTAAGTCAGCTTGACTAACACATGTACACCTTCAAACTGTCATCCCATGCTAATTTTTACAGAATTAGAATGAATTCCAATAGGAATCAAACAAATGATACTCAAAAATGTGAATTCTTTACATGAACAAGAGGCCCATGGGCCTTAACGGTCACCTGACATTTGAAATATTTCAGTTAATTTAAATGACCCTTTTTGGCCCCGCCTATCAGCCCCTAGGGGTCAGTCAGGACCAACATGTGCATACCATTAAGCTGTCATCCCATACTGATTGTGTTAACAAAGTTAGAATGAATTCCAATAGAAATCAAACAAGTTATAGTCAAAAATGTGATTTCCCTATATAAACTATAGTAAAATTTACTCCCTCCCCAGGGGCAAACTTGTGACCCCAGGGTCATGAAATTCATAGTTTTAGTAAAGCACCATAAGACCCTTTCATCTATGAAGAGTATTCGATTCTACCTTATTTGGGTCTTGAGAAAAAAAGATTTTTGAAATATCAGTCAATTTGACACTTTTTGGCCCCGCCCATCAGCCCCAAGGGGTCAGTCAGGACCAACATGTGCATAACATTAAGCTGTCATCCCATGCTGATTATGTTAACAAAGTTAGAATGAATTCCAATAGAAATCAAACAAGTTATAGTCAAAAATGTGATTTCCCTAAACTATAGTAAAATTTACCCCCTCCCCAGGGGCAAACTTGTGGCCCCAGGGTCATGAAATTCACAATTTAAGTAAAACACCATGAAACCCTTCCTTCTATGAAGAGTATTTGATTCTATTTTATATAGGTATTGAGAAGAAGATTTTTGAAATTTCAGTCAATTTGACCCTTTTTAGCCCCGCCCATCAGCCCCTGGGGGCCAGTCAGGGCCAATATATGCAAACCATCAAACTGTTCTCCCATGCTGATTAATGTTGACCAGATAAGAATGAGTTCCAATACAAATCCAACAAATAATAGTCAAAAATGTGATTTCCCTATATAAACTATTGTAAAGTTTACCCCCTCCCCAGGGGCAAACATGAGACCCCAGGGTCATGAAATTCACAATTTTGGTAAAGCACCATAAGACCCTTCCATCTATGGAGAGTTTTTGATTCTACTAAATCTGAGATTAGAGAAAATTTTTGAAGTTTTAGTCAATTTGACCCATTTTGGCCCCACCCCTCAGGCTCCTGGGGTGTGTGGACCATATAATTCACAATTTTGGTTGACCTTCAACCATAGTAGCTTTCTGCCAATTTTCATTGAATTTGGTTAAGTGGTTTTGGAGAAGAAGTCGAAAATGTAAATAGTTTACGGATGCACGACGGACGACGGCGGACAAAAGGCGATTATATAATAAGTCACTTGAGACTTCTTCTCAGGTGACCTAAGAATGTGATTTCCCTATATAAACTATAGTAAAGTTTACCCCCTCCACAGGGGCACACTTAAGACCCCTGGATCATGAAATTCACAATTTTGGTAAAGCACCTTAAGACCCTTCCATCTATGAAGAGTGTTTGATTCCACCATATCTGAGAGTAGAGAAGATGATTTTTGAAGTTTTAGTCAATTTGACCCTTTTTAGCCCCGCCCCTCAGGCCCCTGGGGTGTGTGGACCATATAATTCACAATTTTGGTTGAACTTTTGTCATAGAAGCTTCCTGCCAAATTTCCTTGAATTTGGTTTAGGGGTTTTGGATAAGAAGTCGAAAATATAAATTGTTTACGGAAGGACGATGCACGACGATGGACAAAAGACGATTACTGTATTGTTGGGAATCGGATGTGATTTCATAATCGATTAATCGGGATAATCGGATAGCCCCTTCCGATCGATTATCGATTATAATCGGATAAAATGTAAATCAGAGTAATTTATTAAATGTAGTATGAATATTTGAAAAAATGTATTGTGAATTCATGATTAAAAGTTTAAAACAATATTAACAAGTTTCCAATGAACATACCAGATTAATAGAAATAAAAGAAGTCATACGAGACGTTGGTGTTGTTATTTCCCATCCACAATCTGTATAATACTCTCATTAATTGGTACAGAAATCCAGTATTAGAAACATGTCAACGTAATCCAAAAATAAAGCCACTGTTCTAACATAACAGACCAGTCAGTATGTAACTTTTGGTTTCGTTTACTTTAGCATGAATATCACCGGCAAACGTTGAAATTCAAATTGAAACAAGTCACTTGATACGCCATCAAACAGGAGAAAAAAAATCAACTTATCTTTATTAGCAATAGCATATGACTACCAGCGAAGGCGACAAACTGCCGCCTTCATATCGAGGTTTTCTTTATTTGGAGGCCATTTTTTACTTTTCCAAATCCAAAATATTTCCATACTAAAGGTACTCGCGTCTGGGTGGTTGAATAATTCCGCCTCATGTGTCACCGTCTCAAGTACCTCCATTTTGTTCAAGCATATGAGTTAAACAGACGCTTTATAACTGTATATAATTTGAGGGCGCGAAGCGTTTTCGTGACCGGAACAGTGACTAACACAAAAACCAACACAGGGCACTTATTCCGAGATATTTTCAATGGAAATTTCACTAATCGATTATGAATTTAACAATCGATTGTCGCTGTATTTTGGTAATTTCGATTAATTTTCTATTATAATCGATAATCGGCCCACCACTAGCGATTAGAATAGGTCACTTGAGACTTTGTCTCAGGTGACCTAACAATAGTAAAGTTTATAACTTAACAGGTGCAAACGCGACACACCAGGGTCATGAAATTCACAATTTTGCTAGACCACCTTAAGACACTTCCACTGATGAAGAATATTTGAGGTCCTGAGAAGAGGAATTTTAATTTTTTTGTCAATTTGACCCATTTTGGCCCTGCCCCTCAAGTCTCTGGGGGTCAGTCCATGCCATTATAGCACGTACTATTCAAGACATCCCATACTGATAATTCTATCCAAGCTTGTATTATTTCTAATGGCAACTGGAACAAATAACAGAGTCACTGTTTATACAAAATCCTTTCCTCTTCCCCTTTATACAAAATCTTTTCCCCTTCCCCAAGGATGTTTCTGACCAAATTGGGTTCAAATACATCAAAAACTTTATGACTAGTAGCGATGTAAAGGAATTGCCTCAATTTCCCCTATTGGGCCCCACCTCTCCAGCCCCTTGTGGGTCAGAGTCAACATTTATGCAAAACTCTGATCCCCTTCTGCCAAGGATGTGTCTGACCAAACCTGGTCAAAATCCAGTGAGAACTTTTTGACAAGTAGCGATATAAAGAAATTACCTCTATTTCCCCTATTTGATCCCACCCATCTGGCCCTTTAGGGGTCAAAATTTGTCATTAATGCAAAATCTGTTCGCCTTCCCCAAAGGATGTTTCTGACCCAATTGAGTTCAAATCCATAAAGAACTTTTTGACCAGTAGTGATTTGAAGCAAATGGGAAAAGACGGATGGTGAGGAAACCTATATATAGTCCCCCTGGTTTCACCGGTAGGGGACTAATAAAGTTCAAATATATCCTGCACTGATCAACAAAATCAGGAAAGTTTCAACAATTTCTAAGAAAACTGAGAAGAAACATTTTGAGAATTTGATAGAAATGTGCCTTACCATGAGTTCCTCATTAAGGATCATCTTGCTGATGATGGAGTGAACGACTGTGCGTTCCAGCTCGAACATGTTAGCCAGCGTAAAAAGGCTGAGGGAATCGTAGACACTACTGTATGTAAACAGGTAGGTACGTAGACTTTCTTCCTGGATCTTTGTAGTGATCATCTCCTGCACTTTCAATGGTTTAAAGAAGAGATCCCAAACCTACAAACAAGTGATGATTCTGTAAACAACTGTCATGTTCACAAAGGAAAACCAAAACTTCCCTCTAAACCCCTCAAAATTTTTACCCTAAATCTTGACAAATTATCAGCAAAACTTTTTATTGTTCATACTCTTGAAAATTTCATTAATAAGTCCACCAGGAAAACCAATTTGAAATATGTAGTTTTAAGGAATTAGATTGACAAAAGATTCATAAATACAATTTCTGATGCTCGAAAATTTGAATGTACACAATTTCCCTCGTGAAACTACATGTACCAGCAAGTATGTATATTAATAGAAAGAAACAGCTGAATGACAAAAGTCTTATTAATCTTTATAATCAATATCTAATTCTATCAATCATTTCCGATTTGAATAAATTTTGACACAAACACATATCATCAATCTACAGAAGTTACATATTAATCAAGGCTCCACAGACCATTATGGAGTCCATGGGCCTGTTCGTTTATGAGGAGAACCCAGTTTGTCTGTTTTTAAATGTAATATTCCAGGCATATATTTTGCAAATATGCAAATGTGAATGTAGGCTTAAAAGCCTTTGTCAAGGCTTGTCTGTAAACAACAAAAAACAACCAGGTCCCTCCTTATTTCAGAAACGAACAACTTAAATGTTTGGACCACGATGATCGAAAACAGCCCTAGGTATTGAGAGTACACAAGCTTCACAAATTTCCGTTAGTTACAAATTATTCTATACCTTAGTGCTCATCTTCTCATTAATGATGAAGTTCTTGCACTCTTTCCAGTTTCCTGTCTTCATGGCCTTAGAAGCAGCCACAACATGCTCTCGCATACTCTCTGGCGGTCCTGTCAGTGTCTGTCGCTCACTCATCCGTAAAACGTGATGGAAATTCTTACTGATCATACGTCGACGTGCATCCATTTCATGAGCTGTTTATTGTAAACATATATAAGGATTCCTATTCAGTATATGTGAAATGTAACAACATAAATGATTGAACCTATTTTCATTGCAGTTGAAGAAAACCTGAACTTTTACTTTCTATAAGTTGTATTACGGATTGACTCTCATTATATACTTGCGTCAGTTATACATAGAGATCATATCTACTATTCTGGTAGTTTTAATTTGAATTCCATACCTGATTCAATAAAGTTTTCTTATATTGTCTTTTATAAATGACCTTTCACCTTGTCTACACATGCTATGTAGACTTATTTTACCTGGAATCCTACCTTTTATGCAAATTAAAATGTGTTCAATTCAAGTTAACCTATTTGATCTTTTAACATCTGACATTTATATGACATTTGTATTTCTTTCACTTTTAAGTAAGTCTTGTAACCCATCCACTGAGTGTGTTTGACTAGAAAATGTATTGACTGTGGTCTAAATATTGAACGAGTGATCTAACTATTGAAGGAGCAAACTCACTTTGGTTACATGTGAACTGAATGTGTAGAGAAACAAGACGTTATTATGCACATGTCTAGGCTTATCCACCAAATTCACTTTGGTCTGACCACATCAACTAGATATCACCTACGCATGCATCACTATTTGGAAGCACGGCAGTGATTGGTTGTTGCTTATAAATTTTGTAATTGTACGGAAGAGCCTGACTATAGTAAATGGTTGATCAACTTGTATGTACCTGCCATGTAGGGAATCTCCATCAGCATGGCCGACACCAGGTAAACACACTCCAACTGCTCCAAGTTGATGTGCATATGATACGGTAATAGACGTCGCTTCTCAATCTTCTCCTGTTCTGGAGTCCTCTCATGCTGCCTTTGTAGCAACAGTCCCTGGTGTGTAAAAAAAACCATTAATATATTGATATCCCTTAACCTTTGACATGGCGAAGAAACATAACAAAAATGGCTGGTACAATGCTGTATTTTTTCCAGCAAAGCCCTAAGGGTCGAAATATAGCCTCCAGCTCCAATCAGAGGGGTGAGCTTAAAGTAAACAATGAAATATTCAATGGTTTCCAATATGCAAAGCATCAAATTAACATTAGTGAAAATATATGTTTACAACCACTACCCATTATTTTCCCGACACCTAAATTCAGTTTTTTTTTACAACAATTTTATATACTTTTCAGGATACCCATAATTGATGATTGATAACAACAAAACTTTGTATTCCAAGCATTTTAGAGCTGCAAGTTTGTTCATCCAATTGTATTCAGGGTGATCTTATCTGTTCCTCTTAGTTACAGAATTTATCTGAGTAAAGATATATTAATCTGTGGCTACCTCCAGTGAAAATATCTGAAGATTTATGCCTACAAAGTCAATACTGACTAGTTGTCTGCTGGCAGTGTCACTGATGTCATGGTCAATTGATATTTATTTCAATATTAGTGTGGTAGGATGCAAAAGCAGTGTGGTATACATAAATTATCAATATTCAGAATATGTAGAAAATAGAACCAAAAAGTTCATGCATGCATATTCTCATAATTATTAATGTCAATGTGTGTATATTCCATACAAAAATATTTTAAGTAGATCTACTAGGAAATTCTTGAAATCAAATATATTGTATAATTCCCTGCAACATCTACACTGTTACAGCAATACAGTCTCAACTGAAAAGTTTCTCACATAATATTGACTGAAGTGCCACCTTACCTGTGCCAGAAGCTCCTTGGCACGGCCTCCACTTTGTATATCGACTAGAGCATTGTGGGCATCCCGTGTCATTCCCTGTCTGAAGGCACACAGACCGAGTTGTACCATAGTTCTGTTGTACAGGATCTATAGAAGGAAAGTCATATGTTCCACCTTAACATACACACCAAATGTATATCTATTTATGTGGAAGTCATTGGATCTACAACATTCATGTGAAAAACAGATGTCCACTTCTCAGGAGAGCAACTCACAGGGTAAATAAATGAATTTAAAAGAAAATACCTTACATTGTTATGCTTTCACTTTCATAAACATAAATAAGAGATATGGACGATTGCTTTCCACCAACCCATTATCATATCGATTATAATGACCTACCAATTCTCCTTGGAAGGTCACATATGACATGAACTCCGATACATATTAACAATATACAATAACATATAAATTCTGATAAATATTGACAATACACATTGTAATATGGCTGGAGTGTTTGCTTAATTTTCATTGACCAATTTCCTTTTTTCCTCACAAGAACCTATCAAAAAGTAACTCAGCTGGGATATTCCCCAGGCATTGCGAACCTGTTCATGCTATTTTTAGCACGAACAAGTCTCCTATCACACAACGTGTTACTTTTACAATATGGCAGAAGAGATACCCCAACAAGGTTTCGATACAATAAACGAAGAGGAATTAAAAGGTATTTTGAAGAAAACAGACTTGCTGAACACCCGGAAAAATACTTCAGGTGCAACAAAACTATTCCGGACATATTAAAGTTCCAAAGGTCAGTCTGCATGCTGACTTTGAAAACTTTAGTCAACATGATTTGGAAAGGAGTTATAGGATGTTTTATTCATTTGTTTTAGTTGGCCATATTACAAAAGAGTTATTGCCTTTCATGTTTGGTAGTCTCGTGTACACCTCAACAAAAGTCAATAATTGTATAATTAATATGTACTCTGATACATTTGACAATATACAATAACCTCTGACCTGTGTTGGGACATCCGAGTGGTGTATGTTGTCCTGGAGATGAGACATGAGCATGAGGTCGCGGGCCTGATACCAGCGGTCATGCAGAGCATGGTGGTATATTTGGCACAACATGGCTCGCGTCCTCAGACGATCCGTGTTATCCTTGGCGTAGATGTATTTACACAGCTCACCCATCAGGATCTTACTTGTATCCACTCCCTATTAAACACAAAATGTCATGTATTGATTGTAACAATTTGATGCAAATGTTGTCCTTCTGGACAACTGGGAACTCGCGGCTCTTTTCATCATCAGTATGTAATTACATTATTTCAAAACGTTAACATTGAGAGCTATACACAGGTACAAAAATATAACAATATATCAATATTTTCAAGAAACAGTTTCACCTTTGGTCTTACTTTGCATTGTTCTGAACTAATGATTACCAAACTGCTGATGAATTTTCAAACTTAAAGCTAACAATATACAGTGCTCCAGATAACTTTTGAACAGGTGTTATTTTTTTTACCCATACCTTAAGAAAATGGTGTTTTTTTCCCACTCGTATCTTAAGAACACTAGCGTAAAGCGAGGGTCCATACTGACGGAATAAAACACCTACAGACCTGTCAAATGCCCCGCATTTTGCGGGTCACTCCCGGAAATCGGTCTATAACCCGCAGACAGAAATAGCACCCGACGGGTGTTTTGAATCTCCCGCATTTCAGTAAGATCTCGTTTTCGTTCGAGCTACCTCGGATTTTTTCTTTGACGCGTAGGAACACAATTTGAGACACCGAACAGATAATCCAACAACAACAAAAATGGCGTGTACGAAGGCTTGCACAGGCAAGTGTTAATACTAAATTCAGGGGTGTAAAAATCCACTTGCCCGACGCCCGGTACAAGTAGTTTTTGAGTTCGGGCAAGTGAAAAATGTTGGTGTACTTGCCCTGGGCAAATGAAAAAAATATTGTCTCTATCTTAACTTTCATGTTGGATTTCCAGAATCCCGTGTTATATGTGATTCAGAAGAATTATTGTAGTGGAATTGGATATATTGAAATATATTAAAAACGTAACAATTAGCTATTGAAACTACTTTATTTTCGTGTCTGAAATGAAAATTCTAAAGCCGAGGAAACTAGGTCGCCAGAGGCACATTCAGTTCAAAGACATTTTAAGGACATTTATGCTGATAAAAATAATAGAAACTGCATCTGAAGTATGAAATAGTGATGCACAGAGTTAACTTACTGCAATCTATGCCTAAATGTTCTTATAAGACAACAGCAAAAGGTTTTAACATGTGAAAACGATCTTTGTTTATGCTTGCTGGAAGTACAATTTGGCAACTAATAATGAAGACGGAATCCGGACCAAAAGTTCCGGAATTGAAAAATAATACAGAAAAACTAAAATTTTAATGCTTGTGGTTCACAATTAATTATAAAAATAATTCTTTTAAATTTAGATGAATATTTTTGAAGGAATGAAATACTGATTGCTGATTTATCAACCTTCCACCAATGTTTTGAAGATGGCAAAAACAGCTACAACAACTTACAATGTAAAACATTCATGTAAATGAATGAAGTGTGCATAGAAATGCTTATTAAATGACACATGTTGATAAATTTTTTCAGTTTTATTGTTTTTATTTCAAGTGAAATGCCGTTACGCGCAATGACCCGCATTGGAGTGCTATGACCTGCATTTTTATGAGTAATGACCTGCATTTTGTTCATGAAAACTTGACAGGTCTGCACCTAGATATGACTAAATGGGTTTTCTTGGGTAAATAAATATCTCATTTACCATATATGTAAGGTAGATGTTATGTCACGCCAGATTTTATTGTATTTGCACAAAATATTAGCGACACCAAACGGTGTCGGAGAATTCCATGTTTTCATATAGTAGTGCGCTATGGCCCTACACCATATATATACATGGTGTCAGGGCCAGAGGAAACTCGAGCTGGTTGTGTTGAAGCCGTCCACATTGCCTTTTGAAGAATAGAAAATGAAATGGACTCCACTTTTTCCAGAAAATCCATTCAAATTATATACAGAGGGGCCACATTTTATCTGAAATGACTCAATTTATGTAAAACCCTGATGGGCAGGGTGGCTGCAGCAGGGGGGGGGGGGGCAGACCCTATTGAGGCAACACAAATATGATAATGTACTAAACTTACAATACTATTATACTTACATCAAAGCTATCGTCAAAGATTGTACGATCAAACTGAAAAAAACAATTTGGATAAAGTTATATATATAATTCAATATAATCTTAAACATGACCATTACATTTTTAGGATACCTTATGTTATATATTCTTTATTTTCATTAGGAAAACACAGGATTTAGTATTCAATATATTGCTACAATTTTTTACTCACAGTAAGTCTTTAAACAGTACAAAAAAGTATTTTTTAAGCAAATTATTTTCGCTGTGGTTCATGTTTGATAAAACCTCCTGTTGGATGGATATTTTACTGGAATAGCCTTAATAACCAGAGGCCAACTCGATTTGCACTCTTCTCAGAAGATTGCATTCCGTTATTCATAAATCGAGTGAAACCGGAAGAACATAACCCAAAACAAATAAGTTTTTAAGTTTTCTCAAACACTATGACACAAACATGTGCATGTATGTGTCATAAATCCTTCTCTAGTGAAACTCATCACTCGCACACTTAAACATGGTCGCCGCCATCTTGGAAGATTTATCCAGCTTCGAGACAGAAGAGGTAGAAGATCTTCCAGAAGCAGAAGAGCTACAAACCGGAAGCTATATTCTAGAAGGAGAAGAGTGCAAATTGAGTTGGGCTCTGGTATACTAATGATGGACGCAGCAAATCAATTTTTGTAGAGTACCTACAATGTCCCTATAATCACCTTGAATAGTCAGAGAGTGGGATACAATCACTATATTCTTTAACCAATCCTGCAGATACTAGTCTGAAGATCTGTGAACACAAATAACATACCTTGTAATATGTATGCTCCACTCTACGGAGGTAAATACGACAAAGCTCTGCAGACGTTGCTCGACACGGCTCATCTGGTGCTGATCGGAACTCAAGGTACTGCTGCAGCTGTTCCAGGATTTCACACATGATCGATTCGTCTTTCAATCTACAAACGGCAATGATTTCTATCATGTCCATCCAAAATATCGACATGGGAAATGTCTTCAACAATGATACTTCAAAAGGTTTGAAATCACAATGTCAAAAGCCTTTAATTTTCGCAGTTAAAATTTCATGTATCGAGTGGTACAAACTTTTAACCTTCACAATGCCTGTGTATTCTTGCCGAGACCTGAACTTAAGACTGTTTCTGTACTGAACTTTGACCTGTACCTGTCTACATATGATAGCTTCACATGAACTTTTACCAGTACCTGTCTACATAGTACCTACTGTGAGCATCACAACCCTAAACTTTGACCCCAACCTGTCTACATATTCTGTACTGTGAGCATCACAAGCCTAAACTTTGATCCCTACCTGTCAACATATTCTGTACTGTGAGCATCACAAGCCTGTAACATCTTGGTGAACTCTTCATCCAGTCTCTCGACTAAGGTCAGGATACAGCCTCGCACTCGATACGGTGATGTCTGTCCAAAATAATCTATTCATTAATACTTTGTCACAGCTGTTTTGTCCAAAATTATTACTAAAATTTATAAAGATTATGGCAATGTTTGCAAATTCATGAATTAATGTGAAGACTATTTTGAGTTACACATTTATTCCTTAAACTCATTTTCTTAATATCTTGATATAATGAACTTTATGAAGAAAATACTACTCACATCAAGGATTTCACTCTCCTCCAGAATATTATCTCCTATAGCTATATCTCTGTTCTCCATAAGGACACCCAACAACTTTTTGATGAAGTTCAGACACCTGTAAAAAAAGAACACAGACGTAAATTTGAGGATACATGCTACCTTTCAGTGACATTGACACTTAAGGCTACATGCTACCTTTCAGTGACATGGACACTTAAGGCTACATGCTACATTTCAGTAACATGGACACTTAAGGCTACATGCTACCTTTCAGTGACATGGACACTTAAGGATACATGCTACCTTTCAGGGACATGGACACTTAAGGATACATGCTACCTTTCAGTGACATGGACACTTAAGGATATATGCTACCTTTCAGTAACATGGACACTTAAGGCTACATGCTACCTTTCAGTGACATGGACACTTAAGGATACATGCTACCTTTCAGGGACATGGACACTTAAGGATACATGCTACCTTTCAGTGACATGGACACTTAAGGATATATGCTACCTTTCAGTGACATGGACCCTTAAGGATATATGCTACCTTTCAGTGACATGGACCCTTAAGGATATATGCTACCTTTCAGTGACATGGACCCTTAAGGATATATGCTACCTTTCAGTGACATGGACACTTAAGGATATATGCTACCTTTCAGTGACATGGACACTTAGGGATATATGCTACCTTTCAGTGACATGGACACTTAAGGATATATGCTACCTTTCAGTGACATGGACACTTAAGGATATATGCTACCTTTCAGTGACATTGACACTTAAGGATACATGCTACCTTTCAGTGACATGGACACTTAAGGCTACATGCTACCTTTCAGTGACATTGACACTTAAGGATACATGCTACCTTTCAGTGACATGGACACTTAAGGCTAACATGCTACCTTTCAGTGACATTGACACTTAAGGATACATGCTACCTTTCAGCGACATGGACACTTAAGGCTAACATGCTACCTTTCAGTGACATTGACACTTAAGGATATATGCTACCTTTCAGTGACATGGACACTTAAGGATATATGCCACCTTTCAGTGACATTGACACTTAAGGATATATGCTACCTTTCAGTGACATGGACACTTAAGGATATATGCTACCTTTCAGTGACATTGACACTTAAGGATATATGCTTCCTTTCAGTGGCATGGACACTTAAGGATATATGCTACCTTTCAGTGACATTGACACTTAAGGATATATGCCACCTTTCAGTGACATTGACACTTAAGGATATATGCTACCTTTCAGTGACATGGACACTTAAGGCTACATGCTACCTTTCAGTGACATTGACACTTAAGGCTACATGCTACCTTTCAGTGACATGGACACTTAAGGATATATGCTACCTTTCAGTGACATTGACACTTAAGGCTACATGCTACCTTTCAGTGACATGGACACTTAAGGCTACATGCTACCGTTCAGCGACATTGACACTTAAGGATACATGCTACCTTTCAGTGACATTGACACTTAAGGATATATGCTACCTTTCAGTGACATTGACACTTCAGGATATATGCTACCTTTCTGACAAATGAAGATGTAATGCTACAATCATTTTGAACACAGACTCTATTAAGTTGCGTGATCTTGTATCCAATCCAATTGATTGCTTGTTCATTAATATGTTTGAATCCATCTTAAATTACACCATACATATTATGTAAGCCTACCTTCATATGGAGACTAATAAGTGGTATTATCATGAAAAGACAGCAGACATTATCAATTAGAGTAACATTTTCTTGGAAAGGCCAGATTAAAAGCATCAAACTCCTTAAATGGAATAATTAAGGCAGTATCTCTAATGCAAAGCTAGCATACATCCTTAACTGGTATACTGCCCACAAATGAAAATGGTAAACTAGAATTGGTTAACAAATAAGCCATCCACAAACTTAAAAAATAACTTTTACACTAGGTGAGGGGGCTTATTAGAGGATATATCTGGCAGTTTAAGCTAGTATACCTCCTTAACTGGTATAATTATATTTGTATCGAAGGTATCAACAATCATTGAGAATTCAGTGATATACATACACCTCCCACATCTCTGTCCTCATACAGGTGGCAATGTTAGGATTGTAGTCATAAATGGCGGCCAGGATGTGAAACATAATTTTCACACTGATAGCTGGTCCCAGACCTTTGCCATCAGCAATGGTCATCAATTCCTTCAGCAGCTCTATCTGTTCACTTCGGTCTGTTCCTTTCTTTCCTCGGGCAGCTATGATTTCTGCCAGTTTCTTTACGACAGCTTCATGTGTGATGTCAGCTTCCTTAGCAAACATAACTGTCTTTTCCTGAAATAGTAGGAAAAAAAATTGAAATAACAACGAACCAAGAAATTTCATCATTATAAATTACAATAATTTTGAAGTTCTACCACTCTTTTTATTTAAGAAATATTGTTCCATTTTACATCCATGGTTATAATCAAATATTTCAGTTATTTGCAAAGTTTTGCAGATGTTTAAAGGAACACTTATGCCTGGAAAATGCTTTTGCTTCAAAACAACAGAAACATGTTGCAATAAATGAACATCTTGTAAATAAACAGAATGAACTTGTGAAAGATTCACAAAAAAATCCACAAAACAATAAAACTAAAACACAATTGGAATGCATCCAGAATTTGTATACCTGAACTGGGTAAATAAACCAAACATTCTGTGAAAGGATAAAATAAATACCTTAACAGCCGAATAAGCTGGTTTCTTCACAGGTTGCCATTTTGGCCGAGATTCTTTCTTTGTCGCTCTCTCTTTCTTTCCTTCCTTCTTTGGGCCTTCCTCTCCAGGTTTCCTGAAAAAGGAATTCCATCATTCACTAGAATGTAAGAACTTTTTCTCTACATTTTTCTGCCTATACTATAGTCTATCAATCTTGGTAGTCAGAGAACAAATTCATTATTAACTTTCTGTACAATTATAACTAACATCAATTAATTCTAATATGGCTGCCTGTCATGATCAGCCATTTTGTTTCTTTGACGAGAGGAACCTACATATGAAGTTTGAGTATTATCATCTCAGTGCTTCTGGAGAAATAGTGATAACAAGTATTGTTTTAGGAAGATGATGGACAAAGAGTGATTTGAATAACATGCAGTCATCAGATGGTGGGCTATTAATATCATATACTCCTTACTTTTTCAAGAACATGGCAAGTGTGTAACCTCCTGGTCCAACTTCCATTTCATCATCTGATGATGATGAGTCTGTTTCTGAGGAGCTCCAGTCACTAAGATCATCGTCATCAAGATCATCACCCTAGAAACAAAACAGAACAATATTTTTATAAATCAAGTTCATAGGATTTATACACAATACTAATATCTGAAAATTTTGTGACAACCATCTATTAAGAATCCGTGAAGATTGTACAATTATTGTATAAGTAACTGTCAGAAGGGGACTGACTACATCTGGTACAGAGACACCAGTGTAGCTAATTATCCTTCTGTTTACTGTCGGCACAAATCTACAACACTTTATCATACAATGACAAAGTATATATAATATAAGTGCCAATGTATTTAAAGAATAACCTCCCTGCATTTGTTCATTTTCCAATATATCAACCTTGATTTCCATCTTCAATTTCAGACTATTAAATAAAATTAATGTTGATGATTTAAAAGAAGAACATGTAAATTTAATATTTATAATGAAGAATTTCATAATGGAAAGACTAGTCAAGAAATGAGCAGGTCTATAATCATCCCGTAAGCATAAATTAACAATAATGATATCCTACAGATTTATTAATGATCAAATGTAGAAAGACTATATAGAGATTTATAATAATAAAGTGTTGATTAATCAGGCTGATCAAAATTAACTACATTCACTAAAGAACTTCATACAGAAATTTGCTTTAATTTTCCTTTCCATCATTAATAAATTTCAATATCATTTTTTTCTCAAATAATACAAGAATACTGAAAGAATATGTATGAAATTCATTACTTGAGTGCAGAAGATATGCAGTTTGCTGAATCATAGGTATGATTTAGGTTAGGACACTTGGAGGGTTTGACCTTAGGGCACCCCACAAATCTCGTCAATACAGTTACCACTACGTTTACATGTTGGGAACTTACAATATTATACACTATGCAAAGCAAACTTTATTTTTAAATGTGTACTAAGTTGTGATAAAGAATTATAAAATGTAATGTTTAATCAAATCTGAAGTAAGATATATAATATCAATAATATTGCAAAAACCTTTTATCTGTTAAGAATCCGTGAAGATTGTACAATTATTGTATAAGTATCTGTTAGAAGGGGACTGACTACATCTGGTACAGAGATAACAGTGTAGCTAATTATCCTTCTGTTTACTGTCGGCACAAATCTACAACACTTTATCATACAATGACAAAGTATATATAATATAAGTGCCAATTATTTAATGTCCTTAATGTTTACTACAACATGTAATAACTAGCAACATTGCAAATCTAATACCCAGGGAGAAGGTCATGGTAAGCCTTCAGATTGGCTTATAAAACAGTATCTATTATCCCACAAAATGTCTATTAAAATCTTACCTTTATGTATTTAAACAAATCCATGTTTATTTAAACACTTACTGAAGACCACATAGTTATGGCTATAGTTAGCATAAAAACATCTACCAAGGACTTAAAAGTAAAATATCACTGCAAAAATTTACAATAACTTTCAATGCAAGTTGATTCTTTTTTCTAGATTGCTGACCTTTATTCTAAATTAATGAATTGATAGAAATAATGTTTGATTATGGTCAGCTCTGGGGAAGCAATGAACGAGTTAGCAGGTGTGTCTACGTACCTCCTGTTTCTGGAAGGCAGGTGTAGATTCAGGTATAACAGGTGCCGGGGCCACTTCTTCAGTATCCACCTCCTTCTCCTCCACTACAAAATTCAGATATTTCTACGTGTTGGTGATAAAAGGTAGTTACATAAACATCAAGATGACTATGAAGAAGTCTTTCATAATGAAAATGTAAAGAAAAAGAAAAAAAGTTTATAATAGAGCCTTTTCATTTCAAATTAGCGTTATTAATCATATGACTGCATATCGTACATAGATTACAAGAATCTACATTACATATGTTTTTTTTACCTCTTTCCTCGTCATCCTCATCTCCCTCATCAGGATGCTGCAACAGATGCACAACTGTTATGTTCAGATTTTTCTTTTTTGAAAATTCAATAAGCATTGAAATAGGAATAATAAATTTTTCTTAAAATGAACAAATTTCATTCTTCTCAGTTCATGAATATGTACATTTAATTTCTCAATAATAGGTCAGATACCATGCTAACCTATAACTTTACAACCAACTCCAGCTTCTCGGGTAAATACTACCAACAAACCACAGCAAAGATTTATAACCAGTAATATCAGATTACAACTTCATTTCAACCAATTTTATTGTACAGAATGTAAAATTACAATTTGATTAGACAACAGGTAAAGCCTATATCAGTCTTCTACTTAAACTTATTACCTACCTCTCTGTAATTGGTGATTTGCTCCTCAAAATCGCGATTGTATTTTCGGAGCTTTTGTCGAAGCGTGGTCAGACCTTTGGCATTGTTCTTGCTCATCTGTTTCCTGGCCTCTCTATCCTCCCAGCACTGTTAGCAATCAGAAAATGGCACACTATATGATATATTTATATATATATATACACACACAGTGTTTTCAGTTTCAAGAAACCAAACAGTTATCAGTTCTGTTAGGATATTAACTGGTAGGATATATATTCCAACACTGTTTATAAGCAATCATTACAGGTTCATAGCCATGATTTATCATTTTGTGAAATAAATACATCAAAAAGAAATTAAAGCATGAAAGTTGTAATAAAATTTCAAATTCTACTGCATCATTTATAATACCGGAAAAATGGACAATGAATTTCCCACATAATTAAAGAATTAAGAAGCAAGAATTAGATAAACTAACCCTTATATAAACAAAAAAGTAGGCTAAGTTCAAACTCTCCCAACGTAACAACTAAATTCTTTGCGCCGATTCACTATGTGACAAAATATAGCTCATGATGAAGGAAATTGTATTATGTTTTTTAGATGAACAACTAATGCCTAATGAAATATATTTGTAAGTAACATAATGTTATTGTGCCTGTGTTTTATTAATAGAACACTTGTTTAAATGACTCCACGCAAATATTCAAAGATAACACAGTGAAGTTGAACATCAAAAAGGCTTAGAATTGTCACTATCAGATTCAATAATTGGTCCCTTCCTGGACTTGGTAGGTATACAGTGCATTCCGCTTAATCGGGTTGCCTATTTGCGGGGACTTTTTACCCGATTAACCGACTTACCCGATAAGCCGAAATGCACGTCGCCATCTTGGATTTGGTCCGTAATGGTTGTTAGACTTGGGTCGATTTTGGATGAAAATATTTGCGTTATTATTGTTAATAAACGGTGTTTTTGTTTGTGTTTTTACTGATGTCAAATTGTCAGATTACTATTACTAATTGTATAAAAATGTGTGTATTAAAATAACAAAACCTTAATGATTTTCTTATTCGCGGCACAGTGCAATCGTAGCACCTCAAATCGGGGAGTCATACATCCCTGTTTCATCCATGTGTTCCTAATTTGACATACGATCTAAGGACTCGCCGACAATTACAGCTAAAATCATTTATGTTTATCATTGACACATTTCTATGTTCGCTTTGAAGTTTAAAATATTCCATATTATTTCCAATTACCAAAGCACAGAGATCGGAGAAACCGAGTTTATTTAAGTTAGGTCGTTTCCTGTGGTATAAATTTATATGAACTTGACACTGGCAGTCACTGATAAAACAACACGAAATCCAATGTAATGTCTTTTATTAACCAGTTCTAATCCTTACCTGAATAGGAATTATGAGCTAACGTCGGGCGTCTGTCCTTTTACTGCTCGCTACTGATTTTTAACTCACCTGTGTACCGGTGTCGTCACATTTCCCCGTGGCGAACCCCTCACTTTGGATTCGCCACATACAGTAAGCGGTGATATCAATCGATCTGTAGCAATATCAGACCCAGGTCAAAACCTATTGTTTTGGTTTCTGCTTCGTAGATTTTACATCCCAGACGTAAAAGTTTAATTGTCTAGTCGCTTAATTATGCTTTTAAAACCCCATTACGTTTTGCCTGCTGCTGACTCTAAAAATAACATTTAATTTTACCCACAATTCTTAGTCGACTTCCTGTTGGGGGGAAAAACCACACGAGGCAGAATCAACAACAACACAGTTCTGAACATGACAAAACCCTGACATAACATTACCGTTTAAGGTAATATTTAACCGTTTTTTGACATTTTAACCATCAAAATTACACTATTTGTTGATAAATGTCTAAAAATACGAGATGACTTTCGTGAAAATCGGAGCATTTCTATTTTTTGTCCCGATTGTTCTATTAGAATAACCGAAAAATATGACGTTTCCAACCCAATTTAACGATTTTTTTTAACATGATTTAAGAGAAAATGGTTTTGGTTTTTGAAATTTTACCCAATTAAACGAAATACCCGATTAAGTGGAATGCACTGTATATATATATATATATCAAAAATTAAAGAAAACCAACACAAACATTATCGCTAGCGCTTTCAGGCCTCTAGGCATATATATATGCTATCAGAGTTTAAAGTGATGCTAAAAGTTCTCCCCGAGATTTATTCATTGAAGATAACATGCATTTCAACAAATATTTCAGAATCCAGGCTGGAGTGCCAAGGAATGTGTATTTCATGTTGGTGTGTTTACATGAAATCTTTTTAGGTTTATCAGTTTACTGACAAGAGACAAGTGCTCCAAAATGGAACTTCAAAATTTTATGTTTGGGAGTCATTTGCAATTAGGTAAGTGGAATTATTAGAAAGTGTTTTGTTCTGTTGGCAACAAAATCAGTACAAAGTGACACCGTCCAACCAAAACTGCAGTATATATACCAGGGAAAAGGAAGCCCGAAGCCCGAATGAGCGATAGTAAAAGTAGTCTGTGGTCAAAGGTTAGCTAAATCAGAATTGTTGGGGTCAAAATTACCAATCAGAGGCTATGAAAGTGGTTATACTGCAGTGTGCAACCACTTTCAAAGCCTCGGATTGGTAATTTCTAAACAAAAACAATTACACTGTTACAAATTTCATCACTTACCATATCATTTGTGAAACAAGCATAGTTATCAGAGAAAATGTCTTTAATGAACTAGTTTCGACAAGCTGTCCGAGTTTATTACCCCATCAACAGTCAGGGAATTTTTTGAGTCGGGGTTTGCTTGTTGTAGTTGGTGGCTACCTCATTGAACAACATATAGGAGACCTGTTGCATGCTATACAAAGCAACTGAGGGTAAGTGTTTCACTCACGGACACAATCATGACAACACAATCTAAAAACACCTGAGAAATGCAGACCACCCTGGGAAGGGACAGATCCAGACACCTCAGATCTTTACCTCAGCTGAGGTAAAAACAAGGGATATGCACATTTCTTCAGAGTACTTGCCTTGGTTAGTAGAACAGAAAAGTAGAATTTCTATTTTGTCCAGCCAAGTACACTAACATTTAGCATTTATACAGAAACTGGTTGTCTCTGGTGTCAGACAGATTTTAACAATCATGCTTAGATTGTATCATCCTCATGTTTTATCATCTTTTAAATGACATACAAATAACATTTGGAAATAAAGTGAAGATACAGAGAATGTGACATCAAATGATTAAGTTATAGAACACTTTTGGGAATGTGTTGAGTATGTGAAAGATTACCTCATTAACAAATTCGTCTAACTCTGACAGACTTCGGATGTAGAACCGTGGAGTCCCACCTTCTTTATCCACTACCTTCTTTGCTTTGTCGTAAGCACGGCCTAGGTCCTCAAACCCTGAATACAAACAAAATCTGTCAATTCTTGTCTGTAAATTTTGATTCTTTGTAACTATGGCGTATGGTGCTGACATAATCCACTATTTCTATCATATTCTCTTTTTTTTTTCACTTATAACAAAATCTCATTAGTTAAACAACGGAAAACTAGCACTTGGGTTTACCGTATTTATTTTCATATAAGCTCCCTAAGTCTTAGCACCATAAATGGAACAGTTAGCATTAAGATTATTACTTGTGAACACTTTAAAATACTATTTTCAAAATTAATGAATCGGCAAAAATGAAGAGGTGGTTTTATTTGCTAGCAGAGGCTTCATTTGGGGGATGAATAAGGTATATCATCATTACTTGCAGCTAGGTTTTTCTTAAATACTGATTTTCGAATCATACCGACGATACTCACCTGACAATACTTTGGACATATCCTTGATCTTTTTGTGGTTACCTATTAACTTAATGATCTTTCGCAGTTCTTCATACCTACAAAATAATTTTCAATGATGCACTTATATTTAAACAAAACACATATATTTCACACACATTACATATTACTAATCATCCAGTGAATATCAAGAATCTGTCGTTTTTGAGTTTTAGTAATTTCATGTGTCCATCACAGGAAGTTAGTTGTTTTTCATGTTTAGTTTGGAGAATACAAGAGCTGTTGGAGAACAGCATAGCTCGTCTCGCAAATGTTTGTCAATAAATAATTAAAATATATTAATTGGAATGGTTTCGCAAATTGCATTAATAACATTTACCGTATTTATTCTAATAAACGCCCCGGGGGCGTGAAATTTTTCCAAGGGGGGGGGGCTTTTAATGGAGATCAAAATTTCAGAGTCTGTAAGTTGTGAG
This sequence comes from Pecten maximus, assembly GCF_902652985.1. Lineage (NCBI taxonomy): Eukaryota > Metazoa > Mollusca > Bivalvia > Pectinida > Pectinidae > Pecten > Pecten maximus. The sequence continues at coordinate 25,505,300 of NC_047022.1, read as the reverse complement.
ATCTGTTGTATGTATCCATTTCACACCATGAAACATATAGTGATACTGTGTATATAGTTACTGAAACTTTGTTTTGTGGTTTGTGTTAGTTTTATGTTGGATATCCTTTAAATAATTACCTCTGGACACACATGGATGGATATATAACTGTGCCACGGTAAGTTCTTTTTCTCGAATTGAGGTATTTTTCTATCCAAAAAAAGGGGGGGGGGGGCGTTTATTAGGGTGGGGGCGTTTATTAGAATAAATACGGTATATTGTTTACTTGATCAGATTATAATTATGTTTTGTGAATTCATGCAATTTTCAAAACCATAACAATTTATATATATATAAATTATTTATTGACAAACATTCGAGAGACAAGCTATGCTGTTGTAGATTAAATGAATATATGGAGTACAAATGTTATTGCTTTTGGACATATTTCTTAATTTTTTTGATAAAATATTATCCTAATGAGAGTTGCCTCCCTTGAAAAATATGGACCGGTATAAATTGTCTAATGTACATGTGAGCATTTTCACATTGTTTTTTTTTCAGTTTCACTCCAAGAAGGGATAGTGTAACTCCATAGGGACTCTTTTACCAAATATCAGCACCCTAGTACAATCATAAGTGATTTGTTAATAGCTTTCAACACTTGCACAACAAATTTCTAAAAAACTGTTTTTTCCCCAAAAAAATCTTTCAATTAAACTCCGGCAAGGGATAGTTTAACCCCAACAGGGAACCTAATAACATATATTACTATGCCTTTCAACACTCGCAACATAAAGTTACAGAAAGTCCAAAGATTTAAAAACAAAAAACAAACAAGAGATCCCTTGGCGCCCACCATTGAATGATCTTTATAGATTCCATGTCAGATTGATATTCTTTCTATTGTTCCCTTCCTTTTACTAATCTGTATAATTGAGAAACATTTTCAAACAAGGGGAACCTATATATGAAATTTGAAAGTTAGCGATAATGACTTGTCTGTTGGCCATGTTGTTTTCAGATTGGTCCCAAAATGCAATACGAGGGACCAAGGGGAACCTACATATGAAATTTGAGAAAGATCCCTTCAGTATATCTTCTGTAAAATAGTGAAAACAAACATCAATTGTCAAAATCCAAGATGGCTGCCTTTCGGCCATGTTGTTTTATGACTGGTTCCAAAATGCAATATGCATAGCTAAGGACCAAGGGGAACCTACATATTAAATTTTAGAAAGATCCCTTCCGTACTTTCTGAGAAATAGCGATAACAAACTTCAATTGTCAAAATACAAGATGGCTGCCTGTCGGCAATGTTGTTTTCCAAATGGTCTCAAAATACAATATGCATAACTAGGCACAAGGGGAACCTACATATGAAATTTGAGAAAGATCCCTTCAGTACTTTCTGAGAAATAGCGATAACAAGAATTATTTACGGACGGACAGAGGGATGACAGACCACAGACGCAGGGCGATTTGAATAGCCCACCATGTGATGATGGTGGGCTAAAAAACACAGATTTAAAAAGAAAAAAAAACATTTTTTTAGTTTTACTCCAGGAAGGGATTGTCTAACTCCATAGGGGCTCTATTGCCAAATATCAGAACCCTAGTACAATTATAAAGTGATGTATTAAAACCTTTTGACACTTGCACCAAAATCTTTACGCAGAAATATTCTAAGTCCAAAAATTTGAAAAATCTGTTGTTTTTTTTAATTCTTTAAGTTTAACTCCGGCAGGGGATAGTTTAAATCTAGAGGGACTCAATTGCCAAATATCAGCACCCTAGTACAATTATAAAGTGATGTATTCATACCTTTCAACATTTGCACCAAAAACGCAAAAATGTTCAAAGTCCAAAAGCTTTCAAAAATCTGTTTTTTCCCCAAAAAATCTTTTAGTTGAACTCCGACAAAGGATAGTTTTACCCCCACAGGGATCATATTACCATAAATTACTATGCCTTTCAACACTTGCACCAAAAACATAACATAAAAAAAAAACCATCGCCGACACCTGAGTGACAACATTAGCTCTCCCTCTTCTTCGAGGAGAAAGCTAAAAAGTAAGTATTTAGATGCATGTTTGTTTACATGATCAGTTATTACGAGAATATTTTGCTAATATGTTCAAATGAAAGAATTATTAGACAAGTTCACATATACTCAATATGTAATTATAAACAATGGCCATGCGTGTAGTTTATGTGTAGTGTACGTTGTTGTAGCCTCAAGTTGTTCTCGGCTCCATGACAAAATTAAATCTTGCAATAAAAGTGGCGGGTTATCTTTATACATTGATGTTGAAAGGATTCTCCTGGTTATAAGCGTCCAGTTCAATGGTCATTTTAATGTTAGGAGGAAGTGAATGAGCATCTTGAATTGTCATTTATACATTTGTGCAACTAAAATTGTAGGTTATTTGAAAGTATGAGGCTTTAATATACCTTTTGTCTTTAGCACTGCGTACAACTCGAGTCTGTTCCTCTTCATCGTCACTCAACTGGAAACCACTGGAACCAACAAAACCAATCATTTGTTCATAAAATATGGCTTTCTATTTTGATATATTTTTGTTCACTTCAAAAATAACAGCACATCATCCACTTATATCTATGTCTCCTTCATCTCTCCATCACTGAAGATTGTGAAAATATCTATCTTAAATAGGGACATTTTTAATTATCTTGTATTCAAATCAATTTCAACCTACTGTACTCTATTCTCAACTCTTCAGTGTAGAATAAAATCTTAACTAAGTTACATTTAAAATCAACACTTACGCAGGCCGCATAGGCCTTTCTTTCTGCGGTGCGAATGTTGGCTCATCACTATCACTGGAACTGTCAGACTCGGAGTCCGATCCTCGGAAGAAACGTCCCGCCATGATTATCTAGATTTCTGTGAATTCAATACATATTTTTTACGATTAAACTGCAGCAAAACAAGTTCTTTTCATTTTAGTCCAGGACGCATAAATACCTGGCACTGGCAGGATAACAAAAACTAGAATATTAAAACATACATATTAATTATCATACCACAAGATAATCATCAGCTAGTTCACATACCCACGTCAATATAGCAAAGGCGTAATCCGACCACAGGGACATGCCTTTTCTTTTGTGATTGAACCCGATTCTAAGTAATGCTGAATAAACGCATATATACAGTATATATAGTTTAATTATTCACCGATAGCATTGCAACTTATAACCAACATATTGTAATCCGACCACAGGGACATGCCTTTTCTTTTGTGATTGAACCCGATTCTAAGTAATGCTGAATAAACGCATATATACAGTATATATAGTTTAATTATTCACCGATAGCATTGCAACTTATAACCAACATATTGTAATCCGACCACAGGGACATGCCTTTTCTTTTGTGATTGAACCCGATTCTAAGTAATGCTGAATAAACGCATATATACAGTATATATAGTTTAATTATTCACCGATAGCATTGCAACTTATAACCAACATATTGCAGCAGACCCCCCCCCCCCCCCATTTTCTTGTGGACACCGGCTCATGTATTGTATATCGCTTAAACGAGCATATTGGACACACTTACCTGTAGTTATATGTATGTGTTAATATTTATCTTTAACTGATCCAATATTATTTTCAAAAAGCAGTTCATGAAGATGAAAATAGACAGCTGCTATAAATTTATGTCCGATTTGGTCGTGAGAAATGGCGCATGCCGTAACCACATGGATTGTGTACTACGTCATCAAATCTTGCGTTGTTTGTTCTAAACACGAAACGGAAGAAACAAGAATAAAATAATCCGGATTGTGTATATTTATTTATCTATTAATTATATTTACTGTATTCAACAGAATTCATGTAAGCATATATATATATATATGGACTATCATTTGGAAAATCGTGCCAAGCCCCTGTGACCAGATGCAGACGCCTGTGGTTCTATGAAGATTTCATAAACAGAATAAACACGGTTAAAATACAAATAGCATGCAGAACAATTCCATATAAAAATGCTTAGTTATTTTATAAGTTAAATTAGGGCATTGGCTTATTAATGATAATAATAATTAAGTAGTTCATATATGTTTAACATTTGATAAAGAAATCTTAAATTTGAGAATGTGAAATAGCCAATACATTTATCTTTGTATGTCTAGCTGTTGCGGGGAAAACAGGCATTTACTGATATTAATAACTCAGTTATTTATAATAATAATCCATTTATTTATATCAACTATCTATTATCAACATTAATACATGCCTCTTTTTCCCCACAACGGCTTGTTTATTGCCATACGTTTGACGATTCGTTGTAAATGCACTTCCCAATAAAATATAAGTTAAATTGAGGTCTGATGAACAATGTAGATACATAATGACATTTATACCCAAATTACTGATGAAATGGCACCTTAATTCATCTCGAACTTCTGTTTTACTAATCAGACTTACTGTAGAATACAAACAAATTAAACTCAAACACAGGTTTGGGCCAGAAATAACCAATATTTAATGATTATGTAATGTTATGTAACAATATACATAATATGAAGCTGTGGACAACATAGTCCACAAATTATGAAATATTGGTCTTCAAAATAAAAGCCCAAACCTGTCTAAATAGTAGTAGGTAGGATCAAGGTAGTAAGCATCATGCATAAAAAAACAAAAAGTGAAACAAATAGTACATTGAACGATTAAAATGTCACTGGTTACATCCTAATACATCCTCACGATATTGAATTGTAGGTCTGCATTGTCCATATAGAGACACTACACAATTTCACAAAAGTGATGGTCAGCCTGGTACATGTAACACTTTTACTGTCCAGACCACACAGGATTGAAATAATGCACAAGTTAACATGTGGGATGTCCATAACACATATTGTCCAAGTCTTTAAAATTTCCAGTGGCAAAAGATGTACAGTTTATATACCACTGCCTATAATGTTACACACAAACAAAGATGCAGCCTATCTCTTAGTAGAACCTACATTATTTAACACTGCCTTCCCCAAGGTACAGGCCACTTTGAGACGTAATGACAAGGAGGGGTCCAAATATCGTTTATAGGCATCACTACGCCAATCTCTCTGAGATTGAATGAGGTCAGCAGGTAAGCCGCATTCTAAAGCAAAAGATGCCCCGCCCCTGCGAAAGCTATGGCCCGAATATCTACCTGCATTAAACCCACAATCTTGGAGGATATCCCGTAGCTGAGAAAGGAATTTTAGGATTCATATGTTAGGGGGATGACAGTACCCTGAGACTCATAAACAAAGGCTGGACCTTGTGGATTAGCATGCCGTGTTAAGGCAAATGCCAATGTCAAGGCCTGGGTGGGACAGAAAGGTGAACCACGGATATATGGAAGGGGGATGAGTAGACATCGTTCCTTGAACTGAATGGTTTTAGACCAGTTAATAGATAGAACAGTACCCTGGTTGGAAAGACGAACATCACTTCGACGTAAGTGTTTACCAGGTTCAAAATCTGCCCTTTCTGAAATAAACAAATTGGACTTACGAAAAAAGGAGAAAAAGGCCACTAGGCAAGCTGCCCGAAAGGTGATATGTTTAGATGAGGTCAGACAAATTTTTGAGAAAATTTTCTCCAGGATATCAAATGTGATGGGAAGTTTTGGGGTGCAGGTATCACCCATCGTTCTACGTGCTCCTTTCAAGATAGTGCTGATATAAAAGGAGTTGAGGGGATTGAGGTAATCCAATTCTTGGTGCAAAACTTTTACAACCGATAGATACTGCCCTAATGAGGAGAACGAGAGACGCTCTGACAAATATTCAATATATCGTCCCAGGTTAACCGGCGATAAGGGCACTAAAGGTTTCTCTACCAGCCTACAAAACCTACTGTATGAAGACAGGTATGTACTGTAAGTCTTCTGAGTAGACTTCGCGAAATTGTTCGCCCGCAGTACACCTACAGTAGTGTCAAGGTTCTTGATTAAGGTGGATGTTGACGAAGGACCCTGGGCACCTGTTCAGAAATATAGAAAAAGGAAGGGGCTGACATATGATCAAGAAAATAAAAGTATGGTATTGGTTTACCAAAGCTACCAAAAAATTGCTGAAAATGTGCAACCTCATGCAGCCGAGACACTGTGTCTGCCATGATATTGTTAACACCTTTAATGTGCCGAGCAACTATATGGAAGTTGAACAGAACAGACAACCAGAACATCTGCCGTATGAGCCCCATGAGTATTGGGTTTTTGGAAGTCCCCTTGTTTAAACTGGCTACTGTAGTGGAGTTATCACTAAAAACATATACCTTCATGTTGGCCCAATAGGGAGCCCAACGATAAGCTGCCACAACTACTGAAAGTAGCTCTTTTTCATTAATATGCCAATGCATGGCTTGAGGAATATCTTGAGGCCAGGCTGTGTAGAACCAGTCCTCCCCCCAGTGTCCCCCACCCCCAACAGAACATGCATCTGTATACAGGGCAGTGAAGGGGATGTCATTGAGTATCAATGACCTTCCATTGAACAGTGATAGGCCTGATTCCCACCATTCAATATCTTGCAACATTGGGCCCAATAACTTGATTTTGTGGCCCGGCTTTTTAAGGGCTGCCATAGAGTTAATCAAACGGCGGAGAAATACTCGCCCGCCTCGGATAACAGTGGCAGCCCATGACAGTTGTCCAACAATGGACTGGAGCTGTCGCTTAGTAGCACGTTTGCGATTACGGAAATAACAAATATCAGATCTAAGAGCTTCCAGCTTTTCTAAAGGTAATTGTAACATCATGCTGACTGAGTCAATCTCTACACCCAGAAATGTCATAACCTGAGCTGGACCATGTACCTTAGACCAATTAATAAGAAATCCTAGCTTTCTCAACAGGCTTATAAGATATGCTAGCATAGTGGAGCATTCCTCCTGAGTATCTGCACAAATGAAGAAGTCATCTAAGTAAACTACCAGATTATGGTGTCCGGCACAAGACATAATCCTACGAATGGCTTGTGTAATTCTATGAAAAATACCTGGACTTGCCTTTGCACCAAAGGGTAGCTTGGAATCATAGAAATAATTAGGTTCCCCATTAAAAACCCATTGGAGCCCTGTAACCATTTGACTATGTTCACTGATAGCTACAGATCTATAGGCTGACTTAAGGTCAACCTTGGCCATAAAACAAGCTGGGGTGAGTAGTTCAACTGCATCATCTATAGACTGAAACTTTTGTTTGTCCAGCTGTGTACAATAGTCATTAACTGCCTGTCCTGTTGGCCGACTACAGTCATGGATGAGCCTGACACTCCCAGATGTTTTAGGGATAACCCCTATAGGGCTAATGATTAGGGGTTTAGTGGAAGTAGGGATATAATTACCATTATCTATCTCTGTCTGAACTTGTTTTGAGGCCAACTTGTAAAGCGGGCTGTGGATAGATGCAGAGGGATGATTGGGAGCTTCACAAGGAATGAGTTTGGATCAATAATATCAAAACTATTATTAATACCATTTAGAATAAAGGATCTGTCGGAATCATTTGAGGGGAGAAGCTCATCCCAGGCCTCGTAGGACAGACCATGGGTGGGGCAGTGTAATGGCTATTTATCAGATTTATGGGAATGGGCAGGATTTTACTGACACCCAGTGACCAAAAATGTGAGCATATCTACAATTTGTCCTGTCACACCCAGAAACAGTATTGTACTTCCTACAAATTCCCTGTTTCTCTGGTTTTTGCCCCTTTTGCTTATTGATGTAAGTTTGGGGAACAGATCTAGATTGTTTAGGCCTTAGATATACTGTTTGGAAAACAGTTTCGAAACTGGTCTTCAGCCTGCAGCCTTCGATATTCTCTATCGAAAAACCAGACTGATGACTGCTCATAGCAGATCAAGAGCTGATAAATACGAGTAGTGTAGGATAAGTAGTCAAACATCCTTTCCCTAGAAAGGGCTTGATTTTGCACTAACTTGTATAAGATGGCCAAGTTTGCCACTGACCACTGTGGAACCGAGATGGATTCTAATTTGGGCTTCGATGGACCTGCTTTAAAAACTAACTGGTCCCCTTCCCTGCCCTCTGCTGACCCCAGTACCTCCTCCGATATTTGGGCACCCCTTACATTAACAAAGTCAACAATGTCTAGATAGGCTGCACCATTACCTGTGGTAGCTGCTGCGCGAAGACATATTTGAGGGTCTCTCCACGATGCCGATTCCAGAGGACAATTGTTTCCAGTAACTCTATTTTGGTCCTGGCTCATCTGCCCCAGTAGATTAGACACACTGTCCAAATAGCTGTTCACTGGCCCATGCTCACTTGGTGGTGTGCCTGTGAGTCCCCTATCTCCTGATGCTGGCTGGTTTGTTGTGGTCGGCTCAGCTGATGTCTCACCTGTCGACAGGTGACATGCGAATGGCCCGGTGGGTTCCCCCTCCACTGAAGAATAGTGATTATATCCCATATTGGGGGCTTCCTTGGAAGCCTGGGCTTGGATTCCTCCAGGTCTGGCAACTTGTGAGAAGGGGAATGTCTTAGCCACAGCTTTAAGCAAAAGCTTCTGCTGGCCAATTGGAATATTGGAGTTTGACAGATCATTGGCCTCCAATAGGGCCAAGGCCTCCATGCACTGGAACCCTAGATCCAGCAGTAGGTTCGCTGTTCTTTCAGACAGATGTCGGACTGCTGCCCATTTTTTTTTACTTTCTCTGCCTCCAGTTCTTCTTTGCTGACGGCCTCATCAATACTGCAGTCCTCGTTCGAGTGTGACATTGTGAGATGCAGGTTAGGAAGTGTTTTCTGCCGTCAGGACAGTCAATATCCGGTCAGAGCTGGCATCTGGACCTTACACTCACATAGTGTTTTTGAGACTGTAACTGGGCAGGTCAGAGCACATGTACTTCACCCCTCTGCTTGGCTGCTATTGGCTGAAAACTGCTGAGCCTATGAGGTGATTGGCTAACCAAACAAATCCTCTTCCTCCAGCAGAGGGGTCCCCAAGGTCCCATTGCCCCCATCTTGACATACCATGCTTGGCTGAGCAAAGCATGCAGTAGGAAGAGGATGAAAGGTGACCCATGGATGACCTAACAGGTGCATATACTCTGCCAGCCTGACATGAAAAACATTAACCCCATCCTATCTTATTAATATTGTATTAATTACTTAATACCTACCTTGTCAAGGTAAAGAACAATACATGTATTTGTCATGGTATCAATGATATACAATATTCCATTTTGTTCAATACAATGGCATCTTCGCTAGTCAAGGCTTATGTTTGCGTTAACGTTCGCAATCAGAAGCCTTAGCTAGCGAAGATGATACAAAGGATATTTCTGTAATACTAACTGGGGGTATTTCACAGCAACTAAGTTCCATTAGTGATGAGATTCAAGCTGATGATGAATTGACCTCAATCTGAAAAAAATTCATAATCGTTTGTCCGATTTCGTTATCTCGTCCCAGAGATCGTACGGAAAAGTAACCCGTGTGATGGGATTTCAGAGGGCGAATGTTTTAGAGACATTGCCCTTGCATTTTCAAGGTTGTTGATGTTCTTGGAAATGATCGAACATCTTGGCTCTGTCTATACTGATGTCATATGGAAACTGGAGGGGAAATAAAGTAATGAAATCATACAGAAACAATGATTAGACTAGGTAATAACCTTTTTAAGCGGGGTATCGAACCTTCGTAGTATTAAAAATTCGGATTATCAGACTTCCGGAATACGATCAGACTCACGCATGAATGTTTTACTATGTATTCCCATTTGGTGATATCACCTATTCGAATAGGTGATATCACTGAATGAAACAAATAGGTGATATCACCTATTCGAATAGGTGATATCACCAATTGTAATATGTGATATCACTTTAAAATATTCTTAAGTGATATCACCTATTCGAATAGGTGATATCACCCATTCGAATAGGTGATATCACCTATTCGAATGAGTGATATCACCTATACGAATAGGTGATATCACTTATGAAATTTTATAAGTGATATCACCTAAGTTCGAATAGGTGATATCACCTATTCGTTTCATTAAGTGATATCACATATTCGAATAGGTGATATCACTTATAAAATTTGGAAAACTGTATGCTCCCCAATTCCATCATGTGTAACATGTCTTATTTGAGAGCAGTCGTTTGTATTGATTCTAAAGTTATATAACTTATTCGAATAGGTGATATCACTTATGAAATTTTATAAGTGATATCACCTATTAGAATTGGTGATATCACCTATTCGAATCGGTGATATCACCTATTCGTTCTAATAAGTTATATCATCTATTCGAATGGTTGATATCACTTAATGAAACGAATATGTGATATCACTCATTTGAATAGGTGATATCACCAAATGGGAATAAATAGTAAAACGGCGCCCCATATGAATGTGCGTAGGTGCGTGTCTCTGTGGTTCGGTAGGTTGGCGAATGGCAAAGGGGAACATGCAGCAAGAGTAGGTCTCCGTTCAAAAGGGCAACCAACACGCAACTAAAAGCGATCTTGATTTACTCCTCCATCACCACTATAAGGACGTCCTGGATTCTATACCACCTGCTCCTGGACCAGTTTGTCCATGATAACAAAAGGAAGGATAACATCATAGACCTTCTAATCTAATAAATAATGCACTAGTGTTGTCCAACGTCTGGGCGTTAAACCGATAATCTTTGATCATCACAGTTTTGGGCGAGTTTGATATCCGCCTTGCTCGACTAAACCAACAGCAACGCCGAGTACCACTCTGCAACAAGACAAACCGACGGAGCTTTATTGGCAGAACTCCACTCGGTTAAATGCAAGTATTCGAAGACATGGTTAACGATGCCATGGACATATCGATTATTTCCAAATGTCATAATCAAAAGAATCTCAGACCATATAACTTTAAGCAGATCAAAGGACATTATCGCCTTTCTTGGATTAGCTCAGACCAGAGGAAAAAGATCCGATGACGGTCCTGGATCTACAAACTGATTTTAGATATCTGTTGATTCCTTCACCATCCAACGTTATCGCCATCTGAAGCGTACTATCCAGACGCATCAAAAGCAGGCCTATTGAAAATACAACGCGGACGTACATCGTCTTCTAAAACGACATTGACACATTGTCATTTGGACCTTCAAGATCAACAAGTTGGGAATCTTACTGAAGCATGAGGTCAAACTTTTCTCCGGCTCGAAAAAGCCAACATTCATAATTCTCAGTTCCAGTCAACCTTATCTTCACCAGCGATGCATTTTTATCATCTGGACGAATAAATCCGTCCAGGACTCACCAATCGTTGACAATATCAACTTTATCACAAACGGGACAGACATAAGGCATCTGGCCCAGGCAACTTCTCACCAATTAAGGGTTTTGAAGGAGACACATGAGGCCACCGCTCTAATACTTTAAGAACTCTTCTTCATGAAAATATCACTTGCAACAAGTATTGCTCCGGATGACTGGCACACTTCTAACTATTGCATGTTTTCAAGTAAGGTCAGAAAGACGTCGCAGCCAGTTACAGACCAATGTCCCCAACATCAACACTTCATCATCTCTGTCAAATGTCACACAGCAACATCATCTATGATTCTACAAGGTTTCAGGAAGGGCGTATCCTGGACGGCCTCACCAACAACCTTCAGGCAAGCAATCCGCGGACGCTTTCATCATGGATTTCGCCGAGGCCTTTGACAGTGTTTGTTGAGTAGGGCATCAGGGTAAGATCAACACATGGAAACGGATCCAGAACTGGCTCTCAGGACATTCACAGTCGGTCTTCATACAAGGGTAAAGGTCAACGTCTTTAAGTGTAGAGTCTGAGGCACCCTGCCTTTTCCTATTCTATAACAATGACCTGTATACATGTCTACTTTTCGGTTGTTTGCCGACGACACTATTCGTTTTTTTGGGGGGAGGGGGGCTAGACTAAAATTCGGTAAAAATGACACCCCGGTGTTCAACATAAGTTTTAACGAAGCCCCTTAAAACGTCTGAAAATGTGCTACACACACTAGGGAAGGTCCAAATACATGAATTGTAGACTGTACCTAATTCTCGGGTTCCTGTGGTAAAACCCAACATAATGATCTAGACAAATAGGAAGTAGGATCAACTGCACGATGTTTTACTCGAATAATTGCAGTATCTTGGGTCACCACTTGCACAACTCCTTGCAAAGATGAAGTCTATGGCATAATTTGCATTTGTACGAAGCTATGACCTGGACTGGTAAAATATCTACTCTAGTGAGCCTGTTATCACCTCGTAGACTTGACAGAACTGTCCATACCAGATCTAGACACTACCAGCTCCCTACCAGCTGGCTTGGACGATGGGGAACGCCCTTCCGCCAAAAATCACACTTGCAGACACCCTTTAAGATCAGTGTATCCAAACTCTGGGGTCATTTCTTCCTTGTTTTATCCCGTTTTACCAAATTTTAATCATTTTGTTACTTATACTTGGATGGTATGCATAATGCATGTCTAGGTACACCATTAACGTATATCCCAGAATCGTGCTGACCTGTTGAAGGAGGCAGAAGCAGAAGTAACTGGGAGGACGATGATCTAGAAGAGATGTTCACATTGTCATGCATAAAACTTAAAACCAAGCATTTAAGAGAGACACCGGTACTAACGATGACCATCAGGAAGTATATAGTTTGGTCATTCTCTGAATTACAGAAAGTGTCACAGAAGAAGTGCAAACAGTCGACGATAATGAAGTGTCACAGAAATGCAAACAGTCGACGATAATGAAGTGTCACAGAAATGCAAACAGTCGAGGAAAATGAAGTGTCACAGAAATGCAAACAGTCGAGGAAAATGAAGTGTCACAGAAATGCAAACAGACGAGGAAAATGAAGTTTCACAGAAGAAATACAAAAAGTCGAGGAAAATGAAGCGTCACAGAAGAAATGCAAAAAGTCGAAAATAGGGTACCAGGGAACTTAAAGGTCTGGCTGCATCAGTAAGGAGTGATTTCTGGTCCCTGGTGGATTTCCTTGTCTACGGAATACTTTTATCACTCACCTTCTTAGAGACAGTAGAGTCGATAGCTGCTGCATCGTGTGATTGTGTACACTGGAGCTTAAGCATTGTACGCATTTACAGCTTCCACAAGAACTTTAGTTTCCAAATTTAGGAGACCCAATGCTTAACCTTTCTAGAGGATTAGGCTTCGAAAATTAGTTTGTTTTTTTGGTACCTCTTCCTTTAGCCAAAGTGACCTGATCACAAAGCAGTATTCTAGATGTGGATGTACCAGGGTTTTGTACAGAATGATAAAATTATTGTTGTCTAGAAATACAAAGGTCCTAAGGATGGTTCCTGAGATATATTTTGCTTTGACTGCCACCTTGTTGATATTATGAACGTTAAGGTTTTTTCCTTGGTGATTGTTGTAAATGGTATTCTGAGATTACCATCTGTTGAACTGACTGATGGGCTGTGATCTACTGGTGGGTCAATGTGTCCATCTTTTTTCCTTGACAATTTTTTAATGAGATTCTGTCAGAATGTGTTGATGTTTTGGGAGGATTGCACAAAAACACACAACGTACATGTATTGTCACTTTTCAGTGCAAATTTAGAATTGGAAGTATGAGCCAAATATTAATCGAACTGCACCATATAACTATTTCACCACTGCCAAAAGTTTTGATACAAAGGAAGCAAAAAAAGAAAAATGGAAAAAAAGTCTGAAAGGGTAGATGCACTAGCCATGTAATTCAATTTTCATAATTTCTAATATTGGATTTCAAAAGAAAACATGGCATGCCAGTTACAACAAACACCGGGAGCTGATGGATACTGCAATGGCAATGTCTACTACCTGCATGCAATCTCTAAGGATATTGTACAAAAGTCACCCAGGATATTTTCATCTTTCAATACACATTAGGATTTGGATAAAGTAGAGCCAAAAATGAATTTAACTGCATCATACAGCTGTTTCATGTGTCTCAAATACCCTGGCGCCCTAATAAGTGAATGTTATTGATTAAACTGCTTACAAACATTAAAACCATATTATATCAACAACGTAAGACCAATGAAAGATGCTATACAACATCCTTTCAGCATAGTATAAAAACAAAACATGGCATATAATTTATGTTAAAATCTTTTCATCAAAAATAAAACTTCAAAATTCATATTTTTACAATTTTTATTAATCTCGCCCTCATAGATGAAAAATGCTTCAAAATATTTGAACATTCAGCATTAAAATAAACCATAACAAAAGTATCCAATTTATAACAAAACCAAAAACATTATTATTAGCCAACTAACATCGTTGTTAATTGAAATAAAGACCCAACAAATACTGATACATAATACTGTTCAGATTCTTGATACAGTAGTTGGTTACTGTCTGCTGGACATGTATACACCGAGTATATTTTATATACAATGTATAATTTTTACTGTAGGAACTCAATTTTTACTTTTCAGTTGAGCAGGTTCTTTGAGTTACAAGAGTTAGTTTAATTGTATTTAAACATAAATATCATTCATAAGACATTAACACAGCAATAACAAACAGGATAAAACAATTGTGGAGTCCTCAACACATTAACAACATGACCTTGAGATCATTACCTTGAAGTTACCAAGTGTTCATTAGTCATGCACGGATAAATAGACAAGAGGCCCAGAGGGCCTGTATCGCTCACCTGGTTTCATGAGATATGAAACAAGAATGATGCTTAAGCATATTTGTCGCTGGTATTGCTATGTCAATATATATCATAAGCATTTTATATGGGTACATGTACATTGGTTTTATTTTAATACTAAAAATGCCAAAAGGTACATTAATCCATGAAATGAAATTGACTTTTGGCGCGACCCCATAGGGATGCTACCACACAAATGTGAGTGATATCCATTGCTTAGTTTCAGAGAACATCTTGTTTAGACCAATTGGCCCCTTTTGACCCTGCCCTCTGCCCCCTGGGGGTCAGCTCCTTCCTTTATACAATTTTGAATCCCTACCCCAATAGGATGCTAATAGTCAAATATGAGCTGTTTCAGAGAAGTTGTTCATATCAATTTAGCCAAATTGACCCCTTTTGACCCAGCCCCTCAGCCTCCAGGGGGTCGGCCCAATCATTTGTACAATTTTGAATCCTTAACCAAAGTGAATGCTACCAGTCACATATTAAAGATATCCATTGCTTATTTTCAGAGAAAAAGTTGTTTATATCAATTTTGCCAAAATAACCCCTTTTGGCCCCGCCTCTTAGGTCCCCTGGGGTCAGCCCTGTCATTTGTACAATTTTGAATCCCTACCCTAGAGGGTTGCTACCAGGCAAATATGAGTGATATCCATTGCTTAGTTTCAGAGAAGAAGTCGTTAATATCAATATAGCTATATTGACCCATTTTTGCCTCGCCTCTCAGGCCCCTAGGGGGTCACAACCACCATTTGTACAACTTTGAATCCCCACCCCATAGTGATTGCTTCCAGGCAAATAGGAGCAATATCCTTTGCTCAGTTTCAGAGAAGAAGTCGCTTATATCAATACAGCCAAATTGACCCCTTTTGACGCCGCCCCTCAGGCCCCTTGGAAACCCTACCCCAAAGGGATTCTCACAGTCAAAATTGAGCAATATATATTGCTTAGTTTCAGATGAGAAGTTGTTCATATCAATTTAGCCAAATTGACCCCTCTTGGCCCCGCCCCTCAGGCCCCCCGGGGGTCAGCCACACCATTTGTACAATTTTGAATCCCCACCCCATAGTGTTGCTACCAGGCAAATATGAGCAATATCGTTTGTTCGGTTTCAGAGTAGAAGTTGTCTTTATAAATATAGCCCAAATGACCACATTTGGCCCGGCCCTTCCGGCCCCTGGGGGTCAGCCCCATCATTTGTACAATTTTGAATCCCAACCCCATAGTGTTGCTACCAGGCAAATATGACCAATATCGTTTGTTCGGTTTCAGAGAAGAAGTTGTTTTTATAAATATAGCCCAAATGACCACATTTTGCCCCGCCCTTCCAGCCCCTGGGGGTCAGCCCCATCATTTGTACAATTTTGAATCCCCATCCCAAAGTTATGCTACCAGGCAAATATGAGCGATATCCATTGCTCGGTTTCAGAGAAGAAGTCGGTATCATCAATATAGCTATATTGACCCATTTTGGCCCCGCCCCTCAGGCCCCTAGGGGGTCAGTCCCATCATTTGTACAATTTTGAATCCCCATCCCAAAGTGATGCTACCAGGCAAATATGAGCGATATCCATTGCTCGGTTCCAGAGAAGAAGTCGTTTATATCAATGTAGCCAAATTGACCGCTTTTGGCCCCGCCCCTCAGGCCCCTGGGGGGTCAGCCCCATCATTTGTACAATTTTGAGTCCCCTACCCATAGGGATGCTTCTGACCAAATTTGGTCAAATTCTGATCAGTGGTTATGAAGAAGAAGTCAATTGTTGACGGACGGACGAACGACAGACGACGGACGACGGACGGACGACGGACGGACGGACAACGGACGCCACGGTATGGCATAAGCTCACCTTGGTCCTTTGGACCAGGTGAGCTAAAAATAAGGTTGCTTAACTTGCATATATTTGAAGGTTTATACATTTTAGCGAATTTCTTTGAAAGAAACAGTGACATTAAAAATATAACTATTTGTCAGTGAGTAAATAATCATAATTTCCAATTTCTAAATTTTCAGTAAAATTGCAGAGGTTTGAATTATAAAAAGCAACATTCCCAGTACCATCATATTTGCTTTTCTTTTACACATACAACTCTTGATAAATGTTTTGGTCTTTAAACATTTTTTTTTATCTAATTCACATAAACTTGTACAGCACATGACATGTATATCTAGTTAAACAAAGCAGTATTCTATGTGGATGTACCAGGGTTTTGTACAGAATGATAAAATTATTGTTGTCTAGAAATACAAAGGTCCTGAGGATGCTTCCCGAGATATATTTTGCTTTGTCTGCCACCTTGTTGATATTATGAACGTTAAGGTTTTTTTCCCTGGTGATTGTTGTAAATGGTCTTCTGAGATTACTATCTGTTGAACTGACTGATGAGCTGTGATCTACTGGTGGGTCAATGTGTCCATCTTTTTACCTTGACAATTTTTAATGAGATTCTGTCAGAATGTCGATGTTTTGGGAGGATTGCACAAAAACACACAACGTACATGTATTGTCACTTTTCAGTGCAAATTTAGAATTGGAAGTATGAGCCAAATATTAATCAAACTGCACCATATAACTATTTCACCACTGCCAAAAGTTTTGATACAAAGGAAGCAAACAAAGAAAAAATGGGAAAAAAGTCTGAAAGGTAGATGCACTAGCCATGTAATTCAATTTTCATCATACAGCTGTTTCATGTGTCTCAAATACGTTGGCGCCCTAATAAGTGAATGTTATTGATTAAACTGCTTACAAACATTAAAACCATTTTATATCAACAACGTAAGACCAATGAAAGATGCTATACAACATCCTTTCAGCATAGTATAAAAACAAAACATGGCATATTAATTTATGTTAAAATCTTTTCATCAAAAATAAAAACTTCAAAATTCATATTTTTACAATTTTTATTAATCTCGCCCTCATAGATGAAAAATGCTTCAAAATATTTGAACATTCAGCATTAAAATAAACCATAACAAAAGTATCCAATTTTTAACAAAACCAAAAACACTATTATTAGCCAACTAACATCGTTGTTAATTGAAATAAAGACCCAACGAATACTGATACATATTACTGTTCAAATTCTTGATACAGTAGTTGGTTACTGTCTGCTGGACATGTATACACTAAGTATATTTTATATACAATGTATAATTTTTACTGTAGGAACTCAATTTTTACTTTTCAGTTGAGCAGGTTCCTTGAGTTACAAGAGTTAGTTTAATTGTATTTAAACATAAATATCATTCATAAGACATTAACACAGCAATAACAAACAGGATAAAACATTTGTGGAGTCAACACATTAACAACATGACCTTGAGATCATTACCTTGAAGTTACCAAGTGTACATAAGTCATGCACGGATAAATAGAAAATAAGGTTGCTTAACTTGCATATATTTGAAGGTTTATACATTTTAGCGAATTTCTTTGAAAGAAACAGTGACATTAAAAATATAACTATTTGTCAGTGAGTAAATAATCATAATTTCCAATTTCTAAATTTTCAGTAAAATTGCAGAGGTTTGAATTATAAAAAGCAACATTCCCAGTACCATCATATTTGCTTTTCTTTTACACATACAACTCTTGATAAATGTTTTGGTCTTTAAACATTTTTTTTTATCTAATTCACATAAACTTGTACAGCACATGACATGTATATCTAGTTAAACAAATCAGTACATCAGCGATATCTGCCATAGAATACAATAATGGTATACAGAAATGTAAACACAATCATAATTTAGAACGATTCTGGTGTGTAAGCACTAGCCTTGAAAAATTACCACTACAATGTGCAGTATGATGTGACTTTATATACACACAAAAATCAAACTTGATTGTAACATGTTAAACGAGAAAAATGATATGTTTATGAACCTTTAATGCTAAATTAAAATACTGCAAGTAATCATAATTTCTTTCTTAAAGTGTAAATTAATTTCAAAATCACCACAAGGTACAGTAGTAGGGAAAGGTGTGCTATAAAAATATATTTTCTAATTCTTTGAATGATTCAAACAAATGAACATTACTTTACACTATCACCACCCTCCTAACATTTCAGCTTCTACTTGTTTTTTTAAATTCTATGTGGATACATAATAATTGCATCTCGAAGAAATTCTATCATACTCTGTCTCTATAATGTAACTTTCCACCTTATAAGTATCATACTTTGTCTCTATAATGTAACATTTCCACCTAATAAGTATCATACTCTGTTTCTATAATGTAACATTCCACCTTATAAGTATCATACTCTGTCTCTATAATGTAACTTTCCACCTAATAAGTATCATACTTTGTCTCTATATTGTAACTTTCCACCTTATAAGTATCATACTTTGTCTCTATAATGTAACTTTCCACCTTATAAGTATCATACTTTGTCTCTATAATGTAACTTTCCACCTAATAAGTATCATACTCTGTCTCTATAATGTAACTTTCCACCTTATAAGTATCATACTTTGTCTCTATAATGTAACTTTCCACCTTATAAGTATCATACTTTGTCTCTATAATGTAACATTCCACCTTATAAGTATCATTGTTTGGGTGCTGGTTTTCTTTATCTGCTGGAATTAAGATACTTTTCTCTTCCCTTATTTTCCCTTCAGAATTATATTTTGCATATTTTTGAGTATACTTCGGCGACAATGTAGCATCTTTTAAATTTAAGTAATTTTTACATATAATACTATTAAATATCTAATACTCTACCTGGTATGAATCAAAAATCAGATGCACTTTTGAAATTAAGCATTTGATTATTTAAAAGGTTTATTCTCTTATTATTCACCATATCTATTGAAAAATCACACTCCTGTCCACAAGTACATGTGATTAAGGATCATAATGTTATCAGCTATAAATGATCACAAACTGTATTGGGTATACTACAGCAGTACTAACATTACGCCTATTTGTGAGATATACAGTGTGTTCATTCCTAATGATATAATGCTGTAAAAATAAACTTGCTTTTAGCAATATAGACAGGCAAAAGATGTGGCTGTATATAGACAGGCAAAAGATGTGGCTGTATATAGACAGGCATGTGGCTGTATATAGACCGGCAAAAGATGTGGCTGTATATAGACCGGCAAAAGATGTGGCTGTATAAGCCACTCTAAAATATGAATACAAAGAACGTACAGTGTTAAAGCTTGTCAATAAACTTATATATATTATATTTAATGCAAAGCAAAAAGCAAAAATCACTTTTGATTTTCTGTCAGGCTAAAGAGAATTTATGAATAAATATATTGCAGTTAAGTAGAGACACCTGAAGTCAATCTCCCATACACAGACACAGTGTGATGCTACAGAGAGTATACAATGTAAGTGTATAATACATGTTATAAACCTCTGCTATACAAACTACGAACGTTATCAGAACAGTAAAACAAATCACACTTTGACAATAAAAAAAAAAAACGGGTAAAATCAAGCACAATGGAATGTTATCACAATTGATTAAAATACATGTAATAGTAATACACAAATACGAAATGTATTCATCACAGAATTTCATTCAGTCATGGTCAACCGTTTGGACAAAGATAACAAAAACAGCCAAGCATTATTTGATCATATTCCATTGTTCAAACTACTAAGAGATGTTAACATGAACAGATATAACAACTAGTGCCCTGTCTCAAGATCTCCACTACTTGGAGTGATAATTATTTTGTACAGTTATAAATAAAACCCAGTTTATTATCTATAATATCATTCCAACCAAACTTCCAAAAACATTTGTTTGTTCAGTAAACCAGTTGTAAGCAATGACAATATTAAGACAGACACTTCACTGCTAGAGCCAACAAGATCCCTTATGACTACATTATCTCAAAAAATCTATTAATTCAATTTTAAAGTTAGTGAATTTTTTTCTCAGGAAGCCAATCAGAAGCCTTGTCTCATTTTCTTTAGTATCCCTGTAGCTCCTGGATATTGTAGTATGCCTGTAAACAGTCGGGGTTTGACAGCGCCCCCTGTTGAGGAACAGACTGGCCGTGTATGGCTCTTCTTACTGCTACTTCCACCTTCTTTCCACTGATAGTGTACTGTGTAAACAAAGGGAGACAATTAACTTTCTGTATCCATTGACATGACAAGAGCTACAGAATTAATGACTAGCAATTTTTATTACCCTGGTATATGGTATGTGTTTTCTATATCTGTACACCATTTTTTGTTAAACAAAGTTTATTGCAAATTACCAAAATTACAAAAGGATTGGGCAAGACTTATAATTTATTTGAGTCTTTACAATTAAAGATACATAATACTATATTCCAGGGTATCCTTTCACAAAGCTTCGTAACTTACGAACGTTCGTAAATATTTACGAAAAAGTTACGCAAAACTTACGAAGTTCGTGAGTGCGTTTCACAAAGGTGTTCGTAACTTTTTTCGTATCTTACGTCAAAATCGTACGTTCTCCCGGTAAAAATATACCACTCCCTAACTTGGAGGTAAAGAAGGACGACACTTTTGAGGTGAAAATTGAACGCTGGTCCTTTTCCCCCCGAGTCACGTACAGACTAGGAATTTTATTTTGTTCTATCAAAACAACCGTATTTTTAATAGAAGATCAATTTTTTTTTTATAAAATTCCATTTGATATTGTTTATCATGCGGTAAAACATAGAGTAACAAAACCCGGTTTCACCTCGAAACAATTACTCACAAGGCATAATCGTTATGACATCATTTTCTGTTCAAAAGGGCATCCTTGCGCACAATTTTAAATTGTTTTCGTAAGTTACGACAGGATGGATATGGCGTAAAGTAACGCAAGGTTTTTGCGTAACTTACGAACGTTCGTAAGTTACGAAGTTTTTGTGAAACGCCTAGTAATTCGTAAATGTGACTTACGCAAAATTCGTAAGTTACGAAGCTTTGTGAAACGATACCCAGAAGAGGAAACGCCTTGAACCTAATACAAAAGCTGATATAAAAAATGAATTTGATAAGGTGTGTAGACAGTTAATCTAGCTGGGAGATTTGACATACCGGTATGGCCAGAGTTTCCAGAACAACGGCTGGCATGTGGCGTGCCGATAACTCTGCTCGTATTCTTGTCCTAATGCTGTTGACGAGGTCTCGGTTGAACACTCCTTCCTTGGCCATTTTGACAAACAAAACAACCCGCTCCTCTGACATGTCGGCCTTCCTCTGTGCCACACAAACACTGTCGTCTATCTCCTTGAAAGATTCAACTGTCACGAACACAACACCATTAACGAATATTTACCACAGAATATCAATGACTTATACACTCCAATGAATAACACCACATCAACATTAATTCTACTGTTGTAATCTTATGGTTGCTATGTAACCATTAAAATATCAAACACATTTAATTTAGGTAATATGTTTTGATAATATAGTTTTGCATAAAGTGTCCATAGAAGTTGCTAACAAGAAATCAAATAATCTAAATATCATTGAACCACAATAAGAATGTATTGTCAAATATTTCTTGTTAAACAGTATAAAGAAAGAACATCCATAAGTACAGCATGGATCTTTTATGGAATGAGAGATATGGTAAACAGATCATACCCATTGATCCTATATGGAATGAGAGGTATAATAAACAGATCATACCCATTGATCCTATATGGAATGAGAGGTATGGTAAATATCTTGCCCATTGATCCTATATGGAATGAGAGGTATGGTAAATATTGATCCTATATGGAATGAGAGATATGGTAAACAGATCTTACCCATTGATCCTATATGGAATGAGAGGTATGGTAAACAGATCATACCCATTGATCCTATATGGAATGAGAGGTATGGTAAACAGATCTTACCCATTGATCCTATATGGAATGAGAGGTATGGTAAACAGATCATACCCATTGATCCTATATAGAATGAGAGTTATGGTAAACAGATCTTACCCATTGACCCTATATGGAATGAGAGGTATGATAAACAGATCTTGCCCATTGATCCTATATGGAATGAGAGGTATGGTAAATATTGATCCTATATGGAATGAGAGGTATGGTAAACAGATCATACCCATTGATCCTATATATGGAATGAGAGGTATGGTAAACAGATCATACCCATTGATCCTATATGGAATGAGAGGTATGATAAACAGATCATACCCATTGATCCTATATGGAATGAGAGGTATGGTAAACAGATCATACCATTGATCCTATATGGAATGAGAGGTATGGTAAACAGATCATACCCATTGATCCTATATATGGAATGAGAGGTATGGTAAACAGATCATACCCATTGATCCTATATGGAATGAGAGGTATGATAAACAGATCTTGCCCATTGATCCTATATGGAATGAGAGGTATGGTAAATATTGATCCTATATGGAATGAGAGGTATGGTAAACAGATCTTACCCATTGATCCTATATGGAATGAGAGGTATGGTAAATATTGATCCTATATGGAATGAGAGATATGGTAAACAGATCATACCCATTGATCCTATATGGAATGAGAGGTATGGTAAACAGATCTTACCCATTGATCCTATATGGAATGAGAGGTATGGTAAACAGATCTTACCCATTGATCCTATATGGAATGAGAGGTATGGTAAACAGATCATACCCATTGATCCTATATGGAATGAGAGGTATGATAAACAGATCATACCCATTGATCCTATATGGAATAAGAGGTATGGTAAACAGATCAAACCCATTGATCCTATATGGAATGAGAGGTATGGTAAACAGATCATACCCATTGATCCTATACGGAATGAGAGATATGGTAAACAGATCTTACCCATTGATCCTATATGGAATGAGAGGTATGATAAACAGATCTTACTCATTGATTCTATATGGAATGAGAGGTATGATAAACAGATCTTACTCATTGATCCTATATGGAATGAGAGGTATGGTAAATATTGATCCTATATGGAATGAGAGGTATGGTAAACAGATCTTACCCATTGATCCTATATGGAATGAGAGGTATGGTAAACAGATCTTACCCATTGATCCTATATGGAATGAGAGGTATGGTAAACAGATCATACCCATTGACCCTATATGGAATGAGAGATATGGTAAACAGATCATACCCATTGATCCTATATGGAATGAGAGATATGGTAAACAGATCATACCCATTGATCCTATATGGAATGAGAGGTATGATAAACAGATCTTACCCATTGATCCTATATGGAATGAGAGGTATGGTAAACAGATCTTACCTACATTGTAGATTTCAGCACTACCAAACCTAACCCCATTAGGATTCAGCACACCGTCACTAAAACAGAAATGACGTATTATAAATAGAAATTATCACTAACCTTTTTCCAATATTTACTTCACCTGTCTTAAATCTGACCAATAAAATCTATGTCCTAATTTTAGATTGACTTACCGAGGATAATGAATGGTTTCCTGTTGAATATATATTTCACGAGTATGATAGAATATTGATATTTTCATAAGTGCGAAGCAAGAGTGAAAAATATTGAAATATTCTGTCATACGAGTTATCACATCAGCTCCATTTTGAAAGGACTGATCAATGCAATTTAAGGGTTTTCTGCTGTTATCAAGAGAATCTGTGCATGAAAAGCTTACAAGTGAGTATTTTATCAAATCTAGTCTGAATATTTCAGAAATACAGCAAAATAACCCATTTATCTATCTTCGCTGCGATTGGGAAATTGGCAAGTTTCAAAGAGATGAACAAAAACGTTCACTCTGATTGGTCAAAATTGTGAAAACATATTTTTTTCACTACAAAATCTTATATTTTCACTGCTCATCGTTGCAGTGGAAATACAAGTTTTATCAGCTTGATAAATTTCTATATTTTATTGGCAAAAATGCAATAAAAAGTTTTAATTTGACAAAAATAAGTCACGTAAGTCACAGCTTGATAAACATTTTAATTCCTGTTTATACCAGAATAGGGTTAACAGGTACTCATTTCCTTACCTACGCCCCAGCATGATGACACCTCCAGTTTCTTTGTTTACACAACAGAAGTCTCCATGCGCCCAGACATCTGTTGAGATACAAGGCTATTTATTAGACCTAAACAATCCATTATTATAAAGGTGCTGTTTTTATGACTGAAATTTACCGAAAGTTTTCAGGATGCTTTTTTTCAGATATCATGAAATAGACAATATCTATTATTTCTACCAGTAATATATTTTTGAGATATCTAATTGATACAATGTTATCTACGAAACAAGAGATCCCAGAGGGATCTTGGCGCCCACCATTGAATGATCTTTATAGGTTCCATGTCAGATTGATATTTTCTCTATTTTTCCCTTCCTCTAAGTCTTACTAATCTGTATAAATTGAGAAACACCCCTAAGTACTTTTCAAACAAGGGGAACCTACATATGAAATTTGAGAAAGATCCCTTTAGTACTTTCTAAGAAATAGCGATAACAAACTTCAATTGTCGAAATCCAAGATGGCTGCCTGTTGGCCATGTTGTTTTCCGACTGGTCCCAAAATGCAATATGCATAACTACGGACCATGGGAAACCTACATATGAAATTTTAGAAAGATTCCTTCACTACATTCTGAGAAATAGCGATAACAAACTTCAATTGTCAAAATCCAAGATGGCTGCCTGTCGGCCATGTTGTTTTCCGACTGGTCCCAAAATGCAATATGCATCACTACGGACCATGGGGAACCTACATATGAAAATTGAGAACGATCCCTTCACTACTTACTGAGAAATAGTGATAACAATCTTCAATTGTCAAAATCCAAGATGGCTGCCTGTCAGCCATGTTTTTTTTTTATTGGTCTCAAAATGCAATATGCATAACTAGTGATAACAAACTTCAATTGTCAAAATCCAAGATGGCTGCCTGTTGGCCATGTTTTTTTCCGATTGGTCTCAAAATGCAATATGCATAACTAGGCACCAAGGGGAACCTACATATGAAATTTGAGAAAAATCCCTTCAGTACTTTCTGAGAAATAGCGATAACAAACTTCAATTATCAAAATCCAAAATGGCTGACTGTTGGCCCATGTTGTTTTTCGATTGGTCTCAAAATGCAATATGCATAACTAGGCACCAAGGGGAACCTACATATGAAATTTGAGAAAGATCCCTTCATTACTTTCTGAGAAATAGCGATAACAAACTTCAATTGTCAAAATCCAAGATGGCTGCCTGTCGGCCATGTTGTTTTCCGATTGGTCTCAAAATGCAGTATGCATAACTAGGCACCAAGGGGAACCTACATATGAAATTTGAGAAAGATCCCTTTTGTACTTTCTGAGGATTAGCGATAACAAGAATTGTTTACGGACGGAGGGAGGGACGGACGGACTGACCACGGACCACGGTCCACGGACGTAGGGCGATTTGAATAGCCCACCATCTGATGATGGTGGGCTAAAAAGCGGAACTAAAATAAAATCCTAAATGACTGGTAAATAATCACTTGACAGGACCTGTAACTGTGGGGATACCTCAGTTGTGGGCTAGGATTCTGTAACTTATCTCAACTAAGATCCCAAGTCTAAGATAGACTGTTGTTGCTAATAGGTACTTGTAACAAATATTTTTGTATGTATCTCATATGCTTGAAATTTTTTATGAGGAGTTGCAAGGGTTATGGAGCTTGCCATAGGTTTCACCACAGGCACTCAAAGTAGTATTGACAGACAAGGCCAATGTCTGTGTTTCAACCACCCTTTCTACCCAATACACCCACAATTTAGTGTCAAGCATGTCAATAAACTATCACATAACTTGGTTGGTAATTAGTCAGGATTAAAGACGGATACTCCCTCTTCCCAACAGAACACTGACTACAGTCAGTGAACTGAAGCCTAGCGATGGGTGGAGTCATATAAGCAGAAAAACCAGTAACTAACTAACTAACTAACCAGTCAGGGTTAAAAGGTCACACTGTTAACATAGGTGGTGTATAAGTTGGCCACATACTTACTTTTATACATGCTGAAGTAGGCCTTCTGGTACTTTGTACCATCTGCATCATTCCAGAAGAAAGCAGGCATGGAAGGGAAGGGGGTTCGGCACACTAACTCTCCACTCTCATTGTAAACTGGCTTACCTGTAGGCAGAAACATTGAGGAATATCCAAAGTTAGTGTCTTTTTATCATATTGATCCTATAACAGACCCAAACATAAGCTTTTCACACTGATAGAACACTAGCTGTATACAGTCAGTCTTTTCACTCTGACAGAACACTAAGTGTATACAGTCGGTCTTTTCACACTGACAGAACACTTACTGTATACAGTCGGACTTTTCACTCTGACAGAATACTAACTGTATACAGTCAGCCTTTTCACTCTGACAGAACACTATAACTGTATACAGTCGGTCTTTTCACTCTGACAGAACACTTACTGTATACAGTCGGACTTTTCACTCTGACAGAACACTAGCTGTATACAGTCGGTCTTTTCACACTGACAGAACACTAACTGTATACAGTTGGTCTTTTCACTCTGACAGAATACTAACTGTATACAGTCGGACTTTTCACTCTGACAGAACACTAGCTGTATACAGTCGGTCTTTTCACTCTGACAGAATACTAACTGTATACAGTCGGACTTTTCACTCTGACAGAACACTAGCTGTATACAGTCGGTCTTTTCACACTGACAGAACACTAACTGTATACAGTTGGTCTTTTCACTCTGACAGAATACTAACTGTATACAGTCGGACTTTTCACTCTGACAGAACACTAACTGTATACAGTTGACCTTTTCACTCTGACAGAACACTAGCTGTATACAGTCGGTCTTTTCACACTGACAGAACACTAGCTGTATACAGTCGGACTTCTCACTCTGACAGAATACTAACTGTATAAAGTCGGCCTTTCACTCTGACAGAACACTAACTGTATACAGTTGGTCTTTTCACACTGACAGAACACTTACTGTATACAGTCGGCCTTTTCACTCTGACAGAATACTAGCTGTATACAGTCGGCCTTTCACACTGACAGAACACTTACTGTGTACAGTCGGCCTTTTCACTCTGACAGAATACTAACTGTATACAGCCGGTGATCAGAAACGTATCAATGGGTGGAGTCATGTAAAGAGGAGGTAAACATGTAACTAATAAAAACACTTTGACTAAGTAAGAAGGAGTAAGGATCATCACAGAACGATATAATAGCATTTGTTTTTTATTGCAATTTACTAATTACCCAGTAGTAGACTTTTGATTATACAGTGTATTGCTATCTCACATATCTCTTTTTGCCACCATTTTAAAATCGATAAAATTTGATATATGTAACCCTGGTAAATACTAGCCACAATATATATATAAGCCAGAGGTCCCGGGTTCGATCCCTAGCGGAGGCAGTGATTTAAATTTTAATTAATCATGCGCTCTGTTACATTGGCGCCCATATGTAGGGACCAATAAATGTTTGTATGTATTTGATTCTTTTTGTTACATGTCTGACCAATGAGATATCCAATGCTACCATTTACTGTAACAGTTGTAATTTTTGTTAAATATTAGTTTAGGGTTTACCATAAAATTGATGCAAAGTAGAATCCATTTTTACAGAAATTTGGGGAAAAAAATCAATTAGATTTTCCCTATTTTAATATTGTAAGGTATCTATTTTTTTAATTTAATTTTATTCTCTACTGAAACATAAAATATTCTTAAAAACAGCGACAATTACAGTAATAACACCAACACACTACAATGGTATACACTGTCTTTGAATACCCGTTCATTTCATACTACCCAGCAAACCTTTGTTTGGAAGTATGGCACGACATGCTAAAGGTTTTATGTGAAATGCTTTATTCTCAATGCTAAATCATGTGAAATTTCTAACGAAAAATGTCCCTTTGTAAATTGAGGATGATCTTACTTAAATGATCCTATAAACAAAGCAGCCTTTGTTATTACAATAGGCTTACAGTAGGCATTAATAATTTTAAACGTTGCTCTAGAATTTCTGTCAAAGCTAACTATTAGTGTTGGTGCAAGTTGTGGATGTTTTATAAAGTGATAATCCTCAGGTAAAAGAAACTTTTTTTCTTTATTGACAACTTCATATTTATATATTAAGCATTAAGCATTTCACATTCAGAATGTCATACCAACTTTCCACACGTTTGGGTATATTAGAGAGGCGTTTTAACACTAACATACAAAATGCTGTATTGATACACACTGACTCAACAATCATTTCACATTACTGATTCCTTATGGTATACTAGAGAAGCAATTTAAGAGTGACTCAAGTCCTTAATCACAAACTCACCAGAGTCGTCCCACGCCTCCATGTCACAACCAAGCACAAAACCCTGGACCTCACCGCGGTAGACAGGGACAGTCCAGTTCTGTCCCATGAAGCAGGCGATGATGTCCGTGCCCCCAGATATGGAGGCCAGGAGAAGATCTTTCTTTATGTCTTTGTATACATAGTCGTAGCTCTGTGGCTTTAGGGGTGAACCTGTTGACAGGATTGCCTTCAAGGACGTCAGCTTGTGTGTAGAACCTAAAAATCAATAATACCAGATCTAGTTAACCTAAGATCTCTACATCCATCTGTTCTGGTCCAATTGTCTATTCAACCAACCAGTAGTTATTTACTATGGTTCTTACTTCTGGTCCGATTGTCCATTCAACCAATCAGTAGTTATTTACTGTGGTTCTTACTTCTGGTCCGATTGTCCATTCAACCAACCAGTAGTCATTCAACCAACCAGTAGTTATTTACTATGGTTCTTACTTCTGGTCCGATTGTCCATTCAACCAACCAGTAGTTATTTACCGTGGTTCTTACTTCTGGTCCGATTGTCCATTCAACCAACCAGAAGTTATTTACCGTGGTTCTTACTTCTGGTCCGATTGTCCATTCAACCAACCAGAAGTTATTTACCGTGGTTCTTACTTCTGGTCCGATTGTCCATTCAACCAACCAGTAGTTATTTACCGTGGTTCTTACTTCTGGTCCGATTGTCCATTCAACCAACCAGAAGTTATTTACCGTGGTTCTTACTTCTGGTCCGATTGTCCATTCAACCAACCAGTAGTTATTTACTATGGTTCTTACTTCTGGTCCAATTGTCCATTCAACCAACCAGTAGTTATTTACTATGGTTCTTTTTGTCAGTGAACCCTGTAATAGTGTCAACATTATTTTAGAGAAATAGACCATGATTGGCACACTGATTAAGCATACCTAAAATTGATTAAATGTTCCATAAAAAGTTGATAGGTAGACAGACAAAATGGTACAACTCTTTGGACCAGGGGTGCCAAGAAAACCACACTGGAAAATTACATGGTTGAGACTTAAAATCGCAGATATATGACTTACCTGGTGTGAGACCCTTAACCTCCAGCAGACATGACTTACCTGGTGTGAGACCCTTAACCTCCAGCAGACATGACTTACCTGGCGTGAGACCCTCATCCTCCAGCAGACATGACTTACCTGGTGTGAGACCCTCATCCTCCAGCAGACATGACTTACCTGGTGTGAGACCCTTATCCTCCAGCAGACATGACTTACCTGGTGTGAGACCCTTATCCTCCAGCAGACATGACTTACTTAGTGGGAGACCCTTATCCTCCAGCAGACATGACTTACCTGGTGTGAGACCCTTATCCTCCAGCAGACATGACTTACCTGGTGTGAGACCCTTATCCTCCAGCAGACATGACTTACCTGGTGTGGGACCCTTATCCTCCAGCAGACATGACTTACCTGGTGTGAGACCCTTATCCTCCAGCAGACATATGACTTACCTGGTGTGAGACCCTTATCCTCCAGCAGACATGACTTACCTGGCGTGAGACCCTCATCCTCCAGCAGACATGACTTACCTGGTGTGAGACCCTTATCCTCCAGCAGACATGACTTACTTAGTGGGAGACCCTTATCCTCCAGCAGATATATGACTTACCTGGTGTGAGACCCTTATCCTCCAGCAGACATGACTTACCTGGCGTGAGACCCTCATCCTCCAGCAGACATGACTTACCTGGTGTGAGACCCTTATCCTCCAGCAGACATGACTTACTTAGTGGGAGACCCTTATCCTCCAGCAGATATATGACTTACCTGGTGTGAGACCCTCATCCTCCAGCAGACATGACTTACCTGGTGTGAGACCCTTATCCTCCAGCAGACATGACTTATTTAGTGGGAGATCCTTATCCTCCAGCAGACATACAACTTACCTGGTGTGAGACCCTTATCCTCCAGCAGATATATGACTTACCTGGTGTGAGACCCTTATCCTCCATGACAGCCAGCCACTTAGCACTGCTACCTAGAAATGTTACCCTGCAGGACACAACAAGATAGTTCCTGTATATAGCATGGATTTGAGAACAATGGTGAATCTAAAATTCCTCAAAAGGTCCAGTTAAACAATGAACATTTCTAAACTGAGCAAATATTTCATTCAGGATATAAAAGGTAAAATAAAAGTTAAATATAACACATCAATATGATATACTAGTCCATACTTAGAAACACTTCAGAACTTTTTACTTGTGGTCTGCACAAGCTTCAAACTCATGTTAGATATACAGTAGAACTTTGTTAACTCGAACTCGGAAAACTCGAATACCCTGCTTAACTCAAAGTACTGGCCGAATTCTCTCTTTATCCTAGTAAAAAAAACTTGTAAAACTTGAATTCGGAAAGCTAAAAAAACTCGGATAATACGAAGTGAAAATTTGGTCCAAACAATAAAAATCCTACTTGAAATGATCAAATAACTCGACGTATCATGTTTGTGTCCCAACAACGATCAGTGGTAAACGCCGACATTTTTTCAACATCAAAATTCCGTTTGTATCGGCACTACAAACCTACCGATTATTATATGCTATTATAAGTGTTTCATAAATTCATTAAAGAAATTGTCGGTGGAATCTTACAACATAAACTAACGTGATAAAAAGTACTGTTTTACTTACATCAGGTAATTTCCTAAAGTGGTCGCCGATACTAATAGTATACATGATAATCACCAACTCATCTACCCGCTCGCTCAAACAGAACTAATCTCTGACACACTGGCTGATGTTTTTACAAGTAGAAATGAAACAGTCACCAGTGCCTATTAAATCTTTAAACTGCTGAAACAATAGCGTAATTACCGTCGAGGTGTTCATAGTACGACTGTAACGGTCAGCACTGTCTATTAAATTGGATAACACACCAACTCAGTAACAGTAACATTTTATACGCACATGCGCAGCCCAACTTCCTGTGCTAATACACATGGAAATGGCGTGGTTGTCGGTAAAACGTAAGTTGGACTATCAAACAGTATTTTATATGTCCAATATAAGGTAATGGTTCTGTTACGTTTTACATATGATATGTGTTAAATTTAAACGGTTATTTGATATAACATTTATTATAATTTAATAAATTGTTATTCAATTGAATTTCATTTTATCGTTATTCCTTTTGCAAACATGATATGAACATCAGATCGTTATTCAAGTGACTAAGCGAAAGAAACTTTATCGAGACTGTATATCGGCAAAACTACACCAAACTACGAGTGACAGAACGAAATATTACATATACATTTACATGTATTGACCAGTCTTTACACTGAATTGATGAGCAACAGAGCGGAGTTATAATGATTATATAATGTTGACAAATATTGACCAAACTTTGCACCAAAAATGACAACTCGCTTAATTCGAACAATTGGATAACCCAAAGTTTTCTCGTGGTCCCGTCGAGTTCCAGTTAACGAAGTTCCACAGTATCTGGTTTAGACAAGGCTCTGTATTAGGAAGATTTCAGTTTAGCTTTACATTTAAATGATGGAGATTGATCCCTGATGTATGTAAATCTACAAGTTCTACTGAGAAGACCTACCCTACTTTGTCAACGATATCCCAAAGGATGTTAGCATGTGGAACAAGTGGTGATCCATCGTATAACACAATAGCTGCTCCTAGGGCTAGCACAGACACAAGCCAGTTCCACATCATCCAGCCCACCTGTATCACAGGTAGATATCACAAACATGGAAACAATAAACATTTTAGTAACAATACAAACATCACAGGAAAATTAGCAAAACTGGGATTCAAAATATCAAAAAGAACAAGAGGCCCATGGGGCCTGTATCGCTCACCTGGTTGAATTAGACCAAATGTCAAAATAATGTTCATATTCAATTTGTTTTATTTGTAAATCTCAAACAATGCTATATATGGTTATAGTGTGGGAATCCAAACTGCTTTAAAGATTAATGAAGTCCAGACTATCTAAGGTCTGAAAGTCCTCAAGAATTGTTTTTAGAACATGCATTCATCACTTTATTACTAGTAGAAATTTAAAGGAATTACCTCTTTTTCCCCTATTGGGCACCGCCCCTTTGGCCCCTTTGGGGTCAGAGTCACCATTTATGCAAAATCTGTTCCCCTTCCTCCAAGGATGTTTCTGACCAAATTGGGTTCAAATCAATTCATAACTTAATAACTAGTAGCGATTTAAAGGAATTACCTCTATTTCCCATATTGGGCCCTCGGGGTTCAGAGTCACCATTTATGCAAAATCTGTTCCCCTCCCCCCAAGGATGTTTCTGACCAAATTGGGTTCAAATCCATTCATAACTTTATGACTAGTAGTGATTCAAAGGAATTACCTCTATTTCCTGTATTGGGCCCCGCCCCTTTGACCCCTCGGGGGTCAGAGTCACGTTTTATGCAAAATCTGTTCCCCTTCCCCAAAGGAAGTTTCTGACCAAATTGGGTTCAAATCCATTCATAACTTAATAACTAGTAGCGATTTAAATGAATTACCTCCATTTCCCATATTGGGCCCCGCCCCTTTGGCCCCTCGGGGGTCAGAGCCACCATTAATGCAAAATCTGTTCCCCTTCCCCCAAGGATGTTTCTGACCAAATTGGGTTCAAATCCATTCATAACTTTATGACTAGTAGCGATTTAAAGGAATTACCTCTATTTCCCCTATTGGGCCCTCGGGGTTCAGAGTCACCATTTATGCAAAATCTGTTCCCCTCCCCCCAAGGATGTTTCTGACCAAATTGGGTTCAAATCCATTCATAACTTTATGACTAGTAGTGATTCAAAGGAATTACCTCTATTTCCTGTATTGGGCCCCGCCCCTTTGACCCCTCGGGGGTCAGAGTCACGTTTTATGCAAAATCTGTTCCCCTTCCCCAAAGGAAGTTTCTGACCAAATTGGGTTCAAATCCATTCATAACTTAATAACTAGTAGCGATTTAAATGAATTACCTCCATTTCCCATATTGGGCCCCGCCCCTTTGGCCCCTCGGGGGTCAGAGCCACCATTAATGCAAAATCTGTTCCCCTTCCCCCAAGGATGTTTCTGACCAAATTGGGTTCAAATCCATTCATAACTTTATGACTAGTAGCGATTTAAAGGAATTACCTCTATTTCCCCTATTGGGCCCAGCCCCTTTGGCCCCTCGGGGGTCAGAGCCACCATTAATGCAAAATCTGTTCCCCTTCCCCCAAAGGAAGTTTCTGACCAAATTGGGTTCAAATCCATTCATAACTTTATGACTAGTAGCGATTTAAAGGAATTACCTCTATTTCCCCTATTGGGCCCCGCCCCTTTGGGCCCTCGGGGGTCAGAGTCACCATTTATGCAAAATCTGTTCCCCTTCTCCCAAGGATGTTTCTGGCCAAATTTGGTCAAAATCCAATAAGAACTTTTTGACGAGTAGCGATTTGAAGCAAATGTTGACGGACGACAGACGGACGACGGACGGACGACGGACGCTGCGCCATGACATAAGCTCATATTCCTAAAAATATTTGTGATATTGCAGAAGTATTTCACCTACAGAAACTTGCAATTTTGTTGCTTCGTCACAATTTTGTAGCATTCTCTGGCCACAGGGTAGTCTTTTCTTTTTTGCTTTGGTTGGTTTTATTCTAAAAGTGTTAATGTCCTTACAAAAGCTTATGTGACAAGAATACAGATATTCAACACTATAGCCCCCACAGAATTACAATTTGTATATGAAAACCAAAGATGCTTTAATGAATGACTGGAGAAGCTTGGTCACATACCGTTGAGTAGTAGAGCATGACGTCATCACGTGTCATGTCACTCTGTATGGCATGTTCCTCCATGTGTTTTAGTAATGTTCCCTGAAATGATTTACAGACACACAGATATAGATCTGGCTCCAATTATTACTTACACATGTTAGAGAAAAAAAATTCTAAATTGAAAATATATCAAATTCTTCCCTTAAAAGAACTTCAATACAACACTACATCTAAAAATTGCATCAATTTTACCCAAAACTTTCACATTTATAAGAAAAACATATTTCCTGGAGACTCAAGAAATTCTTATATGTAAATTTATCCTCAAACTAGGATATATGATATGTATGTTGTACTAGATATTAAACTTATATTATCAATACTAATAGGAAATACTTCAACACTCTGCTACCTACCCCGACTGAGTGTACCATACATTTGGGTACGCCAGTGGTGCCCGACGAGTACATGATAAATAGTGGGTGTTTAAAGGGGACTTGTTCAAAGGTGAGCTCCGGCACCTTATCATCAGGCATGTGTAGGAACTCTGATAGTAAACAACTACAACAACAAAAAGTATGATTATAAATAAATACAACAAAACAAATTAGGTAAGAGGAGGCAAATAGTTCAGGTTCAGTAAGAACAAAATAAAACTGGCACATGGACAGACTACTACTACATACATGTATTAATGCAAATATAGCAACTAGGATTCTGACATTTGAATGATATTGAGTATGACCAATATATATGATTCTGCAGCAGTCAATAATATAACAGACTTATTAAATGTTGAGTATACCTTCTCTTAAACATTTGTTGAACTAACTACCAGGTAATGTCAATGAATACTTTCAGATTTTCACTTTTATATTGGAAACCTAATATACTGTAAATAAATTCGAAATGCCCTTGTGAAGGAGTTTGAAATATAGAAATAACTTTAAAACAAGTCTGTTGATATCCAAAGCGCTTTCCCAGCTGTTCATAATATATGTAACAGTTAGCATCTGACATAAATCTGACAGGAAGTGGAAACTGGAAATCTAATTCTTGGGAAGTAAAGATGTAGTCCACAACAACATGGCCCACTAGACGATATCCTAGGCATTACATGTGAAGGGAAATAACTCTATTATGGAGACACTCACCCATTTGACAACTCAGAAATATCACGGTCAGCATCAGGCACGAAGGGAATCACAACAACCTTCTCCAGGCCCGGTAAGCCCTGTACCACCTGTTGTAGTTTGTCAAGGTGTCTATGTACCTTACCGTTGTACCAGACAGCATTCACACTGAAAATTATCTTTGGACAGATCTGTGAAAATCTGTCAAGCACCCCCTGTCAAAGAGAAATATCAGTGTTCAGATCAGACTTCTCCTCTGGGTCGAGTTATTCTGTGAAATATATATGCAAGATAAAGTGAATCTATTGTAAGTTATAATTGTGAAGAAGAATTCCTCTTTTGAGATATTTTCTAACTTGGACACATTAGTAACACTTGACATGTAGAAAACCCAATTAAGATGTAAAATATTTTATTGCACATTACTAGATCACAAGTTTATGATATTTCTCCTTCTGAGGCTACGATCTTCGTTACCTGGACACCAAAGTCTGGGGAAGTTGAGCTCCACACAGCTCCTATACTAGCTGTAGCTAACATGGCCTCAACAGCCTCAGTACAGTTAGGAATGTAACCTACAACAAATTTTACGAAATTTAGCCACATGTCTTCTTATGTCTCTTTCCTTCCATATATTTTGTTGATGTTTTAAGAAACGAACTGAAGTCCCAATTTATACTGATGTAAACTCATTTAGCACAGACAAGACTTAATTTACAATTGAATAATATTTTACTGACTGTACAACACAAACTTGCCAGCCTGAATACAAACACATACCGACAACACGGTCGCCTTTCTCAACACCCAGCCTCCTCAGGGCAGCAGCGTACACTGCTACTGACTCTCGGAGTTCTCGGAATGTTTTCTTTGTTATTGACATCCCTTCACCTGAAAACAATATTCCAGATGTCTACCTCATAACAATGTGACCATACCTACGTCATTCACTAGTGAAGATTTTAAGTTGCCCACAAGTAAATTTGAATTAAACTGATCACTTTTTATAACTGTTTACAATATACAGAGTTAACTGTCAAGTAAAGTAAATTATCATAAAACATTATCTTAAATGTGTGTAGACTATTCTGTGGTACTGTGGTACAGTAATTCAGTCTAACATCAATGTTGTGCAGCCAAATTGAATTTCTCTCCCACAGCCCCCCCCCCCCCCCCTGTAAATTGATAAATTTGGGCATACATGCTACCATAGTTAATAAATTTAAGCATTCCTGTTTAAGAAATTTTTTTTGAGATCTAAATTGTCAGATCACCTGTAGAATAGATAGCTGTCCTGTCATCTTTATAACGCAGCAGGTTTTCTGCAAAGTTTAACCGGGCTCCTTCAAACCACTCTGGATTTTCCGCAATACCTTTACTTGTGTCCACAACCTGTTGTGATAGTGTGTCATAAAAAACATTATTATACCTTTACGCTTTTTTCTCTATATAAAAGTAATGTGATAATTTGACTATCAGCCTCGAGAGGATTGCACATGTGTTTCCAGGACTATCACAACGTTAGAGAAAAACTGTCACACGGCAAACTGTCACACCCCTGCTGTAACGTCATCAGAACGTTTGAAAGACACAACGACATGCAAGCGCTTAATTGACACAGATTATTTGTTGTTGCAGGCGGTAGCCTAACATTTTGTTTTCTCTCACGAAACTGTCAAATAGATCAACACACGCGTTTTCAAAACGCCACAGACGTAGAGATCGAGTCATTATTAACGGACAGAGATAGCCAAAACACTATAAGGGTCATACAAACGTCTGTCAAGTTAATGCAGGACTATATACAAATGTAGCAGATTCTCATACCAGCACAAACATCTATATAGAGAAAAAAACGTAAAGGTATAATAAAACAGTTATCAAATGGGATTATTCGGCAATAGTAGTTTTGTCAGCCCCTCATCAACAACGGTTGCCCTCGGGCTAAAGCCCTCGTGCAACAGTTGTTGCTTCAAGGCTGACAAAATTACTATCGCCCTCATACCCATTTGATAACTGTATATTAATCGATATTGCCTGGACATGACCTAGATGTTAGTGATGGAAATCTGATTCACTTTCAGAATTGATAATTGGCGACGAAAAATTGTTTGATTATCGATTATGGTTGGTTTTCTAAATTAGCACAGAATTGCCCTTTTGTAGAAAGTTTATGTACATCTGAAGTACATTTATTACACATCTTAGCCTTTGTTATCCGTATTAAAAATACTGAATACAATCAGTATTAAAAATACTGAATACAAACGAAGCATTTTAACATAGTTAATATATTTAAATCTCAATAATTGCTTGTAAACCATCAATGAATATATCTGTAAAATATCAGATCAACTACTTCTTGGTTCAGTTACATTACAAAAATATGCAAAGCTGAAGACTTACGAACACTTTCAGAAATTTTCGATTAATTGCCTTTACAAAATCATAATCAATGGCCACTACTATATATAGCTACTAGATGTCCTACATGATGGATATTGATTGTGATGCTTACCCTCTTTGAACATATGTTCTTATTCTCCTTGTGATTTTTCAAGGTCAATCACCATATATCATATATACCTGTATTTTCTGTTCATATTGCATCCTCATCTTATCGATTTTTAGTTTAAAATCAAGTTTTGTTTACATACCAGTATTCTCTTCTTGCCTTTGTTATACTGAGGCAATAGATTATTTTGGTGACAGATTGTAGTACCGAGTCATCAATCATTTGAACCTACCCTGTTGTGGGGCTTAGAATGGATGATATCTGTAAACTTCCAAACTTCTTCCCAGAATTCAGCATAATGGTCACAAGACCAGCGATGAAAAGCACTGTATGTCTCTGTAACCAGAAAGTGACAATAACAATGAAATCTGTGTAATACACTCTACTGTCTTATACAATGTCAAAAGATCATAGTAATGGTTCTAGACAAACAAGTTACACTAAAACATTCCGATGATAAATTACGGCTAATGCTGAGAAATTTACATGTACCCTAGGTAAGAGATACCGATATATATCCAAACATTATTTGGCTGCAGGAATTCCCCTTCATGCATACAGTTTTGTAAAATATATGGTACAATTCTGTATTTGAGAAAAAACGGCTAAATGAGATGAATGTAATAAGAAGAAGTAATGAAAAATACCCTGCCCGTGTCGGGCTTCAAACTATCGACCTCTTGCTCTCAGGGCAAACATCCTACCAATAGGATAAAGGGAAATTTACACCAGTCTAAGCTAGTAAGGTGACCTTATACTCTCTAATTTTACAGCTATATACAGTGTATACAGTTGTAATACACATTATATTTGTATTGAGGACTCGCAGTAAGAGCTATTGGGCACCAATGTTATATGCTATGAATATGTATACAGTATATAGGATGTACCCGTCCCGTCTTCACAAAGTCTTCGCCCCCAAAGACAACCACAACCAGGTTCTTTATCTCCAAGGAAATCTCTCAATCTGCTATAGCGTTTACGGCACCAAATCTGCCGTACCGGGCTTCGACTAGCAACCTTTCACTCTCAGGGCAAACATTGTACCACTATGGTCTAAAAAGAAATTCTTGCTAGATTGAGCTAGTTAGGTGATCTTATACCCTCTACTTTAGCAATGAACATTGAAATGTAATTAAATGTAAAAATTACAATCTTCGTATGTTTTGTTTTTAATTTCAAACAATTTATCCAGAAATAATTATAAGTATCCTTTAAATATTGCACAATACATACCAGTGTGTATATATCACTGTTGTATGAAATATTATTACATCAGGTAATACACATTAATAAGTATTTTTCCAAAATTAGATGGTGCACAATATAAATGTTATACTTTATTTATATTTAGTATGTACATTTGTATATCAAAATAAAGCCTAACATTTAAGTCATATTTGAGGGCAAGGACAGTACACAGTGATGAGGGGATGGGGCTTATTTGAAGTAAAATACAGTGCTAAACCTTATAATAACACTAGGGGAGTTGGCTTATTTGATGATAAATATGGTACTAAACCATAGACTGGGGAGCGGGCTCATTTAATGTTAAATATGGTACTAACATTTTATACCAGAGCAGGAGGTTATTTGACGATAAATTGATATGGTACTAAATCTTTACACTAGGGAAGGGGGATTATTTGACGATAAATATGGTACTAACTTTTACACTACGGGAGGGGGCTTATTTGAGGATTAATATGGTAGAACATATAGAGCTTGTTACAGTATATTAACTGCCTATACAATAGTTCTGAAAACTGCCTCAGATTTATAAGAACAAGAGGCCCATGGGCCTTAACGGTCATCTGACAAACACTTACACTTACAGCAGGGACACACACCCCAATCCAGCATTATTACCATAAATTATTTATCGCAGCCAGTTATGTTTTAGATCAAATTTGGTTTTTATCCATTTAGCTTGTCCAGGAAGAGCAGCATCATAAAGCAAAATTTTAGCCAAGTTCCCATTTTTGGGGCATGCCCCTCTGTCCCAATGGGTCAGACAAGACTCATTTATATCAATTAGGATTGCCTTTCCCCAATGATGTTTCAAACTAAATATGGTTGTAATCAATTAAGGCATTAAGGAGGAATTGCATTTTTAAGAAATGTTTAACCTAAGCGCTCCTTTTGCCCCATCTTTTTTTCCCCAGGGGTCAAACCTGTCTCATTAAAAAATATGATTGCCGTCACCTTATGTTTCACATCAAATTTGGTTGTAATCCACCAAAAGGTTAGGGAGGATTAGGATTTAACAGCAAATATTCACCAAAGTTCCCCTTTTGGGGCCCTGCCCCTCAGGCCCCAGGGGTCACACTAGCCTCGTTTATATAAAATATGACCACCCTTCCCAAAGGATGTTTCACACCATATTTCGTATTAATCCACCAAAGGGTTAGAGAGAAGTAGGATTTATAGCAAAAATTCACCAAAGTTCCCCTTTTGGGGCCCCGCCCCTCTGGCCCTAGGGGTCAAACCAGCCTCATTTATATAAAATATGATTGTCCTCCTCCAATGATGTTTCACACCAAATTTGTTAATAATTCACTATGGGTGTTAGGAGTAGGATTTTATAGCAAAATTTCATCAAAGTTCCCCTTTTGGGGCCCCGCCCCTCTGGCCCCAGGGGCCACACCAGCCTCATTTATATAAAATATGACCACCCTCCACCAATGATGTTTCACACAATATCTGGTTGAAATCCACCAAAGGGTTAAGGACGAGTAGGATTTTATAGCAAAATTTCATCAAAGTTCCCTTTTTTGGGCCAGTCACTCTGGCCCCAGGGCTCACACCAGCCTCATTTATATAAAATATGACCACCCTCCCCCAATGATGTTTCACAACATATCTGGTTGAAATCTACTAAAGGGTTAAGGAGGAGTAGGATTTTATAGCAAAATTTCATCAAAGTTCCCCTTTTGGGGCCCCACCCCTCAGGCCCCAGGGGTCACACTAGCCTCATTTATATAAAATATGGCCGCCCTCCCCAAATGATGTTTCACAACATATCTGGTTGAAATCCACTACAGGGTTAAGGAGGAGTAGGATTTTATAGCAAAATTTCATCAAAGTTCCCCATTTGGGGCCCCGCCCCTCAGGCCCTAGTGGTCACACCAGCCTCATTTATATAAAATATGACCGCCCTCCCCAAATGATGTTTCACAACATATCTGGTTGAAATCCACTAAAGGGTTAAGGAGGAGTAGGATTTTATAGCAAAATTTCATCAAAGTTCCCCTTTTGGGGCCCCGCCCCTCAGGCCCCAGGGGTCACACCAACTTCATTTATATAAAATATGACCGCCCTCCCCCAATGATGTTTCACACCAAATTTAGTTGTAATCCACCCAAGGGTAAAGGAGGAGTAGGATTTTATAGCAATATTCACCTAAGTTCCCTTTTTGGGGCCCCGCCCTTCTGGCCCCAGGGGTCAGACCAGCCTCATTTATATAAAATATGATTGCCCTCCCCCAATGATGCTTCAAACCAAATTTGGAAGTAATCCACCCAAGCGTTAAGGAGGAGTAGCGTTTTGAAAGAAAAAGTTTACGGACGGCGCACGGCGCACGGCGGACGGCGGACGACGACGGACGAAGCACGATGACTATAGGTCATCCTGACCCTTTGGGTCAGATGACCTAAAAAGACACCTTCATATTCAGAAACTGAAAACACAACAATTGTTTTGCTTTGCCTATGAACCACATCTGCTATGTTTTTGTTTAAGTACACACCTTGTAATACACATCATATTTGTATTGAGGACTCACACTCACAGTAAGAGCTATTTGGCACCAATGTTATATGCTATGGCAATATGTATACAGTATATAGGATGTACCCGACACTAAATCAATCTTGTACCGTCTAGCTACATCTTATTTCTTAAAGAGGTAATTACAGTACAGTTTATTGTATGGATTTCTTATTTTCTTGTATAAGGCATTTCCATTTCAATATCTTTCCTTTTTGAATTAGGTCCTTAAACAGCTTTATTGTGTTTAATTAAGGGATGTTAAACAATACCAAACCAACAAATTCTGGAAATTCCTTCCTTGTTTTCATTTTGTAACAAACTAAGTTGATAGTTGTTAGTTTGAACAGAAACAATAACTATGAACTCTGACAAATAAATAACTGGATGAATTCAAATTAAAAAAAATACAAGAGCTGTTGGAGAACAGCATAGCTCGTCTCGCAAATGTTTGTCAATGAATAATGTATGGTTTCGCAAATTGCATTAATAATATTTATATTGGTTACTTGATCAGATTGTGTTTTGTGTATTCATGCAATTTTCAAAACCATACAAATTTAAATATATACAAATTTTTTATTGACAAACATTTGGGAGACAAGCTATGCTGTTGTAGATTGAATTAATAATAATATATTAAATACAAATGTAATTGGCTAATTGCTTTTGGACCCATTACTTCAATTTTTTTTATATAAAATATTATCCTAATGAGAGTTGTTTCCCTTGAAAAATGTGGACCGCTTTAAATTGTCTAATGTGAGCATTTTCACATTGTTTGTTTTTCAGTTTCACTCCAAGAAGGGCTAGTGTAACTCCAAAGGGACTCTTTTACCGAATATCCAAAAATTTGAAAATCTGGTTTTCCCCAAAAAAAATCTTTGAAGTTTAACCCTGGCAAGGAATAGTTTAACTGCAGAGGGACTCTATTGCCAAATATCAGCACCCTAGTACAATTATAAAGTGATGTATTAATACCTTTCAACACTTACACCAAAAACTTAACGCAAAAATTTTCAAAGTTCAAAAACAAAATTCCCAAAAAAATCTTTTAGTTGAACTCCGGCAGGGGATAGTTTAACCTCCACAGGGACCATATTACCATAAATTTCTATGCCTTTCAACACTTGCACCAAAAACTTAACATTTGAAAAGCCTACGACGGAGTGACAACATAAGCTCTCCCTCTTCTTCGAAGAGACGAGCTAAAAAGAGAAGGGTGGATGTGGACACACATTTTTCATTGCAATGTAAAGTACCGTATAACCATACATGTTTCATTTTATTGGACTATATAGTAACTCACAGGCAGTGCTTTTTCTCTTTCCCTTTTTCACTCTTGTATTCAAAGTCACAATTATAAGAGGCAACTTTCACAATTTTTTTGCAATTAATGAACACATCCTAAATCATAATGTGACATTTTGTGACAAAAATGTCTGTAAAAAAAAAACTGTATTACAAAAATATTCAATATCATCAAATTCATTAATGGAATGATAAAAGAGTATAAACATTACACTTACCAATATTTATTTATTAATTAATTATGACAATAGATGATGTCAATAAATGACTGGTGTTGAACAGTAATCGTCAAAAAACTTTTGTATGAAAAATTGAGAAATTTATCGCAAACTTATGGCCGATGAATGTTTCGGTCTGAATGGCAACACATGCGTGTGCACTGGTAACTGGGTTGTCGGTGTCAAGACACATCTGGAATAAATCTACACGGGTAAGCCACACACATACCTACACTGTATGTCTGGCTAACTTACATGCCTTCTTGAACTTGCACGCCTTCTTGGTGTGCAATGAAAAACTAAAGAATTCAGAGAGCTTATCTAAGATGTTTTTATGTGAAACAGTTACAACAATATCATTGTATTAGTGTTATAATAGTTGCGATAACGCAGACGACGGACGGACA
The DNA here is from genome assembly GCF_902652985.1 of Pecten maximus. Classification (NCBI taxonomy): domain Eukaryota; kingdom Metazoa; phylum Mollusca; class Bivalvia; order Pectinida; family Pectinidae; genus Pecten; species Pecten maximus. The sequence continues at coordinate 25,461,174 of NC_047022.1, read as the reverse complement.
ATTTCTGACAGATGGTCGTTGCCTCAGTACGTGTAGGCAGGGTATGAATATTCGTTCTATATTAATTATCAACTAGATCATTTTATCCAATTCAAATAATGTTACATTGAAATATCTGTTTTAATGTTTCCACATCAAAACATTTGTGGATGGGTTCATAATTGATTACACACCCTTTGGTTATTTCTCCAATTTTACTCAAAAACCAGAATTGGGACATTTGGGACACTAGCGACGTAACGATACAGATACTCGATCGGCACAAGCTAGATCTAGGAATAGTGTAGGGAATAGTGTAGTGAAGTACCTTAACTTGCTTAACAGAAAACCAAGGCCATAAAAAATATCTATTACATTTGATAGCATTTAATAGCAAAATAATGGATGCAGGCTGAAAGCCTCTAGATATCTATATCCATATCATAAATAACAAATAAATTCAATATAAATATAGTACTACATGACATGCCATAACTTGAATGACAAATGATAACCAACTGTGTCAAGAACAAAAGATATGCCTCTATTTTTGGTAAAACCACTTCCTTGTTTAATATGGGAATGGTCTATGAGTAAACATGTTTTGTAAGTTTGTCATGACGCGTGCCAAAACACAACTTTATCGTATAAAGGGAGGTAACTAATTAAGTGCTAATGTCAATATAGGTTTTACTTACGTAAATCCACATGATATTTTTCATTGATCATTTTACGAAGCTTATCCATTTTGGTTTGCTTTGTGCTATCTGGTTGCCACATTACTTTTGGCTTGGATTCTTGTACAAAATCCATCTTCGCTAAGAGCAATGTCAAATCCGTCCGTGTACAACGTGGTCTGGGCGTGTTTTGACGTCTATACAACCTTACCGGAAGTTCCTTCACAGTAAACAAATGGTAAACCACTGCAAACAAATTGTTGATATTGTTATGGATATGTATTAAGAATGTTGCTATGATTCCTAAGACATTACAATTCATGAGTTTGTGGTAATTTCCCCGCTCTCCTACCAAAACAATGGCTTACAAATAAGCACTATTTTTGCATAGATCAGGTATGCGGATTAATTTCAAATTAGTATTTTGATTGGAAGATATTGTACCTGCCCATTTTACAGAAAGGACCTTTTAACCTTTCCACTCAGAAAGATTTATGAATCAAACTTTTTGAACGTTTAAAAACATAGTTCTTCTTATACAGAAAGGTTGTCACAGTTCTCCCAACTCTCCCCAACATGATGCGTGCGTACTTAGATCTAGATTAATTCTAAGGTGTCTACTAGGTACAACAATGTTCCTGACCCCATCTCACGAAGGTGTCTACTACTGTAGGTCTCTGACTAGGCCTAGCATCTTAAATTAACTCAATATTTCCCCTCGTCGTATATATCAATAATGTGCTTATTACTGCTGTCAGACCATTTTTAAAAAAAATGGCAAATGCAAAAAATATCTAATTCTTAGCAGAGACCTATATATATAGGTCTCTGTTCTTAGGAAGTAAAAATTGTATCCACTCAGATTTAATGTTCCGACTTTCCGGTAATGTTAAAATTGTTGTCGGAACAACGAATAATCATGGTATAGTAATATGAATATTTTTTTTCGATTAGGTTATAAACAAATTCAAAAGAAATTTTTTGCTAGCCAAATTCGTGCTACACACAGCTGTAGCTGTTTTCTACATCTTCACAGAGACCTGATATACAAGTCTCTGATCTTCAATTAATTAATTGAAATTCGATCTTTTTATGTGTAGTTCTCATTAAGAACGACACTTTACAACAGGAAAGAAAGGTTAAAAAAATAAAATAACTAAAACATATTTCAAGCAGCAAGAGACATGTGTTAACTTCGAGTCGGATTGAAATGGTTTCACTGATACTTGACACGTATTGACAAAAAAAAAAAAAAAAAAAAATTTTTTTAAATTAACATCTTCTCTTGCAATTTTTAATAACAAATTAAAATTTAACATGTAGATCTATATCATGCATAAAATAACTTAACAAAACAAATTACAAAAAGTTTGTGAAGTTGAATAATCCGGTTTATGGAATTGAAATGTTAAATCAATGTCCGCTAATAACACAAATGTCATAAAATCCTTTGTGATAACTATACCTAACGATCGATATACATGTCTACTTTCGTTTTTACCTAAAAAGACGGACATGGCAAGGATATGAGTAAAAACAGCAGGGCCTTAGAAGACTTCGCACCGCGAGCAGTAGTGAAGCAAGTATCGAAATTGATTCCCTTTTTGAGGGGATTGACTTAAAAAAAAAACCACGAGAGCCAGATTTGAAGACTTGTGTGTCGACATATTCCGTTCTACTCTAGAACCTGTGGAAAAGGCACTTCGTGATGCCAAGATAGACAAATCGAAAATCCACGATATCGTCTTGGTTGGTGGATCCACACGTATACCAAAGATAAAAAAAATGCTGGAAGATTTCATGAATGTCTTAACAATTAAGTCCATCAATCCTGACGAAGCTGTAGCGTATGGCGCTGTTCAGGCTGCCGTGCTAAGGACGTTCTTCTATTGGACGTGGCCCCTCTGTCCCTCGGAATAGAAACAGCAGGAGGGGTAATGAGGAAGCTTATCGAAAAGGAATACTAGAGAATTCCAACCAGGAGGAGGAATTTTTGTATAGCCTTAAAATTGCCTTGGCGGCCCCCAGACCCCTCGCATTAGCACTAAATTACTGCCGCCGCCCCCCCCCCCCCCCCCGTTTTTTTTCTCGAAAATCCTGGATCCACGCCTGACATTTACCACATATTCCGATAACCAGCCAGGTGTCAGTATCAAATTGTTTGAGGGAGAACGAGTTATGACAAAGGATAATAACCATGCAACTAGGTACGAACTTAACAGTATACCTCCAGCACCACGAGGTGTTCCACAGATCGAGGTCCAATTTGACATCGATGCTAAAGGTATACACAATGTGTCGGCCGAGGACAAAAGTACGGGGAAATCCAAGAAAATCACCATCACCAACGACAGAGGAAGGTTGAGTAAGGAGGACGTCGAGAAAATAGTAGCCGATGCAGAAAAATATAAAGACGAGGATGAGAAACAGAGAAAAAGAGTTTCTGCCAGAAACTATAGCTGGAGAAGAGGAAAAATCAGTCGTCTGTCAGGGATGTGGATAATCTGAAGTGGATGGACAGCAACAACATGGCTGACGTGGAGGAACACGAATATAAACTGAGGGAATTTCAGAAACAGTGTAACTTCACCTATCATGACCAAATGCCACAGTGGTGCTCCTCAGGGTAATCGTGAGGCACCCCAAAGGGGGTGTGGTGGGGAGGCTGACAAGGAGGGGCTAGTACTTATCCGACTGGTGAGGAAGTGTAGAAGTCTACTGATTAACCAGAAGTTGTTATAATATTTAAATTTAAAACAACATCCCGTTCTTACTCAGTTAATTTGATTAATTGAAAGCTGTGATGATTGATGAAATCCACTTGATGGCTTGCTTTTTATAATGTTACATTTGAATACAATGGTATCGAAAGATTTTTAAATATTGATATAACACAACACACAGGCTGCATATATCCGTCCTAAATACATTTTATATCATATATAAAATTTGTTGTTTTTCACGCAAATATATGTACATTGTACATGTATATAAAGCGTCGTTATGATTATATTAATATTGTTATATTTAATGCTCGCCTTTTTACCTAGGTTTATTATCTAATCACAATCACACACGACGTAACATCGTGTTAAAAGCTGGCGGTTCTCTGATGGCCATTCAGCAAGAATTCTCACATTGTAATCTAATGATTTGGTTTGGTTTGGTTTATTTTTTTTAACGTCCTATTAACAGCTAAGGTAATTTAAGGACGGCCTCCCGTGCGTGCGACATGTATGCGTGTGGCGAGTGCGTATGTGTGTTTTGGGAGGCTGCGGTATGTTCGTGTTAATTAAGTCTCCTTATGATAGGCCGGAACTTTTGCCGATTTATAGTGTTACCTCACTGAAGCCTACTGTCAAAGACACCCAGCAGGACACCCCACCCGGTCACATTATACTGACAACGGGCGAACCAGTCGTTCCACTCCAAATATGCTGAGCGCTAAGCAAGAGCAGCAAGTACCATTTTTAAAGACTCTGGTATGTCTCGGCCAGGGGACAGAACCCAAAGCCTTCCTCACAGTGGCGAACGCTCAACTAAAGGCCAAAAGTGAGGCATTGTCAAGGGAGACATTAGGAAGAAGAAAGTTGTTAAGAAAGAAGAGAAAAGATAAGATCCCAAGTTTAGTCGCCTCTTACGATCATGCAATGGGGGCAGCAGGTACAATTCTTACGCCCTACCTGCAGTAATCTAATGACAAGTTCATTTTGAAATTACACAAAATATGGCGAGAGATACGAGTATGAACTTTTTCGATCCGATCACGGAGAGAGATATCGATAGCTAATTTAATTTCAATCAATCTATCGTTGTGCGGTGTTTATTTCAGCGAAGGATTCGCGATTTGCTCAAGCTAAGGCACATTAATGATGAGATCGGATCGATAAAGTTCATGCTCGTATCTCTCGCCATATTCACGCTTCGCGCTCCCTCCGAGTGCGTCGCCGCGCAAGGGGACGCAAGTCATGCGCTCTCCAAGTCCGTTAACCTTCTCCACGGTGCATTTTATCTTCTAAATTCAAACATACCGGAGAAATTATTTCAGGGTTCTGTCGCTATTAGCGTTCATTTTCTTTATTATATAAGTTGTCGTGATTAGTATAATTTCTACACGATGGGTATCGTTTTATCAGAGACATATATATATATACTGTATATATGTCTCTGGTTTTATGCATCTTTCTGACAATTAATCAGTTTAAAATTTAAAACGCTGTCACAGCAAGTTCAACGAAATTCTTGTATCAATCATCATAATACATCATCTGCTACCTGTTAGTATTCAGGGACGTAATTTGTATAGATACATGTGTGATCCAAAATTTCAAACTAGGTGGAGTCGAGATGATTGGGGTATAAAACTTCTGAGCTAACATGAAGTACTGAGCTTACAGATCGTTCAAATTCGGACTTGGACAAGTCTAAGAATTACCAATGACGCATGCGCATGCTTCCATTACAAACACGGAAGTGATCTGTACAGTACCGATTTTCATTCTAACTATAGAATTTTTACTAATGCAGTTAATAATTATACCCCACAACAAATACATACAAATGAAAAAATAAAAATAAATATTGTGTTTGATAAAGTCGGTGCAACATGCCTCATATCGTTGGAAACTTCTTAATTTATAAATGTTGGTAAATCTTTCGCTGGGAGTTGTGGCGTGCTCCTGTAATCCAGCTACCTGGAGGCTTGGTGTGGTGGATTGTTTGAGGGCGGGGGTCCTGCTATCAGGTGCTCTATGTCGATCGGGCGTCCGCACTAAGTTTGGCATCAATATGGCGACATCGGGGGAGCCCAGTGTGACCAGGTTGACTAAGGAGGGACGAATCGGCCCAGGGTGGAAACACAGCAGGCAAAAGTCCCCGTGTCAAATAGTAGTGGGATCGCGCCCGTGAATAGGCATCGGTTAGTAGCCCGTCCAACACAGTGGGACCCATTCCTTTTATTTTTTTTTCTTATTGTTTAATATGATGTTTGTTTACATTTATCACCACATTTTACCACCCACAAATTAACTAGTTAAATTTTAACTTATTTTAAATTTACTAATTAAAGATTGACTTGGAGAGTGACTTGCATCCAAGACTTTGGCCTACCGCTCGGTCCTGATGGTCAGAATTATGGACACCTCGGCCCTGTGGCGTAGTCGGCCTTGGACACTTCGGCCCTACTGCGTAGTCAGCCTAATATGCCTAGGCCTATATATATTTATGTGTTTATTCCACATATTTGTATATTTTCAATAAGTATTGTTCATGTTTCACAATATTTAAGTAAGGTACTTATATTTTTGATCAATGATTTGTGATTTGAACATCAATAATTTTGCCTGATATGTGTTGGAGTTTTATATATGTTCATAGTGTTTAGTTCATTATCGTTTACGACATTAATTTTATTAGAGGATGTCAGACGGTATAAATTATTTTGTCGCATGTATACTTTTAATAACATGTCATGACAAAATGTGTGAAAATATATTATATAAACATAGTAGGGCCGACTTAATATTACTTGGGCCGACTTATACCTAGACACCTCATAGACATTGTGCAGGGCCGAGGTGGCCAGTTACCATGGCGAATATGGTAAATCGGGATATTGAATGATTGAAAATCCGGATATTGAAAAATCAAACAATAATCGAGACTCCACAACCCAATATACACCACTGACTAAGTTGCTCACGATGGAATTTTGTATAGAACCTAGCTACCTGGTATATCACTACTATAATATAATTTTGTATAGAACCTAGCTACCTGGTATATCACTACTATAATATAATTTTGTATAGAACCTAGCTACCTGGTATATCACTACTATAATATAATTTTGTATAGAACCTAGCTACCTGGTATATCACTACTATAATATAATTTTGTATAGAACCTAGCTACCTGGTATATCACTACTATAATATAATTTTGTATAGAACCTAGCTACCTGGTATATCACTACTATAATATAATTTTGTATAGAACCTAGCTACCTGGTATATCACTACTATAATATAATTTTGTATAGAACCTAGCTACCTGGTATATCACTACTATAATATAATTTTGTATAGAACCTAGCTACCTGGTATATCACTACTATAATATAATTTTGTATAGAACCTAGCTACCTGGTATATCACTACTATAATATAATTTTGTATAGAACCTAGCTACCTGGTATATCACTACTATAATATAATTTTGTATAGAACCTAGCTACCTGGTATATCACTACTATAATATAATTTTGTATAGAACCTAGCTACCTGGTATATCACTACTATAATATAAGTGTCTGGTATAGACAGAGATATATAATTTAGTCTATTATCGGTCTTGGACTTATAAACGTGCTAATTAAGCACCTATGGTATAGAGAAGCAGCAGTTGTCATTGTCGGAATCCAAGGAAGTAATGAAATTCAGTCAACATTTCCAGGATCTCGATAGCTTTAATAAATGTCTTTATCAAACTGCGAGACTTTTTTAGCATACATTTACATTAACAGAGCTATATAAATAAATTAAAGACACCCATATTTATAAATATTATTGTTACAATATAGTTGGGGTGGGGGTTAATTGTTCATCTGAGGCTGGTTATATCGTACTAAATTAGTTTTTTTATTGATATATGTATATGTATTTGATTATGTCTCCATTTGGGCCCAATTTTGGAAAATAAACTTTGTATCTCGTAATTAAGATAAGACCCTTGCATTCACCCAATACTCATTTTATCAGCACAGAAGGATTTAGAAAATTTATCCTATAATTGGCCCAGTCCTCTAGCTGCCCCCATTCACCCGAGACTATAGTGTTATGCAAAACATTTGATCACAAATTAAATCCATCAAAACAAAATATGATATTTTTTTTCCAAGTTTTTACCTCCATTTTTCCAAATAATTTGACCCAAGAATCTGACCTTAGGGTGGCCAGACAAGGTCAATTTTATAAGAATTTTATAGCATACACACTAGCTGTTCTCTAGGTACCTGCTGGCAAAGATATCGGACCTCGGGGTCTTCTAGAACCCGAGAAGATTCTTGAAGTTTTTAACATACAGTCAAACCTCGATGATTCGAACTTCGTTGATTCGAATTTCTCGCTGTATCGAACTTTTTGCTTGGTCCCGAATTTTTTCACTATATAACACTACTAACGAAACTATGTATGATTCGAATTTTTATAAATCGAAGTTTTCGATGTATCGAACTTTTTTCATGACCCGTTAGCTATGATATTATAGGTAATTGACATCTCATGATTCGAACAAAAAATTTACCTGTACTGACCACTGGACAGGTGTTTGTCGTGACCCCTGCGGCAAAATTTCACACCTCTCCCCCAAATGCCCTGACTGACAATAGGGATAACGATAGCGTGTGTTGTCACTCCCGGTAATGGGGTTAATTTAATAATCAGACCAAATTGATAGATAAAAGGTGTATTTAGAAGCCATGACATTTAATCACTCCGGTAAAACTTTCGGTAGTCGTCTCTGATAATCCCCGCCGCCATTGAAATCAGCGGTCGGTGAGTAAATTTTACGGAACTGTAAAACAACCGGACCAATTTTAAACACAAACAATTAGCGATAGCTTCACTCATATTCAAAGTGTCACGTTTCATACTTATACATAAATATCCAAGTAAATCGATTATTTGTCATTCAATCATGCATTCTCCAACCGATCGGCATTCCGTATTTTATATGCACATAACGTAAACGCACGTGTCTTTAGCAGAAAAGTCTAACGACTTACGTAAACTTGTGTGCATTGTACTTCTTTTGCTTTATCTGTTAAACGCGATATACGTGTTTTGTAACCGATACATATTTTGTTTAATTAATAAAATGCTTAGGTATAATTAATGAAAAGAATTTTTATTTTGTTGTGTTTGGGGTATAAATTAACTAAACTTTTCGATGTGAGCCTGACAGGCGACGATCAACACGAAGACAATGAGGACATGTAACGTTAACAGATATGGTCATTATAAAGAAAACATTGATCTATTGTCAACCATGAATAATTCGAAGTCCCGCTGTTTCGAAGTTTTTCTGTTAGTCCCTTGAACTTCGAAACATCGAAGTTTGACTGTATTTGACCCCTATGACCTTGGTCAAAGGCGAAGTCATGATCATTCATGAGGCAACTTGGTTTCCTAGAATACCTGTAAGTTCAATGTTGACAGATGAACATAAGGATGATGGATGGTCATCCATACCTTGTGCCATGAGAGCTGAAAGGAACGTAATTGTGCATTGTTGAATTACTATTAAGGACATATTTGACCTTATCCAACAACACCTTATGTAATAGTAAGATACAAAATTATTACCAGGAAATCAGCAGGAATGAAAGATATTGTGTATGAAGAACGATTATAAACTCTCGTCGTTACTATATCGTCGTAATAGGGGCATGCAACATGATTGAAGTTTTCAAAATCTTAAAAGGCGGCTATGAGTCAACAGCATCAACTTGTTATGCAAGGTCACCAGCGCAGGAGCAAGTCTGTGCTGTGAATGAAATATGACAACCATCCACTATAATCCCTGCATAACTTTCCAGTCCCCTTAGTAACTCTACACGTGATTTGAATTGAATTGACCAGCAACCAGCACACACCTGGTTTCCTCATATTGTGTTACTATGTTATATATCAAATAATTAGCACAATGTATCATATGCACCATGTGTTGGTGATCCGAAGATATATATATCATGTCAGGGTATCGGGCCAACCATCACTGCGCCATTGAAACGTTCTTTTTAAGAACGCCGATGTGGCGCAGCGGTATTAGCTGCGGATATTTCTGGCTAGGCGATTGGGTGCCGTAGATCGTGATCACGAGTTCGAGGCCCGGTCAGGGCACGAGTCAAAAAGTTGTCTTCCTTTGTCATTTGTGTTGCTAAGCTACATACCGGTATATATTATATATAAAGCATGTAATGCCCAATGTAATTAATCATTAATGTAAAGATATACAGATTAATTGCATTGCAGATTCCCATTTATATCTGTCCATAATAAAATGTACAGATAAACCATCCCTGTCTCATGTTTTTGCGACAAGGAATTTAGGCTACAAGTAAATGTAACTAGGACATTAAGGAAAAACAACTGTGTTCTGCAAGGATGTAAAATTCTGAACAATCTTCTGTCTGAGAAATAATTATAACTCTTTAACAAAATCTGACAATAAGATCCAAAGCTTAGTGTATACGGTAATATCTGTAGTAATGCCAAAATGATGATGACAATCTCGGACATTTATCCTTTTAAAATACCCTTAGTAACAGTGCTCTATATTCAACAATTCAAATAGCATTAACTTATATTATGGTGAATGCTGTGAAACGAAGAGGCCCAATGGGGTTGTATCACTCACCTGTTTTTCATCTTATGTTGAGAAAACTGAATCATTACCGAATTTAATTGATACCCCTTTAATGATGCATGCTATTAGCTAGTTTCCTGATTCAGGACTTCTACTGTTATTAAGAAGTGTAACACATTTGACTTTTGTGACCTTGAAAGTAAGCCAAGGTCATTCACTTGAACAAATCTAGTAGCCTTCATTTAAGCATACTACCAGCAAATTATTTTGACCTTGGTCGAATATCAGGACACAGGGCAGATTCCAAATCCCTCTTTACTTTGTCATAAAAGCCTGATTCCTAATAAAAAATAAGTGTGTTTTATGGTAAGAGAGACACGGCAACCATTTAATTCTCAAAGCCATTCCAGGCTGGCATAACAATAACAAACAAATTAACATTAAACTAATTAAATGTACATATTTTTTTATTTTATTTTATTTTTTTTAAATGAGCAATCCACTCGTATAACAAAATAGTTTACTCAAAAGAGTTCTCTGTAAAAAAATTTAACAAGATGAAATAGCAGATTGATTAAACTCTTCAGAAATTCTGCAGTTGAATTCTGAAAAGTATATATAATTTATTTTTATACATGATATTTAAATCAAATAAATACAACAAAATTGAAACCATAAATAGTTTGTACACATTGCCACTAAAGGACGGAGTATGTAATACAACAGGAGATACTAACTTCATGTTATCAGAGTGGACGGAATGTTTTATATGACAAATAAGAGTATGCAAGATCAGTAAGATAAGAAAACCAATTTTTAAAATATTCAATATCACAGATGCAGCTGAGATCCACGGATTGTCAATATGGATGTCTAGTTCAATTGGTTAAAATAATCTAAATCGAAAATACAATTAAAATATATTAACCTTATAAGCTGTGACTATACATTACAGATTCAGATTCAGATTCAGATATGTTTATTAAAGTGTCACGTATTGATACATAAAATATACATACAAGCCTATGTCATATAACTGGCAGAAATGTTTGGACGGATTTCTTTTATTACAAATACTGGAGGGTGTTAAGAATTTGATTAAGTTCATATATTAGGTATCTACAACTGTATACAGACAGGTACAATATTTCCCAACGTATTATGCAGCATATATATCATATATTCAAAAATTCAAAGATTGTGTTATTGATGTGACAAAAAGCAAAGATAAAATGTCAAATTTCAAAATTCAGACTTGATGTCGATGTCATAATACTGTAACATAAGAACTTTCTTGTTTTGTTTCTTCAGATTGCACATCACGGATGATTTCAAATTTCAGATACCATAGAACATCACATCACTTAATCATTTTTGTGTGATAACTTTTAGTTCAGAAGTTTAAGTTGTCTTTGATAACGGGTTGTCACCCTGAAGCAACAGTCCTTTGAGTCCTTATTAGTCGGTGTTGAGGATGAGACAAACACCCTGTAATGACCAATGACTAATATGTTCTGTGGTTGCGAGATCAGCTTCAAACACCAAACCAACTCCCATGGCATTTCTTCTCTGTGAGGTCACATACACAGGCGTCCTGAATGTATTCTGTGAAAACACAAACAATTTATGTTAAACCAATATGTAATACTGAAATCTAAGCATACTTCGCTATACATTTGTAGTTTGTAGATACAATATTTTAAGATATCATTTGCTAAGTTACATGTCAGGATCAAAGACTATAAAGTCCAACCTGAGTGTCTCATTGCCCTATTTATCCTTCCATGTCCTTTACAGTTCAGTTAAATGAATGCTTACCTCTTTGTCCTGCAGTAAGCCCACTGTATTGACCCCTTTGGGTTTATTACAGAATAAATACGGTAGTCATGGATTAATCATGTGTCACATAACCAATGGCAGTCAATATCACGTGACAAGATCAAGATGTTCTTGAAGAATGATATGAATTTAAAGTATGCCTGTTAAATCTTGTCATTTCCAATTTCCACAACTAATATGAACTAAACAGGACTGAGGATTTTGGAATTTTCTAAGGAAGTAAGGGGATGGTATTACCGAGGTTATTTGCTGTATCAAGATTTCACAATTGTTTCCAATTTGCATCAATAAATTATCATTTGTAACAAAACCAGGCGATCTGATGTCTGTTATTCCACTTATATTTATGTCTGTTATTCCACTTATTACAGTAGTTTGTTTATGGCACTGTTGCCTTACTGAGCTAATCTTTCACAACGAATCATATAACTCAAGTTACCTGAAGCTTCAATCGATGGGATTCTATGGGGATGATCTTGAGGACAGGTAATTCCTGGATGAGCTGTTTGGGATTCTGTCGGATGATGCAGCTTTCCTCTTTATTCCAGGCTCCTCCTTCTAGATACAGACCATCCACAAAGCAACCTGTAACCAGAGCAATGGTGTAAAAAACAGCCTGTAACCAAAGTAATGATATAACAAACAGCCTGTAACCAGGGTCATGATATAACAAACAGGCTGTAACTAGAGTAATGATATAACAAACAGGATGTTACCAGGGTAATGACATAAAAAACAGGCTGTAACCAGGGTAATGATATAACAAACAGCCTGTAACCAGGGTAATGATATAACAAACAGCCTGTAACCAGGGTAATGATATAACAGGCTGTAACCAGGGTAATGACATAACAAACAGGCTGTAACCAGGGTAATGACATAACAAACAGGCTGTAACCAAGGTATTGATATAACAAACAGGCTGTAACCAGGGTAATGACATAACAAACAGGCTGTAACCAGGGTAATCACATAACATGCAGGCTGTAACTATGGCAATGATATAATAATCAGCTGTCATCAGGGTAAATGATGTAACATGCAGTAACATGCAGGATGTATCGAGAGCAATGATAGAAAACAAAGACTGTAACCAAGGTAACAAACACATTATGCACATGATACATGTACAGTTAATAACGATAGGGGTTGGACTTACCTTGATGAGCACGCTCTGTGACATCTTCTGCAGATGACCACTGAGTGACCGTGGTATAAAGCGTGGATTTGTCCAGTGGCCAGCCATTCTTACGACAGGTGGCCTGGACAAGAGCAGTCAGGTAGGATTCAGGAATGTGTAGTCCAGATAGCCACATCACACCCGGCTCTCCTTCATTTACCTAAAGGCAAGACAACAGAATAATTCAACTTTCCTTAAATAAGGCAAACAATATTACAATTTTAATATGTAATGTTTAAAATATGCATGCTTAAATCAGTTAGGAAACTGAAATACCAAACTGAACATTTTCAAATTATGTCAGTTATTTTTGAATGCATAATTATATTGCAATGATTTTTTATGGTTTAAATGTTAATGGAAACTATGAAAAAGACCATATATGGTTTTCTTTATTTGTTTTCAACCTATCGATTTGGTGATTTGATTCTATTACGGAACAATTTACCGACATAATAAACACTATGTATTTTAGTCAACATGAAATAAGTTCTAGTCTTCCAGAAGATGTAATTTTTTATCTCTGATAAATTAAGCATTGTATGCTGTAATTCTAGGACTTACCCAGCCATTGTAGAGTTTGAATCTTCTCTCAAAGTGGAGCATCCAGTTTCCAAGAGACTTGAGAGTGACTGGTGCCAAACGTCTCCAAATAGATGGGATCATACCATTAAATAAGGCACGGGCAACATCATCCAGCTCACTACTCATTCCCACCTCTCCAATCAGAGCCTAGATTACAAAATAGTCAACCAATCAAATTTAGAATTTAGCTCACTTAAATCACGATAAAAATTTTGACACAATAAAACTGCAGACACTTTCTTCGGGATATAAGAATCATAATCAGATAATTCTGCTAAACCATTATCTTTTTGAAAACTATGGTATCATCATGGTTGTTTAAAATAAGTAAATATGTTACAAGTAATCAAAATGATTTACTGATAAAATAGAGAATTAGATAACGATGGTGGCAACAATGATGACGATGTGAAGTTAAGGACAATATCAAGATTGACCTACCTTCCTCAGAGTTGATAATGACCTCCTCATGATGTTGATGAGGAGGTTGAAGCGATCCAATTCCTGTAGCAGCACTATGGTTGTGGGAGAGATATCAAGACCATATTTCTTTTTGATCTTGTCCATCTCAAACTCCTGTGGCAGCTTACCGAGCACCTCCTGTGCAATCTTGTCAATAAACTCTTCTCGACTGATTCCTCCAGAGGTGTCACCTGCACCACATCATAGTATTAACAGTATTATAATTATGTAAATGTATGCATACATAATTATGTACCTACTTGTTTCTTCATTACACTGTATCACAGTATAGATATGAAGTTATACATATATTACTTCATAGATCATCCATTTCTCAGCAATATGTATCAAATGAACATCAGTTTTTTTTTCTTTCAATACCCATACCATCTTCGCTATCCATGCAAGGCTTCTGATTAGGAACCCTTGGCAGATCTAGTCGTGTTTAAACCGTGGCGCCCTGGAATTCCAGGGCATCAATCGTCGACTTTGACTCGACAAGGTAGCACTGTACTGGGCGCTGCAATTCTTATTTACTGCATAACCAAGCTTGAATGTAAAATGACATTCAAGCTTGGTTTTGCTGTAAACAAAAATTGCAGCGCCCAGTACAGAGCTACCTTGTCGACTATGTCATGGCATTTTACCTAAATACAGAGACGTACAATCTTTGGGGTTCACAGTGTTTGATCTATTGATAGAAGTTATTGATCACATATCTCATCAAAATGACACAAGCCTCTGTGTATTTGTAAACAACACCAATGAAATACATCTTAAACACCTGTTTTGATTGGTCGAAAATTTCATGCGTAAAGAGTGGTAATTACAAATCACTGCTAGAGGGCCAGAACTGACGACTATATCTGCCAAGGGTTCTTGGAGTGTAACGTAATCAGAAACCTTGGCAGGCGGAGATGTACCCATACTAGACCATACCTGATTTATTACTGACATGATGCTATGTACCTACATACTGGTACATTGATGTACAGCTATCTGTGTCAATGTATTGGATCATATAGTTTATCTACTGGCTAAAAGAAGAATAAAAATGTGGATGTGACTTTGAAAATATGCTGTGTATATCAATGAACAATGAAAAAGAATTTAATCAGTTTTATGGTGATTATGTTATTTATTGATATAAAAGATTCCAATATCTTGGAAACATGAAAACACTTCACTGCCAATCAAAAAATGTATAAAGACACAATCTCTAGATGGGAGGGGCCTTGATGCCCGATGTCCCTTTCAGCGAAAAAGCCATGAAACAGTTTAAGAATAGAAAGCAGAGGAACAAAAAAACATCTAATTAACCATAAGTTGATACACATCTACAAATTTTATTAAGAGCAACAATGAAGATAACATCATTCTTCTTCTGTTCAAATAAATGTCGGAAGTCACAAAAGGAATAAGAAAAGGCAAATTACCTACCATAAAATGTACTGTACTTCCATAGTGATAAGTATCCTTATTAATCCCATTATGTTATAAATTGTATATAATGCAGAGGTAAAAAGATCCTGGATACATCCATTTGATATATTCATAACTGCATTCATCGGTTAGTCAAGACATGTATAATAATTGTCTCCTTTTAAATTATCAGACAAGAGCCTATTGTGTGCTTGTTCTAAATTATAAACATCATTCAGCATGTTGATTTTATCAACACCATTAAATTCTCCAAACCAGAGAATATTTCACAGTTTTAAATGCCTGCATTAAGAAACCAACTCTCCCTACCCCTCTCTATTATTTAAACAAGAGATCCCAGAGGGATCTTGGCGCCCACCATTGAATGATCTTTATAGGTTCCATGTCAGATTGATCTTTTCTCCTCTTTTCCCTTCCTCTAAGTCTTACTAATCTGTGTAAATTCAGAAGCAGCCCTCTAGTACTTTTCAAACAAGGGAAACCTATATATAAAATTTAAGATTTAGCGATAATGGCTGTCTGTCGGCCATGTTGTTTTCGGATTGGTCCCAAAATGCAACACCAGGGACCAAGGGGAACCTACATTTGAAATTAGAGAAAGATCCCTTCAGTACCTTCTGTAAAATAGCGATAATGTCAAGCCAACATGTTCCTAAACAGGTGGTCCCTAAAACAGGTTTGATTGCTTATTTGATGAAGGAAATAGATGAATATATTCATTAAAATCAAGAATTTTACTGGGCCCAAAAGAAGCATAAAGTAAGGAAATATAGAAAAAAAAGTAATTTAAAATAAAACACTGCAACACGTGCTGGCCTACTCTCAACAGCTGAAAATAAATCTTGTCTAGGATCGCTGAGCACTGGTGGCATGGTAAAGTCAGTTAAAAACACTACATCCTTCTCTAGAATTTACATATACGAGATAAAGACACGGCTGGTCTAGTTGGTCTGTCATTTACGAGGCAGGATTGACAGACCATGATTTGATAAAAAGGTCACAAGGAAATGGTACTATTCACACAGTGTTTAAAAATCTCATCCATACAGTTAACAAAAACACATATCATCTTGACAAGTAGTACAGTGTGCTGGAGATGACGAACAAAATTATGAAACAGAAAATTCCTGTAACTTCATTAATTAATTATATGGGGGAAATACATATGGAGATTTACCTTGAGTTTAGCAGTTTAGTTTATAAAGCTATGTCTAGATGAACTACTTAAGGAAAAATATGACAGATTGAAAAAAAAAAATATATATGGCATTATCAAGTGATCTTCATTACATTGACACGATTTAGAAATAATTGTGTTGGTCAGTTATAAACTTGACCCATTAACCAATCTAGGAGGCTGAGATAACTTTTTTTAATATACATACCGGTCTGGGGCTGAAGTTCAATGAGATGTGCCCACATGTCTCTGGCAGCCTGTGTGTAATATCCAATCTCAGCATTCGGGTGGAGACCAAACACTTCAGGTGTGTTAGCATGGGGTAGATCTTCAATGTAATCTGAAGAAAAATACTAACTTTATTCTCAAATTCTTAGCTATTTTGTTAATCATTGTGGTCGGAAAAAGGTTGACAAGAACAAGTAGTAAATGTTTTTTTAGATCTGAAAATGTTGCAAGAATTTCATGATGGCATGAAAGATAATTAGGAAGTCTTAGGTTCATCTCTGTCTGCATATACTGACCAACATATACATCACGAAGGCCATCATCAGGGATCCTATAATCAACCTCTTCATTGCAGTAGAAGTGGAACGGCTGGAATGTGTCGAAGATGAAATCTCCCATATACTCATCCATGTAGGTGCTCAATACACGACGATCAAAGTTGTCGATGGCTCTGCCTCCGTACATCACCTTTACAAACACAATATAAACAGGATTACCATAACTAGTCAATCAGGACTACAGGATTGATCAAAATTACAATGTGTCATAGAGACCAGAGGCCAGCATCACAATGGATATCATGTCAAAGTTAAAACATGAAGATCACAATGACCAGTGGTCAGCATCACAATGGATATCATGTCAAAGTTAAAACATGAAGATCACAATGACCAGTGGTCAGAATCACAATGGATATCATGTCAAGGTTAAAACATGAAGATCACAATGACCAGAGGTCAACAAAGACCCACCTCTCCAATAAGATACTTCAGACTGTTCCATGGTATCTTTGTTTCTCCCTGTTCCTCAGCTTTGGTGAGATATGTGTTAAGGATCTGCATACACACACGGAAGTCAGACTCGTTGAAGTCATATGCTATGTTCCAGCCAATTTTGCCGTACTTTCTCCTCTCCTGTACGACGGCATGGAAGAATGCAAGTACAAACACAAGGGCTGGGAAGGCAGGGTTGGGGCACTCCGATAGAGCAACTGCAGAAATCTTATGGTAGGTACCACGCAGGTTCAACTTGAGTCCATTAGGTGGTTCTGTTACAACCTAAAGAGAAATGGTTTTATTGTTATTTTCTGATGATCATACCAACCTTATTGTCCTGTAATTAACCAACGAGTCAAACCTACTTCTGACTCAGGGGAGAGACAGAGTTACAGTAGGACAATAAAAACATCCATATATGACTTGGAGCAATACTGTTACAATTTTTTTTTTAGTTTTGAAATCTTTTTATTCATCCTTTCGCATATTGTGAGTACATAAATTATATGGAAAAAGCATCAATTATAGATACAGTTTTACAGCAACACAAGATTGTGTTTTTTTTGTGAAGAGCATCAAGGGTGTCAATGATAAGGCATATAACATTTTAGAAAGTTTGTACATGTATATATATTGAACAATGTTTAATGGCTAATAAATATACAGTACTGAACAATTAAGATAAAGATAAGGCTTTTGAAAGTAACTATTGTTAATTATTAAATTTATGTACATGTATATGGCAAGTAATGAATAGAGTAATAAAAAAATGAAAGGATTTTTTCCCCTGTTAAAATGTTAATGGAAGCTGTTTTTTTTATTATTATTATTGGGTAAATGTGATCATAAAATTGTTGTTTGAGAACTCACTTAATCATATTCATTTATCCAAACCAGACATTAATTTTTGCAGCATCTGCAGCTACTTTATGCATTTTGAAGGAACTGACCCTATATGAACTATTGCATACTGACCCTATACCATGAATTTATCAATCTGAACCCTGTCATATTGATTCCTGGCTGACAAATGAACTCCAGATCTGATCATTATGTTTATTATCAATATACCCTTTAATATTAACTATAATTATATTAACTGCTTAAGACTAACAATGATCCTAAAAGGCTTACATACTGACCTTTAGTGACCTCTGTAAGATGCCAATGGGGAAACTGGGTGTTGGTTCAGTGGTCAGCCACAGACGGAAGTCAGGGTGAGGTTTGGTCAGTCTTTCCAGCTGCTTTTCCAGTTCCTTGAGCCACTTGACAAGTAAGTGGCAGTTCTGCAACATGAGCCATTGACCACGGGCAATTGCAGTCTCCAGGTATTGCAGTGCCACCTATTGGAAGAAAAATAACAAAAAATGTTCAGATACTTCCATTTCCTAACAGTTTATAATGTAATAACAAACTCCAAATTTCTAAAGCCAATACATCTTTTAACAAGGTATTTAGATATGAAAAGGATTCCTCATAAAATTATCTGAAATTAGATATCTCATGCTAAAGGCTTACACAAAAACAAGACTCTCTTGATCAAACCTTCCTTTGACCTTGACACATTAACAAACCTTCTCTTGACTGACCCCCTAACAAACCTTGACAAATCTTAGTCCTGAAATAAAAACAAACCTTTTCTTGACCTTGACCCATGGACAGGAACTTGATTTTGTTGGTGCCAAACTCGATCCTTTCAGCCAGTTTCATGAGGTCACTAGCAGGATCAGATCCTGGACTGAGGATGAAGACGATTGGAGACATGGGAGTACTCTGCTCAAAGATGGCTTCAAAACTGATGATGGGAGGAGTGACATATTTCTCTCCCATCACCTTGGTGACATACTCCTCCACAGAACGGTAAATACGGTCAACACGGAAACATCTGAGCAATGTAAGCTTCTGGAAGTCCGACAGGGAGTCCACATACTTGAGCGGGAAAGGCTGGGACTCGGGAGTGTCATGGTCATACCACTGTGTATGAAGAAAATCTTTCAGATATGGTATATATCTTACATGTATAAATTTTCAAATGAGCGAAAAGAACATTTTTGAATCATTTGAAATATAATGCATTATCAAAGATCTCTTCATATTTCATTAGTATCAAATGTATATGTCAATTAAGCAATATCCTTTTTTTCACCTTACTTTCCAAAACATTACCACAGTTGACTAAAAATGTCTATCTCACCTTCTTCCAGACTTGTTCATTTCTCTCAATGTCTTCTAGAAGACTGCCAAACTTATCAGGTAAGACTTCAGTTAATCGGATACAGTCCTCCCATCCTTCCTCAGGGAACCAACCAAACGGACGCTTCCTCTTACTCTTCTCCAAAGCTATGTTACCCTGAATAAGAAAGAATGAATCATTATAACAACATTTTCATTTAAAGATTTTCCAATCTAAACAAAGAAAAGATTATGAGAGTGTTTATAACCATACCTCTCCTTGACTTTTATTTAAGCTCAGTATTTAAGGTATTTCTGGACAGTTCAAATTTTCAGAATTTCACAAAATATTCCATAGGAATGTAAGAATGTGTTTTTCACTGATATTATGAAAAGCCCATCAATTTCATAATCATGAAACATATTACAAATTTCTCTACCCATCCTGATTTTATTCCTGGAACTCTGAAAATAACATCTTTTACCAAATTGTTTTATTTCGGATTCACCCTCTGCTGTAACTATTGATTTTAGGTTTAACCTATTTCTGTACAAAACTGTCTCCTTCATCTGTTTGTCTCACAATACGATATTCTTTTATCATTGAGATCAGACACACACATACATATTTGTTGGATTTCACATACATAATGGTTGTTTTCATTGAAGCATAAGTGCTTACCCTAGCTAAGACTTTTATTATTTCTGATTTCTTCTACTTTTTTTAAAGGTCACCATCTATAAATCTACATTTTGGACATATTTTGCCATGATTTATTAACTTTAAGTTTTATCATATGCTGGTATTCTACTCTTGTCTAATTTTAATTCCTAGTCAATATCTAACCTTTTTGTACATCATTGATCTGTCACATGCTGATCCGGTATTAAACCCACTAATGCCTATTGCACTTTAGTAATCTACAATATGTTCACAAATGCTACTTCATTGTCCTCTATTAAGCCTACCCTTACAATAATCCGTCCCCTAACTCCCAACTGGATAAATACAATAGAGAAAAGACCTTACCTTGATGAAGAAGTCGAGCTCAGCCTGAGTCACCTTACTTCTGTCCTGCTCCAGTTTGATGGTGATCTGGAAGGAGAACATCAATTTGTGTTTCTCAAAGATACCAGTACAGCCGTAGTTGTACATGTTATGTGTGAGGGTGTCCATGATGTTCCGTAGACGTTTCTGTAGGATACTGTCAGGCATAGACTTCTTCAGAGAATACTCGAACACCTCTAGGTAAGAGGCTAGGGAATACTGGTACATAGTGTTGATGGAAGACATTTCAGCCAAAATGAAAAACAAAATGGCTCCACGTCTCGCTGCAGGTCTGTATCCATCACGTAACTTATCAATGTCAATGGCCGTCTTGGCTCCAAGCTTCAGCTTCTCCGACACCTATATTGAGAAATAGGCAAAACTCAATCATTTATTTTGAAACTTAGTCAGTTGAAGTTGTAAAAGGTATAATAATTTTATAAAATTAGTTTGTCCAAGGGATGAGCTAATTATTGATGATCATGCCGATCCTTTTTTTTTTAGACATCTTACCACCGTAAATTTAGAAAGTATAATTTACTGTTAGTAAACAATATTTATTTGATGTTTTGAATTTTCGATTAAAAAAAAGAAGGTTTGAATCGAAATGGAGACATTAAAAAGTATGAGACAAGACTAAAATGGTCTCCATAATTCATTTATTTGAATGCAATTTTATTCTGAAGATGAAGATCTCCATTGCAATCTTCCAAAACAGCCAACAATCGATTCCCTTGCGATTAACAACAGTTAATTAGATGATAAATTATATAAAATTAATTTGTGATTTCCTAGAGATCTCTACCTCAGTGGCCTTGGTTTTGGTCTCTTCCAGAGTTTCGATGAGCTCCACATTGTCCAACATGTTGCCCTGAGACTGGGCCAGCTCTCTGAGTAAAGCATCCTCTAGATCCTTCAGCAGCTTCTTGTTGACACTGGTCTCCTGGATCAAGCGTTCCCTCTGCTCCTCAAGCTCACGACGCTCAAACTTTACAATGACACTCAACAACTGGTCCTCCAGTCCCTGTGGCACAGTAACAATCAAACTAGAATCTAGTTAAATGATTACAATGACCTACTACAGATTCTAAGAATGTAAATATCTTTTCATGATGAATGATAACGATAATGATTATACAAACTTTTCAAATTTATTTTTCTGTCTTAAAATTCAAATGTATAGAATATGTAAATCTTTTACCAGACTTACATATCAAATTCTACAAATAAACAATATAAATCAAACAGAATTGTCACAGTGTTGGTAATTCTACCTCTTCAGCCTAAAGAAATGTGCTAATATGAGTTATAACAGCTGATAGCGGAGACAAGGTCAATGACGAGTCAAAGGTCAAGGACAGACAAGGCAACCTACTTACCTTGAGAGTGACAGTGTAGTTAATGACCATGGACTTGCCGAAGACATTGGGAGAATATTTGGGGTTGGCCAGTTTGGTGTTGAGATAGAGGCGGAAGTTAGGGTCATAGTCCACTTCTTTATCTCCCAAGATGACAAACTCGCGCCCCTGTCCACCTGTCAACAAGGAAGTAACACATGTACTATATGTACAGGTATCATTATACTGATGGGTAAATAATATCATGGAAGTTGAAAATTGATTTTGTTTAGAGTTAAAAAGCTTTTAAAATTAGCTTTATATATCAAAGCATGCAGTTGAATGATAATAAAAGAACATGTGAAATGTTTACATATTATATACATCTAAGATTGGCTATTTAGAATGTAATGTGTCAGAAAACATCTAAATGAAATAATGTAATTATTTCAAAATTTTGAAATGATTATTACATTTTTTGCTTTACAGCCCATAGAGAAACTTTTTAGAGTGAAATTGATTTTCTTTCAATAGGAAAATGTAACGGTATAAAAAAGTTCCCATATAGACAACTTGACAACAGAAAGACTGTTCACAACAACCATATCACAACAAAATAAAATGTTTTGCCAAAATCATATATTTTCATGATAAACTGAAAGATAACATTTAATGTTCATGCAAAACTAATTTGATTTTTTCAAAGGATCTTCATTTTTCTGATGTTCACTTCAAACATGCAACATCATTTATAATATAGACATTTTTTTATAAAAATTTAAATGAAAAGAACACAACCAAATATAAATTTACAATAAATTAAGTCACAAAAAATGTTTTCAGGATTCCACTTTCTCTTAATAGTATGTAAATACAACAAAGTAACATAGAAAATAAAATGCAACATTGATCAGAAATGAAACACTACCTACCTCCTATATCAGAAAAAGAAAAGTAAACAACAATGTTAAAATATTTCCCCTTGATTGCTAAACTAGACATGACAATCACAGAGCCAGTCCCTACTCCAGAATGCACCATTTCATTTGAACAAATTTGGTACGGTTCACCTTTACTCAAGCATGCTACAAGCATATGATTACAGCTGACCAGTTCTGTAGGGTGACACATTTAACCACAATTGGGATAAAAATAATCTATTTTGTTATAGGGTGTCCCTCTTACCGATGTTTGTATAGAATCTTCACAATAGACAAGGTCAGATGATGTTAACCTACTTTACCGACACTTACTGTCAAACTCTGAACCATTACTTTTCAGTGATAATTAAACAGTATCTCAGTTACATAGTTTGGTTATGAATTAGTTACCTGAACCATGACATCTGACTTACCTTTGATGTTTTTCTCCAGGACGTTGTCAATAACAGGGTCAATATACTCATCAACATCTTTAAACAGGAAGGGGAAGCCATATTTGATGGCTAACTCAAGCTGCTTCAAGAAATCATTGTCGTTGAATGTACACACCTGTAAGTTACATATAGATAGTGAACATCAAGAGATACCACACCTACGTATATTGTTTGTACACTCCAACATTGAAAACCACCTGTCATTTTTACATATATCTTACATGCTTATTCCACTTTGAGTCAACAACTTTATAATTAGCTGCCCAATAGGCCTGTATTGCTCATCTACACATACTTCGGCGAGTTTTGTACCATCGAAAATTACGAATAGAAACTCGACAATTCTGTGAGTTAGAAATCTGGGACTGGTAGCTGTTACTTCAATCATATTGATTTTACTTGTGACTGCCATCTATAAAGACTGATTTTTGTATGAACCATCTTGCAATAAGCACATGCCTGATAATAACAATAAATATTGCTGTTCAGTAAAATGGCCGACAAATTTCTTTCATCATCCTGTAATAAGCAAACTCTGACTTAGATTCATGTTATTTGTTGTTGCCGTTGACTAAGTGCAGCATACATACTGATTAATGGCCTAGATATTATACTAACATTTAGATTGCTACTCTGAAAAGCTATACCTTTAGATTGTTTTGTTCCTCCTTGTGCATAATCCACTTTAGAGCCTGTTGTTGGGGGTCGATACACATTGGGAAGCGGCTTGCACGTGTGGTCAGTATACCGTTCTGAATAGACAACTCATCAGGAGGTAGGCCTTCAGATGTCCACCTGTTTACATTCAAAAGTAATTTACAGTTTACCAGGGAAATAATCATAAAATCACCAATTTTACTTTAAACTTAGCTAGTTTGTATTATTTTTTGTAAGATGCTTCATCCTTAAATGCATATACAACCACTTGTCACAAAAGTGCATAAAATGATACCCATCATATAAAATATATCCAATATATGTATCCCCTTCTCCCCTACCAGAAATTGATTTTTTTTGCACTCACTTGACCTTTAGGTCAAGGACTCCTGGGGTGATAAAGGTATACAACAACTTTCCTTAGAATATCTTGGTTTAGATGTTATTGCCAGATATTATAAACTGATAATAAATTATTAGAAAAATGTGCACTTTGACCTTTGACTTTGAACATTAGGTCAAAATAACCTTGCAATGCATATTAGCTTCAGGTAATGCATGATTCATCAAGATATCTTCAAAAGTTACGAGGTTATAAAACAGATGAAATTCACACTTATTTACAATATGTCCCGAAGGGTGATTTGAACTGTCCACCATTTGATGACGGTTCGCTAAAAACATACAGAAGCCTTTTGATGTTTTCAATTGGTAATAATATTTCCATTTGTGTCGGTGACGTAGTTATCACTTTACACCATAAACAGATAATCTTACTCTTGTGACAGATGTACAGTCCAAGAGATTAGACATGATATGAGAAAAGAGGCATTTTCTTTATGACTTCATAATATGTGTCAACCAAACTTTATATGGGCATATTACATGGTAAGACAGGACAGTCATATGATAATTTTCACTTGATATATGGAAACTCTGTAAAATATAATTGAAAAAACAAAAAGAAAATTCTAAGCTAAAGGTTGATAATGAACTTACTTGCTGATTTCAACATCATTAGTTAGCAGTTCCTCCAGTTTATATGGCTCACTGATGGGGATTTCTCTGGCATGAAGGTCTTTCTCCCACACCTGGTACACAAGGTCACTACGGTACTCCCAACTAAAGGCGCCAACATAGCTCAGAAAGGCTGAACCCAGCAGACAATCACCTAGCAACTTGACACGCTTCTTTTTAAGTTCCTCAAGGTCATTAGTCCATCTGAAAAAAAGCAGAAAAATGGTTGTTTTCTAGAATGATATATATACATGTAGTGTCATGGCTGTATACCTAACTGTATCAAAAAGTCTACATTTGCTATACAGCTCCCTTTACTTGGTGGTGAAAAATAACAATAAAATCTATACCTGTTCAGAACTTGTTTTAAACATTGTATCAATAGGGTACGTTGTTTGTAACCTCACCTAATATTTTCGTGTCCGAGACCAGATATGAGTTTGTCAGCTGCAATGAGCCGACGTTCCATGATAGCCGCCTCTTCCTCAAGCTTCTGTTTCTCCGACATAGCCTCTTCGTACTTCTTGCTGAGGTCATCCAGCTCCTTCTCAAGGGAGGACACCTCATTGTTGATTTTGTCAAGGTCACGCTTGGCCTGGTGATAGCTTCTTTCCAGTTTTGCTACCTGTTTGACAACAGGTCATCAGTTCATACAATCTCATACGTAATCTCAGACTTAATTTAAAAATCATTGCACAATTATTCAAGAATTATACAAAGTTACTTATTCAAATAGAGGTTTTATTTTAAGTTGGTAGACACAAACATGTGTCTTCACCTATAAGCCAATATGTATACTATTATGTGCAAGGTTTTATTATATAAGAAGAAGTTTGATTGTAATTTTCTCAAATCAAATTAATGCTGAGGGATCACTTGAGAGGACGTAGAGGGTCACGTGACTTCAGTATTGAGAGTAGATTCACGTGACTTCAGTATTGAGAGTAGATTCATAAGATATCGAACTAGATAAACCAGGGTGGGAAATATGAATATACATTGTATAAAGATCTGTAAACATTAAATCAGTACACAAATTGACCTGTAGTCTTGCCTAAATCAAGACTATCAATATATAAAGGGTTGGGCACGTGATCCCTTAGCATTAATTTGATTTGAGAAAATTACAATCAAACTTCGTCTTATATAATAAAACTCGTTTAATTATTAAATTTTCTCAAATCAAACATGCTGAAGAATCACATGAGATTTTAGAGTCGAATCTTATGAATCTGTAACAGTATAGTAAAAACAACCAACAGACTGTTTGCAAATGAACAGAATATAATTTCTCTATGAAATGTCATAACATGTACACACACATAAATTGATGGTAACGCCTAAAGTCTTGTTTATACATGAATGTATATAGTAATGTCTATAGTACGAGAACAAGGAGCATCACAGCATCAACTGATATTTACGTAATTGGCAAAGCTACTGCGGTGTTATTACTGGTAGAACTTGATTGCACAATATTTTTGTAGTAGAACTTTTTGAACGTACAGTCAGTTTTCCAGCCTGCTGTAGCAAGAATGTCACCAAGTGGAACTGTCTTATGGAGAGCTGCACTGGTATTGGCTGCCCGAGTACTGTGTGGTTTAAAAATGTCAGTGTCAATTCCTGCATTCACCATCACACACTTAATCCACCTGCTAATAGTAGCTCTACAAACGCCTTTATGAGGAGCCACAGTACCAATCAAAATTTTGGTTCATAACCTCTAAGTTTTTCAGTAAATGCAATATAAACACGTGGCACATCCACCACACATAGTTGAATATTATCTTTAAAACTACTAATATGTACCGGTTTTTGGTGAGTCCCCGGCTTAGATGTTTTTAACAGTTCACTAAAACCAATGGTAACACCGGTGTCTGTAAAACTCAAACCAATGGTAACACCGGTGTCTGTAAAACTCAAACCAATGGTAACACCGGTGTCTGTAAAACTCAAACCAATGATAACACCGGTGTCTGTAAAACTCAAACCAATGATAACACCGGTGTCTGTAAAACTCAAACCAATGGTAACACCGGTGTCTGTAAAACTCAAACCAATGATAACACCGGTGTCTGTAAAACTCAAACCAATGGTAACACCGGTGTCTGTAAAACTCAAACCAATGATAACACCGGTGTCTGTAAAACTCAAACCAATGATAACACCGGTGTCTGTAAAACTCAAACCAATGGTAACACCGGTGTCTGTAAAACTCAAACCAATGGTAACACCGGTGTCTGTAAAACTCAAACCAATGGTAACACCGGTGTCTGTAAAACTCAAACCAATGCTAACACCGGTGTCTGTAAAACTCAAGTCACTAAGTTTGATCAGATGGATAGTCTGTCCTCTTTGCCCTGTCACTAATGCAAGCAACATAGTCAGTTTCCAAGTCAGATGCTAAAGTGAAAGTGTCTTGGAAGGAGATAAAGACGAGACATAGTCCAAGACATCAGAAACATTCCAAGTTTCTTGGTAACGAGGGAGTGACTGTCTCCAGGCTGAGAGAATGATGTCAGATGTGTCCTCTGGTAACCCCGGCCACTGAGGGTTTCCCCGATAACTTGAAAACCCCCAACCTCATTGTTTTGAGAGGGTGCTCCTTTTCCAGGTTTGTTGGCATAGTTAGACTTTGACTTGTTGGAGGTAGAATGAAGCATTGTGCTGATACCATTTTTAGGAGTTGTATATTATCTCTCCACCAAGAAATTTGTTTCTTTACCTGCACAGAAATCATCATGGTAGCATCATATTGTCCATAATTTGCTTTGAGTACAATGTCTTTCTCTCTTTCTAATGATTTATAATGCAACTGTGCATGTTGTATACCTGGTTCACAGGCCATTAGTTTACTGACTAACTGAGCAAAGTCACGAATCACACATGATGTAGCTAGCCTTTAAAAACTGTTAACAGTCTCGTTTTAAGTTGTCAGCTTTTTCTGTCATGTCTATGGAGTTTAACACAAACCCAAGGAACGTAATTTGTTGAGTTGGTATAAACACAGATTTTTTAGGATGAATAGTAAATCCCAGATTGTCAACTAATGTAGTTGTAGCAACCAGTATGTTCTTTGCACATTCCTCAAATGTATCTCCTTGAATGAGATTGTCATCTATGTATGCAACATTTGTGTGTCCACTTTTCCGTAATTGAGAATACATAGGTTTCAGCAACTTTGTAAACACACGTGGAGCTGATGCTAGACCATTAGGCAAACATGTGAATTGGTAACAGTTATTGTCCCACCAAAACCTCAAAAGTTTTCTATCATATGGGTGAACTCTGACCGAATAATATGCGTCTTTAAGGTCAATAGAACCAAACCAACAGTCTCTGGTAATAATGTTAATGGCCGACTTACAAAGTATCCATTTTGAAATGATGATAGCCTACATTCTGATTTAGTTCTCGAAGATTAAGGATTAATATGTGAGTTCCATCCTTTTTTGGTCTCAGAAAAATGTTCGAGAAAAAGGAATCATTTTCTTGACATGTTGATACTGGTTCAATCACACATTTGTCCAATAAAAGTTCAAGCTGTTCTGTGATAATTTCCCGTTCAGTCACACTAAATGTGATTTGTATAGTTTGTTTGGTATTAAATGGTGGTTCAACAAATTCAATGCGATATCCTTTCACTATATCTAGAATATGTTTATCAGAGGTTATCTGATGCCAATTATACTGAAAGTCAGAAACTTTTCCGCCGTAGAAATTGTCTGGAGTGTTGTCAAAGGCAGGTAGCTTGAATTTTTTTTTATATAATATGCCCACCTACCTCAGTCTCTAAAACTTCTTTTTCCTTTGTTGATGGCCTTTGTCCAAAAAAGGGACCTGGTTGTGGTTTTTGTTTTGGTCGAAACTGTTTGTTCCAGTTGTTGGGTGATGAATTACCCTGTTGCCATGACAAACCCGGGGGTCGTTGATAGGAATGGCCCCCATGTTGATACGGATGGCCCCCATGTTGATACGGATGGCCCCAATGTTGAGACTGATATACGTGTTTGTTTTGGTAGGAGTGTACCTTGTCCTGAGATATCTCTCGCCTGAAGAAAGGTTTTTTGGCCGCTTGTTTGCCCATGCGTCTGGCAGTGTCGATTTCTTTTAACTGTGTGTTGAGATCATCCCCAAACAGGTAGTCAGTGACAGCATTGGAATCTTTGCACAATTCTTTGTATTGTGGTTTAAGATCCGGTTTAATGATATATCTCCTGCGGAAAGTAAGATCCATAAACGCAATCTGGCACAATTTAAAAGTGTCATTAAGCCAGGTTCACAGCCCCCACAAGTTCTGATGCGGTAAGCCCACGTTTAGTGTTGTGCACGGTCAGCAACATGTCCATCAAATGAAGCAGTGGGCAAAAGGATTTGGCCTAAAGGTTTTGATTTTGTTGGAGTTTGGCATCCAAATCTCTCGTTGATTTACGCACCAAATTCCACAAACCCGTATTAATAGTGGGTACTGTAAGGTTATGCACATTCGACGGCTTGTTATACTTCGAGGTCAGATCTTAATTTTTTCCTCAGACACTCTCAAACGAAGTCCAGTGTTTGCAACATTTGCCAGTGTATCATTGATGGCTGGACCTGTTTTGTCCTTATTTTCCACAAACTCTGTTAGCGTCTTCAAAACACTTTGATTGTCGAAATCCTGTGTTATGTCGTCAGGCGACTCATCCTCACTACATTCTGAGTCCTCACCAGACATCGAAGGACCAGCGGGCCCCATTAAACGATCTAATGCGTTAAAAAAACTGTCATCGTTAGTTGTGGTGTTATTAAAGATCTAATGCGTTAGAAAAACTGTCATCGTTAGTTGTGGTGTTGTTAGTCGCCTGCTGATCAACTAATGAGTCCATTCTGGCCTTCAAAGGAGCCAACATCTCCCCTTGTTGAGCGAGAATGCTGGAAAACATGTCTATGTTATTTCCGGAAGCGGAAGACGTTATGACGGTCTCGTGACTTCCCGTTCTAATCTCGCCAGGTACATTAGTATAAGTACGCCGCCTAGCGGTGGTGATGTCATGATCAGGGTCAATGTCATATGCATACTGCCTTGATGTAGATGGAGGCGACTCCGCCATGTTTGTTTCCGATTGCGACGAAACAGTCTGAGTCCGCACTGCCAAATTGTATCTCCGCAACGGTGGCGGTCTAAGTTCTTCTGAAATTTCAGAATGATCAGACATGATATCTTCTTCAAGATCATGTTCAGGGGCTATGATGCCCAAGGCGGGTTGAATGGCTATGATGCCTTGACCCTTTCGTGGCTTCGAGTTCAAAGGTTCGTCAGCCATGAAGAGCACAACACAAGTTGAAGGTAAACAAAGTCCACGTGCTCAGAAAATCCAGCTCCGTTTGCCAAAATTGTAACACGTAAAGAAGCAATGACACTTCACTGTCACTATTGCTGCATGAGTTCAAAGGTGAGCTAAGCCACAAATCACGAGTAATTAGTAATTAAAAGCACAGAGAAAAACGAAGCGTACACATAAACAAAGAGATACTCTAGTCCTGAAGTCACGTGACCCTCTACGTCATCTCATGTGATTCCTCAGCATGTTTGATTTGAGAAAATGAAAATGATTAAATTTTACTATTCTTGTTATTTGACATTGTGTTAACAATATTGTTAGGTTTGGGTGGACAAGTACATGTACAGATACAGCAATTATTGCACATAGGAATACATTATGGTGTGCACCATCAGACATTTGATCTTGAGGTCAAAGTCAATGTGACCTAATGGAAGAGCAATGCACATTGTCTTAGATGATGCAAGTATACTGCAAGTTTGTAACAGTATTTTCGATAATTTAGAAGTTATGGCCCGGGCACGAAATTACTAACAATTGAAAACGGACCAGTTGATATGTAACACTCACCTTGTCCCTCTTAGGTTTGATTTCCCTGGCAACCACACAGTAGCCCATTACAGCCTCCACAAACTTGAGTAGACCAGCACCAGCCTTACTGATGTTTTTCATGGCATCCAATGTTAGACTCATAGTCTTGTCACTCATCAGACCTAACAAAGTTCAAAACCAAAGTATCTATCGATGTCAATACATTGTAAATCAATCCTGGCTCAAATGTAGTGATAACTGATTTGGGCTGCTTTTGCCAAACTTTGCTTGTCCTGAACCAAATAGCTATCATTTATTTTCAAAATTTCTTCTTAACTAAACAAAGCTGGTACACACATAATTACATTTCAAGAAGTATAAAAATATTCAGTACATTAAAAAAGTAACAAATCATTTCAGGAAATATCAAATCATTCAGTACAATAAAAAAGGAACAAATCATTTTGTAAGTGTATTTCATTTGATATGAAATTTGGTTATTTGACCTTCATACTACTGACACTATAAAAAATGTTCATGACTACAAACCTTTTACAGCCTGTGTCTGTCTGGTAGATATGGCATCCACATCCATCTCTGTGAGCGATTTGAGGAAATTGGCCTCAGCCATCATGCCTCGAGCAGACTTCCAAGATACCTCTTTGATCCCCCTCATCACCACAATACACTCACACACCCGCTGTACTTCTGGCGGAGGTTTTGAGAATGATCTGATTTCTGTGACGTCACTCTTGTCCAAGTCTTCTAGAGCTAGACGGGCAGCCTCAAGAGCTGGCAAAGCCTCGGCTAGGGCTTCCTCTGCTTCTCCCTACAACACCAGACAACAACAGATAATTTTATAAGATGTTTCAAAGGCAGAATTGAACACTGACACCATTACTGGTAAATTTGTGTTAAAAATGCATGACTAAATACCAGACATTACCACATGCAGATGTTTATTTGGAAAAAATGCTCATTATATCAAACTCAAGATAAAGTTTGTGGTTGTAAAAATAGCTATGATTATCAAAGGAAATGATATCTATCAATTATAAAACTGTTAACAACCCTTATCTATATGATAAAGTCAGTTTTTGAAGCATGCAGTATAACATGACCCGGTCATCAGTAATCAGTATGTGATCCAGTGTTAGGTATACCCATCACTATATGATCCAGTGTTAGGTATACCCATCAGTATGTGATCCAGTGTTAGGTATACCCATCAGTATATGATCCAGTGTTAGGTATACCCATCAGTATGTGATCCAGTGTTAGGTATACCCATCAGTATGTGATCCAGTGTTAGGTAAACCCATCAGTATATGATCCAGTGTTAGGTATACCCACCAGTAATCAGTATATGATCCAGTGTTAGGTATACCCATCACTATATGATCCAGTGTTAGGTATACCCGTCAGTAATCAGTATGTGATCCAGTGTTAGGTATACCCATCACTATATGATCCAGTGTTAGGTATACCCATCAGTATATGATCCAGTGTTAGGTATACCCATCAGTATATGATCCAGTGTTAGGTAAACCCATCAGTATGTGATCCAGTGTTAGGTATACCCATCAGTATGTGATCCAGTGTTAGGTATACCCATCAGTATGTGACCCAGTGTTAGGTATACCCATCAGTATGTGATCCAGTGTTAGGTATACCCATCAGTATGTGATTCAGTGTTAGGTATACCCATCAGTTTGTGATCCAGTGTTAGGTATACCCATCAGTATGTGATCCAGTGTTAGGTATACCCATCAGTATGTGATCCAATGTTAGGTATACCCATCAGTATGTGATCCAGTGTTAGGTATACCCATCAGTATGTGATCCAGTGTTAGGTATACCCATCAGTTTGTGATCCAGTGTTAGGTATACCCATCAGTATGTGATCCAGTGTTAGGTATACCCATCAGTATATGATCCAGTGTTAGGTATACCCATCACTATATGATCCAGTGTTAGGTATACCCATCAGTATATGATCCAGTGTTAGGTATACCCATCAGTATGTGATCCAGTGTTAGGTATACCCATCAGTATATGATCCAGTGTTAGGTATACCCAACAGTATGTGATCCAGTGTTAGGTATACCCATCAGTATATGATCCAGTGTTAGGTATACGCGTCAGTAATCAGTATATGATCCAGTGTTAGGTATACCCATCACTATATGATCCAGTGTTAGGTATACCCATCAGTATATGATCCAGTGTTAGGTATACCCATCAGTATGTGATCCAGTGTTAGGTATACCCATCAGTATATGATCCAGTGTTAGGTATACCCATCAGTATATGATCCAGTGTTAGGTATACCCATCAGTATATGATCCTGTGTTAGGTATACCCATCAGTTTGTGATCCAGTGTTAGGTATACTCGTCAGTAATCAGTATATGATCCAGTGTTAGGTATACCCGTCACTATATGATCCAGTGTTAGGTATACCCGTCACTATATGATCCAGTGTTAGGTATACCCATCACTATATGATCCAGTGTTAGGTATACCCATCAGTATATGATCCAGTGTTAGGTATACCCATCAGTATGTGATCCAGTGTTAGGTATACCCGTCAGTATGTGATCCAGTGTTAGGTATACCCATCAGTATGTGATCCAGTGTTAGGTATACCCATCAGTATATGATCCAGTGTTAGGTATACCCGTCAGTATGTGATCCAGTGTTAGGTATACCAATCAGTATGTGATCCAGTGTTAGGTATACCAATCAGTATATGATCCAGTGTTAGGTATACCCATCAGTATATGATCCAGTGTTAGGTATACCCATCACTATATGATCCAGTGTTAGGTATACCCATCAGTATATGATCCAGTGTTAGGTATACCCATCAGTATATGATCCAGTGTTAGGTATACCAATCAGTATATGATCCAGTGTTAGGTATACCCATCAGTATATGATCCAGTGTTAGGTATACCCATCACTATATGATCCAGTGTTAGGTATACCCATCACTATATGATCCAGTGTTAGGTATACCCATCATTAATCAGTATGTGATCCAGTGTTAGGTTTGGTTTGGTTTATTTTGTTTAACGTCCTATTAACAGCTAAGTTCATTTAAGGACGGCCTCACGTGCTTGCGACATGCATGCGTGTGGTGAGTGCGTATGTGTGTTTTGGGAGGCTGCGGTATGTACATGTTAGGTCCCATTGTGATAGGCCGGAACTTTTGCCGATTTATAGTGCTACCTCACTGAAGCACACTGCCGAAGACACCCAGCAGCACACCCCAACCGGTCACATTATACTGACAACGGGCGAACCAGTGTTAGGTATACCCATCAGTAATCAGTATATAATTTAGTGTTAGGTATACCCATGCCCTTATGTATGTATCCGATAGCCTACAGACAGTATGTGTCAACTGCCATTGTTGATAATTATGGTCTCTCTATATATGTACTTAAACATTTTTGTGGCTAGACAAATGATTCTCAAAAAAAACATGTGGACATTTTTACAGTATCTTTTCATCACTGGTGTAAATTGTTTTCCTGAAGAAAGAATTTGGTGATGTAGATGCTGATCCACCAAACTGACAAATTAAATTGAACCCAAATTAAACAACTCATCATTAATCATCAGCATCATGTACTAATGTTTGGATGGTTATTGAATAACAAATTACCCAGATCACCTGAGTCTATAAATCAATTTGTGCCCTAAGTTTGGTAATCAGAGATATTTTCAATGTATTTAATTAGATATAATATGTAGATTATAATTTTCATTCCATGTCATAAAACAGTGTATAGATTAATGGAAGCCACACATTAATCTATTGGTGCTAATTTATGAAATTTATGTAAATTTTGTTACCTTTTCCTTGACAATCACAATACTCTGTTCAGCAATTTCCTTTCCTTTGGCCTCAGCCAACTGTTTCTTCTCTGTGGCCATGGTTGAATTCTTCGATATCTCTGCCAACATGGTCTCACAAGACTGGGTTTTCTCTGTAACAGCCACTTTCTGAACGGCAAGTCGGTCGTTTAGAACTGCTAGCTGTTCACTTGCCTCAGCAATTTTTTGTAGCCCACCAGAGAGACGGTCACACTGAATAGAAAAGGATGAAAATCATTTGCTCAGTATCTATAAAATTATCATTACCGGTCACACTGAATGGAAAAGGATGAAAATGATTTGCTCAGTATCTATAAAATTATCATTACTTCCTGTCAGCAAATTATGACATAGGGAAATCTGATAAAATAATTATATCTATTACCGATATTAAATTAAAATCACTTTAATTTAATACGTAACTTGATATCCAGGTGCTCTTTCAAAACAAATCTTGCTGGTAATTTTTAAACTGTTTGATAATAACTTAAAAGGTCCATCAAAGTTCCATGTAATTGCTTCATCAATATGAAAAACAGTATGATTAAAGACAAATAGATATCAAAGCTATCAAGAAGCAGTTATGTGGTACGGTACTGGTCATTTTTGGGATACCCTGATAAACACTATGTTACCTGTGCTAGAATGTACTTGTCTTTTTCATCTAACAATCGGAGGTATGTGTTGATGAAGTCAAGGTAGTTTTTGGGTGTTACGTAGTTATTACGCCGGAGACGCTGCTGGAATTTTTTGCTGTACTCTCCAACACTCTGGTGGACAAGCACAATGTGGCTAACAACATTCTCTCGGTTTCCATCAGGGATAAGTGTATTCTAAAATATAAACAAGATAGACATCAGGTATAGCCAGTAAGCATGTTTTGGTCCTGATGTCAAGGTATCATAATTAATCTAAAACAACTTCTAGTAAATAAAGACTAAATTATAAGGTGACAGTGAATTGCAGGATAATGAAATATCAAACTTTTGAAAAAAAAATTCTTAATACAAATGTATACATTAATTTAAATATTAAATACACTAGTTTACACAAAAACCCTGATCCAGTGTAATTTAACATCATCACCAGAATTACACACAATTACACATCTAGTTGTTCCCTGTTTGTTCCCTGTTTGGCTATCTAAAATGACCAAGTTACTGAAAACACGAATGAAAAATCAGAAAAAAAACTGATAATGACAAAATGTAATCTTCTAGATGTTAAAGTACATTGTTAAATGGAGATGAGTTCATATTTCCAAGTCAATTTGAACATTTTTGAAGAAGTTATCAACAATTTTAAAAGTCCACCAAAATTTTATCTTTCAATCAAAAGATTTGAGTTGTGGTAAGAACCTAAACATTCTGAGACACTGAGCTTAATGTCACCAAGTGGTGGTGTGGGCATCAATGGCAACTTTGACTGCAGAAAAGTAACAAAGTTGTTCACCTCTGTTCCTTCAATGTAGAGAGAGAACAACAGAACTAATAGAAGTAATTTGACAGAGTATAAGCTGTAACAAGGATTACAGTACCATGCCTACTGCTGGTGTACTGTACTTACATCTGGTGCTATGAAGACACTGGCCACAGCTAACAGGGCCTGTTCTGGCCACGGGAAGAACCAATCAATGTTGGCACAGTTCACCATACCTATGGAAAAATAAGTCAAATTCCATAATGGTTTCTTTTTTTTCTTCTTCAGAAACTAGTTGTGGATTCTACAAATGTTTCAGTTTTTTCCTACATATGCAGGCATATAACAAAGTTTGATTCTAACTACAAATGGGAGACTATGCAGGACAAATTTACCCTACCATCTAACAAGCTTAATGCAAAATACATAATTTAATTGTCTTTAAATTAAAAGATAATTATACAAAATACTGTCTACAAAAATATCAGCTGAACAAGTTATTATAAATATGTATTTGAAACGGACATATGATTGACAATAATTCTTACCTGGGAAGTTCCTACAGCGAGTCCTAAGAGCATCACCGACAGGAGACATAGCAAGGACAACATGGAGGTTGTTGGCACACTTGTTCACAAAGAACTGCCAGACCATCTCACGGGCGTGAGGACAACCCGCAGCAATAGCTTCATTACGTACCTGAAGGTTAAAGGTCAAATAAAATAAATCCCAGAATGCATCTGATTAATTTTTAGTTTAAATAGATAGGAACTATCAGTGATTCACCTTTGACCTTGATTTGTCATTACGATCATGAAAATTCACTGAAACTGGTTCCCAATAGACTCTGAGGACACTTTCGTGGGTTGAAACAGTCTGGATGGTATGTATCTGTACTGGATATAGGTAATGTAACTGGCAATGCTCAAAATATAGATTCATAGTTGTCTGCTATGCATAAAGCATCAACTTAAAACTGAAAGTGTGCCTTTTTTGACAGATTCTGACTATTGTAACATTTTTAAATAGCATGCACCAACCTTGTTTTGTGTATATATAATAAAGCTATTATTATTATAATAGCACTCATTTAGCTTTAGACAAACAAAATCTGTCACAGTGACCATTGGAATCTTCTAAATCACAACCAACCTGTCCTATAATGGCCTCCTTCTCCTCGTCCAGGTAGAGGGCCGGCACCATGCCAGAAGTGAGCATGTTGTTGATGAGTTCGAGGAAGCCATCCTCTACCACATGTTGATCAGTAAATAGGAACACAGTTTTCTTGTTCTCAATGCCGAGTTTGTTATAGAGAACCTTCAAGTCCTCTCGGAATGACTGCTCATTGTAGCCTCGACTGAGTGTTATCTCGAACACCTCACACCCAGCTGTGTACGAGGCGAGCTTACACAGACTCTGTTTGCCACTGCCACCTACACCCACCAGTAGGGCGTGACCATTGTCCATACGAATTACACGGTGCACACGGGTCAAATGCTCCAACGCATCCTCAAAAAGTACAAGTCTCATTGGGGTGTAATTTTCATTGTATTCCTCCAAAATCTATAAGGAAGAGACATGATTTTCAGTGTCAATAAATCAAATTAGTTTAATAGTGAAATACTTAGTTAACATCAACTTCATTTCATTAGCTTAATACATAGATCTGCAATAGACATCATAAAATTCCTATCTGATTAAGATTGAGAAAACCATTATACAGATGTCTTGTGTTTGCATATTCATAAAGAGGACATGGAGTTCTTAATTTGGAAAAAAATAAAATCAAACGATCTATCTTGTTAATGATAATAAACTGTAACATGGCCCTAACCTCCTTAAAGAGTGCCTGTGATGCATCGTAGTCCTGTATATCTTCGTACAGTCGTGGCTCACTATCCTCCAAAGCTGTGCGATAATCTCCAAACAAGATTGGGTCTTTCATGACCATGTCCAGGTAGTTCTTATAATTATCTTCTACAAGTATCTGTAGTGTTTTCTGAAATAACAAAAACATTTTTCATAATCATTTCATAATATCCAGTTAAACTTATCTCAACATTATCTCAAATTCTGAGCACTTGAAAGACCCTGCTTAACTTATTTAAGTAAAACAAAAATCAGTTCTGACAATAAAAAATCTTCACAGAAAATACTTGGTTAGCTTGAATACTCAGGATATCTCAAAGGTTCTTCATGAACCCAATTACTTTGAGATAATTTGGTTCAACTGAACTTAATGTTTAACAATTAAAAGTACATTACATTCTACACATCCTAGTTTTTATAAAACTAAATCAATTAATAGTTTCTAATAACTACGAAACAGCTGTATGGTTCAATCAATGTCAGTTATTCAGCATATTCCATAATGATATTATAGTCCCAGACATTTACTATAACCCTGTAGACAATATCTAAATACATATGGATATTGGCAGAGTTTAAAATACACACACAATAAATGACTGAACTTTGCCAGTAACAAAAACACTAGTCTTATCATGTTGTTTTTTTTCTCTTACCATGACATTGGTTTTGTCTGTGTCGTTGATAAGTCTGTCTGAAATGACTCTCATGCACTCGTTCCTCCAGACACGGACAAATTTGTCTGGTTTGCTGAAGCGGTCAGGTGTAGTGAGGCACAGTCCCTGATAGATACGTGATAAGTCACGCAGGTTAAAGATGTAATGGAACTTGGACGGAGTTGGGGGCAGGTCCTTCACCACAGAACTGAAAAACATACATGATTTGTTTTATTTTGATTACCTTATTCTGGGGATTTAGTTTAAGATGTTTACAACCTTTTTTCTTATTTCTATTACCTATATTGTTAAATCTATTTACCCCTGTACAAATTTTGTTTACTCGAAAAAGATATGTTGTACAGTTGACCTGTTTGTAGTTTTGATTTGGTTTATTTACCTGTAAAGACTCATGGTCATCTTTGTGATAGTGGACACACAGTCTTGGATTTCCTTGGCGAAAGGCTGACAGTGACCAGAGAGGATGGAATTGTAGATAAGGTAGAGTGACTCATCCGAAGGGAATGTCATATTGAACACGCAGAAAAGGGAGACAAATCTGGGATCGGTCTCGTTACGAC
The DNA here is from genome assembly GCF_902652985.1 of Pecten maximus. Lineage (NCBI taxonomy): Eukaryota > Metazoa > Mollusca > Bivalvia > Pectinida > Pectinidae > Pecten > Pecten maximus. Next base: position 25,421,595 of record NC_047022.1, on the reverse strand, counting down.
CACCACCAGCGATACCCATGGCTGCAATGTAGCCTATATCCTTCATGTTCTTCCAGTTGAGATCTTTGCCTCTGTCATAGCAGCCTCCTCTCTCAAGTAGGAGTTTCAAAAGTGCAATGGGTTGCTGGGTACCATATGTGTCCACCTGTAAGGTCAAAGGTCAGTAGGACATTTTATAGCTATGGTAAGATGGAAGGTTGATATCTAGATTATGAAAACATTTGTCCTTCTGTGACTTATGGCTTTAAGTATGGCTTTAAATCACACATTGCAAACAACTACTACAACACTATGCTTTGTATGTTAACACACAGCTGAAATGATTTTAACTTGGGATCACCTGTGTGGACTATGATTGTCTTCCCAAAAATATTATATAGTTTGATTTTCTGAAAATCAAAGCCATTTCGCATCAAAAGATCATTGCTAAACATTGATTTATAATTGATTCTACAATAACTATCATTATTGATTAACAATTTTTTTTATTATTTCATTGGGGAAATATAGTTTCTAAAAAGATTTGACACAAAAATATCAATCTTTGACAGTATCCAGAAAATGACATCATTCATACTTAGTGTGTTTTGTGACAATGGATTTAAATTAATACCAAACATTCTAATATCTCCCCAACACATACACATCAGATACATATACAACAATTCATTTCCTTTCTTCCCTTTTTTTTTTTTAGAAAAACTCCCTTTGCCAACTAATTTAATATCTGAGCAGATCTAGTCGTACCTGGGGCATGTTCATGTCATCAATAAAGATAAGCAGCCTCTTGCCCGGTGGAGGGCCATACGTGTCCTTGGTTCTCTTTTCTACATTCGCCTCCAAGTTTCGCTGCACATCAAGTGAAGTTGTACGACTGGAGAAGTTCATGTTCAGTAACAACTGGAATATTGAAGATTCATACAAGTTAGACATGACTGGAAAAGTTCATGTGTTGTTACGTAACAACTGGAATATTGAATATCCAAACAAATTAGACACGACTGTAGAGGTTCATATGCAGTCACAGCTGAAATACTGAACAGTCGAATTGAGAAGAAATTATTGGATTTTACTAATATTTGGATATCTATAACAAAATGAGTGGAAAGAATGTTTTTGAAGTGACACTATTGTCTAGTAGTAACTTTCCTTCACATTTCCCCCACAAAGGTACCTACATGTGTTTCTGAGTCCATAGTACGGAGGAAGTTGGCAGTGGTAGCAGACTTCGAGGTTCCAGTTTCACCAATCAAAACGACAGGATGTTTGATGCCCACCATGAGTTCCAGTAACCAGGTGGTACGGACTGTGTCAACAGTCGGCACAAGTATCTCATTGTATTTCTTCTCAGGAGCGTGTACATAAGTTGGCACTTTTTTGGTCCATGCTATCCACTTCTTCTCCTCATTATCATAGAAGTACTCGTACAGGGTAGGCTGTGAGGTAGGGATTTCACCTGTAAAACCAAGCAGGACATTATTCAGTCTCTCTTTATTGGAAAACAAAACCTTCAATTATTTATGAAAGAGTTCATTTTTACTTGTTATTTACTCGTTGGCAAAATCAAGGAGTCTTCTTCATACAAACTTAAAATTTTCATTGTAAATATTAGGATATCTAATATATCTATGCAATTACCAAATGCAAAGTCTAGCCAAGATATACAGAAAGGATATACATATTGCTGCAAAGACAAACGCTTAAAGAATATCTACCATAAGGTATCACATCTTATATTTGTTTGGCTTCATATATCAAGTTATAATTTTGTAGTAACCAATAGCATACCTAATCCTGCTAGTGTTTTACCCTCATCAACAACCTGTGTGAGGGAAGCCAGATTCTTGACTTGGGCATCAAACTTGATGCGACCATCCTCCAGGAGAGCAGCACCAACTGACCAGTACAGTGCCTGGAGGAAGTAGGCCTCCAACTCATCTGACTCCAGGTTCTCTTTCACTAACAGCGCATCCAGCATGTTACTTAGCTGGGTCACCTGGTACACAATGGAATCAATATTTAGTTATACTTAGTCACAATAAGGAACATAGAAATAAAGATAACATTGTACAGTTAAACATTTTATTGTTTCAGACAAATACAACTGTGTCGCTGTAATCATCCAGTAATAAGCTCTGCAAGACAACACAACACTTGACTCCAGATAGTGTGGGCTTATTGCAGCACAACGAAAGAGCTTATTTTCAACAGAGTTGCAGTGGACATTCTTGTGCTTATTACGAGGTATGCACTTATTGCTGAATACATATTTTGTAAAAGGAATCATATAAAGTTCTTACCATGTTGAGGTTTGTCAGTGGTATGATAGTCTTCATCTTGTCGCCCTGTCGGCCATCTAACACACCCTCAACCACCATGTCTATCAGTGATGGCACATATTTATCATAAAGTCTCTTCATCTCATCTCTCTCCAGCTTGCTTTGTCGACTGTTCATCCATTTTGTCCAGAAGGGTTCATAGCCGAGGTTCTTGGGATCGACGTATACCATTCCACATCTGGACACAGTAGCAGGGGAGGCATATTGCAGGTCAAATACCTGAATTATAGGTAAGATAGATTCCGATATATTTTTTCTGTGAACTAACAACATAAAAAGTCATAAAGGAACGGGAACACATATTCTTTATTCTTTCCTTGAAAATACAAAACTTAACAATATATGGGCAAGGATCAAAATTAGTGTAAGACAAGTTTTAGCCAAGAGTAAGACTGGTGTGATACTGGTGTGAAACTGATGTAAGACTGGTGTAAGATTGGTATGAGACTGGTGTGAGAATTGTGTCAAACTAGTGTGAGAATTGTGTCAAACTGGTGTAAAACTGGTGTAAAACTGGTGTAAGATTGGTATGAGACTGGTGTGAGAATGACTGGTGTAAGACTGACTAGTGTGAGACTGGTGTGAGACTGACTGGTGTGAGACTGACTGGTGTGAGACTGACTGGTGTGAGAATGACTGGTGTGAGACTGACTAGTGTGAGACTGACTGGTGTGAGAATGACTGGTGTAAGACTGACTAGTGTGAGACTGACTAGTGTGAGACTGACTGGTGTGAGACTGACTGGTGTGAGAATGACTGGTGTAAGACTGACTAGTGTGAGAATTGTGTAAAACTGGTGTAAAACTGGTGTAAGATTGGTATGAGACTGGTGTAAGACTGACTGGTGTGAGACTGACTGGTGTGAGACTGACTGGTGTGAGACAGGTGTGAGACTGACTGGTGTGAGACAGGTGTGAGAATGACTGGTGTGAGACTGACTGGTGTGAGACAGGTGTGAGAATGACTGGTGTGAGACTGACTGGTGTCAAACTGGTGTAAGACTGACTAGTGTGAGACTGACTGGTGTGAGACAGGTGTGAGACTGACTGGTGTGAGACAGGTGTGAGACTGACTGGTGTGAGACTGACTGGTGTGAAACTGACTGGTGTGAGACTGGTGTGAGACAGGTGTGAGACTGACTGGTGTGAGACAGGTGTGAGACTGACTGGTGTGAGACTGACTGGTGTGAGACTGACTGGTGTGAGACAGGTGTGAGACTGACTGGCGTGAGACTGACTGGTGTGAGACAGGTGTGAGACTGACTGGTGTGAGACAGGTGTGAGACTGACTGGTGTGAGACTGACTGGTGTGAGACTGGTGTGAAACTGACTGGTGTGAAACTGACTGGTGTGAGACTGGTGTGAGACAAGTGTAAGATGAGTGTAAGACTAGTGTGAGATTACCATAAGACGAGCATTGGACTAGTGTGAGACTTGTGTAAAAAAAAACTTTATTGAGGATAATAAAAGCAACTGAAGACTTTTGATATAAAAAAATAATAAGAATTCGTACCTCAAACAACATGGCACAATGTTTCTGTAGACGAATTCTTTCACCGTTTGCCAAAGTCAAAAGACGATTGTCGTCCATGACTGAGTTCATGTTTTCCACCCACAGGGCGTCAACATCACCATCAAATACAATGTACTTGCGCTCCTTCTTGTCGGTGGGTTTGTTGATGTCTCGGAAGATGTTTGAGAGAAGACCATCAGTCCAGTCTCGCGTGACGGGGTCAAGGATACCGTACAACTCTATCACACTACGATCCTTAGGATTGATGACAAATAACTTGGTAGTGGTTCCCAGTCTAAAAACAGTACCATACAGTGTGAACATTGTCTGATAAGTGGTATCGTACATAAGTACTTGTGACTATTGAAGTGAAAACTGAAAACGTTCTTTTTTTTCTCTCTCCTAAAATCATTTAATTTAACTCTGTGAAAACAATATGTGATTAATATTTAATTGTATTCCTAATAAAATTGTATTTGATGGAGCTGCTGTAGTCAAGTAATTCATACAGTTTTAAGAAAATATTCCAATTTCTTTTTCTCTCCTAGAATTTTTTTCATGCCCAGCAAATAATTATAAGTAATATAAAGTTTTTGGTAGTTTTATAGGGATGTGTTTTAATGAAAATCAGGACAATGCAGTAGATAGACAGATACAAAGTTTTGCTATTTGGGATCAAGTTTTTAGAAATGCTTACTTTGTCTGTGACTGTGCCAAGGTGTTGATGACGACAGATTTACCTCCTCCTGTTGGCCCGACAATCATAGTTGTGTGTCTCGTCATCATAGTCTCATACAGCTGTACCACTTTGTCCACCTGTTATATAAATGTTACACTAGTTGTTCCTCAAGGCTACAGAGTTTTATTTTAATACAATGAACTTTACAGTATATCATATTATTTCAATGAATTGATCACTTTCGTTTTTGACTTTTTGAGTAATTTTTCAATAAATGAATTTGAAATAATGTCTTTTGTTTTTGTTTTTTGTATATATCCTTAAATAAGGAATGACACTGTTCTTTAAAGCCAGTAGGGCATTTCAGGTCATCAGCCTGTCTTCAGGGTTGGTAACAACCAAAAGGATACATAATTCTGAGTCTGATCATAAGAGCATAATCTAATCTACTTGTGTTGATGTGACCTGAGAGTTTATTATTAGTTTATACCGATTCATTTTTTTTGTATATAGAAGACAAGTTTGTGACCTCCGTACCTGAACAGGGAGCATAACGTATCCGTTGTCAGCGAGAACGTCTTCCACAGCATCGTTAAAGTTGGGGTAGCGCACACGGGGACAGTCCAGCCCAGGGAACAGATCACCAATGAGACCGAGGAACAGTGGGACGTCCTCAAACACAAACTTGGGCAGATTCATGTCTCTCAGTGCTCTCATCAGCACAACATCCTGGACACAATTAATGAAGGTATATATCATGTACAAAATATGAATGAACAATTTCAATTTCTTAGGATAGTCATCTTATATCTAAACACTATCAATTATTACTAGAAAGCATAACACCCCACCTGGTCACATACTGACAACAGGCTACACATGATAGCATAACACCCCACCTGGTCACATACTGACAACAGGCTACACATGATAGCATAACACCCCACCTGGTCACATACTGACAACAGGCTACACATGATAGCATAACACCCCACCTGGTCACATACTGACAACAGGCTACACATGATAGCATAACACACCACCTGGTCACATACTGACAACAGGCTACACATGATAGCATAACAAACCACCTGGTCACATACTGACAACAGGCTACACATGATAGCATAACACCCCACCTGGTCACATACTGACAACAGGCCACAATGATAGCATAACACCCCACCTGGTCACATACTGACAACAGGCTACACATGATAGCATAACACCCCACCTGGTCACATACTGACAACAGGCTGCACATGATAGCATAACACCCCACCTGGTCACATACTGACAACAGGCTACACATGATAGCATAACACCCCACCTGGTCACATACTGACAACAGGCTACACATGATAGCATAACACCCCACCTGGTCACATACTGACAACAGGCTACACATGATAGCATAACACCCCACCTGGTCACATACTGACAACAGGCTACACATGATAGCATAACACACCACCTGGTCACATACTGACAACAGGCTACACATGATAGCATAACAAACCACCTGGTCACATACTGACAACAGGCTACACATGATAGCATAACACCCCACCTGGTCACATACTGACAACAGGCCACAATGATAGCATAACACCCCACCTGGTCACATACTGACAACAGGCTACACATGATAGCATAACACCCCACCTGGTCACATACTGACAACAGGCTGCACATGATAGCATAACACCCCACCTGGTCACATACTGACAACAGGCTACACATGATAGCATAACACCCCACCTGGTCACATACTGACAACAGGCTACACATGATAGCATAACACCCCACCTGGTCACATACTGACAACAGGCTACACATGATAGCATAACACCCCACCTGGTCACATACTGACAACAGGCTACACATGATAGCATAACACCCCACCTGGTCACATACTGACAACAGGCTACACATGATAGCATAACACCCCACCTGGTCACATACTGACAACAGGCCACAATGATAGCATAACACCCCACCTGGTCACATACTGACAACAGGCTACACATGATAGCATAACACCCCACCTGGTCACATACTGACAACAGGCTACACATGATAGCATAACACCCCACCTGGTCACATTCTGACAACAGGCCACAATGATAGCATAACACCCCACCTGGTCACATACTGACAACAGGCTACACATGATAGCATAACACCCCACCTGGTCACATACTGACAACAGGCTACACATGATAGCATAACACCCCACCTGGTCACATACTGACAACAGGCTACACATGATAGCATAACACCCCACCTGGTCACATACTGACAACAGGCTAAACATGATAGCATAACACCCCACCTGGTCACATACTGACAACAGGCTACACATGATAGCATAACACCCCACCTGGTCACAAACTGACAACAGGCTACACATGATAGCATAACACCCCACCTGGTCACATACTGACAACAGGCCACACATGATAGCATAACACCCCCCCTGGTCACATACTGACAACAGGCCACAATGATAGCATAACACCCCACCTGGTCACATACTGACAACAGGCTACACATGATAGCATAACACCCCCACCTGGTCACATACTGACAACAGGCTACACATGATAGCATAACACCCCACCTGGTCACATACTGACAACAGGCTACACATGATAGCATAACACCCCACCTGGTCACATACTGACAACAGGCTACACATGATAGCATAACACCCCACCTGGTCACATACTGACAACAGGCTACACATGATAGCATAACACCCCACCTGGTCACATACTGACAACAGGCTACACATGATAGCATAACACCCCACCTGGTCACATACTGACAACAGGCTACACATGATAGCATAACACCCCCACCTGGTCACATACTGACAATAGGCTACACATGATAGCATAACACCCCACCTGGTCACATACTGACAACAGGCTACACATGATAGCATAACACCCCACCTGGTCACATACTGACAACAGGCTACACATGATAGCATAACACCCCACCTGGTCACATACTGACAACAGGCTACACATGATAGCATAACACCCCACCTGGTCACATACTGACAACAGGCTACACATGATAGCATAACACCCCACCTGGTCCATACTGACAATAGGCTACACATGATAGCATAACACCCCACCTGGTCACATACTGACAATAGGCTACACATGATAGCATAACACCCCACCTGGTCACATACTGACAACAGGCTACACATGATAGCATAACACCCCACCTGGTCACATACTGACAACAGGCCACAATGATAGCATAACACCCCACCTGGTCACATACTGACAACAGGCTACACATGATAGCATAACACCCCACCTGGTCACATACTGACAACAGGCTACACATGATAGCATAACACCCCACCTGGTCACATACTGACAACAGGCTACACATGATAGCATAACACCCCACCTGGTCACATACTGACAATAGGCTACACATGATAGCATAACACCCCACCTGGTCACATACTGACAATAGGCTACACATGATAGCATAACACCCCACCTGGTCACATACTGACAACAGGCTACACATGATAGCATAACACCCCACCTGGTCACATACTGACAACAGGCTACACATGATAGCATAACACCCCACCTGGTCACATACTGACAACAGGCTACTGACAGAGATAATTCTCACCTACTTCACGGTTATCCCACAGTTACTAGGGAGAGAATAGATCAATCTCACACATGTAGGGGTTATAGACAGCTGGCACAGGCTATATGTTACTGCTTACAATAACGTAACATCATCATTTTTCATTGAGTAACCATGTCTTAAATGATGTCATCAATTTTGACGCACATTCCAAGGTGCAATGTAGATAGTACGATGAAAAACATTCATGAAAACTTAAATTTGCTTGCAAGAATGTGAGAAAAATAATTAAACATGGGTCTGTTCAGAAAACAAGGATATGTCAACTCTTGTGTAACAGTTTGGTGGGCCAGTACTCGGCAAGCTTCGCACTGACTGGCCAAACTCTTGTGTAACAGTTTGGTGGGCCAGTACTCGGCAAGCTTCGCACTGACTGGCCAAACTCTTGTGTAACAGTTTGGTGGGCCAGTACTCGGCAAGCTTCGCACTGACTGGCTAAACTCTTGTGTAACAGTTTGGTGGGCCAGTACTCGGCAAGCTTCGCACTGACTGGCCAAACTCTTGTGTAACAGTTTGGTGGGCCAGTACTCGGCAAGCTTCGCATTGACTGGCTAAACTCTTGTGTAACAGTTTGGTGGGCCAGTACTCGGCAAGCTTCGCACTGACTGGCCAAACTCTTGTGTAACAGTTTGGTGGGCCAGTACTCGGCAAGCCTCGCACTGACTGGCCAAACTCTTGAGATCCCGGGAACAGAACCATGTTAGATTCTATCAATCCATTCCTACTATTACACAAGGTTTTCCCAGCACAATGTTTTTTTAGATTAAGGAGTCCCAGAAATCTTTACCTCTGGGAGTTCTGCTGAACTTCTCTTCAGTTCTCCAGCCATGACGAGAACAGACTTCAGGGCACGCAGACCGAAATCGTAATGGTACTGTTTCGACAACTGTTCTTTGGCAAGTTTGTACAGCACAGTCATCTTTTTGGCGAGGACCTTGGCCATTAAAAATCCCTCAGAGAATAACATGATCTCGCAAATCTGCTGAAGATCAGGTACGATTACAACCACGGGACGGAACAAGGCTTTCACAGACTCGGGTAGCTCAGTACGACCAGCATATCCAGGGTTCATGGTGATGAAGATTCCAACTCGTAGGTCAAGGCTGATTTCTTGACCTTCAAACTGCAATGGTAGATCAGAAGTCATTCATACTGAATCAAATTAAGTTAGGAAGTTTACATAGCTACATAGAGCAAAGTATAATTTCTGCATTATCAACAAAGAATTTTGTAATTCACTTTCAATAGACTCCTAAACATTTTATTAATTTTTCTTTCATTGCACAATCAGAGAAATACCTGTATTTTATCAAACAGGCAAATTGATTTCAGTTCATAGTTCATTATGTATATAGCTAATTATTTCATCATAATAGGCGTTCATAAGCAAATTCTGGTGAAGAAATAAAAACCAGACATACGTGGAACTTTTTGAGTTTCAGAATGAGTCCGTTCTGGATTGTCTTCAGTTGAGTGGAAATGACAGACAGTACTGAAACATCAATTCTGTTGAATTCATCAAAGCATCCCCAGGCTCCACACTGACACAGACCCGAGAAGATTTTACCCACGGCCTACAACAGAAAGTGAACACATGTATGAACCATTTCCATACTTAACCACAAGGGAAATTACGGGTCATGAATGTTACGGGAGATTTCTTAGATTTGAGGAAAGAGATATTCCTACAAATATTAGTACATTCTGAAAACTTCAATGAGATTTTAAACAAAACTATTTATTGTGGATAAAACCCCATAACTATATCTTTTTCTTTCAAATATCAGTTTTAAATTAAAGAAAAAGATATCATTTATATTGAAGAAAAACATATATATATAGAAGGATTAAGTTCAAATCACAATAACGGGTTGTTGAAAAAGATATCTTAAATGACTCTTGAAGTGAATACATGAAGTTTGAGAGTTTGGTCCAATTTACCATCAATTTCAAATGGTTAAATAGGTTTAAATTTTTAGAATTGTCGTGTGGGTTACCTTAAAGTCCATGCCTTCTCCACAGTTGGTAACAACACAAAGTAGACCAAGAGCCTTGGCCAGATCCTTGACCGTCTCAGTTTTACCAGTACCGGCTGGCCCAGCTGGAGCACCACCCAGGTTCATGGACAGTGCCTGTGGAATAGAGGTTTTTGATATATAAAAACTATTAAAATAACAAAATCAAATTTCACAAAGCATATTTTCATTTATAAAAGAATTTAAAATTCATTGAATAGCACTGCTGTATTTTTCTTGGACAAATCATGTATCTTCTATCAGGCCAGTGTTTTTGCAACATTAATTCTTAAATAATTCCTCAATAAATGGATTCACTTTTGAACTCAGAAACGATATAGCTAATCTAAGGAACAGTAGGAATACTCAGACAGAAATATTAAACAATTTTCAAGAAAATTTTCTAAATATATATATATATATATGAAATCAATGTAATCATTCATTAATACACAAAATGATGCCAATACTTTGTCCTGTGGTCATACCTGAGTGAGAGTTAAGTAAATTCTGTCGGTCAGTGGAGTAATGACCAGTCTACCATTAAGGCCCATGTACTCGTACCCATAGCCAAACTCTCCTGTACATTGTCTGACCACCAGTTCATCTGGCTCTTTCTCCCAATAAAATCTCAATTGACTCTCCCACTCAAACTCCTTGGCGTCCATAATACTGAAATTGAAATAGAAAGAATACATGTGTTTTTAGTATGTTTTAATTGTAACATATATTTCTAAGTCAGTGACAGTGACTCCAAAAGCAGTATCAATATCAAATGATATTTTACGAACCTGTCACGGACAAAGCCATCGATGATGTCACGGGCATGTACGTCAATGATGAGGACTGTGTTGAATTTGGAACGATCATTTTTGGACAGAGGAGAACGAATCTGTACGACGACCTCGTTGATTTGTTTGTGTTGTTGTTTGGCATAGTCCTTCATGGCAGTCTTCTGACCTTTCTTGACCTTACGGAAAGTGTCCTCAACTTCCCACGTCCACCAAACCTGGTTACCTGCCAGACATATCATACCCTGGTATCCTAACATCCAGTCCACTCTAAAATCACAAAAGTATTAAGCATTAAAGTTTTGTTTTGAAACATAATTGATAACATCAAAACTGTGCCATTAAACAATCAAAATGTATAGATAAAGGATTGACCCAAAACTATCGTACAGTAGATCTTATTCAGAGATGTCCCAAAAATACAAATGTAGAAGGACAGATGAAGAACTGATTTGGACAAGTAGATTATTATAAGGCATCCACACCTTGATATGGGCTCTAATTAATGAATGTAGACAGTGTATCAAAGGTTATGAAGGGATTAAAAAAAACCCAGTAATTCTTACAACTTCCTGAGATGCAATGTAGTTTATAGTAGAACAGTAAATATCAGAATTATATGATGCCTTATATTCTAATTTAATATTTTAGCTGATGCCAAATGATGTCTTTTCCAATAATCTGCATGCAAGAATTGAGTACCTGTTCTTGCCATCTTCTCCATAGAAGAACACAGCTTCCTTTGTGATAAGACGATTGGTGGATCTCATCTCCTCTAAAACTGACGTCATCCAGTCTTCTACGCGACCTTCTGCGGGAATGTTTGTGCGGAACTCCATCACTTCTCCCTCAGCAGAGATCATGGCTGTAGCTAGGGTTTCATTACTACCACCCTCTTGGAATCTCAGAGAGGCGATGTTGTCGTACATCTATACAATAACAAGAAGGAAATTTCATTTGGAGCTTTATAAATTTAATAGAATAATAATTATCAAAATATTAAAAACTTATAAACATAAAGTCTTGAACTTTTTTTTTATCACTAAAAATTTGCTCTCAAAAATATAATGAAAACAAAAGTTTTTACTGTTACAGACTGGCCATTATTGGTTCTAAAAATGCCCTCCATATGTGATCAGGAGCAAACTACTTTTGCAAGATCAAGGTTAAGAATATGAAAGTATTAAATGCCTAGGTGTTTTAGTGAGCTCTGATGTATTCACTTTTCTAAGTGCCATCACTAAGCTGAACACAGAATGACAGACTACAGAGGGAGAGGTAGTCTAGTGCTCTAATGAATTAGTTAAAGGTTGAGAGTCACCAAGTGACTTGATGTTACATGAGAGGCGTACACTTACTGCCCAGGTAGTAGATGATTTCGCCCTACAACATCACCTACATACCTTGATGATGTGTTCCTGTACACAGTTGGCATCACTGCTACCCAGGATACTTAGCAGTTCATCGTCGGAGATGAAGAAGAACCGTGGGAAGGCATTACGTTTGGAGTCCAGGTAGTCATTCAGTGACTTCTGACATTTCTCAAGTCCCATGCTCAGACTCTCCAGGTCCTGGAGGCGGTTTGGTGCATGGCATGCTGTCTTGATGGTTGGAGTTTTGTGAGTGTCTGTCATGATCTGTTCACAACAAATTTTAAGAGTGATTAAGAATATACATGTTATAAACTAACATTAATCATCCTTGTTGATGGAAAGGTGAAGAGGGTCTATATGGGAGGAAATCTCTCAAACAAAATCAACATGGCGAACCAATGATTTTTACATCTGACTGGGGAATCAAATCACTGCTGTCTTGGTAAAAGGTGGGTACACTAACCACTACGTCACCTGATCTGAATTAGACTTACCTTTTTGAAGGTCCTATCAATCTGGTCGAACTTTTTTGCCTCCTCTGGCAGCTGTGAGCGGATGTCTCCACCAATAAAGATTCCCTCCAGATACATCCATTTTCTCTGGACAACCATCCAAACCTACGACCCAGGGAATATTACCAACAATTATACAACAACTAGACTGGTTTGGTACTGTTTTACATACTATCAACACCTTAAGGTCTTGTTAGGATGGTATCACTCTTAGACTAGAAAAGTGAAACTTCATTTATTGGAAGAGGTTATTTATTGACTAAACAGATACTTACATCTAAAACTTCTGAAACAAGAGATAAACTCTTCTCCCAGTTCTGGACAGAGTTTGCAAATGGACCAATGAAACGTGAGGCAGCCATACTCTGTAGATTCATGGCACTGTCATCCAGGTTTTGAAGGACGTCATCAATGGCACCTAAGATGTAGCCACGGTTTGAAGTCCCTTTCATGTATGGGACAATGGTGAACTTCATGCTACTCCACATTTCCTCCACCTCTTTAACACCCTATGAACAGGACAAAGTGAAAAAAAAACTAATAAATAAAATACCCATGAAACATTTCAGATAAAGAATATTATAATGGATTGTAAAGACTAATGTTACCTATAACCATTGCTGTACTTACTATAAACAATGTCAACTTTACTGTAATGTTTACTGTAACTTATAAACAAGATGTTTAGAAATTTTACAAAAGAAAAAACCTGTCTGTTCATAAATTTGGTGTTTATTTCTTAATGTTCAGGTTTCAAAAAAGAAAAGAAAAATATTCTGAACATAACATTGCCAAAATCAAAAGCTATTCATCATAAATGTTTTAGGAAGTTGACCCTGACCTTTTCAATACCCATTTCTTTGCTGGCTGCTGTTACAATTTCTATGATGGTTTCCTGGAAACGCTGCAGCTCCATAGCGAACACATTAGCCAGAGTAAAGGTTTCTGGGTTGATGTCAAACTTCTGACCAGTCTTATTCATCAGTTCCTTCCAATGGCTGTCGTGTAGAGAGGAGGGTAAACATGATAAATGAGCATTACACAGACCAAAGAACCTGTCCTGTTTGTGAGAATGGAAAGTTTTAAATAAACTAAAAAACAATCTGTATTTCCCCCAAAACTGACCAAAACACTCGCTTGTTAATACAAGAGGCCCAGAGGGCCTGTATCGCTCACCTGGCTTCATATGAAACAAGAATGATGCTTAAGAATGTTTGTCGTTGGTATTGCTATGTCAATATCATAAGCATTTTATATGGATACATGTACATTGGTTTTATTGTAATTCTAAAAATGTGAGATTTTTATTCCAAAAGGTGTATTAATCCATTAAATGAAATTGGGGGGGGTCAACTCCTTCCTATATACAATTTTGAATACCTACCCTGGATGCTACCAGTCAAATTTGAGAGATATCTATAGCTTAGTTTCAAAGAAGAAGTCGTTTATATCAATTTTGCCAAATTGACCCCTTTTGGCCCCACCCCTCAGCCCTATCATTTGTACAATTTTGTATCCCTAACCCAAGAGGATGCTACCAGTCAAATATGAGCGATATCCATTGCTTAATTTCAGAGAAGTCATTTATATCAATTCAGCCAAATTGACCCCTTTTGGCCCCGCCCCTCAGTTCCCTGGGGGGTCACCACCATCATTTGTACACTTTTGAATCACGACCCCAAAGGGATGCTCATAATCAAATATGAGCAATATCCATTGCTTGGTTTCAGAGAAGTTGTTTATAACAATTTAACCAAATTGACCCTTATTGGCCCCGCCCCTCAGACCCCCGGGGGGTCTGCCCCACCATTTGTACAATTTTGAGTCCCCATCCCACAGGGATGCTTCTGACCAAATTTGGTCAAATTCCGATCTGTGGTTATGAAAAAGAAGTCAATTGTTGTCGGACGGACAATGGATGCCACATATGTTATGGACATCTGAAAATATTAATGCATTGCAGAACGGAATGCAAATTTTGCAAAAATCTTTTGAAAGAAAATTTGATGATGTTACTTAAATAGAGGAAGAACTGATTTTGGTTAACTTGAGGAACAATCTGATTTAGAGAATATTTTCTTGTTAATTTGATAATAATCTCACCGTTCTCGTAGTGCTTCGTGTTTGAGATCAACAAACAGGGGGAGAGAATCACGGAATTCCTTCATCTTTGATTCGAGGGCACGAGCAGCCTGTAGAGCTTTGACATCTCGTGGCATCTTCCTGAGCTGTTTGAGGAAACCCTCAATTCCATCCTGTAGAACTTGGACATTGAGGTTGGACCAGAGTGTTTCTGACCATCCCTCTCTCGCAGCCTAAAACACACAAATGTAGATCTTAGGGGAGTAAAAATGACAGCTTGCATCACATGTTTAATGAAACAAAGAATGGTAAAGTTCTCCATTAGCTAATGACTTATCATTTTCCAATCACCATTTCTTCCTTGGTTTTTCAGTAGAAAGTTAAAACAATAGTTTGAAAATTAAAGTACATTAAAATTTGTTTTCATCAACTCACCATTTGTTCCTCGTACAAAGCATAGACCATCTCCAAACCCTTCATCTGTTTCTGTACCTCCAGCAGGTCTGGGTACATGGTGATTGGCAAGTCAAACAGTTTTTCAGCATTGGCTAGTTCCTGTCGGTCAGTCTCGTAGTCTCCTACCTCTCCACGGAACGTTTTCATCAATTCAAGACCTGGTCAAGTAATTCAGCACAGGTAATTAATAAACTTCAACCCTAATCCACATCTATCAGATACACTCGACCCTAATCCACATCTATCAGATACACTCGACCCTAATCCACATATATCAGATACACTTAACTCTAATCCACATCTATCAGGTATACTCAACCCTAATCCACATCTATCAGGTACACTCAACCCTAATCCACATCTATCAGATACACTCAACCCTAATCCACATCTATCAGATATACTCAACCCTAATCCACATCAATCAGATACACTTAAACCTAATCCACATCTATAAGATACACTCAACCCTAATCCACATCAATCAGATACACTCAACACTAATCCACATTTATGAGATACACTCAACCCTAATCCACATCTATCAGATATACTCAACCCTAATCCACATCAATCAGATACACTCAACCCTAATCCACATCTATCAGATATACTCAACCCTAATCCACATCTATCAGGTACACTCAACCCTAATCCACATCTATCAGATATACTCAACCCTAATCCATATCCATAAGATACACTCAACCCTAATCCACATCAATCAGATACACTCAACACTAATCCACATCTATCAGATACACTCAACCCTAATCCACATCTATCAGGTACACTCAACACTAATCCACATCTATCAGATAGATTTTGGTCAAATAGGCTGGAAACTGGATTTTTTTTAGTTCTTGCTATAGGAAAAAATAACACTAGTCTTAAAAATTCAAATTCTGGAAATTATTTTATATTAGAAACCTGTTTAATCTGACACTTGAGGAATCCAATATCCTATTTGATCCAAAGCAATAATGTATCATAATGTCAGATAAAACTGGTATATTGTAACATCCTGTCATTAATCAATTACTTAAAAAGTGGCTCAGTGTAGAAAACTTTGGTCAGTATAACACCTATGTTACTGAGGTACAGATCATTCTCATCATACCTTTGTCCAGATTGGTGCCCACAGCTCCAGGGCCCTTTTCATAAAAGCGAACAGCAAATTCCTCAAGGGCTTTCTGAAAGTCTTTAATCTGGTCTTGTGTTATCTAAACAAGGAAATACATATTTTAAGAACATTTTTTATGACATCTAGAACAACCTGAAGGAAAAATCAAACACACTTTATATTATACTATGTTATCATTAAGAATTATTAAAGTAACAAAACAAATCACAGTTTCTTTCAATTCATAAATTTCAAACAAAAACTGTCTGAACAAGAAAATATCAAAAAGACTTACCTCTGTAAACCTCTTCTTAACCATGAAGAGGCTTGCGTCAATGTTCTTGGACTTCCAGACGAGGTCGTCCCAGATTTGTGAAAGGTTCTGCTGGATTTCCTTCTCCTCATCTGTCACTTCTATGTCATACATTGACAGAGTTCGGTACCGCTCTTGGATATCACGGATCTTACCCTCCACTTCTAATGACATTGTCTTGATTTCAGAAATCGTTGTCAGCACAAACTTGAGGTCCTCCAGACTGCTTGGGGTTGAATCAAGGTCGTCCGACTTATCCTAATAAAGAAATTATAGTACATTTACATTTTATACTTAGTCTATATACTATAAAAGTGCCTGTACTTCCAAATACTAAACTTTTGCTATCATCATATCATGACAACATGCAACTACACTATTGTGACATCATAAATACATGACATCACCTCACTATCTAGGTTGTGAAAAGATATAGCCTGTATTCCTGGAAAATAATCCCGCTTATTTTCTCACCAGTCATGTCATTTTGACAAAAAGAAACTTACAGTAAGTAAATGTCAATATTATCTAGAATTTGTTAAACTTTGAAAAGATATGGCATAGTTTGAAATGATATTCAAGCAATTTTAAAAAAGATTATCTTAAAAATATTTCAAGTACAAGTGGAAATATGCTGCTAAATGCCAATATGATAAAGATAGAGCTTACATCTAGATTGTCCCGGAGACTGTAGAGGGCCTCTTTAGAGGAATCCCTGAGAATCTTCCCGAGGTGTGAGATCCACTGTTTGGCATGGTCCTTGACCGAGGATGCCAGAGGTCCCATGTGGAGTCGGATACACTCCTGATCCTTGACTAGCGGCAGGCCTTCCACCTCATCGATCGTCTTGTAGTAGTACTGAAGTTTGTCATCAAAGGCCACCACACTAGGGCCTTTCTGGTACCACTTATCTGCAATGGTTTGCTGTAAAAGAAAGCAATCTCATTAATTAGTAATCAGTAACAAATTAAATATTTCTAACTAAATTATAGATATCATAGATTAGATTAGCAAATAACAAAACTATCAGGAAAAATCTCTGTGTGAAATATTATATATGATTTTTAGTTAATTACTTCACTGACTTTATGCTTAAGGACAGTGAGTGATCTGATTTTACAGCCTGTAACCAGTCATACAGATTGATGATAATACAGGCTTACAGATACAAACATAGCAATTATTGGGTATAAAATGTACAACATGTATACCTAGTAAAATATCCTGAAGCTAGTAAAATATCTCACACTAGTAAAATATCCTCAAACTAGTAAATATCCTCACACTTAGAAAATACTCTAACACTAGTAAATACCCGCACACTAGTAAATATCCTCACACTTAGAAAATACTCTAACACTAGTAAATACCCTCACACTATTAAATACTCTAACACTAGTAAATACCCTCACGCTTAGAAAATACTCTAACACTAGTAAATACCCTCACACTAGTAAATACTCTAACACTAGTAAATACCCTCACACTTAGAAAATACTCTAACACTAGTAACATATCCTCAAACTAGTAAATATCCTCACACTTAGAAAATACTCTAACACTAGTAAATACTCTAACACTAGTAAAATATCCTCACACTAGGAAAATACTCTAACACTAGTAAATACCCTCACATTAGGAAAATACTCTAACACTAGTAAATACCCTCACACTAGTTAATACCCTCACACTAGGAAAATACCCTCACACTAGTTAATACCCTCACACTAACCTTGTCCACCTTCCATATGCTTCTGTACTTCTTCCATCTGTTGAGGTACCGTGTCATGTTAGTGAGAGTATTTTTGATGTTGTTTTGGATGCCCTGTACATAGTCTATTACTTCTGGGTTCACAGAAATGTCCGTAAAAAAGCTAAATACATATGCTTCATCCTCGCCCTCTACTTTCTGTGGTGGTGTTTCGATACATGTTCCATTCATCCAGCGTACAAACATCTTTGTTCTTTCATGTAGAAAAGTTAAATACACAGGATTATTTCATTTCAAGATATAAACATATTTAATAGTATAAGGTAAATACATTTTTAAAGGGGATATTTTCATTGTTAAAAAATAAACAAAATAAGATAAAAAAAATATGTTTGCCAATTCTAAAATAAGTGTTAAGAATATTTCATTTGACAAATAGTATGTCCACAGTAAGGACTTACCCCTCGACACAGTCGCGGACACACTGGAGTGTTAATTTGTAGACCTCGTTGGCCTGAGGATGGAGCACCACATCTGGGGGAGCCAGAAGTGTCTCAACTTGGAATAACGACCGATCTGATCTCAAGGCCGTTTCAAATCGATGCAGGTTATTCATGATCAACTATTTGATGAAAGAAAAAAACAAATTTAAAGCAATTATATATATTACATGTCTTAATAACATATTTCAGCAAATTTATTTTTCTATAAAAAATAATTTCATATGAACAGTACAGGTTACTAACTATAAACCTACTTTCAATAAACAAGTCCAAATCCTGTAAATGTATCTTTATATTTAAGTGTCCTTGTTACAAGTCAAACAGATTAACGAGGTCACATCTTTATAAATAAGTGTCCCTGTTACGAGTCAAACAGAAAAATACAACAGCAATTTCCTCTAATCTCATAATATTGATGGAAGATTTACCACTGTAACATACATCATCAAAAAGATATTTGTTCAGACTGGTTTATAGTGAAACTCTTTAGGATAGGTAAAATGATGAGCAATGTTAATCGACTCCAGGCAGATACTCATTATAACCTACTTTGCTGAGTGCGTCGTAGACCTTGCGTTCCCAGTAGGCATAATACTGACTGAGTTTTGGTGAACGTCCAGAGTTTGTATGTACCACCAACCCCTCCATCTTGGTCAGCAGTGGCCCAATAGCACGGTATTTTCTGGCTAGGATCTCGAAGTCCTTACTCCGTTCCTTCTCAACATGTTCATAGTACTCCTGTAGGGTACATAAAGGATCGGTGATGTGATTTATATCTGTCAGAAACTTTTACATCTCATTCCAGGGCAAGGATTACTCGATTAAATAAATCAACAGGTTAATATATGGAGGTGATATTTTGCCTCTATCATGTAATGTGCTTATGCAGTCATTGAAATAAGAATGGCAACCTGAGATCATTCCATAAAAAATCCCCTAGACTTAACCCAGACTTACCTTACAACTTGGTAGACTTAACCCAGCCTTACTTTACAACTAGGTAGACTTAACCCAGCCTTACCTTACAACTTGGCAGACTTAACACAGCCTTACTTTACAAATAGGTAGACTTAACACAGCCTTACTTTACAACTAGGTAGACTTAACACAGCCTTACTTTACAAATAGGTAGACTTAACACAGCCTTACCTTACAACTTGGTAGACTTAACCCAGCCTTACCTTTCAACTTGGTAGACTTAACCCAGCCTTACCTTACAACTTGGTAACATGTCAGGGTACTTAGGTACTGGCCCTTTGTACAGGTTGGCATTCTCTATCATCCCCAATCTCTGATTGATGTCTTTGGCATTCTTCTGAATTTGATTCACCAGGGACTCAAATTTGGCAATAGCCTGAAAAAATAAACCACAATAAACTATTCAAATATACATATATTAAGAGACAGTGCAGCTTTGGAAAATTTCATGAAAAAAGTTGTTTGCTTCATTTCGAAAGAATTCAGGATAATCTCAACTTTTATTGAAATTTCACAGAATTTTGTAAACAGATGAAAGATTTGAAAAGATCCATTGCTCATTTTAAACTGACACACTGACTTGCACACGTGCATTGACAAAATGCCAATAAACAACTCACAGATCCAGATTTGAGGACAAAGTCGTTGATACCGAGCGAGTTCCAGTTGAGACGCTTTGATCCAGGTCTGATGACACGACGTAAGTCACGTATATGGTCCTCTAGTAAATTACTCTGAAGAAAATTTGTTTACAATTCAAATGATGACATTTTAACATTCAAATTAAAGTTCTTTTTTTTTCTGTACGGATAAAGACATTCTTACAAATTATGTGTCCTCCGAGTGGTTCAGATTTTGTGACATTTTACTGTATAACCTAAAGATACACTGATCATGAGCTACTAGATCACTGTATGTTACTTTGAGGATTTGTATGCTTACCTCTGCGGTGTCAAGTGCAGCCAGTAGTGTGTGGTAACGCTCCAACATATGCTTTAGTTTTTCCACATACTTGATGTATTTCTCTTCCTGTTTGAAAATCATAATATTTTGTTATGCAATTTCGGTAAGTCTAAATATATAACTTTTAAAATACTGGTAATTTCAGGTAGTGTTCATAATTAGTACATTAAACAAATATTTCATTGAAGATAATTTTCCAAAGGTTTCTGTAACATTTAATAATTCTCAATATTTTTTATTTCATATTGGCTAAAATTCCATATATATCATATGCGTTTAAGTGCCACAGAGGGATACTTCTATGAGGATAGCACTAGGTACCTACCTGGAGTGCCACATTACGAGCCAGCTCTGGGACTGGGAATCCCAACTGTTCCATGTATTTTGTCTCAGAGATAATTTCACTCAACATCGGATCAAAGTCCACCAGGTACTTTATCTGAATCCCTGAAAACCAACCAACAAAATGGTAACTGTAGAAAATCTCTTCTTTATTTTGAAACAGGAAAAACAAATCAGCTAAGGACAACATGGTTCACAGTCAGAGCTGTGTTAATTAGAACAAAGCTCACTGAGAATGCTGTTTTCCAGAACTGAAAAAACTCAATGATGATAATTTATCATTAATCTGAGAGGCTTCAAGATTGTATGTATATAACACAATGAATTATGACTAATGATAATACTTGATGATTGGTACATAACCATGATACAGTAATACAGTCACTATGATGAAAACTTGATGTATGTATAAATAATAAAATGAAAAAGAAATAGGAAATAAAAAGAAATTCAAATCGACAAGAAATAATTTTATCTAACATTGAATGAAAGGCACATGCAAGCAGAATAAAAAAAATATAACTGGTTGTTCATATCTTGCTAATGAAAATTCTGCTATTCTATGTAGTCTCAACATTCAGATCATCATCAAATAGAATTAACAAAAATTATAAAAATACTAAATTAATTAACTTGACAATCTGAAAAATGAAATTGATCTCTAACTGTATATCAAAGCTTACATCTAAAATTGCTGATTGTACTTTCACGAACTTCAAACAAGGTCGGGTAGAAGATTATATACAATGTAATATAAAGTTAATCTAAAAATTTGCCTTAATTTTCTGTCCCACTCTTCATGAGAACCAGGTCTATGATAAATTGATCTGTGATTATATTACATTTATCACACCAGTGGTTTTGTATTGGATTATGATGTTTGTAGGTACATTCATTGTAATTTAGGAATCTGAAAATATGACATTAATATTTATTCAACCTGAGATGTTTCATAAAGATAACACATATATGGGTCTAAGACTCACAGTTCTAAAGAAAACTTGTTTATGAAGGAACAAGTACAGATTTTGAAGTACTTCATCAACACAACATAGAATTATGACATCTAGAAGAAATGAAAGGTTACCTATAGGGGTAAAGGATGAGGTGGAGGTGGGGGGCTAGGGATATCTGACAACTATGTACATGTATATGCATAATTAATGAATTCAAATGGGATGACGTTGCATGTTCAATATCTACCATCACTCTGTTCCCTGCCAGTTAAAAAAAAAGTTCCTATATTGAAATGAAAAATTTGCTTAGTTCACGAATATCTTCTTATCAATGAAATTTTTCCCCCCTTTTTGAAAACTTACAAATTAAAGTAAGTTACTCCTAGGTATGAATATAAATGCTGGAAAGAAACACATGGCTTGAGATAATTTTATTCTTCAAAGCAGAGTGATGAAATATATGTTAACTTTTTTTCTTGATTAAGCTGGGAAAAAATCACAATACCAACATAACTAAAACAATAGAGTAAAATGTAGTAACATGTAATAAAGAGGGGTACATTACATCAGTAATAATAGGATATCAGGGACCTGTATATACAATGGGTTGGTTACTACATACACCATTTTTAATTGAAATATAAATATAAGGAAATTTCCACAACATTAGTAATAATAATAATATATATATAAATAATAATTTATTTTATTAGAGTGTCACACATTTGTTCAAACATACATAGGTAAAATATATTTGAATTAAAATGTCCAGCCTATTAGACTCATGAGACACTATTGTAAAAAAATATAGATGGCGTATTATAAACATAAGAATAATTAAATGCAAACTTATTTACACATCTAAAAAGAAACTGAGAGACTTCTTTAAAAAACTAAATATTGTGCTAGCTAAAACCGTTGTATTTCCTTGTTTGTCATTAAAAAATAAAATTTAGTAGGAATTTGGGAATGACAACTGTTGTTACAATGAACTCATTGGATTCAATGACATTTGGAAAGTTTCGGTAGGAACTTTCTGGGATCACAGAAAAAATAAACAATGAAGCAAAAATCAGCATCTGAAGAGGACTATTGTTTCATTTGAAGCCAGATATACACAATTCCAGTGATTGACATACACAAGCCAATCAAATATCTGTTTCTTGTCTGCACTAAAAATTGTCTAAAATTCAATTTTGATATTCTTATATGAATTATTATTTATAGAAATCTTTTGGAAATTTAATATTTCATATTATCCAAACATCAATTAAAGAAAAATATGTGCAGGAAATAGATAATTATTGGCTTGCTCTTCATTATTTAAAAAAAATGTGACTGGTATCAGGCCTGAAAGAAAGGTCATGGTACAGGTTGAACACTGGGATAATGTTATTGGGTCAAAAAAATGTCAAGGTAAGGGCACAGCAAACTGTGAATACTGTAGGCTGAAATCAAAAGCAAACAGCCAAACTGTGTGGGAAACTATCTCATTCCTCAATAATTGATAATCAAAACAGTTTTCATGATTGTGTGATTCATATAGATAGAAATGCCTACAGATTTGAAATATTTGGTTAAATACTACATGTTGTTTTTTTTAAGTTGGAAGTGTCAATATTATTACATGAATACATTTTCTAAATGGAATCTACACTATTTAGTCTATGATAATATAACTGATAGAAAAAAGTGAATAAATAATAATAAAAAAAAAATAATGACACAAACACTATTAATTACAACATACAATTAACAGTAATATATTTTTAGCATCAATGTAAGACATTATACCTTTAATAAACACATGAATTTTAGTGATGATGTAAAATTATTCTGCATAAAACTTTCATCATTATTCAACTGGAAATTGTATTCCAGATATCAATTGTTGAGTAAAATAATGTTTTCTTAATATTTTCATTGCTATTTGAGCATTTTTCTAACTGTGTCCATGAGTTTTTCCTTATTTTCTGTTTTTGATTACAATAAACTAATTTATAATATTTTCATTCAGGTATGAAAAGTAAAACAAACAATACGGAGAAAGTTTAGAATTTGCAGAATCTCACTATAAAGCAATTTTAGGATCAATATCAACGATGATACATAAAAGTGAAAAAAAAACCGGAGATATCTAAGTTCAATGACAGTGGTGCATGAGATCCTTGAACAGTTTGGCCACATTGCTACAAGTCTACCGAGAGTCACACGTGTTAGTTTCACACTGTTACCATGGTTACCATTATTGGTAGCCTGCTCTGGTTGGTCGGTCTGTGGTTGTTCTGGCTGCTGATTGGTTGGCTGTGTTGTGACGAGCTGGTGATTTGTGTTATCGGTACCAGTTACCACAATTTCTGTGTTAGGTAGCTTTACTAATCACAGAAAAACCACATGCAAAAATGTTAATGACTAACTTAAGTCTAATGCATGAAAGATGAAAAACAAATCTTAGACTATCAATTTCAAATTCAACAAATTGAAGCAAGAAACATTAACTTAATTGAATTACATAACTAAAGTAAATTATGAAATCTAACAAGCTCTGGTTAGGTTAAAGTAAGCAGCAAGTGAATCTACATAGTATAATGTGAATGTATATAGGTGTAGTTAGGGCCCAAAGTGACATCTTACAACCAGACACCCAGGAGATATCGCAGATATTTCTAGTACCTCGCATATATCAATACATTGTACCTGGTAGTGATTTATATTAAATGAAAAGAAAAAAAAAAAAAAAAAAAAAAAGAATTTTAGAAAAACATTTCAACACTGGTACCACTTTGAGCCCGGAGGAGTGAAGGTATAATATAAATGATAAGCTAGTTAATGACAAATAATGTTGTCAAATGTATGTTTTATTCTGTTTCATTTTTTCTGATGTACGAGTAGTAAAACAAATATCTAGTTTTATGTCATGTAAATAGATTTTTGTCTACATTTCTTTTTACTGTAATCTGATTTGTCAACCGATTGCAATGTGATGGGTAATGACATGTCTTATCCTCTAAAAAGGCCCATGTTATAGTGGGCAGTTATCAGGTCTCAAGTAATGTTTTTATTTCTTGTTTCTGTACCTTTGCCTGGAAGACTTTAAGCAATAAACTTAAGAAATATTCTAAATTTCATATTTTTAATATAATCATAAATGAGAATTGAGATCTAAGTGTTTAAATGCTCTTTAGCTGATGAAAAAATCTTCACACATCAACACATATATATATGATTAAAGATAAAATGTTAATCAGAAAATATAAATCAAATTGAAATGCTTTAAATCACACATCTTGTTAATATCAGGAAATTAATTACCAAGATCAAAAGTCAACCACCACAAAGAAAATTTTGCCAATCATGATATAAATCTTCCTATTTCATTTGCCATTCCCCTTCACTCTAAATTTTCAATTCAAGAAGTTTGGACTTTTGAGACGTAATATATTTTCAATATGCTCAAATTCTGAAATTGCTTTACAACCAAACCTCTAAAGCTGGACTCTTGGCTGCATTACTATTAGTTTGATTGAAATTCCTAATTAGCACCGGTCTAATCTTTCCATTCTCTTCACACATGTACAATGAAAATTAGAATTTTAATTACCTGCTTCGCCATGGTCATCATGTGCTTGCTGTGTGAGCTGAGAGTGTTGTGGCTTGACCAGTAGGTTTCGTTTTAGTAGGGAGGGCAGGACGAGTTCCACGTTTTCCTTCCAGGCCTCGTACTTCTGGTCCTCATACAGCTTCATCTGTTTTGCTACACTGAGGTACTTGGCACGTGCCTGAAAAATTAAATCATCAAACGAGATGCTCAGATAGTTTATAACAAAATTAAATCATCAAACGAGATGCTCAGATAGTTTATAACAAACCTATCTTACTAGTAATATATATTCCAATGTAATTTTTCCTAGCTATAAATACATTCTCTGGTAAAAAGAATTTGTTTGTAACAACTATTATACAGAAGATTTGTCAACCAGATTCTATCTATTAATCATATGTCTAAAAAGCTAAGAAGGCACAGTAGGCTTACATGTTTGCCCATCTCACTCTGCATCATGTCTTCCATTGTAAGGAATCGTACAATGGTATGTTTGATACGATGGAACAGAGACCGTTCCCAGAAGATGGCGCCAGCTACAGATGGATGGTTTTTGTGAAGAGGTGGATTATCACGGTGCTGTTGGAAAAGCTCGTCTAAAGCTGACACCTGTGGTAAAATAGTAAGTAAGCATCACTTGGCAATGAAATTTAAAAAAAACTATAATGTTTCTTACAAATTAGGTGCATCATCCACATGTATATTTGAAACCGAACATTACATTTTTCAATAGTTTAAAATATCAATTTCAAAATGGATTTCAATACCTCTTTTTCATACTGCACTAGAATATCTTTGAACTTCTGCATCATCTGTGCATTGATGGCCGCCCTAGATCGGATGTGTTTGAAGTTCTGTAACATGTCGAATGCCCCTTCAGCTGACCTCAGGGACTGGAATGACTCGTCAATAAACATGATGGCTTCGCCGTCGATGGAAGCCACTTGTTTGTCAAATTTGTCCATGATTTCAGACCGCCAAGAGGCTTTGTAGTTTGTCATGAAGGGGTCAAAACTGACCTGTGTTTTGTAAAAAGATTGATTAAGATCCATCACACAATCATATGCTTCGGTTAAGGTTTTTTTTTATATCATGAATTAGATGATGATAGATTTTCATCATGAAATAAAAATACCCTTACAATCATTAATCGTGATACTGTATACCTGGTATTTTTCGCCCCAGGTTATTTTTGCCCTTGAGCAACACAAAAGATATTCGCCCCGTTTTAAGTAGACGACCTGCGCATGTATACAGGTGGGAAACAGATTTCAAATACAGGTGTGATACAGGTGTGCGGGTTTACCAGCGTGAAATACAGATCACGGTAAGTTCATTAATAAGTCTACTTTATTTTGGGTTAGTGTATTGATATGTCTGTACTGTATTTATCATACAATAAGCGATATATTGGTGTATAGCAACGCTATTATATGATTTAGGTCAGGTGTTCGGTAGCGAGTTGTTTACAGGTAAGGAATGCGTGCACGGGTATGAGTGAGTACGAGTATTATATCGGGTGTGCGTGAGTTATTTACGAATATCTTACGGAGAAAGTCAGTAATTAGATATATTAAAGTGTACAATTAGTAAAAGTTATTCTTAAATGTGTATGTATTGAACATGTATGTAGCGATAACTGTGGGTGTTCGCGTATGTTTACACGGTAAAGTATGTACGTGTTTGTACGCTATGGAATGTAAAAGTAAATAGTTTAGAATGTTATATTTTAATAAGTCTTATTGTATATATTGTTAAATAACAATTAGTCATAGGATGTTATTATTATGTTGTAGCTTTTTCCGCTGTCATATCTACGATATGGTGAATGCTGACGACGTCAGAAACTATGGAAGCCTATATATACTGAGCTTCATTACTGTGGTCTACCTACTGATGGAAACCTGTATGGTACACACATATTGATGTGTTATTTATGGAAACCTGTCTGGTACACACATATTGATGTGTAATTTATGGAAACCTGTATGGTACACACATATTGGTGTGTAACTGATGGGAACCTGTATGGTACACCCATATTGATGTATGGAAACCTTTGTAGTATCGACCCATTCCAGGGTTTATATTAAGGTCATGTGATTTGACCTGTGACAGGCTGTGGTTTTGGTACATCTGTGTGATGTTTCGTGGATATGAGGACATACGGAAGCTGAACTACAGATCAGCAGATGGACTCATTGTTCAGGATCATGGACAACATTGTGTTGGATGAAGAGGCAACTGTTAAATGATGAACTGTGACATTGTGGAAAGCTAGACTGTTTAGGTGTTGTTTATAGGACAGTGTAGTGTATATAGAATAAATATATATATTTTATGTGTAATATAGTATTGGCTAATAGTGCATAGTGTCAATGTACAGGTGTGAGAGGATTGTGTATACAGTGTATGCTTGGGGATATTTGCGTGTGTTAGGATTAATCAGCTGTATATAAATAAATAAATGTATATATTTGTAATCAGCTGTAACTCATTTATTATTTCATAATTGCAAGCAATAACATTCGGTTACGTTAACACACAGTAGACTTACATGTTTCCCCATCTCACTCTGCATCATGTCTTCCATTGTAAGGAATCGTACAATGGTATGTTTGATACGATGGAACAGAGACCGTTCCCAGAAGATGGCGCCAGCTACAGATGGATGGTTTTTGTGAAGAGGTGGATTATCACGGTGCTGTTGGAAAAGCTCATCTAAAGCTGACACCTGTGGTAAAATAGTAAGTAAGCATCACTTTGCAATGAAATTTAAAAAAAACTATAATGTTTCTTACAAATTAGGTGCATCATCCACATGTATATTTGAAACCGAACATTACATTTTTCAATAGTTTAAAATATCAATTTCAAAATGGATTTCAATACCTCTTTTTCATACTGCACTAGAATATCTTTGAACTTCTGCATCATCTGTGCATTGATGGCCGCCCTAGATCGGATGTGTTTGAAGTTCTGTAACATGTCGAATGCCCCTTCAGCTGACCTCAGGGACTGGAATGACTCGTCAATAAACATGATGGCTTCACCGTCGATGGAAGCCACTTGTTTGTCAAATTTGTCCATGATTTCAGACCGCCAAGAGGCTTTGTAGTTTGTCATGAAGGGGTCAAAACTGACCTGTGTTTTGTAAAAAGATCCATCACACAATCATATGCTTCGGTTAAGGTTTTTTTTTATATCATGAATTAGATGATGATAGATTTTCATCATGAAATAAAAATACCCTTACAATCATTAATCGTGATACTGTATACCTGGTATTTTTCGCCCCAGGTTATTTTTGCCCTTGAGCAACACAAAAGATATTCGCCCCGTTTTAATTTTGCCCTAAACTACTTTTAAGAAATGTCTTTTCCTCGTTTATAATCGGAAAATTCTGTTCAGAATTCTCTATACAATTGCACTCGGAACACTCAGGATTTATCGAGTTCCCCCATTTTCTTTTCTTTGCATATCCCGCTGAGGTGTGAAATGTAATCAGGTGTGAAATAAACAATGTTTATAATTACCTGTGTTCAGATTTACTTTTAGTCTATATTGATTCAAATAGTATCAGGTATGTATGGTCGATTTTAAGCAAACAAGGAGTGGCATGTTCACCGTGCCGTGACTAATTACTGACTTATAGTGTTTTCTCTTGTTCATTTGTCATCGATGGAAGCCACAAGCAACGGTGAACTCATAAATCAGCCTTCACAATGGCAAGAATTTGATGCTATTTTGTGTGCATCATTTTAAAAAATGACTGGATTTTAATGTAACTTAGTATTTATAGTTTTTTTTTTAAAATCAAATAGACTAAACATAGTACGTTGTCTTAGCCCATATTCTCGATTAAACTCAACGCGATATTGCAAATTTACTAGGCGTAGATTTAGATCTAGATTTTATTTCACATGCATAGATTAGAATAAAACAATAAATTATTTTTTAAATTTAGTGTAAATATATAACACTTGTTGCTTGTAATTGTACTGCATAGAATAAGACACACTTTAAAAGTACGAGGGTATGTTTTCGATCCGACTACAATTAGCCTAGGTACGATATCCTGCAATTGAGCTTAACATTTTCCCCATCATCTTAAATTCGCCCATCATCAAAGGGCCAAAAATGGCGAAAATTAAACGGGGGCAAAAATTACCAGGTATACAGTATGTATATCAATATCAGGTGTTCAAGGGGTTTTTTGGCAACACTTTACTAACCTGCTTGTATATATTGAAAGATCTCACCCACACTTCATTATAAAACAATTTAGACTCAAATCAATTAAATGCATTTGATATTTTCATAATTAGATGGCTTATCTGATACATGCTATAATTATCTATTTTAAACTTACCTCCTCAAGAGGTTTCACTAGAGCGTCCACTCGAAGTAGCACCTCCTCAATTCTCTTTGGATCTCCGGTCACTGCCTTTAGTTCTGGCCCAAAGATGTTATAGAACTCCTCAAGTACCTATCAACATTACAAACCATCACTAGTTTGGGAATACATTGGGGAAACAAGAACTTACACGGCCATGTAAATATAACAAGCCAATAACAAGCCATACCTATCAACATTACAAACCATCACTAGTTTGGGAATACATTGGGGAAACAAGAACTTACACGGCCATGTAAATATAACAAGCCAATAACAAGCCATACCTATCAACATTACAAACCATCACTAGTTTGGGAATACATTGGGGAAACAAGAATTTACACGGTCATGTAAATATAACAAGCCCAAGGATTATATTGTATATATCCTTTAACAAGCCAAGGGATTATATTGTATATATCCTTTAACAAGCCCAAGGATTATATTGTATATATCCTTTAACAAGCGAAAGGATTATATTGTATATATCCTTTAACAAGCCCAAGGATTATATTGTATATATCCTTTAACAAGCCCAAGGATTATATTGTATATATCCTTTAACAAGCCCAGGGATTATATTGTATATATCCTTTAACAAGCGAAAGGATTATATTGTATATATCCTTTAACAAGCCCAAGGATTATATTGTATACATACATTTTAAACTGGTGAGAATAGTTTTCAAACTCATGAGTACAAAAAAATATACCTCTGCTACGTCATAGAAGTTTTGACAGATGCTAGCCATATAATCTGTTCTCTCAAATAGTTTCCTTCTGTCAAACTCCCACCGCTGGTCACGGCCAGACGCCTCAATCTTCGCTCGGACATCAAAGTAGGATTCTTTCCACACGAGTAACATTTTTTTCGCCTCCTGAGTTTTCCTCTTCACCTCCTCAGTACCCTCTCTGGATGGTAGAAACAAGACAGCTTTAGCTAATCACAGTACCCTCTCTGGGGGGGTAGAAACAAGACAGCTTTAGCTAATCACAAGTGCAAAACATTCATCAATAGTTTTGTTATTGTCAATAAGTAGAGACAATCAAAATAATTTATGTGGACAGCAACGTAGTCTGGTCTATTAATGTTTGAAAACCAAAAATAGATCAATGTAGGCAAATAATTTATCTGAAAATCCACCAGGTTTTTACAACTTCATGTTGGCAAATTATTCACATCTGAAATTTCACCACCTTTTTTACAATTTCTTATTCAGAGTATGCTAGTGCATGTACATTTTGATAAATTCTACAAACTCAATCCATCGTATATCTAACAGTATATACATGTACATGTATATATCATACTGAAGCTGCAATAGATATATAATCATAACTAGCTCAAATATAAAATCTACTAACTCTACGAGGAGTTGTATCCTTTTGGTAAACAGTTTGTTGATTTAGCTTACTGAATATGCAGAACAAAAAGGTGTTTAAACAGTGACAATAGCTGATCTATTACTTTATTATGATGTGTAATTATTAATTTACTTACTCAGGTCATTGTCTGGCTGTAGTATCATGTAATTTTTCAAAAGAACTTAATTCTTATTCATTTTTTATTGCTCCAGTGTTGGATTTTCAGCAATCCATTGATGTGCAGTTTCAAATTAAGAGGCTTCAAAATATGTCCTTAAACATCTTATTGCTGGCAGGCATTTAAAATAGTAGCTGAGGAAATACTTCATTTTAAAAAACCTCCAGAACCGAGATTATTCTTAAAAAGTCAATACCAGGAAAGTTTTGTGGTTCAAAAGCCTGTGTTTTTGAAATTTGCCAATTCTAAGTTTTGTTCTGAAAGAAAAGACTTACTTGAATAAAAAGACTTTCTTGAATAAAAAGACTTACTTGAATAAAAGACTTACTTGAATATTGTCCTGATGTTGATGACACGTGCCACACGTTCCGCAAGCTCCCATGCAATTCTCTCCATCAGTGGTACCATCCGTTCATCCTTATTGTAATGTCTGGAGATTATCCATACCATACGCAGAGCATTCATCATTGAAGGAATGGTTTCTATGACAACCTGAAATGTTGCACCATGGGTAATGTTTTTGAAGTGACGCTCCAATGTTGACAGAAAACGGACATTGTCTTTAGCCTCAACATAAAGTTTATTGAGTTCTGATTTGATGTCATCAAAGTCATTCTCCACATGATTGTACACTTCCAGCATCTGTGCAACCTTGGGAATCTTCAGCTGTTCTGTCAGTGCACTTAGAGCTGCGTTTCTTTCTCGCCAGAAATCAATCTCGGCCAGGGGTCCTTTACCTAGGGGTACCTTTTTCATCTGTGTCTCTAAAGCACCTCTGATCCGTTTGGCCCAGTCACCACATGTTTCTCTGATCGTTTGCATCAAGTCATTATTAGCAAGCACTTCTTCAACATTGTCACTGATTTCAATATCTGGGATATCAAGTCGAACTTCACCTTCAATTTGCTGTATTGTACGGTTAATGCTGGAGGCAAATTTTTGCATGTTGATAAGGAATTCATCACGCAGCAGGGCCTTAGCACGAGATTCAGCCACATTGACCTTGTCTTTAGAATCATCCCCTTCTCCATCACCATCAGTTTTTACAGATGTTTGTGTGTCAGTCCGACTGGGTGGACTTACCTCTTTAGTCCGTACCTCACCATTTCTTTGTTGATTATAGGACAACAGTGGCATGTAGACCTGTGAAAACATCCATGTAAATACACTGTCAACACTGTGACACGTACACAACCATTTAATTTTAAACCGTGGAATAAATTTGATCTGAAAGTGGTAAGGACTATCAAATGTAGAACACAATAGTGCTAAATACTACTGGCTTCACTAACATAAGTTAAGTGATAATAAATTCTTGGATAATTCTCACTACTCATTTGCATTATCCCCTCCCCAAACAAAAAAATCTCTATAATTATTAGTGATATACATATTTTTTAATATATTTTGTACACACTGAATCATCCTGTTCATATATAATCATGTAATATTTTCAAAGAGGATTTACCAGGATAATGGGAGAAAACAATAAGCTGGCCAATTCAAATATCTGATACAGGTTGGATGTGACTGTTGGCTTTCCGTTGTAAGTGAGATTCAAACACAGCTAAATAGTCATCTTGACTTCAAACATTATCTTATACATTCATGACAAACACCATAAAGATCAACATCTGAACTGATCAGAAACATACTTGTGAGATGATCTGTTCCAGCATGACAAGGGAGTGTCCATTGAGGATACCGATCTCGAAATACGATGGCAGCGTCTCATCTGCCTCGTCGACACTGTTGGGGAGAGGTACCATTCCTGGGGTGTTCCTCAGGAAGTACACACAGTCCTGGTCGGCTAACTCCTCTGGCAGATGTTGATAACACATGTACAGGTAGGTACGCATCACCTTCTGTTTGATGATTTTCTGGAGATTATGTAAGTATGGATGAATTAGATGAAAATGCTTTCCTTACAAACATATAATTGTCTTTCATGGTTTATTTAAACATTACTCTGACCCGATACCCCAAATCACTATCTCCCTATTTTGATAGCAAAGATTCCTATACTGTTAGTGGAAATAAAATGCTTACCTTCAGGCCCATTTCAGGCTTGATTTCACAAAAAAATTAAATACACTAATTTTGAATTTTTTCCATGACTATAGTATTATCAGGTAAGCAGATATATCCTTAATTTATTCCACTAACCAAAACATTTTGTGTCTGGTAGTCTAGTTTAGGATCTCTTCCCACTATATCCAAATCTCATTTGAACAGCTAGATAGACTGAAATAATCAGCTCAAATTGTCTTTTTAAGAACAATGTCTGGTACAAACAAGAAGAGGTAAACTTCCCTCCTGAATGGTTTTAAAATCATTTCTTGTCTGAAAACAAAATCTTATCATGACACTTTTTGTTTTGATGCTGGATTCAATAACATAACTCACAGTTTTGGGTAACTTGTTTTCTTGTTCATCTTCCTCGCCTTCTTCCTCTCCTTCAGCAGCTGCAGCCTCTCCTTCAGGGACGGGTGTCTTGGTAGCATCTTCGTCCTTCTGTTCATCACTAGTAGGTGTGTCCTTCCCCTTCTTCCTTTTTTTACCTGAAACACCATTGTTCACTTAGACACATCAGGATAAGATTCATTGATCTTTGATAAGAAATCATGCAACTTTATTTACCTTGAATTAATTTACAATTCTTTGTGAAAAAAAAGATGCATGATAAAAAAAAACAAAAAAAGAACAAGAACTTAGACACACCAGGTTAAGAGAATTCACTGATTTTTTAGAAGAAATTATGCGAATTCATTAACCTTAAGTTAATTTACAATTCTTTGTGGAAAACTTGATGCATGATCATGAAAAAAAAAACCCGAAAAAAACCCCAACAAATTGAAGTACTGTGTCTTTGTTTACCTGTGCCCTTTCTGGGTGTTTGATCTTCTCCATCACCAGTGCCTGTTGGTGAGGACACAGGGAGGGGTTGGTCGCCACCTTCTCCTTCCCCCTCACCCCCTTGTTGTTCACCTTCTCCCTCTCCAGCATCTTCCTCCTCCTCTATGCTGGGGATTTCTGGCTCTGCACCAAAATAAATCATTCCCTCAACATGAACAACTCTCAATGTAATCAAATTTTGTGGATTTTTGTTAATGTTTATTCAATCAAAGATGGTAAAAGGAATGGTGATTTAAATCTATCTTTAGTTAGTAGATACCAGAAAGACTGCATTCAATCCTCAGTACTTTTCTGGTCATAAAACCTTTAGCAAATTATTGAATGTTTATTTTGATGAAAAAATTATCATTGATTGTGCTTGTTGTTTCCTTAATCCATTTAAGATTTTTTTTTTTTTGAAATGGTAAAATAATATCATAATACATGTAATTAATTAAAATAAATATTGATAGTGCTCACATCTAGAAACACACATTGATAAAATATGTCTGAAAAAAAAAAAATGAAATAAAATGTAATTAAGCTCATATATCTGCAAGCACCAACTGCAATGACTTGGCAAACTTTTTCATAAAGGCGCAAGCATACAAATTCTAAAATAAATGGTAGCAAAATGTACATAAAAATCAATGAATTTCACGAGTGCTTTAATTACCGACATAGTCATCTGAGTCATCAGAGTCTACAAAGGACAATTAGCTTGTATGTTGTGATTACATTAAATAAAATACACTAATAATTTTCTAATAATGATACAAGTTGTGACAAATGTTGATGTTTGTTCATGCAGATATGTTTTTACATTTTTCATTTGGAACATAAAAATTTGAATTTTCACATGGAGTAAACAAAATTTGTATCACTAATTTATATGAACTAGGACATATTACGTACCGTATTTGACCTAATAAGGGCGCAGGGCGCGAGTAATTGACAGTGGGGGCGCCCTTATTAAGATTAGTTATTCTGAAGTTTTATGAAACAGACTATACCTTATAGCAGAATACACAAGGTTGTGGAAACGGTAAAATATTCAGTCATAAAAATATTCCAGATGAAGATATCTATTCATTATCAAATATTCAGCTTAAACATCACTTGAATACTCCTGTAAACTTGTAAACCATGCCAGCTGATCTTTTAGACCAGAGAACGTGTGTTCCACCATTTATGTTCAAATGGAACTCTTTTGTGTTCTATTTATAGAAACAGGTAATTTCCCAGATCATATCAGACATCGTTTTTTTTGACCTTATAATTGATTTACAATGTCTTTTACTAGCTTTCTGTTCTGAACAAAAGTTATTTATCAACAAGAATGAAGTCTTTACTTTATCTTCAAATAAAGATGGTAAGTTATTATTTGTATACATGTGTGTTTAGTTTTGGGTGCTCTTTGCACTGACATGTCATCTATAGCCTGTAGGAATACACAAAATGTGGCGAAAACATGTGTTCCAGTTACTTAATATGCTGAAGAAAATTGAACACATAAAGTAGCAAAATATTTCACATGAATTATTACTTTTGAACACCATTTTGACACCATTTTGTCACTCAGTCAAAGATTTATTTCCTTGAAAAAAGGTAGGGGCGCCCTTATTAGGGCAGGCGCCCATATTAGGTCAAATACGGTATATATTAACTATGTGTTATCAAGTTGTTTCCAAACTTCATTAGTAAAATCAGTGTTGAATAATCATATTTTTTTTTTATAAATCAGTTATACCTTGTGACAAAATTTATCTGTTAAACTACACTGATCACATGTTTTCCATGCAGTTAAATAAAATTATTCAGAAAACTAGAGAAAATAACTACATGTATGTATAAACAAAATTCTACCAATTTAAAAATTATCCAATACACATGCATCTATAAAAATCATATAAATATATTATGATTGTCTGAAATTATTACAATTCTCTTAACTAAAAAGTTTATTACAATAGCCTTGAATAGGTAAACTTACGTATCTGGTATCTAAGATGTTTTATTGCACAATTAACTGATTTAAACTTTGCACATCAGTTTTATTTGATGCTCTGGGAACACAAAAACTGATAAGATTATAGTGTTGGGAATCGGTTGAAATTTTCTGATCGATCATCACTTGTGTGTAACCAATCGATGATCGATTAAAATTGATTAATTTCCAAATGTATTTTTTGTATTCATGTCTCAATATTTTGTGAAATGCTTTCAACAACAATTTCAGTAACTAATAAACTGTTATACCTACATGTATACCATCTTCCTGTGTGTTTATTTGTTTATTACACACACAAAAAATGAACCAAAATTGTTTTTTTAATAATTTTATTCAACACAGAAAAAAATAACAAAAGGATTGTTCATTGGAGTATTAAGCTAACTGGAAATTTTGGCACGGGCTGTAAAATGCTTTAATCCATCCGTTATCGAAAGTCTAATATACTTTGAAAACGAAAGTAGAACTGTGACTAACCATTGAAGTAATACGACTTTCTGCACATTTTACAAGTTGTTTTCGTCATATTTAAAGTATCTCTACTTAACGGACCTTCTGCTTCTAGTTTTCATTAAAAACCAAAATGTTTCCATACAATAGACCCTGTCTGTTTACCGAGAAGAAAGATCATATACGTTAACGTTGCTTCCATGGCTAGTCGCTTATGATCTTACAAACGAAATCTTCGCCATCGGTACGTTTACATTCCTCCTAGTATTACAACACTGTACCAGTTATTGTGACGATTGATTTTGTATGATACAAGCATAACCATTTCCTGCAAGCGACTGTGTTGTAGACATTGTCAAGCTGAATTTGCGTATGTTTATCTGAAACCCGGCTAATATATTTTCATAAAACCTGATGTAGGGCACTTCCGACGAAACTCAATTACAGATTTCTTACTCGATTAATTGATCAAACGTTTCAAACAAGTGATACTCGACGAACTCGATTAATCGGAACATCACTAGAAGATTATATATGAGTTTCTTATTTCTTAACTTTTAATTACTGACAACGTCTTCATGATATCAGGTGTAACTCTTTTAAATATTAGCTACAATTTACCACTTTGCTAGAGACAAATTCTTCTTTAGATTGATTGGTTGAGCATAACACACAGGGCTTCTACTTCTCATAGACAAATAATTAATTTTCCATTGTTTGTACACAGAATGCAGCTTTCTGATTGGTTGGGATTTTTTTTCCATACCACTATAAAAAAAAATTCCGACAATTGACGTTGTGTATTGATTTGAGAAAAAGAATCCCATATAAAACCAGTAAAATTGTATATAAAACATGTTTTAAATTAGAAAATTATTTATAAGCGTTGTCAATTATTTTTAGATTCACAGGGGTATGAAAATTTTTTTTGCAAAATTCTAGCGGATTCATACAGTTTCAACTTTGCAAACAAAATTTTTTTCATACCTCGATGAAACTAAAAAAAATTGATATCAATGCTTAAATAAGTCAAGAAATAATCTTTAAGCTAGGTATGATACCAGGTAATATCCCAAAAATGCAACTACAGTGCAATTTCCCAAAACCACACCTTCTCAAAAACTTATCATGCATCAAAATGATGATAAATGTATGTTCAACCGGTCTTGTTTGCAATGAAATAAATACCCTTTATCGTGCCCTATAAACACAGAATGTAGCGACTGGCCAGAGACAGATCTTCGCTGATGACAGCATTGTTAAATCACAAGTGATCAGCATCAGAACTGATATAATAAGCTTATTTATTTTTTCATAAGTTCTGCATTCTATGTATTCATTAACTTCGATAAAAAACCATCATCTGTCCAGATCAAAAATTATCCCCAAATCCTATTGTATCCCAACCAGTCAAAATTGACCACTTCTCCAAACTGAACGGACAGAACCCACTCTAATCAGTACAGATATTTACAAAAGCCGTATGAGGTCAAATTTGAAGTGGCGAAAAAATTATAAAAAGTTGTTATTACGAGAGAAAAAAAGTCATTATTACGAGGAAAAAGTCGTAATTACGAGAAAAAAAAGTCGTAATAGCGAGAAACTTATTCGTAATTTAGCGAAACTTACACAATAAATCGAAAAACTAACATGTTTTTATGCAAAACTAGCGTGTTATATCGCAAAACTAACGCGTTGGTACGCGGAACATACGCATTTAATTATTTGACTGATTTTTCCTCCTTTCCTGATTGGACAATTTTAAGCATTCTCACTTTGCTCAAATATTATATCAACCCGGAATCCGCGCTGCAGGGTGATATAACCATCCAACATCTCAATTACGTACCCAAATATAGTAAGAAGGGACCTTCTCACTATCCGGGACGTCAAAATGTATGCTTACATGAACATGTAGGTATCTGCTCCCCGACAGAGTTCAGTAGACTTAATTTGTAAATGTTGTTACATTTTGTTGAATTTTAGCAATAATAAATAGCGAAGTTTAAACTCATTGCTGATTTTGTCTTATATTAGTTGTCATTTTTGCCAGTTGATCACTATCATCTATTCAATCCTATTACTGGTATGAGAATCGTTCTGTAATATGAAAATGTTGCAATATAATAAAGCAGTTATCAACTTGTTTTCAGGTGAATGCGATGACCTTCGGCCTCAGGAAATATCATTTTCGAGTTGATAAATCATCATATTCACCTGAAAACAGGTCGATAATTGTATAATACCATGAACCTTTTGCGTTATTATGCGAAGAAGGTTATATAAGACGGTGAAATGGTTTCTGAGTATCAGATACTGTCTGTAAATATGGAGGGCGAGAACAAAGATTTTTTTTCTGTAGTTCATCGAGAATGAACAATGCAACATCGTATATATCCGAGTACTTATTTCCTTCTTGTTAAACACGCTCATTTCAAATATCGTTTAAGTGTTGACTTGCTTAGAACAACTCTATCTACTATTGCTAAAAAAAACCTCAAAATTTCAGCTTGGGATAGACCAAGCTTAAAATGTAATCTCACTAAACAGGGGTCGACATTAACTTTTTTCTGCACTTGTCCATTTGGACAAGTAACATTTATATTCACTTGTCCGAATGGAATTATCACTTGTCCTACTTGAAAATTTTCAATTAAGTTTAATGATGTTTTTCAATGTCTGTGTACATGTGTCATGCAGTAAAACGATAACATTGCAATGACAACTATATTACTGATATTTATTGGTGTTTTGTCCAAGTTACATAATGAAGAAGAAAAAAAATGCTGACTGCCTATTTTCGATTTACAGAAACTAAACTAGTCTTATAAGAATAGAAATAAACTGACTAAAACATGAACAAAATTGTAGAAATGCAATAGTGCATAAATATCTGAAATACTATATTTGCTAAATTTTGCAATAAATAGCGAGCCAGATAGTATCAGCATATGTCGCCACTTTAGTCCTTCAAATTCACTTACAATTTCCTTGTACGCTTTAATTCATATTCCCTTTTTTTCCAATATGCATATTCAATTCAAAGACACGAATGGGGCTGATTGAATATTTTCGAAAAATATGGAAAGTTTAGTTATCTGCATAGTGTTCTGAATTTTCGTTTCTTTTTTATCATAAGTATAAGGTGAAGTCTTGTGAATGTTGATTTCAGAATATAAATAAACAACACAAACACAATATTTGTTACTTGTCCCATCGGACAAGTGTTTCTTGTCCCATCGGACAAGTGTTTTGATACATTCACTTGTCCGACAGCAATTTAGTCTGGTACCGGACAAGTGGAAAAGCCTTAATGTCGACCCCTGCTGACTAAACTGTTGTGCCTTATTTCGATACTCTTCAAAAGTAGCCGACACTTCTATAGATATATTTTTGCAATATTGGTTTCACGTAATAATGACTTTATTTTCTTGTTATTACGACTTTTTTCTCTCGTAATAACAAATTTTTTTTCTCGTTTTTAGGACTTTTTTCTCTCGTATTAAATAACAACTTTCTCTCTCGTTTTTACGACTTTTTCTCTCTCGTAATAATTAACAACTTTAATTTCTCGTAATAACAACTTTTTTTCTCGTTTTTAGGACTTTTTTCTCATAATAAAGACTTTATTTTCTCATGATAACAACTTTTTTCGCCATTTCAAATTTGACCTATCTCAGCTTTCGTAGATATTCATGTACCATTCATGATTGGTTTAGAGAAGTTCCACTGGAACGGGACAAAAAATATGTTTTGTTGCATCGCAAAATTATCTGGGGTGAATTATAGAGTGCAAATGGTTACCTAATTTGTATGCCTACAATATTACAAAAACAAGACACCATGCATATCATACATTTTTACAAATTGCAATATATGCAGACTTAATTAAGGTTCTGTAGATTTTAAGCTTCTGTGTCCTTTTTAATCAATAAAATACGAAAAGAGAGGGAAATCCTAATGTTAAGACGGTCTTGGCAACAATTTAGATTAACCAAAACTTTTATGTATCGCATAGGTTTTTTTTTATCTTTTTAAAAAACAATAGGTTACTTACAACTCCATAATTGTAATTCATTAATTATTTAAAATAACAGTATTTACCGCATTCTACTTCAACTTCTTCTTCCTCTTCTCGTATGATTTTATAGAAAAGAATAGAAGATTCATGTTCCTCTGGTGTATCGTTCAGAAACTTTCCAAGTTCACGTTCCTGCTCTCCGTCATCCCTTTCAAGAAGATCTTCAAACACGTCATTTTCTTTAATGTCCAGTGCCAGTGACACTTGTTTGCCGATCCACTCAAATCTTGGATCATCCATCTTGCTAGAAATTCTGTACTTTTAAATATTTAGATTCATTTCCAGCGGGCACCGTTCATTTTTGCTGTCGAATTACTGCTACTTCTATATCAATGAGCGAATAAAGTGCGTCATTTCATCGGGTATTTTTAAGGTTTTTTGTTCGTGTTTCCAAAAATTATCAAAACAAATGTATGTTATATTGTATTAAGTATTTCATTTTGTGACCTTAGTTGTTATTGAGCCCTTGTTTGCCAATTATTTTTTTGATAAATCATTCCGCTGTTTTTGACGGGACTATTTTTCATTTTTTTTGTGGATGTCGCCATGTTGTATAAAGCTGTAACTAACGGTAACCAACTTCATCCGTTCGGAGTTTTTCTAGTGTCGACCTTAGTAATACGCAAAATCCAGAGAACACCCACAATGCAACTTTACAAATGTCAGCGCCCATTGAGACCAACGACAGTAGTCCACAGGCCTAGGATGGACAACTTGGGAATAATTATCGGAATCTTATCTTTTACGTTACCTGCAATATATTTTCTTAAACATATGAGTATGTTCAAAAGGACTACGAGATCAGATTTAACGGACACGTTTAAGAAGTGTGGAAGTCCAGGATGTGTTAGATGTAACTTGTATGATAAAGTTTTGACGAATGCTAAAAATCGTCTAGGAAAAATATACAAACACAGCACATATAAGGCAAGATTTACAACGGATAAAGGAGTCACTAGAAAAGAACATATCTGCAAAATCTGTTCAGAAACCAGAAGTATTCTATCTTAAAGGCCTTTCAGTTATGCAATGGTGGACCTCAAACTTTCACTTTACAACTGACGTGGGAAAATTGGAAGATAATTTCAGAACAATTTGTCAAGAATTTCATAATGTAAATTCAAACTCCCGTGCTTTGTGGAAAGTCAATAAAACACCCAATGGTCAATGGAAAGTCTTACACTTGGTTAATCAGGGTAAAGTGGAGAGAAATATGGTTGATCTGTGTCCAAATACATTCAATATTGTCTCCTCCCTCCCCTCTCTCATGGAAGAAAATGTGTTTGCAAATGTTGCTTTCTCTGTTATTGAACCGGGTACTGTTATAACCGAACATTATGGTCCAACTAACATCAGACTGAGGTGCCATTTAGGTAAGTGTATAGAAAATAAAAGGCATCTTCTGATGATTACCAATACCATGTACCCTATTATATACATATTTTTGATCAGATTTGCAACGTATATGAAAAAAGCTATTACAACTTCCAGTACTTTTTATTAACCTTTCAGGAGAGTGTTGTATTGAAAACCCTTGGCAAGCGAAGAGGTGCCATGCCATGCTTGTCATCAATTTTCATCTATGTGTAGGAACTCAGAATTAGGAAAATAC
Organism: Pecten maximus; assembly: GCF_902652985.1. NCBI lineage: Eukaryota > Metazoa > Mollusca > Bivalvia > Pectinida > Pectinidae > Pecten > Pecten maximus. The sequence goes on along the minus strand of NC_047022.1, from coordinate 25,378,659 downwards.
TTGTATTTTTTTTAAATGATGAAAAGTATATAACATTTAACTGATCAGAGCAATGAAAATTACATGTACTTATGAATTGGGTTAGTTAATTTCATGACTTGTTGTATTTGTAGGTTTAGTAACTCCCAAGAGTTGTCATCTGCGTGTTGCTGGGTCTTGCTGTCAGTGGAGGCAGGGGGCGTGCCTCCTATTTGATGACTCTCACCTCCACAGTGTTGTACACGAAGGAGAAGATCCAAACCAGTGGAGAGCTGTTTTAATTGTAGATCTCTGGCATCCCAATGTGACTACAGCAGAGAGGTCCATTATTAACACAATTTTCAAATCAGATCCATAAAACATCAAAGAAAAACTGTCATTTTACAGTGTTTTTTGTTGGTCAACTAATTGTTAGCCATTTATATATATAGTCTCTATACAATTCACTTAATATGTAACTGGATTTGACCTTGACCTCTTTCTGTTGATCTTAAGGAAACAAACTTATTTATAAACACATTATTTTACATGAATCTTTGATTAGTGTGATCATGTAGTTCATGTTGGCTTTGCCTAATTTTTCCATAGGTTGCAGACCTACTTGAAAATATAACATGGATAGTATCTGGTTTCTTGATGGAATTTTCAGATCTGCTATATCATGTAGGTTTTGGGTATGAAATGACTTTCAATGTCCTACTGCATACTGTTTCTGCTAGTTGTAAAGAACTAGAACTGTCGCCAGGATGGCTGACTAATACCCCCGCAATCTGCACGAGTCAATGGTGAATTGGAACTGTTAATTAGAGGCTAACTAAGATAACCCAGTAAAATAGTGACCAGCTGCCATAGCAACCATAATTTTGAAAAAAAAAGAAATCAGCATGCACATCTACACATGGTCCTCTATATTTGTGTGAAGTTTCATTGAAATCGGCCCTTCGGTTAAGGAGGAGTTGTCCAGACAAACTTAAAGTTATGGTTCTTATCAGAAAACCTGTTTATAGTGACCAGTTGCCATAGCAACCATCATTTTGCAAAAAAAACAGAAAGTGGCATGCACATCTACATGCACATGATCATTAATATTTGTGTGAAGTTTCATTGAAATCGGCCCTTCAGTTTAGGAGGAGTTGTCCGGACAAACTTAAAGTTATGGTTCTTATCGGAAAACCTGTTTATAGTGACCAGTTGCCATAGCAACCATAATTTTGAGAAAAATAAAGTGGCATGCACATCTACACATGGTCCTCTATATTTGTACGAAGTTTCATTGAAATCGGCCCTTCGGTTTAGGAGGAGTTGTCCGGACAAACTTAAAGTTATGGTTCTTATCAGAAAACCTGTTTATAGTGACCAGTTGCCATAGCAACCATCATTTTGAAAAAAAAGAAAGTGGCATGCACATCAACACATGGTCCTCTATATTTGTGTGAAGTTTCATTGAAATTGGCCATTTAGTTTAGGAGGAGTTGTCCGGACAAACTTAAAGTTATGGTTCTTATCGGAAAACCTGTTTATAGAGACCAGTTGCCATAGCAACCATAATTTTGAGAAAAATAAAGTGGCATGCACATCTACACATGATCATTAATATTTGTATGAAGTAAATTTAGTTTCATCGGAATTGGCCCATCGGTTTAGGAGGAGTTGTCCGGGCAAAATGCGTCTACAGACAGACGGATGGACAGACAGACAACCTGATTCCAGTATACCCCCCTAACTTCGTTGCGGGGGTATAAAAAAAATCCTTTTGGTAACTATCAATGTCATTTTCCTGTCTTTTCTTGTTCACTGAAAGGCTGTAATAGCAGACACTAAATCCTTTAATAAGAATAAACAACTAAGTAACTAAAAAGGCTAAAAATAATACTGAAACAACTTAAATATCATCTCATTCACTTTATTTGTACAGTTGCATTATAATCCATTTAGGTTTTCTGCACTAATAATGCAGGACCTTATCAAATTTCTTCACAAATAACTGAAGAACAAAATCTGTCAAATGGTATACCCATATTGAATATTTTACATCTGAATACAATCTCATTTTTTTACAGGGAAATAAATATAGAGTTAAGATTTTCTTGGTGTTCTAAATTAGTGACATGACTTTGAGCCGTCATGCTATAAAACAAGCACAGGGACATTGTTTGGAAAAAAGTATATGTTCACAATAACTATTTTGATTTCATTATTATTCACAATTATATTCTCTGTGTACATGTAAATAGAAATTCAAATTCATTTCACACATTCAGTTTTAAATCTCTTCGAAGTATTTAAATCGTACACATTGATACATTAACAGCAAACGGTAATAGAGTACACTTAACTGGTAATAATTAGTACTTAAAGCATTGCGATAAACAAATCACGATAATCATTGTTCTCATTGCAATTTTAGTACATCATTTTCTAAAACATTGTACATTATTTTGCACACTCCAACTAATTAATTTGATGAAATATCAATTTTTTTTGACATTCTAAGATTTGAGTGTGTATGTATTGCTGCAGTGTTTTTATCAGCTAACATGTTTATACCCCAAAATTTTAATACAAATTCATACAGTGTGGACTTCAGCTCTCATGTAAACTTATTAACAGTACTGCTAGAACAAAGTTCAATCCCAAATATAAAGCATTTCATTTCCAACATTATTATCCCTTATATGAATGTCCCCATGTACCAACAGTCAAACACTATTAAAGGAGGGTAAATACTGACAAAATAATGTTATATACCGTATATGACCTAATAAGGGCGCAGGGCGCAGGTTATTGACATTGTGGCGAAAACTTGTGTTCCAGTGACTTAATTTGCTGAAGAAAATTGAACACATAAAGTAGCAAAACATTTCACATGAATTATTACTTTTGAACACCATTTTGGCACTAAGACAAATATTTTTTCCTTGGAAAAAAGGTAGGGGCGCCCTTATTAGGGCAGGCGCCCTAATTAGGTCATATACGGTAGTATTTCAGTCCACTTTAATCCCCAATTGATCAAAGTCTGATTTTCACCCAAATATTAGTTGAAAATCGCCTGTTTTACAGTACATTCTATTTGAGGAAACATAAACTCCTGTCCATTCAATCTCGAACATATAACCTAAACAGGAGTGTACAAATCTGAGAGTGAATTAATGGCTGGGACCAGTAGATTTTATATTTGCAGTGTCTGGGGTTGATGAATAATTTTCATTTATAGTGAAAATACTGTAAAGGTGTTGGCTTGTACATTGTTTCCCACAAGTGCCTGTAGTTAATACCAAACTATATAAGGAATTGTGCACTCCTATCTTACCTTTACTCAAAACATTACGCTTACCACTATTTACATGTAATCATGAATTAGGACTATTCATGGGGCAGTGAGGATCTTGTACTAGGTAATATTTGAGGGGAAAATTAGAGATGATGGTAGTATAGGTTGGTCACAAAAAATATATCCCTGCCCCCCTCAACCTCTCCACAATATATAAATATATGCCTGGTCCCTCATTTATAGTTCATTCCCAGGTCCTCTGGGAAACTATCCACACTTGTAGACTTTGTACATAATTTGTAGAAAGTAGAAAGAAACTTATAGGTTTTAGGTTAATTAAACTTTCATTATTTACCATTATACAAAACATACATATCACAAATATTGGGGTGTAATATCCCTTTTATCACAGAAGACCTGATGTGTACATTAACATTCACAATATACAGCTTAGTTAAGATTTTGTGGGGTTCATGATCTTACACAATCTGCAGAACATTTCTGTTAACAGTAAGAAAGCAGGGACAATATATACTGAAACAACTTACAATTTTACTCAGGTAATTAAAACACTTGATTATCCCTACTACATTTAGATATATTGTTAAACACTATCACCAATTTCATACCATATATATAAAACCTATTGCACTTTCTTATCAATATTTCATAAAGTTCATCATAGTTTAACTTATATATCACCAGAGATTATCCAAGAGCTTCAGTCTGTGGACTATACCTCACTGTAATACCTCCTGGCCAATGTATGGGCAGTATTAGAAGAGTTATTTTGGACTGAAGACACTTTGATACATAGCACTTTTCAGAATTTGACAATCGTGCCACTTTATTAAGATTAGACGTAAACATTTCTCTCGTGCTATAGTCGTTTCTTGATTAGTTTCTCTAATTTCTTAATCCGACTAGATTCTGGTTCTGGTGTAGATGTCACAGACATTTCTGTATGGCCTCCCAATGCCATGGACACAGGAATTCTAGCTCGATAAATTTCCAGTAAATTACTTTGGTCACCTCTTCTTAATCCCTGTTTAAATAAATAAAGAATATACCTGAATTATGAATTTAATTTTTTTTTTTACATTTTCAGTATATTGACATTGACCAAAAGATACTGAGTTGGATAACACAATGTGAAAATAAGATGACAAATTTAATTATAAAATTGCAAACAAACGAAGATGAGAACTCATTTACATTTGTACACAGATGCATATAGCTAATCATACAAATATCCAATCCATGATTCCAAATAACAGAGCAGACACAAGAATGATTGATCTATATACCAGGTTGCTGAATATGTCATGTAGCGTATCAAGATGACCAATATAATAGGACAAAATGGATTGTCTCCTGTTATATTTCAGCTGTATATCCTGTTGGACCCGAGATTTATTATGAAATCTTTGTCAAAGCTCGACAGAAAACAAATATGATTCCTAGACCTATCCTTATGTCATAATCTTGATCTAACAACTTCTCAAATCATACTATATGGACTGGAAGGGTCAGCTTATTCATATATCACAGTGATATATGAATAAGCTGACCCTTAAATTGCCTTAATACACTTAATTGAGGGGAGAAAACTATTTCCATGGTATAAAAGTCAAACAATTATTCTACATATTACATGTATTGCATTAGCCCATGTTCAGGTATAAATTTTCCTCTGTAACAGCTAAATGACAACAAAATAAATATATATCCATACTTTTTATAGATAGCTGAATAATGAAAATACGATTGTTGTAACATTATTAATGATCAATACCTTCATTTCCAAAACTCGCTGGAATTCATTGATATCAGAATCACTGAGAAGCCTTATGTAGTTGTCAACAAAACCCTGAGGCGGTTCATGGAGAGACATCACAACCTGAAACATTAATGTTTGAAATGGGTTCTTCACTTGCCCTAACATTATATGATTAACACTCAAATGGAATAATTTTGTGCCATTCTTGTATTTTAATATATCTTGACTCCAATTTAACATGTCAGGGCTTTGATTTCTAATTTGAATATCTTCTTGGCCACCATCAAATATGTCTGGGTATAATCAGCTTAGAGGGAGCAGTTATATAGAGATCTTGTCATTAAAAAAAACGGCAGCAAAAACTGGTGTTACCACCCTGTTGTAAATTGGCAAAGAATCAGAGAAGTTACAAAGAAGTTGATAATCAAATCACTGTGCAATTATCACATTTGTATGAATTTGAATGATATTCTTTACTAAATTGAAACAATGCTTTGACTGTTTAGCTTCCAATTTCTGCTCAAAATTATCAATAAAACATCAAAATTCTTCACAGTTTTTGGTGATTATATGACAGTTACCAGTTAACCTTAAAAGATCAGGCCTAAATTCTTGAAGGCCATAAGAAATAGAATCACACCTATCACAGGCCATTGGAATCAGAATCTTGCCTAAGGCCACTAATAGAATCTCACCTTAAGTATCATCTCTGCTTTTGTCATGCCTTTTACCACTATCTTTGTGAAACTGAAAATTCAAAACATAGGAATTACAGAAACACAAGACAAATATTTTCTTATTGGTTTTGAGGAACTGCCTTTCTATAGAAGTATATCCCGCATTCTTATAGGATGCTGGTTGAGATGTATATTTATACCAGATAACTTAACATTGGTGCTACTATGACATTTAATTTATTAAATGAGTTCATTATTCTCATATGCAAATAACACACATTCAAGTTTAATAAATTCAATATACATTGTAACATGAATACCAGTGTTTGATTCTACTTAAAACTGAAGCTTCCATAGCAATGATCAGAGAAGACCCGTTTTTTCACTACAGAGATTATAATGACACCACAATAGTGTTTTCAAAGTGACAAGACTCATATTTCACTGTGATATTGCTGTTTATAAAAACATGACAGAGGCAATACACAAGTAGACACCCAAAAATTGCTTGGCGTTTGACTATTGGCATGACCTTGACATTCTATACAAGATTTGTTTCAAGACAAGAGACGTTTCAGAAGATAAGACTTTGACAAGAAATACAAGGCTATGCCAATAAATACTACAATAAACTGGGACCTTTATTTCTCCTATGATAAACCACACAACATCCACCTAAGACAGATTTTGAGCAATTCAGATGATATAGCCTCAGTATATAGGCTGACAGAAGAAATATTTTGGTAGTCTCCACTGTGAGGACTGAGGAGACGAACATGAAGTGAGACAGATTTAGTCTCTTGGCCAGACAAGTGTCTAACTTATTGTAGATATACTGACCTGGCTGGGGCCTTTCTGATGATTTGGGATCCTAGAGAAGGCAGATCCAGTAACACTGTCTTTAGTGAATGAGTGTCCAGTAGTAACTGTTAACAACAACATCAATCTCACATTAACAAATATTTGCTATCCAGTAATGAGAGAATTTGATAATGTGATTTTGAAATGAAACCAATATATTTTGTTTACAGTCTTCTGATTAGTGGAAAACATGACATCAATATCAGTGGCATTGAGGGCAACTTGACTGAATTATCTGCTTGAGTGAAGAGGGAAACTTGACCGATTCATCAGTTCGAGTTTAATAAGGGGACTTAAATGATATAAGTTAAATAGAATATGAAAGAATTATAATAATATACAGTCAAGTAATTATCTGTTTGAGCGACTGTTGGGTTTAAGGGGTCATTTGACAAATACTCTGTTTGATTAAGAACTGGATTAAGATACTAGACTGAGAAAAGGGTAAACTGAACTACATGACCCATCAGAATTCAAATTTACCATGCTCTATGTTATATCTCATTAATTAAATATTACAACCCATGTCTGCAATAAATCTGCATGTGCCAATCAACTAAAATAAAATAGTATTCAAACCTGTTCTGCTGCCACTGTGCTGATATTCTTGCATTTGAAAAGATGGTTGATGAATTTAGGAATAAATGTACTGAAATATAAAGGTACTGAAATATAACAAAGTATAAAGTATTTCCAAACACTGCCTTAATAAACAGTGCCTAACACCATTGTAGATTTGGAGATTAATTTGATTTTTGCAATAAAGATTTTTCTTTTATAAAATCAGTTGTGGTATCTTAACAATTACTCAATTCACAGAATCTATAGGCATACATTTGGTGACCATATTACAACTTCTAAATTCTGTCACATGCCGTTAATACTTACTTGGCAAATTTAAGACAAAATTGTGTGAAGTATTTACGAGAGGATGCCAGGTTGTCTCTGATGATAGGCAGGTTCTGTTTGAGGTGAGAGGTGACGGCTGTCACATATCCACTTTGGTCACCCACTGCCTCAATTGTGGACCACGACATCTGCCAGATATCAATATTGTATACAAGTTATCCATTTATATCACTATTTCACAGTCCATCATTCAATATATAGAGGATATTGAATGGTTTCCCATTTTAATATAACATATATTTCACTTATTACTTATGACAGAATATCGATATTTTCATGAGTGCGAAGCACGAGTGAAAAATATCGAAATATTCCGTCATGAAAGTGAAATATGTTATATTAACGGGAAACCATTCAATTTTCTTTTTATTGCATTTTATATACTTAAAAACAAAATCAAAAACATCGAAAAATTAATAGTGTCAAAAAAAGCGGGAATTCATGACGTCATCCCTTTGTGACATTACTCCACATCAACTTGACGGCGCCTATTTTGAAAGGACTCAGCGTTTTCTGCTGTTATCGGAGATTCTGCATAGATAGCTTTCGTCAAGTTAGTGTTTGGTCAAAAACTAATCTGAATATTTCAGAAATACAGCAGAATAACCAAATTATCTATCTTCGCTTCGATCAGAGAAATTGGCCAGTTTCAATGTGGTGAATACAAAGGTTTGCACTGATTGGTCAAAAACAAAAAACTTATATTTTCACTGCAATACTTATATTTTCACTGCAAAATCTTATATTTGCACTGCTCATCGCTGCAGTGCAAATGTAAGGTTTATTAGTTTGATAAATTTCTATATTTCACTCGCAAAAGATGCAATAAATAAAGTTGTCCATCATCATAAAGGTGACAAATATTACAAGTGTTAGCTCATTTATGATGTTGACAGCATCACTTGAAATATATCGCTCAATACATATTTTGGACTTTAAATAAATATGGATCTATTATTGGCCGACCTGCAGAGATGCTAGATTTGAAAATAATCATTATAATTATAGTGTTAGAACCTGTTATTGCTCTTCCAAACTTTTTTTTAACACATCCAGCTCTGCATGCTCCTATTTCTCAGACACAAAGAAATCCTACACTAGACTTACAGTGGAGATATTAAAACTGAAATGTACTGCCTATATTAGCAGTATAAAGTCTATGGTACCTGACATATCTTACCTTGCTCATTGCCAGCAAAGCAGGCTCACATGCGATCTCCAAGTCTTGTACCAATAGCTGTATACAGCTGGAGATTACACTATAAACCAAATACATACAAAGTAGAGTCAACTAGTAATATTGACTTTATTAACATTAACACTGTCAACAACAATAAACAAACCGGTATCATCAACCTAATTAAATATTTGGCCATAGCCTTCAAAGTTAAGGATGGAATGATGTTTTAAAGAGGTTGTATGTGAAGACAACCACTGGAAGAGTATATTGGGACAAACTGGTTTGTCATCGATTCCGTAGAATTGGTGACACTGATGTCCATCCCCTGACATTGAGTCAGAATGTTAAACTGGGTTTATCGCAGGATAAATGTAGTAAGATATAGTCATGTCATTTAACTAAATGATGATTCAAGTAAATATGGTTAAAGTGTTCTTTCAGACTTCACCTACTTATGGAAGGTGTCCTGTTCCGGGTTAAGGTCTATCTGTAGAGCTAGTTCCTTGTCAACCTTCTCCCGTAACTTTTCCTCCAGCTGTTGTGAGGTCTCCATGCAGTATTCCGCTGAACAAAGAATACTACATATTCTACATTGTTCCTCCTCTGTAAACTTGGTTATCTCCCCTTCTTTGAGGATACTCTGTATCAAACCTGACGCAGAGCTGATGCCTGTGTTTTGACTTGCCATTCTGTTGTAAAAGATAAACAGATACATCTAATTGTTGAGAATGATTATAGTCATTTGAATATTATTGGAACATAAACAATTTGTAACCGTCTGTAGTGCATATTTTTAGAAATCTTTTACTTTTATTTCCATGTCTATCTGAGATGCTTCCTATACTAAAGAACTTACACCAGGTTTAAATAATGTAGACATATTTATTGACGCAAATGTTGTGATTGTGCTAGAAATTGTAGAAGTACTGATCCATGATTATTATTGGGTAGTGCAATAAAAGCATTTTTGAGAACAAAATACTGAACAAAAGGATTCATCGAAAGTTGAGCAGCTCAGCACTTCTGGGGTTGTATTGGATGCAACAGAGCCGACATAACAGTACAATGTATCTTCTTTTTCTGAAACATGGATCTTATTTAAAACTTACCAAATGCTTATTCAAGTTCAAATGTAAATAATCAGCTTACTTAGGAAGGTTGGTGAGTAGCACCCGATGAGCATATTCCCGGAGGTATTTTTGGAAAGTCCGAGTTAGGTCAAGCATTGGTTGACCCGTACTGAGTTGTGAGCACTGGACCATGCATTTCTTGTAGAACACAAACAAGTCTGCACAACTTGGTAATACGTTACTACTCTCTTCAGACTCCATGCGTGGTGTGCCATGCTGGCGCAGGTCCTCCAGGAATCGATTGATCAACTCTGCTAAATTTCTATACAAATAAATACTTTACATTGAAAAAGTTTCTTTACAGACATATAAACCAAATCTTGTTGATATACACTGAGAAATAAAATGATATCTATTGTTTTTCACAATGAAATGAAATTACTTCAAACACATTTACAAAATAGATGGAAGAATTACTTTACAGTTACAGGTATCACTTCAAAGCTGTCAGCACTGGTGTCGGTTAGTCAACAAATGTGCTCCTTCTTCTCTGTTGTCGACTATTCTATAGTATGTATTCATGCATTTAATATTGTATAGTTTTGATAGGTTAATGATGATATTTAGCATTAATCATTAGCCCTGATTTTATGGCATCACTATTAAATCAATATGGCTATATTTACCTGTCCTGAGATTCTATGTAGATACTGAGGTGTGCTTCAAAACATCTTGAAATGATACCACTGAAGGGAGACAGGATTTGTGGCTTTGGGTCTGCCTACAGTAGAATGAAACATACAGAACAGTCTCCAGTGATTTACAAAACTCATAGAACAATGGTATAATTATGATTTAATACAGTGTGATTACAATTAAATGTATAAAGTTGGAAACAAGTGTTACAGGCCAGAACAATATATACACTTTGAATGCCATATGTATCACCTAAAGGGTGGCTATCTATTGATCATAATTAAATAAAAGAAGGGAAATATCTTTTGCAAAAACAGTTGAATCAGAATCGTTTCTGGGAGACACAGCTTCCTATCAGGATTATAATGTATCCATGTTTAAATAGATTGGTTAATAAATATGAGAGGATATTGCTGGACAAAAGTTAAATACTGAAATAAACAAATGGAAATAACTTTTGCAAAAATCTTTGAACCAGAATTCTTTTTGAAGAAACACAACCAACATATCATAATTAAAAAGCCTATCAAATTTAAAAGAAATCGTTGAAAAATGTAGGAGATCTCCAGACAAAACATGAATATTGAAATTAACAAACGGTAATAACTTTTGCAAAAACAGTCGAATCAGAATTCTTTTCAGGAAAAAACAGTCCACAAGCTATTTCATATCGAGCTGGTGAGAGCTAAAGTAATGCAGTCAAGAATGTACTCTGTATTTGTTACAAAGATGTAAATGTTTGGTTTCGCTACTTATGCAGGAAAAAAGAAGAAGAGAGAAAACAAATTCTCTTGGATGTCGCAGATGTTGATTTTTAGGGGACAAAATCTATTAAATGAATCCAGGCTTAAAATGCTTGTTCCTAATTCTGAAACACCAACCAATATTATATATTTATACCTTGCTTTCATCACTTGGAGTAGTCTCGCCATCTGATGCTCCCTCAAATGGGTTGCTTGACTCTTGAAAGGGATTGGATGGTGGGGAGGTGGGGCTCACCATTGGTTTGGCCTTAACCTCCTGTAATGTCACACCTGTGAACCTCTTGGCTATCAGTGCCTCAAAGTTGGTTGTCCTCTGTATGGCAAACAGCAGCAGTTTGACATCAATCTCGGCCCTTCTTCTGGCCATAATATTGCCAAGCTCTCTCCTGTGACATACATTGTTTCAAAAACTTCTATATACATGTAAAATGTAAAACATATTTGCAATCATTTAATGACCAATTTGAAATTATTTAATTAGATTCAAAATATGCTTCAATTTGTTACAGACATATTACTCTATTCTTGTCCTCTGTGAAATGTTTCTTTTCCAGCGATCGATCGAACTAAAGAAGTTAAGAAGCTAAGAAGCTATCATTTAACTTCATTTTATTAAAATAAGTAAAAGAAATCAAAGGGCCAAAGGCCCTGAGAAACGTCAGGGTCTGAGGTCATATTATAAGAAATTTAAAATTGGATTTTATAGTCAGACAGCTACATTTGTATCAGATGAAATGTCTTCATCTGGCCCTGGTATTCCTGTTCTATATATATTCAAGAAAACATGTATAACATATAATATCAGCTGACAACTTTACAATATATAGCTGAGTATAGTTCTTTCCTCATTTCTTTAATGCTTGTGGAAAATTATTGATATACTCCTGAATCAGTAAAGCTGCTTGTAAACTTTGAAAAAAAGAATCAACTGAACGACAAATCGGTCTATTAACAGAACACGTTGTTCAAGTAACTACAACTAAAGATAAAATCTCAGATGTTTTTTATTTTATTTATACTATAAGTTATTAAAAAGGCCTATCAAACATCTATTTTATGACCCGTAGTAACACATTTTCACTCCGATAGAAAACTGCGTTCGCGTTGTCCGACGAGACATATCTAGTTTTGACACCGACGCCAGTACATCATGATCAGTCACGGATCATAATCATTAGATTCTTTTCAGACAACAAATAATAACCTTATTTAATAAAATCCTCACGAAAAACGGCAATGTAGTTTGTTACAACTTGCCCTCAATTCCTGGTCATATTTCTTGCGTATTCTAGCGACATACAAATGAATATGAAACTGCGAACGGTCGTTGGTTTAGTTACAGTAGACATAACCGCCATTTTGGCTGACTAGTGAAGAGTCACGTGACAGCTGAAGTTATCTCGTGGAATGCTCGGGTGCATTTGACTACGTAAATAGGATTGGTTTTAAGCTATCAAATGTTCCTGCATATGAACTCAGGATGAACAGATGTGGATAGTTTCTCTGTGAATGCATGTAAATTTCCACGACGATCAAACTGATTTTTCTACTTTCGTTTTCAAGGCAGTATCGAGACAGAACTACGTAATCCTACGCCAACAAAATTGCATATACTGACGAGGAAAAAGGTTAATATTTATACTCTAAAATAGTCTAGAACACCAAACATTCACATTTCATTTTAAATAATTGCAGTAAACACGGTTTACATCACTTAAATTGTGTCAATAATTGTTATCAAAATAGGATTTATATTAGGCTGCGGATGTATATCATTTGTATGACAGAAAAGGGGAATAGTTAGCCGGAACAGATCTGTCAGTAACAACATTTTCCCACCACGCCTATAACGGCAGGTGCCAAAGGCACCCTGACGTTAAAAATAATTCTGACATCCAGTTTTTCCTTACAACATTCAATTAGGCAATGATGGGGACTAGGAGGAAAGGAAGATTGTATCACATATTTTTTAAACATTTCCAATAAGCCAATAAAAATAGTGTCCAAGTACCTGGTAATTTCACAAAATTCAGCACATATCCTTTCGCTGACCTCCCAGTCAGGTGGGAACAAATGACCAAACTTTTCCTCAAAGTCTACAAGAGTTCTTTTTATCCATGTATAGCGCCGATCAATCTTGTCTAACCAAGCTACCTACAAAACAAAATTCTAAGTAAATTATTATTTATTTTTTTAAAACTTATGTTTAAGACTTTGGTGTGATTTGGATACAATGATCAAAAAAACTTTCATAATATAATTCTTTGAATACATGTATATATATAAATGTTTTCTTTTATGATAAATAACAAATATGACATCAATCTTAAAAACAGAACTGTTATTAATATTTTGGGGGAGCGGGGGTGTAAATTATGCCGGATCTGTAGAAAGAAACACCAAAACAAGAGTTTCAGGTATATACTACCTTAACTTGTAACTTACATCTTGGTTCTCTCCAAATAATACCAAGTACTCGGACAGCTGTAGTTTCACAAACCAATTAAGGAGATCTTTCTTGACCTTACTGTCCAAAACACTGACAACAAAGCATGCCTCCTTTAACTGACGCTGGTTACCAGGACCATACTGTAAGGAGAGAAGATATGTCAGAGGAAGAAATAGAGACAGTCTAAATGGAGATTAATAGAATCGTTCACCCCTTTTTGGGTGAGATAGGGGATCTCAACCCTCGGAGGGAGATTGTTAAATTCCTAAACACGAGGCTTGCCGAGTGTTTGGGAGCTTAACAATCTCCCTCCGAGGGTTGAGATCCCTCTATCTCATCCCAAAAAGGGGTGAATGATTATTTTTCTCTTACCCTGTTTTCCAATTGTAGTGTGAACCAAATCCAAACGTATGTAAACAACAACACCTGGATGGCAGATGACTGTTGTGATAAGGCTGCAGCAGACGCTTTACACCTTACGATGTTGATTTCATGCAAAATATAGTTCCGATTAGCTTGTCAAAAAGAACACCAAACACTCAGTTAACTCTGATAATTAATACTTATTCAAATTTCTTTTGTGAATCATATTGATATTTAGCATTCAAATGTTCCGGGTCAGGTCATAGTGACGTCACCGTATCGAGAACAAGAGCACGTTCAAAGAGCATGTGTAGCTTGTCTTTTCCCTAAGGTGAGATAAGAAAATATCACCCCGGTAAAACTGCGGATATCCCTGTCCAGGGTGAGAGAAAAGATTTTCCACTCCCACTTTCTTTCAACTTTTAATAAAGACACAAAAATACACTACTGTAGAGAATGTCCTTATTCCAATTACTGTTAATCTCAGTGACTCTGATGTCAAAATCAAAACAATAATTCTGCATCCTTTCTAACTACAGAATATATAAAAATGTATTTTTTATTGACAAATAAGACTTAGAGCATGGATTTGATCGCAAAACAGTTTTTCAACTAGAACACTTTTGTAATGTTTTGCCAAATATTTCAAGAGAATGAGGTAAATAGAAAATATTAGATTTTTTTTAAATATTTGGCCTTACCTTAGCCCCAGCCCCCTGGAATGCCTCCTCAAAATCTGCCTGTATTTGAGTCCCTAGTTCTGATTGGATCTGTTTCACTCTATATATAATAAGAAAAGGGCAAACTTGACAACAAATGGGCATTACTTCACTCAATCACTGATAAAATTGTTAAATGATATAAAGGAGAAGTTAATCCAGGGTAAAACTGTTATATCACTGTAGTAGAAACAAAGACTCTATAATGATAAAATAATCTTTTTTTTCTGTCATATATATAATCATCTTCTCAAATGAAGTGATTAGGAAAGTATCAGAACCTTTGCCAAAGTTATCTTTTTTATATTTTTATTCCATATATATGGGTTTGATAAATCAAATTGATACGAATAAGCAACATCTGAATGCTGCAATATTAAATCTAATTTTGTCATTTGACATTTTTATTACTTGATAAAATCAAAGCAAACACAAGATTTCTATCATCTTTACATTGTTTATGTTGTCTGGTACATACCTGTCAGCCAGTTGTTTGATCTGTGGAATTCCCATATACTTTTGAAAGTGGTCTAGAACATTGAGCACACCCTGTAATAGGTTAGCCACCTCCCCATACTGTCGTCTCCTTGTCAGAGACCTGCATTAATCAGATGAAGAAATGATACAATGATAGAAAAGCACAAGAAATACTTAAATACATTATTACATGTAATAATTAATTTCATTAAAATTCCTATTATTAGTAACTTCAACTTTAGAGATTTGAAAAACAAATATTGCAAAGTCTCTGATTATTGCTTATTGAAATAACATGCATAACATTTGAGAGACCTAGTCAAAGAATCAGGAATCTTTTATAAAGAGTCCAAATTTGAACTGTTCAAGTAATTATAATGTTTTATATATATCACAAATATCGATTATTTCTTCAAGTGTATGTGAAAAATGTTTCTATTGGTATTATATTTGGACTTAAGTTATGATTATTAATTCCTTAAGCATGTACATACGTAAGTGAATCAACACCTCCCACCAGCATGTGTAAATGGTTCAGTGTTGTTATAGATCCAGTCAAGTTTTTCTTGGCATGGTCCAGCTGTTTTATATCTCTTGTGATTTCTTTGACCTAAGGAACAGATTAATGATATAGTCAATCCATCTAAATTCCATTCCATTTGCATTATATATAAATTTTCACATTGTCAAAGCCATAGAATGGTATTTTGAACAGTGTTTGTAAAAACTAAAATTTACCATTTCCTCTGACTTCTCTGCCTTGTCCTTTATATCAATGATTTTGGCAAAGAGTTCCTGTATGGCCTTCTGTGCTTCCTCAAGAGCCAGTTTACCATCTTCTCCAACATTGGTCTGGCCTCGAACAACAGTACGTATATCATCATCTAGCCTCCTGTAGTCACAAAGTAATCATTTCCTTTAACTCAAATAACCCCATACTTGCACATTTGTTTACATAATATAATATTTGTTTTTTCTTTATACTACAGTAAGTTTCTGTATAGATTCCATTGTAATAAAATTTGAGTAGTATATCTCAATTTGAGCAGTATATCTCTTAATTCTAAAATGTTTCATAAAATACATATGGTAACAAATAGAAGCAGAAGTTAATAAAAAATAAAGCAAACAGTCTAACAGATGCTAGATGACAGTACTGAATTATGACTCAGACAGTGGATTAAAGCATCAGTTCTTGTGTCCTACTTTGATGATATACCTGATCTTGTGTCTAATCTTCCCAACAACATCATCAATGTTTGCTAAAGACTGCTCTGTCGGGAACAGTGTGTTGATGTAATCTATAGGGTTAAAGTCTGCCTTGTCCAGAGGGTCATCACTTGGCAGTACCTGTTAAAAAAAAGTGAAACAGGAATTCATTTTGTTTGCAATGCAATTGACTATATGTATATGGGAGTGACTATTTTAAGTATTTACACGGCTGCGGGGTACCTAAAACGAAAAAAACTATTTACACGGCTGTACTGTACACCAACGCTTTAGACAATAGTGTTGTAGATCATATACATATTTGAAAATAATGTATGTAGAACAAGGGTACTTAATTTTGCACAGTACGTAAACTTGAGTACATGTATACATATTCAAAAATATCAGTCGATTAAGTTCATTTTGATCTGCAGACACCCTGTCACTCTCGTCGCCTTGTTTACGCTACCTCCGTATAGGGATAGGTAATTATTTTTTACATTATGTTTTTGTTTTTAGAGATTATTTTAATCATGGCATTGGGCTAATCTTACTTTTGGATGTTGTTTGTCTACAAAATGGCTGAAAAATATTTTTATCAACAAAATTGATAGGTGCGCAATTGCCCGACTTCAATCCAAGAAATAAACGCATGTGAGTTAACAACAATGCCCATGTGCAGTGATACGTGTGCACACATAAGGTTACACACTTGTATGCTATGAAGCATTTGTACATCTACATATGTACCAATGTAGGGTATTTGTCTTTCTGGATTTGAAAGGAATTTGATAGAAATGTAACATATGTTTTTTAGACGGAATTAGCTATTGGTTTACTTGAAGAGTGGAATCGAATAAATCATAAAAATAAACCACATATTAAAAACAAATGGCCAAAAACCGAAAAATTCATGACTGTATACTGTATCTGTAGGCCCATATATATTTGGTGATTCTACTATTTCTTTTAAAATAATAAATCCAGGTTTCTAAAAAGAATCCATGGGGACCATATATATCGCAGATGGATGCTGGGAATATTGATGTTGAGTGTTTATATGGATATGATTTGATACAATTGTACAGTAAAAGTTTAAAAAATTGTTTAGTAACATTCACTGACTTGTGTTTCATATATGTATATAACAGCCATTGTAAACAAAATGTGTTATCATTATCAAATATTTTATGATCAGATCTAGACCTCTCGTGATTGTGCAAATGTGACTTAATAAAAAAAATGTTATTACAAATTTTTGTTTATTTTCATAATCATTCATATATTTAATTAGGACATTATCATCATACATTGATCAGGCAACTAAATCTGCTGGAAAAAATGCATGTCCATAAGAAGCTCACCGGCAGCAATCACACTATACACTCATTTTGCAAAATCAAAATTAAGTAAAAATCATCAAATATTTCCACATTATTTTGCAGTAATATCACATGTAGTCCTCAATGAATGCATAAATCGATTTGTAACAGTGTGAGGCAAAAGGTTTTGGACTATAAACCAAAAACTTAAAAAGTGGGATTTGGTGCCAAAAAAGTTAAGTCCACAAGATGGTAAAAAGCAGAAAAAAATCATTACGGTTACTTATAACCGATGAGCTAAAAACAAGTATAAATTGAAATAAATGTGTAAATGCAACAGTCAATCATTTCTATTAAGACTAGTTTTGGATACAAATGGCCATTGATAACATGTTTTATTGTAACCCAAATTATATCAATGTAGTTAACATTAAAGGGACAATTTAGTCAAGCATGTTTTTTATAATTCAGACAGAAACGATAAAACATATATCCAGACAAAAACATTTGCGGTCAATAATTATCTCTACGTATAGCCAATGTCCATTATGGTCAGTTTAAGTTTTGGGAAAGCCCACGTCAAATATAGCTATACTCAAATATAGTGCAACTTGTTGCACCCTGGCGGGAACAGAGTTGGTTGTATGTGACGACACGGTAGATCAGACGTATACTTATTTCTTTGGATTTTGATTTAACAACAAGCATGGCAAACAGTTGTTACATGTATCATAATTGATAGATTCAATAATGAATTATTGTTTTGACAATTCAAATCGACCAAACACAGGTTTATTCCAGGGTCACCGATCGGAAATTCGTGTTCATGTAATTGTGTACACACATGCATGTATATGTATACGGCCGATACGTATGCAGAAAAAGATTATATTTTCATTTGTGTACGAATGCAAACAAACGCTAACACCAATCTAGGTGATTTATTTCATCCATGATGTATCAGAACAATACTTATAACAAGTACGAATGGAATTATGATAATGGAAGTTGTACAGAACAAAAATATCGCACCTCAACATTACTCTGTAGGCCGATCTAGGTCAAGTCTCGGCAAACTTGCTCGCAACTGTATGAACTTCTTCATTGTTGTCGCAACCATTGGAAAAACTCACATCTGTTATATTCATGACCTAACAGTAATTCTCCATATATTTTGTTTATCCATTCACTGTCTACGTTTGGTACGAGACCCACAACCTATAGTTAAAATATTCACTAACAGCTTCAAATGCAAACCAATGTTGTTTACAGTCACGAGACGGGGCTGTGCTTGCACAAATGTATACAAAGTGTGTAGAGACGACTTGCTCATTTGCATATAAATCGTATGGTTATACGATTATGATCCCCCTTACAATTAATTAAACAAGAGGCCCAGGGGCCTTAACGGTCATCTGACTCTAAATTAAAAACCTTATATAATTGAAGTATGTATTCTCTGTAGCAAGTATATAGTGGCGCCGTTTGCCATGGTGGCCATCTTGGATTCCTGACCGACCCAATAAATAACAACACTTGGTAAGGACCATCTCAGGATCATTTCTGGTTAGAGTTACAGCTGAATTCCATTGGGGGAATTTGAGAAGAAGTTTAAAATAGGCATTGTTCAGGAAAACCATGATTGCACAATCATGTTACAAATGGCCACCATGGCTGCCAAGTCAATGATTTTACGAGGCCGAAAAATATTAACACTATGTTGGCACTCCTTCCTTAAAATCCTCACCAATTTCCAACTCAATGGCACCAGTGGAACTGGAGAAGAAGTTTAAAATGTTTTTTCAAGATGGTTGCCATGGTGGCCATCTTGGATTTCTGGCCGACCCGATAAATAACAACACTTGGTAAGGGCCATCTCAGGATAATTTCTGGTAAGTTAGGGCTGAATCCCACTGATGGAATTTGAGAAGAAGTTTGAAATAGGTGTTGTTCAGGAAAACCATGATTGCGCAATCATGTTACAAAATGGCCCCCATTGCTGCCATTTCAAAGTTTTTACGAGGCCGAAAAAATAACAACACTATGTTGGCTAGCCTTCCTTGACATCCTCACCCATTTCCAGCTCAATGGCACCAATGGAACTGGAGAAGAAGTTTAAAATGTGTTTTTCAAGATGGCGGCCACGGCGGCCATCTTGGATTCAGACCAACCCAAAAAATAACAACACTTGGTCAGGATCATATCAGGATCATTTCAGGCAAGTTTCAGCTTAATAGCACTGGTGGAACTGGAGAAGAAGTTTAAAATGTGTTTTTCAAGATGGCGGCTATGGCGGCCATCTTGGATTTCGGACTGACCCAAAAAATAACAACACTTGGTCAGGATCATATCAGGATCATTTCAGGCAAGTTTCAGCTTAATAGCACTGGTGGAACTGGAGAAGAAGTTTAAAATGTGTTTTTCAAGATGGCGGCTATGGCGGCCATCTTGGATTTCGGACCTACCCGAAAAATAACAACACTTGGTCAGGACCATCTCAGGATCATTTCAGGCAAGTTTCAGCTCAATAGCACTGGTGGAACATGAGAAGAAGTTTAAAATGTGTTTTCAAAATGGCGGCTATGGCGGCCATCTTGGATTTCAGACCAACCCAAAAAATAACAACACTTGGTCAGGATCATATCAGGATCATTTCAGGCAAGTTTCAGCTTAATAGCACTGGTGGAACTGGAGAAGAAGTTTAAAATGTGTTTTTCAAGATGGCGGCCACGGCGGCCATCTTGGATTTCGGACCGACCCGAAAAATAACAACACTTGGTCGGCATCATATCAGGATCATTTCAGGCAAGTTTCAGCTTAATAGCACTGGTGGAACTGGAGAAGAAGTTTAAAATGTGTTTTTCAAGATGGCGGCTATGACGGCCATCTTGGATTTTGGACTGACCCAAAAAATAACAACACTTGGTCAGGATCATATCAGGATCATTTCAGGCAAGTTTCAGCTTAATAGCACAGGTGGAACTGGAGAAGAAGTTTAAAATGTGTTTTTCAAGATGGCGGCTATGGCGGCCATCTTGGATTTCGGACCTACCCAAAAATAACAACACTTGGTCAGGACCATCTCAGGATCATTTCAGGCAAGTTTCAGCTCAATAGCACTGGTGGAACATGAGAAGAAGTTTAAAATGTGTTTTCAAAATGGCGGCTATGGCGGCCATCTTGGATTTCAGACCAACCCAAAAAATAACAACACTTGGTCAGGATCATATCAGGATCATTTCAGGCAAGTTTCAGCTTAATAGCACTGGTGGAACTGGAGAAGAAGTTTAAAATGTGTTTTTCAAGATGGCGGCCACGGCGGCCATCTTGGATTTCGGACCGACCCGAAAAATAACAACACTTGGTCGGCATCATATCAGGATCATGTCAGGCAAGTTTCAGCTTAATAGCACTGGTGGAACTGGAGAAGAAGTTTAAAATGTGTTTTTCAAGATGGCGGCTATGGCGGCCATCTTGGATTTCAGACCAACCCAAAAAATAACAACACTTGGTCAGGATCATATCAGGATCATTTCAGGCAAGTTTCAGCTTAATAGCACTGGTGGAACTGGAGAAGAAGTTTAAAATGTGTTTTTCAAGATGGCGGCCACGGCGGCCATCTTGGATTTCGGACCGACCCGAAAAATAACAACACTTGGTCGGCATCATATCAGGATCATGTCAGGCAAGTTTCAGCTTAATAGCACTGGTGGAACTGGAGAAGAAGTTTAAAATGTGTTTTTCAAGATGGCGGCTATGGCGGCCATCTTGGATTTCGGACCTACCCGAAAAATAACAACACTTGGTCAGGACCATCTCAGGATCATTTCAGGCAAGTTTCAGCTCAATAGCACTGGTGGAACATGAGAAGAAGTTTAAAATGTGTTTTCAAAATGGCGGCTATGGCGGCCATCTTGGATTTCGGACCTACCCGAAAAATAACAACACTTGGTCAGGACCATCTCAGGATCATTTCAGGCAAGTTTCAGCTCAATCCCACTGGTGGAACTTGAGAAGAAGTTTGAAATGTGAAAAGTTTACGCACGACGCACGGCAGACGGCGGACGGCGCACGACGACAGACGAAGCATGATGACTATAGGTCATCCTGAACCTTCGGGTCAGATGACCTAAAAATGCATAGAAAACATAAACTTGTATCAATATATGACCAAGGATAGTTCATAAGGAGAACTGAAGTACACTTTCATGAAATAATTTGTGAAATGTAAACAAACTTGACTAAATTGTCCCTTTAAGATAGCACTATAAAATATGTCCCATAGGGTGAACACATGCCTAACTTTGTCTGACTGAACACTTAAAATAGAGCTGACCATAATGAAGAGCTTTAAAAAATAACGAAGCTCATATATATATATATATATATAGCCCAGTAGCCTCTGTCGCACATATTTACATCTAATATGGAAAACAATTATATTGTCATATAAAGTGCTTGTAAAGTTGCACTTTGTAATTATTGCTAAAATAATGAAAAACTGTTACAAAAATCATATACATGTAGTTAAGAAGTTTCAATAAACAAAAAATTAACTGAATAAAAAAAGGATAAATAGATAACTGAAGTTCTCGATTTTCTTGCAAATGTACTGTATTGAATTGCTCTTCAGGACCATTTGAAGGCACATGACTGCTAATTATGACACTGCCAAACATTACAATTGAACATCTGGAACTTAAAAGAAAATCAAATAGACTGTGTAAATGATGCACAGGACAATAAGCTACGTCAAATGTTTAAGTGTTAGTCAACTCGCCCAAAGTCTGTATAGCTACAAAATCAGTAATCTGTATAATTCTTTTGTTTGTTTTTTGTTTATGCTTTAATTTTTTTTCAAATATTCTGTGTGAATTAAAGCTTACTTAGGGTATACTTGCGACGTCAAGTCACTTAACAGGTGATTTGACCCGACACGGCTTCCAGGCGAATAGTCTCTGCTTTTAGGTACGAGTGACTGCCAGACAACAAATAGTTGGCTGCCGGGCAAATAATAGTTATGCCTTTAAGTTGCCCGGCTGCCGGGCGAATAGTAGTCATGATTTTAGGTGCCTGGCTGCCAGGAGAATAGTACATACTTGCCAACTTTCAAAAATTCTCATGGGGGAGAAAGTGCGTGAACGACATTTTTGACCGGAAAACACATTTCACGCGCGACACATTTAGCGAACAAAAACGAAGGGGAGATAATTTGCTATTGGAAAATAAATCCCTTGCATGAACACTTAAGCTTCCTTCCCTCACTAAAAAAAAGGGGAAAAGAAACTTACTTCAAGCTTGGCCAATGATCTTTTTTATTCAAGTTTGGAAATATAATTGTATTTAGCAACAAGTTACAAAAAAATAGATGCAAAATTACATCATTATTTATTATTTCTGGAAATTATTTAACTGACTGTTCACTCTAAATAAAAGTATTTACTTAGATATGTTATGAAAATTATGTTGTAAGATAGATGTCGGTCAATGAATGCAAATTATCACAATGATATCACTTTCTATCAAGCTTTCTCTCCGGCAGTAAACTTCAAAAGAAAATACCTAAAATGTCACAATAAATATCCAGAGTACAATATAATATCTGAATGAAATTTCAAATGTTTCCTTTGGTTTAAAACAAAGACAATAATACAAAACAAAAAACAAAAAAAAAGGGGGCTGTACTAGCAGTTGTACTCACTATATATAGGCTTACAACTCAGTGCTTTGTAGGTGGGGACTGATACTTAAATTCTAAGTTTTTAACATGACAGTATTTAGTTTAAGAAAGTGAGTATTTGTGGACATGTTTTTGTCTTTCAAAATGTGAATTGGGAAAGTTTCTGCCAAAATAAGTATCTGCTAATTGACACTAAATATGCTGATGATACGGTGATTGAAACGACATGTTACCTACCGCCAACCAGGCCTTCGGTCTATATGGTCGTTATTGTGAATTTATTTCCTTGTGCTAATTATCTAAAGATCAGCCAATGTTTAAATGTAGTTAACATTTCAATAAGTAATCTGTTGTCACATTTGATACTCCGTTGATAACATTGCCAGTGTTGTTTTCACTTTTACTGTCCGAGATATACTATCAAGTAGAGGTCGTTTTATGCGCTTGACATCACATACTTGCCAACTTTCCCGATTTAGTCGGGAATTTCCCGATTCCAGACTCCCTGCCCCGTCTCCCGATCGTGTATTCTCCCGATTTTGGAGAATATGTCTTGATAACCCCGTATGGAGCCCCTATTCATCTTGTTAGATTCACTTAGGCCTATGACAGGTAACGCTTGCTGGCTAGTGAAAGACATGTGTAGGGCATTGGTCAGTTAACTGACCTGCTCACAGACCGTAACGAAATTCTGACACTTCACTGACTGCAAGGGTGACAATACCCCGATAAATAAACAATTAATTAAACCAATTAAGCTGAGGACGCGTGGTGATGGTTTTGTAGCAGGTCAGTCATGGTTGATTAAACGCTTGTAAATGGCTTCGTATACTGCCTTTGATGTCAAGCGCATAAACGACCTCTACTTGACAGTATATCTCGGACAGAAAAAGTGAAAACAACACTGGCAATGTTATCAACGGAGTATCAAATTTGACAGATTACTTATTGAAATGTTAACTACATTTAAACATTGGTTGATCTTTAGATAATTAGCACAAGGAAATAAATTCACAATAACGACCATATAGACCGAAGGCCTGGTTGCCGGTAGGTAACGTCGTTTCAATCACCGTATCATCAGCATACTTAGTGTCAATTAGCAGAGACTTCTTTTGGCAGAAACTTTCCCAATTCACATTTTGAAAGACAAAAACATGTCCACAAATACTCACTTTCTTAAACTAAATACTGTCATGTTAAAAACTTAGAATTTAAGTATCAGTTGTAAGCCTATAGTGAGTACAACTGCTAGTACAATGTACAGCCCTTTTTATTTTATTTTTTTTTGTATTATTGTCTTTGTTGTAATCCAAAGGAAACTTTTGAAATTTCATTCAGATATTATATTGTACTCTAGATATTTATCGTGACATTTTAGGTATTTTCTTTTGAAGTTTACTGCCGGAGAGAAAGCTTGATAGAAAGTGATATCATTGTGATAATTTGAATTTAATTGACTGACATCTATCTTACAACATAATTTTCATAACATATCTAAGTAAATACTTTTATTTAGAGTGAACAGTGAGTTAAATAATTTCCAGAAATGATGTAATTTTGCAGCTATTTTTTTGTAACTTGTTGCTTATATAATTATCTTTCCAAACTTGAATAAAAAAAAATCATTGGCCAAGCTTGAAATAAGTTTTTTTCCCCTTTTTTTCAGTGAGGGAAGGAAGCTTAAGTGATCATGCAAGGAATTTATTTTCCAATAGCAAATTATCTCCCCTTAGTTTTTGTTTGCTAAATGTGTCGCGCGTGAAATGTGTTTTCCGGTCAAAAATGTCGCTCACGCACTTTCTCCCCCATGAGAATTTTAAAAAGTTGGCAAGTATGACATCAAAGGCAGTATACGAAGCCATTTGCAAGCGTTTAATCAACCATGACCCACCTGCTACGAAACCATCACCATGCGTCCTCAGCTTAATTGGTTTTAATTAATTGTTTATTTATCGGGGTATTGTCACCCTTGCAGTCAGTGAAGTGTCAGAATTTCATTACGGTCTGTGAGCAGGTCAGTTAACTGACCAATGCCCCACACATATGTCTTTCACCAGCCAGCAAGCCTTACCTGTCATAGGCCTAAGTGAAACTCACAAGATGAATAGGGGCTCCATACGGGGTTATCAAGACATATTCTCCAAAATCGGGAGAATACACTATGTTTTATCTATACGATCGGGAGACGGGGCAGGGAGTCTGGAATCGGGAAATTCCTGACTAAATCGGTAAAGTTGGCAAGTATGATAGTAGTTATAGGAGCGGAAAAATGCACGGCCTGACTTGAGTTCGAACCCGGGACCTCCGAATACTATCCGGATGCTCTACCTGGTCGTCGATGATCGACCCAGAAGACCAAACAACTTCACAAACTAGGTTCGGGTATCCCCTGGTCAAGTGTTCACCTCACTTGAAAAAAGGTTTGTGGTCACAGACAAAGGCACCAACTGAAGATGATCGCCGATGATCGACCAGTCCAGTTCCACTACATATATATCTAGAACCACCTGGAAGACATGTCTCTAACGTCAACGTTGTCATTCAAGCTCCTCGTCCTGACGAGACACCACTCTCCCTCCGTCATAAAGCAACACAACTATGAATCTATTGAGTACTAATATAGATCATGCCGAAGCAATAGCTAACAAGTGTCTGGAACGTTAACGCGATAAACGAAAACGGTCCAGCTCTTCTGGAAATGGGAGCACATCATCAAATACACATGGAATAAGTGATTTCACGATGTCAGTGCTTTTCACAGTCTTAAATCATATATATTAGAATACATATAAATACTACGTAGATACCTGATCGATAGCGTCTTGAACTTCGAGTGGGAATTCGAGTAATGACTCCAAATGTTCATCATCTAACAAGTCATCATCGTCAACAGCCGCCATCTTTGAACAGACGACGAAATAGAACGGAAGCGAACGCGTATTAATATTTTAAATCATACTTTTACCCCCATAGTATTTTATCATAACATAACATTTATTACACTTTTAATAGCCATTGTATCTAATATTAATAATACACATTCAAGAAATTAATACCAGCTATTAAAAATTGAGTTGTTTGTTTGCACTACTTTTACGCGGAGTCATTTCCTGTATGTTATTCGAGATGTTGTTGGGCACACCATGTGGACCAAAAAGTTAAGATCATTCATGTAACTTCACTGTATCAAAGTAAAACGATAATAATGGGTAAGAAGAAAAGGGCGTTCAATTGGAAAGCAAGGGAACAGCACGACACAGTTGTTGACAGATCGACTGAGAAGAAGGTGTGTTTCACAGTACAGAAAAGTTCCAGACTACATCCATGTATAAATGCATATGTGTATATTTCATGTACAGTGACAGTACCCAGATCGGCTCAGTGCCTAAAATGAGTCCCATGCACAAATAAGATTCAAATCTACATGGTTCACAGCCTTTTATTGAAATTATAAAACCTTAGATTATACACAGTCAAAAGTACCTCACCGTGGCTTGTACTATGCATAGGCACTTGCATCTGGTAATTAACACCAAGAGTTAAAATTGCCTTTGATATGTACTAGGCCTATACACAGAAAGGTATTCAGCTTTCGTTCGAGATCCCCGGAAAACCGTTCGAACACCCTCGTAAAAAAAATAGAAAATTTTATATTTTTCAGTTTTTGTCACATTTTTTGTGTGAATTTTGTTTGGGATGTTACATAAATGTTAAATGATAAATGTAATTGGTGTTGTCAAAGCAATTCTATAAATATTGTGAGCTTAGGGTGATAAATTTACTTTTTGAAGCACCTTTTGATATCCTCCTTTTTTTTTAAGCTATATATAACCAAGCCCAAGTTTCCTCTGGCCCTGACACCATGTATGGTGTAGGGCCAGAGCGCACTACTATATGAAAATGTGGAATTCGCCGACACTGTTTGGTGTCGCTAAGATTTTGGTGCAAACACAATAAAATTGGGCATGACATAACACCTACCTTACAATACATATATGGATAAATGGGATATTTATTTACTCCTGAACACCCATTTAGTCCTATCTAGGTGTTTAATTCTGTCAGTATAGACCCTCGTTTTACGCTAGTCAAAATTTCATACTGTTGACCCGCCATTTTGTAAGTGACAGTACAACTATAACCACCCGACTCGGAATGAAATGGACCGAAAAGACTACATATCATTTATTGTATTTTTCTACTTACATAGTTTAAATCAAGAAACTAAGCTTATTATTCCCAAAACATATTATATTTAATTCAAAAAATCAATATAATTTATAAATTATAAGCGGCAAAATATATGTTGTTTTTTTCGCTCTATTGCACACTGATTAGGGTAATTAGGCCGCCTGCGACCTACATAGTAAGCAATATGGCTTCGAGTCAAGTGTGTTATTTTGACTTGCATAATACGAGAGTCTACACTGATGGAATAAAACATCTGAATGAGACTAAATGGGTATTCTGGGGTAAATGAATATCTCATTTATCCAGATGTGTAAGGTAGGTGTTATGTCAAGTGCGCTCTGGCCCTACACCAGGCATGGTGTCAGGGCCAGAGGAAACTCAGGCTATATAAAACCATAAATAAATATGCTGCCTTCACCAGTGGATTTTTTTTGAACAAATTGTTTAAATAACTTTGATTTGAAACAATTCGGGTACTGTCACCCTTTGTGTTGGGAATCACTTTTAAAGTTATGATTTAACATCTCAAATGATTGGTGATTGATCGAATGATTACAGAAAGGGACACATCTTCCAAAGACTAAATCAATACATGTAGATGCATTAATTAAATATCAGTCAGAAATAAGTCTGTCTTTAATTGTATTGTATAAATATTATAATGAATATACATTATTTTTTTCTCCAAAATTCATTATACATGTACAACAAAATATGCTCATGATCATGACAAACTAATTTTCTTGTTCCCCAGAGTGTTTTACTGTAATATTTCATTTGTAATACTTATCTTACAAATCCAACCTTACTTAAACCATTGCTGCTCTGGGGTACTTCCTTTAACCTTTTTATTAACAAGTTTCTTTAAATGATTCTCATTTCGATCCCTAGATCATTCTCAGGATCATGAAGTCGAGATATACCAGCTGGTAACCCTAAACATGTATTGTTACTATTTCAGATCAAGCTTGACACAGATATTTTAGGACGGGACGATGACTTTGATGATGACAATATGTTGGTTTTGCCTTCAGAAAAAAGAAAATCAAAAACCACAAAAGAAACTATTCAAACAGTAAAACGACTTAGCAAAAAGGAACGAAAACGTCTGGAAAATGTTTTACAACAAAAAGAAAAGAAAGCGAAGGTAGGGATAGTGTTGTGGGCTGTATTATTTCAATCTATCTACCAACGCACACAAATCAAGTGAAGTTTAAGTTCTCTTTTAAGTGAATACCTTATATCACATTGCAACCCTTGAAAAAGTATTAGGAGAATGAGGGAGTCATAATTTTCTGCTTCATCATAGACACCTGTAAATCTAGGCCAAATACAGGTAATATAAAAACTGGGATGATGACAAAGCTTGAGTAGCAGAGTTGAAATCAACAAGTCAGATGTATACTTGCTTATTAGAAAAAAAACCTTTTGCATTCCAGAGAGCTGCCATATTAGAATCCCTAGCTAAAGTGCAGGCAAAGCCAGAGGAAATGCAACATTTTGTTGGAGTTGCTGCTATGCAATCCGGACATTTAAAAAGGTACTGATATCAAATGTAATATCATATGTTGTTGTTCTTAAAACATCTAACAAGACTTCATTTGTTCCTTAATGTGACTTCAAAGTAATGAATAAATACCATATCCAACTCATTAGTCTCCTACAGGTGAAACTGGCGGTGAGGACATGCAGGTTTCCTCTCTATCCTTCTTGTACATGTATGTAACATCAGAGTCGCTCAGTGCTCTAGAGGTTTCATTCCATGAGGGATTTTGATCAAACTTCACACAATAACTAAGGAATATCTTAGACAAATTTAAGTTTCAGTGTAGTTGGATAAAGTTAATGGTCACCATTACTGTTTTAAAAAAATCACATTGTAATTGCTGGTGGAGACGGTAGGGGACATGCTTTGGCAATAGTATGTTTGCTTATTTTCAATTTATAACGACATTACAAAAAAATCGATCAAAACAAAAAATATTTATGACTCTCAAGAGAACCTTGTTTTTCCACCCAGACACTGATATGTCTTATTCACTGAAATAAACAGAAAACAATATGTGTTGTGAGTGGTAGTAAGAATCGGATGTAGTCGTTGGTAGTCTGGTGGTTGCATGTCTAATTATATATTTTCTTCCATTGAAACAGAGAAACAGAAACACAACAAAAAAAACTGACAGCTGATTCCAAAATCAATTTTGTGGCTGGCAGTAATAAAAAGATTAAACATAGTCAAGGGGGAGACAACTGTGAAGGTGATGATAGCGATGCATCTGAGAGTTCGATTGACACTTCAGACATGTCAACAGATGAGGAGGAGGAGGAAGAAGAAGGAGTGTTAGAAACAAAGATTAGGGATGAAGTTGTGAAAAATGAATCTGAAAAAACTGCAGCCAAAAATGAAAAACAGGAAAATGCAAATGAAGTTAAAGAAAAGTGTGAAAATAGTAAGATAGAAAAAAAAGAGAAAGAAGAGAAAGAAAATAGTAAGCCTGCAGTTAACATTCCTGTCACAAGGGATAAAGACATTCAGGTTAGAGTCATCATCTGTTTGTAGTTTTTTCATTTGTTTGTTTCGGTTTTCATCTTCTTCCAGAAATTAGAGGTTTAGGGAATGAATGAAATACATGTATTGAAATTGTCCAAATCAATGCCTTTTAAAATTGATGTGTTTCATTGATGATTTATTTTTAACGTGGTATTTAGGAGACCAGGATGAAGCTTCCAATTTTAGCTGAGGAACAAATGGTAATGGAGACAATTAATGACAATCCTGTAACAATAATTTGTGGAGAAACAGGATCAGGAAAGACAACTCAGGTTCCACAGTTCCTGTATGAGGCTGGATACGCACAGTAAGTACTGTCAGTATAAACTGGGTGTGAATTATCCAGTCAATAGTAATTGTTAGTATGATAGAAGTTATATAACACAACCAGTATGATATTTAAGAGTGTGACATTTCAGACTCCGTACATT
The DNA here is from genome assembly GCF_902652985.1 of Pecten maximus. NCBI lineage: Eukaryota > Metazoa > Mollusca > Bivalvia > Pectinida > Pectinidae > Pecten > Pecten maximus. The sequence goes on along the minus strand of NC_047022.1, from coordinate 25,348,077 downwards.
ACCAACCTGAAAAAAATGCTCCAGAGTAATTGTTAGTACCGCTATTTATGTGCTGGGTGAGATGGTGTTTTTAAAACAATTTGGGAAGTTACAAAAGTGTGGTTTTACTATGTTAGTATAAGTAATGTATCTCTGTATATAAACTCGCATGACAAACAATGCATGCAATTCCTGTACATAAAGGGACATGCGTTTTACGTTATATATGTCACATGCTTTGTACCTCAGCAACAGTCATGGCTAGTCTTAAGCCACTGAAGTCGCTATTGAGGCTTCAGTAGTATCTATGATTACAACATGGATCATATTATTTGTATCGGAAAGATTTTATTTTCAAAACTACAACATGAAAATTTAACAAGTAATTATTAAACTGGACATTAATACACATTTACTTGTTATATGTATTGTAAGTAAGAATTATGTTGTGGTGTGTTTTAGTGGTGACAGAATCATCGGAGTGACTGAGCCACGTAGGGTGGCAGCCATAAGCATGGCTCACAGAGTTGGCAAGGAAATGAATCTGTCAACCAGGTAATATAAAACTCACCAAATCACTGTGTTACATGATCAACAAATCAACGTGTTACATGATCAACAAATTATCCTGTTACATGATCAACAGATTATCCTGTTACATGATCAACAGATCATCCTGTTACATGATCAACAAATCACTGTGTTACATGATCAACAAATCACTGTGTTACATGATCAACAAATCACTGTGTTACATGATCAACAATATACAGTTATCAAATGGGTATGAGGGCGATAGTAATTTTGTCAGCCCTGAAGCAACAACTGTTGCACGAGGGCTTTAGACTGAGGGCAACCGTTGTTGATGAGGGGCTGACAAAATTACTATTGCCCGAATTACCCCATTTGATAACTGTTTTATTATACCTTTACGTTTTGTTCTCTATACAGATGTTTGTGCTGGTATGAGAATCTGCTTTATGTTCCTCCATTAACTTGACTCAATTCTCAGGTTTAACTTTCTTCAGCACAGACTTAAGGATCACATTGCATGTTTTATCACAAGTTTGTTAACAAAAATGAATCCTTAAAAAATAGCAATTCACAGATGTATTCAGGGCATCTAGTTGACCATTGGTTTTCATTGATTGCAGAAACTAAATCACTTTTTCTCAAAAATATGAAGGAACAAAATGTTACATAGATATATTTTTTAATCTCAAAAGTCAAATTTCACTTTGGGGAGTCAAAAACATACTCCAAGTGTCTACTGGATACTCTGATATTCATCTTTGTTATAAGATAAATTGAAATTCGTGTTAAAAGACTGAGATCATAATCACAATGTGTCAGTGAGAGAAATATAAGCATTTACATGTATTAGAATATAAATTATTTTACTTTTTTAAACAGTGAAGTTTCCTACCAAATCCGTTATGAGGGCAATGTTACTCCAAAAACTAAGATCAAGTTTATGACGGATGGTGTGCTTCTAAAAGAAGTTCAAAAGGTTTGTATAGACATCCACAAAATAAATGATTGGTCGCAGGTTTTTGACAGGTTTCTGATTGGTCCTGTGATCTGAATAGGTTTCTCATTTGGCTGATCTGATTGGTCCCAGGTTCTTGACAGGTTTCTGATTGGTCCTGAGATCTGAACAGGTTTCTCAATTACAGTCTGTGTAATAACACTCATGAAGGCCCAGACAGTAGTATAAATTGTGTTGGTTGATGATATGAGCCATGATCAGTATGTTGACCTATAAGACGATATATAAGCTTGAATTATAATGTACCTTCAGGTTGTTTTTAACTGATTAAATAAGGTCAGGAGTCATGTACGAATGAAGCAGAACTATAATGTAAAAAGATCACTTTGATGTTAAAAGCATCTGATTTGAATCTAAAATTTAAAAACAACCCTTTGAAAAAAGTCCCAACAAATTGATCAGTACTGATTTGGTCTTATCCCTTACTAAGACTTACAGAGTTGTGGCCCTTTGTAGTGAGCCATGTCTCATATTATTTAGTCTAATACACTACAAATAACAAATTTTATTGGGATCATGGCAGAAAATCATCATCAATGAAGTCTGGCACCTTGTATCATACATAGTTATGGCCACTTGTACATGTCTGATTCTGAAGTTTTTTCTGGAGATGAACCAAATTGCTTGCAATACTTTGTCTTGTTTAATATGCAAAAAAAACAAAAACATTCAAGGTCACCATATGGAATGGTCCATTGTTTAACGACACTTTTAATGAATTTTGATATTTCTTATTAAATATATTTTTTATCATGTACAGTTGGTCTGGTTGTGTGACAGTTTTGTATACAATACTATAATTGCATTAATATTTAAAAGATATAGAGTAGAATAGTTACTGTAGTTAAAACTGATAATTTACTCCATGAATGAAACGTCAGTTGATATTGTATATGAAGTTGTATTTTTGATGACAAGAATGTTGGAATATGATTTGTTGCAGGATTTCCTGTTGACGAAGTACAGTGTGGTAATTATAGATGAGGCTCATGAACGCAGTGTGTACACAGATATCCTAATAGGCCTTCTATCCAGGATAGTACCTCTCAGACATAAGGTACACTCCATTTTATTTGAAAAAAAAAAGATATTTTATGCATGTGTTTTATGAATGTTGCATTAAATGGATAGTTCAGATTGTCCATATTGCGCAAATTAATCAAATGTTTCCGTAGGCTCAAAATGTGTTCTATGAACCAGTAATGTTTTATGTTTAATACTTCTTATCAATAAATTATTTTAACCTGTATATCACCAGGTAAAATGTCCTTGTAATTAAATCATTTTGAGTGGAAATTTTAGAAAAAATGATCAGATATATATGTATTGTTTGAGTTGTGAGAGATTTTTTTTTTCTTTTCAGAAAGGATCTCCACTGAAATTGATTATAATGTCAGCAACACTGCGAGTTGAAGACTTCACTGATAATACTAGACTTTTTAGAATTACTCCCCCTGTTGTGAAGGTATATATAAATTTTGGTCCTTCGTCCTTGGTCAACATTTTATTTCAGGTTATTAAAAACATGTCTCGACCTTATCAAAAGGATATAATTATACCCCCCGCAACAAAGTTAGGGGGGGGGGGGGGGGGTTATACTGGAATCAGGTTGTCCGTCTGTACGTACGTCTGTCCGTCTGTAGACACAACGATGTACTGGCTACTCCTCCTAAACTATTAAGGGAATTTCAACGAAACTTTATGGCAATAACCCTTACACATTGATGATGTGCATAATCTATATCATGTTGTAATTATGTGGTTACCATGGTAACCAGGTCACTTTACTTAGTTTTTTGGGCGAGGGGGAATTTTGTCCAGTCAACTCCTCATAAACCTGTGAACTGCTTCAAATCAAACTACACAGGAGTGATAGGGACCATGTGTAAATGTGCATGCATGATATTTCTCTACAGCATTTTTGGTTTCCATGGTTATCAGGTTTAAATACCCATATTCTTATGGAAAACTTTCTCAAGACAACTCGGACAACTCCTATATAGCTATCAATGTTAGGGACTCATAATGTATACATATGCATGCAGGTTTTTTCCCAACAAATTTAGGTTGCCGTGGTAACCCGTTCACTAAAAAACAGGTTTTTGTTGGAAAATCTTCACCAGAGGGGTGGTGAAGGGGGGGGGGGGGGGGGGGGGGGGGGGGGTATGAGTTGACCCTCTGGACGACAGTTCTAGTTGTATATTACTATTCAAGGTCGTAATTATTAAACACATGTACAGTATTCAAAACAATTCAAAATTATTCCTTGTCAGGTTAGTTTGCAATGACCTCTGTTGACCTTTTCTGACTTACAGGTGGACTCTCGACAGTTTCCTGTAACTATACACTTCAACAAGAGGACCCCCATGGATAATACATATCTCAATGAAGCATATAAAAAAGTGAGTTTGCTGTCAATTTAAACTTGTTTATTAAATGGAAAGTATGCAGCCATATAACAGTTTAGACTAGGTCACCTGATTAACAATGGTCTGTTGCTTAGAAAAGCACCCACCTAGATTTCAAAAGTCCAGGGTTCAAGTCCAAGTTTAGTCATGATCTTTTACCTGTTACACATAGTACAGGCAGATTTACATTGAATATACATCTGGAAGTGTATATTACTTGTTAGTAAAATTGGTCTGTTTAATACTGAGCATGGAATGAAAAACTTCATGGTATAAAGTTCTACTCAAGACCTATATATATTCTTCTCACCCAGTATATAAACTTATTTTGTGACATTTTAAAGGTCAAATGGTTAAACTTCTACTTTATTTTTTATATTAATTTTTAATGATTGATGCACTAAGATTATTTATAACAGGTGTGCAAGGTACATCGTAAGCTACCTGAAGGAGGTATCCTTGTGTTTGTTATGTATAACTGTTACAGGTGTGTAAGGTACATCGTAAGCTACCTGAAGGAGGTATCCTTGTGTTTGTTATGTATAACTGTTACAGGTGTGTAAGGTACATCGTAAGCTGTCTGAAGGAGGTATCCTTGTGTTTGTTATGTATAACAGGTGTGTAAGGTACATCGTAAGCTGCCTGAAGGAGGTATCCTTGTGTTTGTTATGTATAACTGTTACAGGTGTGTAAGGTACATCGTAAGCTGCCTGAAGGAGGTATCCTTGTGTTTGTTATGTATAACAGGTGTGTAAGGTACATCGTAAGCTACCTGAAGGAGGTATCCTTGTGTTTGTTATGTATAACTGTTACAGGTGTGTAAGGTACATCGTAAGCTACCTGAAGGAGGTATCCTTGTGTTTGTTATGTATAACAGGTGTGTAAGGTACATCGTAAGCTGCCTGAAGGAGGTATCCTTGTGTTTGTTATGTATAACTGTTACAGGTGTGTAAGGTACATCGTAAGCTGCCTGAAGGAGGTATCCTTGTGTTTGTTATGTATAACAGGTGTGTAAGGTACATCGTAAGCTACCTGAAGGAGGTATCCTTGTGTTTGTTATGTATAACAGGTGTGTAAGGTACATCGTAAGCTACCTGAAGGAGGTATCCTTGTGTTTGTTATGTATAACAGGTGTGTAAGGTACATCGTAAGCTACCTGAAGGAGGTATCCTTGTGTTTGTTATGTATAACAGGTGTGTAAGGTACATCGTAAGCTGCCTGAAGGAGGTATCCTTGTGTTTGTTATGTATAACAGGTGTGTAAGGTACATCGTAAGCTACCTGAAGGAGGTATCCTTGTGTTTGTTATGTATAACAGGTGTGTAAGGTACATCGTAAGCTGCCTGAAGGAGGTATCCTTGTGTTTGTTATGTATAACAGGTGTGTAAGGTACATCGTAAGCTGCCTGAAGGAGGTATCCTGGTGTTTGTTACTGGTCAACAAGAAGTGAACACCTTGTGTCGTAAACTCCGCCAGACCTTCCCAGCTACACAAGGTCAGTCAGTGTCATCACTTCACTACCTCTTACAAATACTGTCAAAGTATGTTCCCGGTCTTCTGAATCATAATAAGGTTGTTGCTACAGGTAATGTGCACACATTTCTAAATGAAGAACCTGCCAAATGTTGCAAGATGTTCATAATTATGTTAAAATTTTCTCCATATTTACATGAGTCATATTTTATTACATTGTATTTAAAATTAATGCAACCATAAAGTAAATTAATAATTTAGTGATGAGACCTTATTTCTGAAGAAGCTCATTACAAATTTTAAACAATAAGTGTTGAATGATGGAGAGATTTATTTTTTGCATCCATTTCTGTAGGGAGAAAGAAGGAGGAAGATGTCTCACCTAGTAAAAAGAAGAGTAAAAGAAAATTATCTCCAGAGAAAAAGAATCTCCCTAAGATTAGTCTTGACAAGTAAGTAATTTGAAGGCAGCAATAATAAGTTCACATTGTTTGTTAGCATGATCACCATGGCTGAGAGGCCTATAGTCAGCTGTAAATGTTACCATGGTAACACATCTGTGATGTGTCTTTTGTCCCTGTCAGTGATTTACAACTGGTGTATATTCTTATTCTATTTGTCAAGAATGGCTGGGTTATAACTTAATTTGGTCTGCAACATTGCTGGGCTAAAGAGGCTCAATGTTGTATGATAGGAGAGTATGACACTCCACTCTGTACCAGTAAAAGGACTTTATCCAAATGGAAAATTGAGGATATGCCCTTCACTCCCCCAAAGTAGAAGAGTTTAGTCATCATATCCAACTCTTGATTCCTGCCGCTGTTAAAGATGTTATTATGTAGATTTATAGTGATTCCTCTGATATAACTGATGTTTTTTACTCTGTGAGAGTATGACACCTCATTCTACTAGTAAACTAGAGGATACCTGGTATGTCCCTTCCTCACCCTAGAGGGAAGAAGTTGGTTATTGATCCAACTCTATTCTGGAATCTTGTCCGTGATGTGATACAGATTTTGATATAACTGATACTTTTTACTCTCCTTATATACAGCTATTCAGTGGAGCCCACTGATGAGGAAGGGGAGCGAGAGGGTGGTAGTGATTCAGAGGCTGAGTTTGACGAAGGTTCAGACGGGAGTGATGAGGACAATTTAATGGAGGTAGGAGATGCATTGTTTAAGGTCAGGTGGGTAAACAACAGTTTTACATTAGAGCTTGCCAGGATATTCAGCGACAGATCAAACTGTTCCTAAAAAGTCATATTTCTTCAGGTGACTGGAGTTAAGCTATAAAGTAATACAAAATTAATATATCTGCTGAAAGGCCATGTAAAATATTTTTAATTACAGAAAACATAATCATATTCACTAAGTTTATATACTGATGTTGAAAAAATAACAAAAACAGACAAGAAGAATTTTGGACAGATGATTTTTAGCCCACCATCATCAGATGGTGGGCTATTCAAATCGCCCTGCGTCCGTGGTCCGTCGTCCGTCCGTCCGTCCGTCCGTCCCTCCGTCCGTCCCTCCGTCCGTCCCTCCGTCCGTCCCTCCGTCCGTAAACAATTCTTGTTATCGCTATTTCTCAGAAAGTACTGAAGGGATCTTTCTCAAATTTCATATGTAGGTTCCCCTTGGTGCCTAGTTATGCATATTGCATTTTGAGACCAATCGGAAAACAACATGGCCGACAGGCAGCCATCTTGGATTTTGACAATTGAAGTTTGTTATCGCTATTTCTGAGAAAGTACTGAAGGGATCTTTCTCAAATTTCATATGAAGGTTCCCCTTGGTGTCTAGTTATGCATATTGCATTTTGAGACCAATTGGATAACAACATGGCCGACAGGCAGCCATCTTGGATTTTGACAATTGAAGTTTGTTATCGCTATTTCTCAGAAAGTACTGAAGGGATCTTTCTCAAATTTCATATGTAGGTTTCCCTTGGTGCCTAGTTATGCATATTGCATTTTGAGACCAATCTGAAAATAACATGGCCGACAGGCAGCCATCTTGGATTTTGACAATTGAAGTTTGTTATCGCTATTTCTGAGAAAGTACTGAAGGGATCTTTCTCAAATTTCATATGAAGGTTCCCCTTGGTGCCTAGTTATGCATATTGCGTTTTGAGACCAATCGGAAAACAACATGGCCAACAGGCAGCCATCTTGGATTTTGACAATTGAAGTTTGTTATCGCTATTTCTGAAAAAGTACTGAAGGGATCTTCCTCAAATTTCACATGTAGGTTCCCCTTGGTGCCTAGTTATGCATATTGCGTTTTGAGACCAATCTGAAAACAACATGGCCGACAGGCAGCCATCTTGGATTTTGACAATTGAAGTTTGTTATCGCTATTTCTGAGAAAGTACTAAAGGGATCTTTCTCATATTTCATATGGAGGTTCCCCTTGGTGCCTCATTATGCTTATTGCATTTTGAGATCAATTGGAAAACAATATGGCAGACAGACCGCCATCTTGGATTTTGACAATTTAAGTTTGTTATCTCTATTTCTCAAAGTACTGAAGGGATCTTTCTCAAATTTCATGTGTAGGTTCCCCTTGGTCCCTTGTATTGCATTTTTGGACCAGTCTGTCCTGAAAACAATCTGGCAAACAAACAGCCATTATCGTTAAATCTCAAATTTCTTATATAGCTAGGATTCCCTTGTTTGAAAAGTACTGGAGGGATGTCTCAATTTGCACAGATTAGTAAAAGGAAGGGAAAAATAGAGAGAAGATAAATCTGACATAGAACCTATAAAGATCATTCAATGGTGGGCGCCAAGATCCCTCTGGGATCTCTTGTTATTTTTTGTATGAACATGCCATAGAAACAATGTTGTTTATGTGTTATAGGAAGATGGTGGCTGTTCTGAGCCGATGTATGTACTGCCTCTGTTCTCCATGCTGTCTTCTGACAAACAGGCGAAGGTAAGTCCTGCTGACAGACAGATAGGCAAATAATGGAGGTACAGATACACAAACAGATGTAAAAGTGAAAGTCAATATTAAATCATACTGCCATGTTCTGGCAGAGTAGAACAAATACATAACTGTATTGTACATAATTATTTTAGTGGTTATTTTAGCACTTTCCGAACAACTGGAAGTATCCACTAAATCATGATTGCACTAAATGTGGTGTCTGTTTTCTACTACAAGGACTTTGGATATACCACATTCATGTTGAACTTTTATCTATTTTCAGTTATTCGCTTAAATTTGAGTTCACCAAAATAATATGTTTATATAGTAATTACACAATTTCTATTTACTGTTTCTATGAATATGAAATAATGAGGCTGTGTACTAACTATCTGTTAACATGAGACAAAACATGAAATATTTAAGTTTACAGCGTACATGCATTAAAATCACCTGTAATTTCATCAAATTTGTTATATGGTTTCCAGGTGTTTGCTCCACCCCCTGATGGTTACCGTTTATGTGTTGTGGCAACCAACGTAGCGGAAACATCCCTCACCATTCCAAACATCAAATATGTGGTGGACACCGGGAAGGTTTCTGGTTTCTTTCCTCACTTATTCATTTCACCAACAGAATAAAATTTCTTAAATTTAAATACGTATCTAGCCATTTTCAAGTGAGTAGTACTTACAGTGTTTTTAACTCACCGGTTACGAGTAACCGAGAGCTAATGCTGTCGCTCCGGCGTCCGCGTCGGCAAGATTTTGGAAAGCTTGTAAGTCCAAAAGTATACACCTCATGCCCTTCTTATTTGGTTGATACATTCATTAGAGGTCTAGGAGTGATGTTATGACAAAATCATGCAGAAAAAAATTGTGATTTTTTTTTCGCATTTTACCATTTTGTGGACTTGACTTTTTTAGCACCAAAAAAATATACTTTTTTAGCACCAAAAAAATATACTTTGAAGTTTTTGGGATCAGTTTTTGGAAAGCTTGTAAGTCCAAAAGTATACACCTCACACCCATCTAATTTGGTTTATACATTCATTAGAGGTTATAGCAAAATTATGCAGAAATCATGCCGAAAAAAAATTGTGATTTTTTTTTGTTTGCATTTAACCATTGAGTGGACTTAATTTTTTTTGGCACAAAAACCCACTTTAAAGATTTTGGGGGTTAGTTTTGGAAAGCTTGTAAGTCCACACCTTTCTTACTTGGTTTATACATCCATTAGAGGTCTAGGAGCGATATTATGTGACGTACAATTTCAAAATGACATGCTTATACATACATAAAAAATGAATGCATAGTGTGATTGCTGCCGCGGGTGAGCTTTCGCAATCATTGATGGCCCTTGTTTTATTTAAGTTTTCACATTAACAAGCCTATGTATGCAGAGTAGAATTCACTAGCACTATCATAGCATATAAATGACGCAAACATATTTATTTATTAAGATAAATTGAAAATTAAACTCATTATACATGTACAGTATCAAAAATGTTTTACAGTCATTGGGATGATTAATCATTTTAAAGGCAGTGATTCCAAGTAAAATCAGAAACCTTTCTAAGACCCGAAGTAATTTCTAGATAATACATGTAGATATTTTCAAGGTATACACTTGATATGACTTCATGATAACAAACTTCATCTGCAATGTCATAACTGGGAAATAAATAAATTCTTAAATTAGGTAAAAACAAAGTTCTATGACAAAGTGACAGGTGTGTCTACATTCCGAATAACTTGGACGTCCAGTGCCTCAGCCAATCAGAGAGCAGGACGAGCGGGACGTACCGGGCCCGGACATTGCTACAGGTATAGATATGGTGTATATATGTCATTTAATGTTGCTAATATTTATCCAGGAAAAAGTCTGTGCCTGGTTATAAGCTCAACAATGCCTATTGTACTTCAGTATAAATGTTAACTGATTGTCTATTCCCTGTTATTAATCAAAGTTAGTGTGTTGGCCCCCTGGGATTATTACAGGATAAATGTGACAATATCAATTTATACAAGTAACATTTCAGTGTTAAATATTTTGAAGAATTTACTTACCTATTTATCTTAGTAAAATATACATGACATCAAGATGGTACGTTATACAGTCTGTATCCGGTAAGTAAAATATACATGACATCAAGATGGTACGTTATACAGTCTGTATCCGGTAAGTAAAATATACATGACATCAAGATGGTACGTTATACAGTCTGTATCCGGTAAGTAAAATATACATGACATCAAGATGGTACGTTATACAGTCTGTATCCGGTAAGTAAAATATACATGACATCAAGATGGTACATTATACAGTCTGTATCCGGTAAGTAAAATATACATGACATCAAGATGGTACATTATACAGTCTGTATCCGGTAAGTAAAATATACATGACATCAAGATGGTACATTATACAGTCTGTATCCGGTAAGTAAAATATACATGACATCAAGATGGTACGTTATACAGTCTGTATCCGGTAAGTAAAATATACATGACATCAAGATGGTACGTTATACAGTCTGTATCCGGTAAGTAAAATATACATGACATCAAGATGGTACATTATACAGTCTGTATCCGGTAAGTAAAATATACATGACATCAAGATGGTACGTTATACAGTCTGTATCCGGTAAGTAAAATATACATGACATCAAGATGGTACGTTATACAGTCTGTATCCGGTAAGTAAAATATACATGACATCAAGATGGTACGTTATACAGTCTGTATCCGGTAAGTAAAATATACATGACATCAAGATGGTACGTTATACAGTCTGTATCCGGTAAGTAAAATATACATGACATCAAGATGGTACGTTATACAGTCTGTATCCGGTAAGTAAAATATACATGACATCAAGATGGTACATTATACAGTCTGTATCCGGTAAGTAAAATATACATGACATCAAGATGGTACATTATACAGTCTGTATCCGGTAAGTAAAATATACATGACATCAAGATGGTACGTTATACAGTCTGTATCCGGTAAGTAAAATATACATGACATCAAGATGGTACGTTATACAGTCTGTATCCGGTAAGTAAAATATACATGACATCAAGATGGTACGTTATACAGTCTGTATCCGGTAAGTAAAATATACATGACATCAAGATGGTACGTTATACAGTCTGTATCCGGTAAGTAAAATATACATGACATCAAGATGGTACATTATACAGTCTGTATCCGGTAAGTAAAATATACATGACATCAAGATGGTACGTTATACAGTCTGTATCCGGTAAGTAAAATATACATGACATCAAGATGGTACGTTATACAGTCTGTATCCGGTAAGTAAAATATACATGACATCAAGATGGTACGTTATACAGTCTGTATCCGGTAAGTAAAATATACATGACATCAAGATGGTACGTTATACAGTCTGTATCCGATATTAACAACTCTGTACCCACTACATATCAATCTTTCAGGCTTTACTCCTCTGCTGTGTTTACACACGACTTTGAGAAGTTCTCCCCAGCTGAAATAACCAGACGACCTGTGGATGACCTTGTCTTACAAATGAAGGTGACTGAAAATATTAAAATTGATAATTCAAATGGCTATAATATACTCACATAGCAATATGTCTTTATGGAGAGCTCTGAGAGTGCATTGGTTGTGCACATGTCTTATTGATTATTTATCAGAAAATGAAAATAAACTTTGTTCATATATATATATTATTTTGCTTAGAATTATAATTTGCATTCATAGGTTCAGATAACAAAATTATAATAAATGGAAATATAAATATCTGCTCTTAATTATCATGTCTTATCGCTTATAGATAAAACTTATCATAAAATCTAGCTTCTTTTGAGTGTATTGGGATCCTCATTTTTTTTTTTATTTGTTATTAGCTCACCGGTTACGAGTAACCCTGAGGTAATGCTGTCGCGTCGGCGTCCCACCCCCACTTTAAAGTTTTTGGGATCTGTTTTTAGAAAGCTTCTAAGTCCAAAAGGATACACCTCACACCCTTCTAATTTGGTTTATACATTCATTAGAGGTCTAGGAGTGATGTTATGGCAAAATCATACAGAAAAAAATTGTGATTTTTTTGCATTTTACCATTTTGTGGACTTAACTCACTTTAAAGTTTTGGGGGTACGTCCAAAAGTATGCTCTCACACCCTTCTAATTAGATTTATGCATTCATTAGAGCTCTGGGAGTGATGTTATATCAAAATCATGCAGAAAAAAATTGTGATTTGTTTTGGCATTTTAATTAGTGGACTTAATTGTTTTTGCACAAAAACCCTCTTTAAAGATTTTTGGGGTAAGTTTTGGAAAGCTTATATGTCAACACCCTTCTTATTTGGTTTATACATCCATTAGAGGTCTAGGAGCGATATTATGTGACGTACAATTTCAAAATGACATGCTTATACATACATAAAAAATGAATGCATAGTATGATTGCTACCGCCGATGAGCTTTCGCAATCATTGATGGCCCTTGTTACAATACTGATTATTGATCTTTGTACAGGACATGAACATAGATAAGGTGATGAACTTCCCGTACCCAACACAACCCGACCCAGAACAACTCAAGGTAGGACTTAATCAAATCATTTTATTATACTACTTTGACCTTCAAAAGAGCATTTTATTTTTTCATAGCTGATATTGTTTATTAGAAATTTTGTACATTTACCGTCATAACAACAATATTTATGATAATATAACTCTGCATCTGTTTAATATGGTTCATCTGTTACCTTCAAAAGTCTTTAACAAATGAAACTTTCTTAGAACTCTGTATAAAGTGCTTCTGTTTAGCAATTTGGTTCCATGAAAAAAAAGAAAAGTTGAACTAAACATACTTTAGACCATAATTAGTGTAACCAAAATTGATGCCTCTGAAATACTGATCACTGTACATTATATTTACCAGTATTTCATCTTACAGAACTTATTGGAAAAAACTCTGAAATTGGGGTTGTGGGAAATGTTTAGATAAGACTGTTTTCACTTGACTATAATTAAGGCTGCGGAGAGGTTGCTGGTCTCGTTAGGAGCTCTGACGGCACCTGTGTTACACCCTAAGTCCAGATTCAAAAGTAAGGAGGAACCAAGTCGGATCACACCCCTGGGTAGGGCCATGGCCCACTTTCCTGTTTCACCACGGTACTCCAAAATGTTATCCCTTGGACACCAGCACGACCTCCTCCCATACGTGGTTGCCATGGTCGCGGCATTGTCGGTTGCTGAAGTGTTTGTGGAGTTACATCAGCCTCCAGATGAATCGGGGGAGGTAAGTGTTAATGTTTGAGAGATACAAGGTGGTTCCAGATCTCACAGCAGAATAATGTTGTTTATAGAACCTATTTTTAGAATGTTACTTTAATAGAAACTTAATTTATCAGCACTCTTACTATGCCAGGTTGAACAATTTTAGCTGTTATATGAATTTTGATTTCAAAAATGAGTTTATGATGGTTTTACAGCTTATATGAAAAAGCACCAAGCTTAGCATTTGAAAAGTGACTTGGATCTTTACTATATAGAATTCAAGTGTAACTTTGAATTCAGCATTGTAATCTAGAAATTTCATTTTCAGATATTAGTTAATTTCTTTCTGTTTCAGAAAGAGGATTTTAAGAAGAGATTACAGCACTTTAAGCAGATTCAGAAGATTTGGGCTGGTGCTGTAAGTTGTGTGTGGTTGTCTTGCTGACATCACAGTTTTCCCGTAGATTGAGTACACCACACTAGGTCATACACATATACAGTAGGCAAAGTTACTCCTGCTTGCTGTACATCTGCTGTCTTGTTTATTTAACATCCTCTGTTAATAGTGTACAATTTTCATTTCAGAGTGTCTTTTACAAGCTTTGAAACACCCCACTTTGGCATTTGGTCTAATCTGAGCAATTGCTGCAAAGGTTGTCAATGATGTGATAATTCCACACTTAAACCAGGATAAAACCTTAATATGCCAACACCAATCCTCAAAATGGTGGTGTTTTCTTACCTACAGAGATTTATACTGGTAAATGTTATTAGTCTCCTACCGGTTATACTGTCGTGGGACTATAACTTTCCTATCCATCCGTCTTGTATGTGTCTTATGTATGTAATGCCAAAGTTAGTCAGCGTTCTAACCTTGAGGGATTTTCATCAAATTTCACACAATGATAAAGGACCATAATATCTCTGACAAGTTTGAGTTTCTGAGGGGCCGCGGTGGCCGAGTGGTTAAGGTGTACCGACACTTTATCACTAGCCCTCCACCACTGGGTTGCGAGTTCGAAACCTACGTGGGGCAGTTGCCTGGTACTGACCCTAGGCCGGTGGTTTTTCTCCGGGTACTCCGGCTTTCCTCCACCTCCAAAACCTGGCACATCCTTAAATGACCATGGCTGTTAATAGGACGTTAAACAAAACCAAACCAAACCAAACTTGAGTTTCTGGGATTTTGGGCGAGGTCAATATTACTATTCAGCAGAGGTGGCTGCTGGAAGGAGACATGTATTGCTTTAGCAATACCTAGAATGCCTGTTTCCCTGGGGATCTATTTGTTTGTTATTTTTCAGGATAAAATGAAACCACCAATATATATAGGGTTAAAGGGAATACTGTAGAAAAGTAATAATCTGTTCTTACAAATTTCAATAAAAAATACATTCTTTCTACTAATGGTTTTGGTAAAACTGCCATAGTTTGAAACAAACCTACTAAATCAGTAAATTATAAAGGTTTAAAAGGTTTGTGAGTTTTGAATTAATTCCCATATATTTAAGACAGACTAGAATAGCAACAATGCTCTGTATGTATGAATTGTGTATTTCTAGGGACACTCGCTGTTGCTAGGCGACCTTATGGTGCTGTTAAAGGCTGTAGGATCCTGTGAATACCAGGGCTGTACTCCAGAGTTCTGTCAGAAACACGGGATACGGTTCAAGGCCATGAAGGAAATCAGAAAGCTCAGAGTTCAGCTTACAAACTCAGGTCAGGAAAACTCACAAATCACAGAAATAATGCCCAAATAGTTAACTGATTTTAAATCAGATACCCTCCTATCTGAACCCAAAACAAATCTATTGTTTAAAATTGACAAATAGTCCTCAGAATTATAAAAAAAAGTTTGGGGAATTAACAACTGTTTGACCTTGTAAACAGTACTCTGTTATTATTACATATATGGCTCAAACTCACTAATGATAATATGTACTTTTATTATTGACAATATGTTAATCATCTCCAAAATGTTTCGATCTTTTGACATAAAATGGAAATAAATGTACTGGTGGGTATTGATTTAAATTAAATACAGTGGAACTTCGTTAACTCGAACTCGGATAACTCGACTACCCCGCTTAACTCGAAGTACCTCGCCGGTCCCGGCCGAATTTTCTCTTTATCTTAGTAAAAAAAACTCGGAAAATTCGAATTCGGATAACTCGAAAAACTCGGATAATACGAAGTAAAAATTTGGTCCCAACAATAAAAATCCTACTTGAAATGTTCGAATAACTCGAAGTATAATTTTCATCGATCGGTGGCAAACGCCGACATTTTTTAAGAGCTAAATTCCGTTTGTAATACTGAACATATCGGCACTAATCTACTAACCTACATGCTATTATAAGTGTTTCATAAATTCATAAAAGAAATTGTCGGTTGAATCTTATAACAACAAGTCTTGGTGATAAAAAGTACTGCTTTACTTACATCAGGTAATTTCCCAAGGCGGTCGCCGATATCAGTACACACGATAGTCAACAACTCATCTACCCGTTCGCTCAAGCGGAACTAATCTCTGACACACCGGTAGATCTACCCGGCAGATGTTTTTACAGGTGTAGAAATGACACAGTCACCGGCGGCTATTAAATCTTTAAACTGCTGAAACAATAGCGTAATTACTGCCGAGGTGTTCAGAGTACAACTGTTACGGTCAGTGCTGTCTATTAAATCGGATAAAACGCCAACTCAGTTACAGTAACATTTTATACGCACGTGCGCAGCCCAACTTCCGGTGCTAATACACATGGAAATGGCGTGGTTATCAATAAAAAGTAAGTAGGCCGATCAAACAGTATTTTATATATGTCCAATAAAAGGTAATGGTTCTGTTACGTTTTGTATGCAATCTGTGTTAAACTTAAACGGTTATTTGTTTTGACATTAATAACTTGTTATTTTGTCGAATTCCGTTTTATCGTTTACCTTTTGCAAACATGACTTGCACATCAGATCGTTATTGAAGTGACTAAGTGAAAGAAACTTTATCGTGACTGTATATAGGCAAAACTACACCAAATTACAAGTGACATAACGAAACATTACATATATATTTACATGTATTGACCAGTCTTCACACTAAACTGATGAGCGACAGAGCGAAGTTATAATGATTATATAATGTTGACAAATATTGACCAAACTTTTCACCAAAAACGATAACTCGCTTAATTCGAACACTCGGATAACTCGAAGTTTTTTCGTGGTCCCGTCGACTTAGAGTTAACGAAGTTCCACTGTATCTGGAATTGGATTGTTTGTCATGTGAATTTCTGAAAAATATTCTTTCAAAAAGTCTTTGTTTTTTATATCAAATTTTGTTTAACATACATGTACTCACAAGTTGATGTTTATTGAACGATAGAGTATCTACTCACTTATGAATGATTGTATTTCAGATATATTTTATTGATTACGGAAAGAGGATTGAGTGACAGGCTTCGGCTATACAAGCCCTCGCCATCATCTACTCGAATGTCTAATTTTGTTGTTCAATATGTGTGTATTTACAGTAAATACTGTGATACCTGAGGCTAACCTTTGTGTTGATCCAAAACTTGACCCACCTAATGACCTTCAGTCCAAACTTCTGAGACAAATTATCTTAGCAGGCCTCGGGGACCATGTAGCCAGGTAAGAAACATGTAGAATACCACATAATTATATTTACTTTGTTTGTGACAGTTTACCCATTGATCCATTAAGATGAAAAGTGTTTCGATCAAGTACTCACAAGCAATAACAATATTTGACTTCAAAATTCTAACTTAAGACAGGTAAAATTACTATCCTTAATTTTCTGTTTATCATCCACTTATTCTTGGGCTTTAGTTATGAGGCAACATGATTTCTAAATTGATTTGTTGTAAGTTTAACAAAGTCCAGATATTGTAAGGGAAAAACTGTAGGGGTATGTCATTCAGCTTTTAGGACACCTGAGGCAAAGTCTCAAGTGACCTTTTATAATCACCCTCTGTCCGTCACCATGTGTCAACCTTTGATCTCTCATAAACAATTTACACTTTTGACTTACTCTCGATAACCAAGAGGCTCAGGGTCATGATAGTGGGCCAGTTGCATACTGGGATGAAAGGCTAGAATGTTTGTTGAAATGAGTGACCATGACCTAATTTCCTGGTCACAGGGGACAAATGTATTAAGATTTAAAAAAAAAAACATCAACTACCGTATATCGTTTTTTTTTAGCGTATGCCAAATTTCGGTTTTCTGTACAAAATGACACGTTTTATTTTTGGCGTATTTCATTTTTAGCGTTTTCACAACATGTAATTCAAATTTTAGCGTACATATGTTTCATATACAACAAAAACGAAGAAGTACAGTACAAGAACATTTATTGAAAATCAAAAGTTCTAACATCGAACATGGAACGCATACGTACCGCGTGTACTGTTATGTGCTTCAATCGGCATGGCCTAGATATACTACAGATAATTCACAGTTAAATGGAGATATATTTACATATCCAGGACTTTGCAGATGCCTGCATCTTTGAAACCGTTTGTTATAATCTCAGGCCTTGTTTTCAGGTGATCGTACAATTTAACCAACCACTTTGCACCTAGTGGTTTTATTTTGGTTAGCGAAAGGTCAACAATAATGTCAATGATTGCAGCGCCACCTGCTTGCTGTTTGCCGATCTCTTCCGCATACCACATCTCAAACTGTTTTTTCAAAAAATTCTTTGCACATTTGTTAACACTGAGGTCCATAGGCTCGAGTTGGTCTGTACAGTTTGGTGGTATAGTGACAAACACCAAGTGTTTCTTTTTTACCAGGTCGTGAAAATCCTGTGTTATTTGTCCCCTGAAACAATCAAAGATAACGAGGGCCTTTTGGAGAAGTGGGAGGTCCTTTTCCTCTTTGGTGCTGTCAACATAAGGCACAATGATTTGGTTAATATAATCAGCCATGGTTGATGAATTCGCCCAATGATTTTCGGAATGAGTTATTGCGAATTCCTTGGGAAAGTTGTACTTGGGATGACACTGGTCGGTTTTCCCACCGTAGATTAGCTGCATTGGTAGGAAATTGCCAGATAAGGTGCCTGCGAAGGTTCCTGTGGACGTTGCAAACAATTTTAAGGAAATGGTCAGGATTCAAAAGGCAAATTCATGCATATTGATTATTTCAAGTGTTCTGTAAGATTTCAGTAATACATACATGTACATGTCAAAATCACTCGGACGTCGGAGAAAGCACTACATAAGTATGTACATGTATAACTTGCGGTAAACATGCTAATTAGTTAAATCTATCGATCTGTTTGTTTTTTCTCTTTATCAATAGTGAATACACTGTACCTGAGTATGGCATATGAATTTCATTTTGATTATAGAGAGTTACACAAACCTGTTATCTGGCGTTTGTCATTGATGCTGCGAATTTCGACCCTCTTTTTCCCCTCCATTTCCATCGTCCACTGGGACACAGGAACAACATGTAATCCCGTCTGGTCCCAGTTAATTATTAATTCGGACGGTATATGGTAATCATTGACCATGGTCTTTATTCTGTCAAGGAATTTGAGTTTAATATCATCGAATTTCTCCACTTTTGTTATTAGCCCACCATCATCAGATGGTGGGCTATTCAAATCGCCCTGCGTCCGTGGTCCGTGGTCCGTCCGTCCGTCCGTCCCTCCGTCCGTCCGTAAACAATTCTTGTTATCGCTAATCCTCAGAAAGTACTGAAGGGATCTTTCTCAAATTTCATATGTGGGTTCCCCTTGGTGCCTAGTTATGCATATTGCATTTTGAGACCAATCGTAAAACAACATGGCCGACAGGCAGCCATCTTGGATTTTGACAATTGAAGTTTGTTATCGCTATTTCTGAGAAAGTACTGAAGGGATCTTTCTCAAATTTCATCTGTAGATTCCCCTTGGTGCCTAGTTATGCATATTGCATTTTGAGACCAATCGGAAAACAACATGGCCGACAGGCAGCCATCTTGGATTTTGACAATTGAAGTTTGTTATCGCTATTTCTCAGAAAGTACTGAAGGGATCTTTCTCAAATTTCATATGTAGGTTTCCTTGGTGCCTAGTTATGCATATTGCATTTTGAGACCTATCGGAAAACAACATGGCCGACAGGCAGCCATCTTGGATTTTGACAATTGAAGTTTGTTATCGCTATTTCTGAGGAAGTACAGAAGGGATCTTTCTCAAATTTCATATGTAGATTCCCCTTGGTGCCTAGTTATGCATATTGCATTTTGAGATCAATCGGAAAACAACATGGCCGACAGGCAGCCATCTTATATTTTGACAATTGAAGTTTGTTATCGCTATTTCTGAGAAAGTACTGAAGGGATCTTTCTCAAATTTCATATGTAGGTTTCCCTTGGTGCCTAGTTATGCATATTGTATTTTGAGACCAATCGGAAAACAACATGGCCGATAGGCAGCCATCTTGGATTTTGACAATTGAAGTTTGTTATCGCTATTTCTAAGAAAGAACTGAAGGGATCTTTCTCAAATTTCATATGTAGGTTTCCCTTGGTGCCTAGTTATGCATATTGCATTTTGAGACCAATCGGAAAACAACATGGCCGATAGGCAGCCATCTTGGATTTTGACAATTGAAGTTTGTTATCGCTATTTCTAAGAAAGAACTGAAGGGATCTTTCTCAAATTTCATATGTAGGTTCCCCTTGGTGCCTAGTTATGCATATTGCATTTTGAGACCAATCGGAAAACAACATGGCCGACAGGTAGCCATCTTGGATTTTGTCAATTGAAGTTTGTTATCGCTATTTCTGAGAAAGAACTGAAGGGATCTTTCTCAAATTTCATATGTAGGTTTCCCTTGGTGCCTAGTTATGCATATTGCATTTTGAGACCAATCAGAAAACAACATGGCCGACAGGCAGCCATCTTGGATTTTGACAATTGAAGTTTGTTATCGCTATTTCTGAGAAAGTACTGAAGGGATCTTTCTCAAATTTCATATGTAGGTTTCTCTTGGTGCTTAGTTATGCATATTGCATTTTGAGACCTATCAGAAAACAACATGGCCGACAGGCAGCCATCTTGGATTTTGACAATTGAAGTTTGTTATCGCTATTTCTCAGAAAGTGCTGAAGGGATCTTTCTCAAATTTCATATATAGGTACCCCTTGGTGCCTAGTTATGCATATTACATTTTAAGACCTATCAGAAAACAACATGGCCGACAGGCAGCCATCTTAGATTTTGACAATTGAAGTTTGTTATCGCTATTTCTGAGAAAGTACTGAAGGGATCTTTCTCAAATTTCATATGTAGGTTCCCCTCGGTGCATAGTTATGCATATTGCATTTTGAGACTAATCGTAAAACAACATGGCCGACAGGCAGCCATCTTAGATTTTGGCAATTGAAACTTATTATCGCTATTTTTCAGAAAGTACTGAAGGGATCTTTCTCAAACATTTTTAGCCCACCATCATCAGATGGTGGGCTATTCAAATCGCCCTGCGTCCGTGGTCCGTGGTCCGTCCGTCCGTCCGTCCCTCCCTCCGTCCGTCCGTCCGTCCGTCCGTCCGTCCGTAAACAATTCTTGTTATCGCTAATCCTCAGAAAGTACTGAAGGGATCTTTCTCAAATTTCATATGTAGGTTCCCCTTGGTGCCTAGTTATGCATATTGCATTTTGGGACCGATCGGAAAACAACATGGCCGACAGGCAGCCATCTTGGATTTTGACCATTGAAGTTTGTTATCGCTATTTCTGAGAAAGAGCTGAAGGGATCTTTCTCAAATTTCATATGTTGGTTTCCCTTGGTGCCTAGTTATGCATATTGCATTTTGGGACCGATCGGAAAACAACATGGCCGACAGGCAGCCATCTTGGATTTTGACAATTGAAGTTTGTTATCGCTATTTCTAAGAAAGTACTGAAGGGATCTTTCTCAAATTTGATATGTGGGTTTCCCTTGGTGCCTAGTTATGCATATTGCATTTTGGGACCGATCGGAAAACAACATGGCCGACGGGCAGCCATCTTGGATTTTGACCATTGAAGTTTGTTATCGCTATTTCTGTGAAAGTGCTAAAGGGATCTTTTTCATATTTGTTATGTAGGTTCCCCTTGGTGCTTAGTTATGCATATAGCATTTTGAGACCGATCTGAAAACAACATGGCCGACAGGCAGCCATCTTGGATTTTGACAATTGAAGTTTGTTATCGCTATTTCTGTGAAAGTACTAAAGGGATCTTTTTCATATTTGTTATGTAGGTTCCCCTTGGTGCTTAGTTATGCATATAGCATTTTGAGACCAATCGGAAAACAACATGGCCGACAGGCAGCCATCTTGGATTTTGACCATTAAAGTATGTTATTGCCATTTCTGAGAAAGTACTGAAGGGATCTTTCTCAAATTTCATATGTAGCATTTTGAGACCAATCGGAAAACAACATGGCCGACAGGCAGCCATCTTGGATTTTGACCATTAAAGTTTGTTATTGCCATTTCTGAGAAAGTACTGAAGGGATCTTTCTCAAATTTCATATGTAGGTTCCCCTTGGTGCCCGGTATTGCATATCGCATTTTGGGACTGATCGGAAAACAACATGGCCGACAGGCAGCCATCTTGGATTTTGATCATAGAAGTTTGTTATCGCTATTTCTGAGAAAGTTCTGATTGGATCTTTCTCCAATTTCATATGTAGGTTCCCCTTGGTGCCTAGTTATGCATATTGCATTTTGAGACCAATCACAAAACAACATGGCCGACAGGCAGCCATCGTGGATTTCGAAAATTGAAACTGGTTATCAGTATTACTAAGAAACTAATGAAGGGATCTTCCTGAAATTTCATATGTAGGTTCCCCCAGGTGCCTAGTTATGCATATTGCATTTTGAGACCAATCGGAAAACAACATGGCCGACAAGCAGCCATCTTGGATTTTGACAATTGAAGTTTGTTATCACTATTTCTCAGAAAGCACTGAAGGAATCTTTCTCAAATTCCATATATATAGGTTCCCCTTGGTGCCTAAATCTTAAATTTTATATATAGGTTTCCCTTGTTTGAAAAGTACTAGAGGTTTCTTCTGAGTTTACACAGATTAGTAAGACTTAGAAGAAGAGAAAAGTAGAGAAAAGATCAATCTGACATTGAACCTATAAAGAACATTCAATGGTGGGCGCCAAGATCCCTCTGGGATCTCTTGTTATAAGTTCCCCTTGGTCTGTAGTTCTGCATATTGCATCTTGGGACCAATAGGAAAACAACATGGCCGACAGGCAGCCATCTTGTATTTTAACAATTGAAGTTTGTTATCGCTATTTTACAGAAGGTACTGAAGGGATCTTTCTCAAATTTCATATGTAGGTTCCCCTTGGTCCCTGGTGTTGCATTTTGGGACCAATCCAAAAACAACAGACAGCCATTATTGCTAAATCTTAAATTTTATATATAGGTTCCCCTTGTTTGAAAAGTACTAGAGCGCTGTTTCTGAATTTACACAGATTAGTAAGACTTAGAGGAAGGGAAAAGTAGAGAAAAGATCAATCTGACATGGAACCTATAAAGATCATTCAATGGTGGGCGCCAAGATCCCTCTGGGATCTCTTGTTTTCTTGGATGTGGTGCCCTTACGTTTCACCAAGTTCAGTCGTTTCATGATCGATAATGCCCATGTTCTGGTGATGTCTATATGACCACCATTTTCCGTTAAAAGTGACCGGTCCTCGCCAAGAATAATTCCCCTACGTGCTGCTTTCACTATTGCCGTGTTTACCACTCCTCCGGTGTCACGAATAGCCCTAACAAAATCCTGTACTTTGTTGTCCAACTCATCACCGAGTAGAACTTTTCTCCCCCTTTTCTTTGGAGTAAGTTCTTTCAAATCAGTGTTGGAATTTTCCTCATTAGAAAAATCCAGCTTTCTCTTTTTTTGAGCAGACACTTCTTTTTTAAATGCTGTATGGAATCCCTGTACAGTGCTCTCGTTTAATTTTTTATCCATTAGTGGTGAAAACTTCTTCACCGTGGCAGCGTTTCCAAATTCTGCAGCATATTTTCCAATGTCCATGCGTTGCTTTGGCGAATACACAGAATAACTTCCCCTTTTCTTCTGGGGGTGTAGATCTTTCATCACTTAACTCTTTATCTACAAGTTTGTTTGCTTCAGCAAACTCAGGTCTGTCCCTGACCAGACTTCCTTCGTCCTTCCGTGTAACGGTTACAAATCGTAGCATGGCCATGTTTCACTTGGCAATGCCACTCTCGTTATGATTTCAAATAGATCTATACAAATGACAAAACATATGGTCAACTGTGAGTACATTTTTATTGAATAAAACAGTTCAGTCGAGTCCCGGCCAATTAAGCACACCTGTATACGTCATGTGTATACAGGTGATCGGTTCATGACAACACCCATACAAGGGAGCTAACTCTTACTGTAAAACGTGACCAATTTTAGCGATATCTTATAATTCGAAAATAGCGAAAATTAGACACTCGCTAAAAAAACCTGATATATATACGGTATTTGTTTACACATCAGAACTCAGGTAAACCATTAGGTCCCTGGGCCTTTTATCCGGTGATATCTATGCAATTTATTGCTATAATGATATTTAATATCAAGAGACTTTGTTTGTGGTATACATTTTTGTAATGTACATGTATATGTATTTGTCCAGATTGCTGTCTCAGTTGTCACGAAATTCTCAAACTTTCATTTGTTTTCCCTACAGAAAGTATCCAGCTCCCCCACCAGGGGCAGATGATGAAGCTAAAAAGTTGAAATATGCTTATCAGGTGTGTAACATCACTCATCGTTACAAAAATATTACACTTTATTATAATGAATTAATCGAGCACCTCATGTTTCAAAATTTTCTAGATTATTAAAAGACTAACTGCCATATGTTTTTCATTGAAAAAAGTTAATCGCCTAATATCTGATGGATTAGTGGTGACTGCATATTGGGACATAGGATTATACTTTTTTGTGAGCATACAAAGTTAGAAGAACTGTTGTTTATCTTTCCTTGGTACTATATTTGTAAACTGTTTCCTGTTTAGTAGCATGCGGAGTTAGAAGAACCGTTGTTTATCTTTCCTTGGTACTATATTTGTAAACTGTTTCCTGTTTAGTAGTGTGCGGAGTTAGAAGAACCGTTGTTTATCTTTCCTTGGTACTATATTTGTAAACTGTTTCCTGTTTAGTAGCATGCGGAGTTAGAAGAATTGTTGTTTATCTTTCCTTGGTACTATATTTGTAAACTGTTTCCTGTTTAGTAGCAAGCGGAGTTAGAAGAACCGTTGTTTATCTTTCCTTGGTACTATATTTGTAAACTATTTCCTGTTTTGTATTGTGCAGAGTTAGAAGAACCGTTGTTTATCTTTCCTTGGTACTATGTTTGTAAACTGTTTCCTGTTTTGTAGTGTGCGGAGTTAGAAGAACCGTTGTTTATCTTTCCTTGGTACTATATTTGTAAACTGTTTCCTGTTTTGTAGTGTGCAGAGTTAGAAGAATCGTTGTTTATCTTTCCTTGGTACTATATTTGTAAACTGTTTTCTGTTTTGTAGTGTGCGGAGTTAGAAGAACCGTTGTTTATCTTTCCTTGGCCCTGTGTTTGTAAACTGTTTCCTGTTTTGTAGTGTGCGGAGTTAGAAGAACCGTTGTTTATCTTTCCTTGGCCCTGTGTTTGTAAACTGTTTCCTGTTTTGTAGTGTGCGGAGTTAGAAGAACCGTTGTTTATCTTTCCAGGGCCCTGTGTTTGTAAACTGTTTCCTGTTTTGTAGTGTGCGGAGTTAGAAGAACCGTTGTTTATCTTTCCTTGGCCCTTTGTTTGTAAACTGTTTTCTGTTTTGTAGTGTGCGGAGTTAGAAGAACCGTTGTTTATCTTTCCTTGGCCCTGTGTTTGTAAACTGTTTCCTGTTTTGTAGTGTGCGGAGTTAGAAGAACCGTTGTTTATCTTTCCTTGGTACTATATTTGTAAACTATTTCCTATTTTGTAGTGTGCAGAGTTAGAAGAATCGTTGTTTATCTTTCCTTGGTATTATATTTGTAAACTATTTCCTGTTTTGTATTGTGCAGAGTTAGAAGAACCGTTGTTTATCTCTCCTTGACACTATGTTTGTAAACTGTTTTCTGTTTTGTAGTGTGCAGAGTTAGAAGAACCGTTGTTTATCTTTCCTTGGTACTATATTTGTAAACTGTTTCCTGTTTTGCAGTGTGCAGAGTTAGAAGAATTGTTGTTTATCTTTCCTTGGTACTATATTTGTAAACTGTTTCCTGTTTTGTAGTGTGCAGAGTTAGAAGAACCGTTGTTTATCTTTCCTTGACACTATGTTTGTAAACTGTTTCCTGTTTAGTAGTTTGCGGAGTTAGAAGAACCGTTGTTTATCTTTCCTTTGTACTATATTTGTAAACTGTTTCCTGTTTTATAGTGTGCGGAGTTAGAAGAACCGTTGTTTATCTTTCCTTGGTGCTATGTTTGTAAACTATTTCCTGTTTTGTAGTGTGCAGAGTTAGAAGAACCGTTGTTTATCTTTCCTTGGTTCTATGTTTGTAAACTATTTCCTGTTTTGTAGTGTGCAGAGTTAGAAGAACCGTTGTTTATCCATCCTTCCTCGGTACTTTACAGACAAAATCCACCGTATGTTGTTTATCAGCGTATAGAGGAAACATCAAGATTATATATGAAAGGTACACAGTGGTCTTTCTTTCTGTGACAATATTTAAACATTGTCGTTTAATTATTTTAACTGTACACTTAACTGTAAAATACATTTATAGTTGTACCATTGAATCTACTTTTCACAACTGTGATTTGACACAGCGACTGTTATTTTGCATTTACATGTAATTTAAGATTTAAATATTGTGTAATATAATTGTAATATAATGTGTTCACCATTTCATGTAATAAGTAGTTAATATGATAATTATGAACCATATTCTGCAAAAAGTTATAAAAACACTCCCTAAAATGTTACTTTTATACAGTTATTGCTCAGGAACAGTCAACATTGTATGTAAATATGACCTTTAATAACCTGAATTAATTCTTAAGTGACCCTGGCTGATTTTAACCTGACATTTAAACTTACATTTTTCCTATCACTTCTAGGATTGGTAGCTGTGGAGCCAGAATGGTTACCAATATTCTGTCCTTCACACTGCACATTTTCCAAGCCTCTGGATGACCCAGCTCCAGAGTTCGACGAGAAGAAAGGTGAGGTGGTGTGTCATATGACAAGTACATTCAGTCGCTGTACGTGGGCCCTACCTGCTATAGAAATGGAGTACCCTCTCACACTGGAAAAGTACAAATGGTTTGCACGATTCTTACTGGAGGGAAAAGTTATACCCGGCCTTGCTAGATTTACCACCAAGCTGTTGTCATCTCCTTCGACAATGGTGAAGACCTGGGCAAAGTGAGTAGTTATTTAGTCTGACTACAACAGTGTTTTGTATGTTTATTTAATTTTTCAAATGCTGATTAATTTCAATTTTTGGGGAATCATATCAACTATCAACCTATTTTCATGATTCTAATTCTTGCTTATTCATCAGTGGTTTGTGAATTCGTGCCATAAAGAATATGTACCTTTTAAAAGACCCCAGTCTCATTTCGGTGTGCGGTGTTGCTAGGTTACAGCCGAGGACAGAAGTCCTTCTGAAGAGTCTGGCTGGTGAGGGAGTAGACAGCAGGGACACACTCATTAACAAATGGAAAACAGAGCCTACATGTAAGTAATGAATGTACGGTTTACCTGTCCATAAACTACTGACATATATATATATATAAATAAACCACATGTCACCATCTGTTTATGTAACAATTATTATATCAAAATGAATGTTACTTGCTATGCAAACAATGTACATTTGTGTGTTAACCATGTTGCAGTGTGTCATGAATGACTCGTCCCTTTGTCAATCTCTGACTGAGTGAGTGATTTGTAATGTTATCCTGTACAACTACGTGATGAGAATGTATATTTTCATGTCACTCTACCTGGAATGGCTCGCTTATCGAATAAGAGCGTATACACACAGCACAGCACCAGAGCTTTAAGTATCCCGAGCAGGTTGCAATTTAGTGAAATACAGAAAAATGTTGAATTTTGACAATATCACTGCCACATGTCTATGAGCTATACCAAAGTCATCTTTATAGCAGGTATCATTGTACAACATATCATTATAAACATGTTCTTGTTGTATTTTTTTTTTCAGATCTATTCAATGCCTTCAGCCAGTGGATACCCCAGGCAAACCACTTTGAGCTGGAATCAGTGTGGCCGCCAGTCACATGACAACCACTTTGAGCTGGAATCAGTGTGGCCGCCAGTCACATGACAACCACTTTGAGCTGGAATCAGTGTAGCCGCCAGTCACATGACAACCACTTTGAGCTGGAATCAGTGTAGCTGCCAATCACATGATAACCACTTAAAATGATCAAGGTCATAATGACCTCTTAGATCTGCAGCTTGCACAGACTGCATCAGGACAAACAAGGATACCATTCTGGTGATGGAGGACATGAATCTTGACAGGATGATTCGTCAAGTCGTCTGGAAAATATTAAAACCTGGTATTTCTCGAGAAACGCCATTGATGCTATCTGGTTGTATAATTACAGACATCTGACTACTTGTTGAGGATTCTGTGTATGAATAATGTACCAAATCTGATCTGACACATTGCAGGAAGTTGTTCATTGTGAGAAAACTTCCATACTGACAGTTACTACATGACACCATAGAAAAACAAGGACTCTCATGTGATACATTGTATATTGAAGTCTACCTGTGATGAATTCAGCTTGAGGAAGCATTTCTTAACACATTATTACAAGGGTGTATGCTTCCACTATCCCAGGGACTGTCATTTCATGTCAGGCATAGGGGCTTGACACAAATTCTCATCCTACATTCCATATGAAGGGTGGTACATACCACAAATAGGTCAAAACAATACCCAAAAAGGCATGTGTAGTAATGATACTGTATCATTAACGCAAGTTTCAAATCCATGTCTTTCCTTTTGATTAGTTACCCATAAGTGACTGGACTACCATTTAGGTGGACAGGCAATTAATTGTCGAACTTAATGAACTTTTTTTTAACTTGTCACAATATGTGCAATACTTGGCTAATTTCTTCATGTAACCGACCGATGAGAAAAATATTTTCGAAAGAACTCGTCCAAGGGGACAAGTGCCACATGAGAACCACTCGTCCCTGAACAAGAATCACTTGTACCTCTGACTTCTAATTTTCGATTTAAAAAAAGCACACAAAACCTGCATAAATGTTTTCAATGTTTTAATCATTGCTTGTTGTAATTAAACAATTTGAACTGCAGTTTTGTGAACCTTTCATAAAAAAAAGAGTCTATCGTTCGCTTCGCCATAGCGACATTTAAACTGATGTCTATAGGCCTAACAGGAACCAACAAGTCGGTTCTAAGAAGTAAAACCTTTTTCCGGACTTTGTTTTTAATAAAGTTTAATCCTGTATTTGCCTGTGATATTTTTTTTATATCGGGTATTATTACATAAAAGCGAGATATAAAAGTATTTAGAAGTGTGACTAGCTAGTGTTGAAATATTGTCATTCTCATTGCCTTTAAAAACTTTCGTAATTGATATGATACATGGTCCGGATTTATTTCTGTCCTTTACCTGTATTAGTCTCTCTCTTCTTGGTCACATAAACGCATCAGTATCACGTAGAGCAGTCACAGAGAGAGAGAGAGGGCTATCTGTTCCGTGGAACTTACTTCCAGTATGATTAAATCCTAGTTTGTTTAAAAAATTCTATAGACTTCGTGGAATAAACGCTAAAGACAATATTTATAAACATGATTTATTATTTTCTTTTGAAATTTACTCATCATCAGGGACGAGTGCACGACACCATTCACTCGTGCCCAGCCAAATTTAACTCATCCAGGACAAGTGTTTTTTTCACATCCTGTTGTTAACATTCATTTCTCGTGATGATGTACCTGGTAATAGTGAGATTTTTGTTCTGTAATGTATTAAAAGGTACAATTTTTTGTTTTAAAATGTGTACCACTCTTGAAATATATAAAATATTCATGGGTTTGGAATTTGTGCAAAGTCCCTGTGATATATCACAGCTAATGAAAATTTGTAATTCTTACTACAAAAGGTCTACTTGAAGATTTTTTTTAAAAAATCTTAATCTTTCTATTGCATAGCCTTTTACTTTACACATGAAATTTTACACCCCTGTATCATAATACACAATTTTAAATGATTAAAACAACTTATTTCTATGATGGATGGTATCATAATGAAAGTGCTCAAATATCTTTTTAATATTAAAAAAAAAATAACACTTTTTTTTGTTTTAGATTGTTTTATTGTTTCATCATTATAAGAAATGAGACAAAACCAATTGTTCCATCCCCAAATCATTCCACTCTGACATCAGGTTGACATATTGATTATGACTGTTCTATTAAAATTAGATTTTAATGGAACATTAAATTTTAATCAATTACAAATGTTCCATGAACTGCAGATAATAAGGAACTAATAATGACATAAACACTGTTGAGGATCATGATTTATTTGTTTACAATATGCTTATATATTATTTACATGGTAACATGGTAGTTAAAGCCTCTCTATGTTTGTTGTTTATAGATATAAAACTTCAGCTAAACTTCATAATCCCTTATGGAATTATGTAATTCCCTCAAATCTGCTTAGTTACGTCAACAATTCATCGATAATATATATAAGACATCTAGAAAAAGAACTTAAATCAACCCTGTGCATGCTGAGTTGCATCCCCCGGATAATCATTTAATTTTCGCAATTTTATCAAAATTTATATGCAACGAAAACAGAGAGGATTTAATAATAAAAAAATCAGTAAAGCAGAGGAGGAAACAGGCCCAGACAGCAGTTTACTTCTAAGTGGTTCATTCTCTCCCCAGAGCCTGCAGAGGAGGGCATTAATGATTGTTAGTTTGTTTGCTGAATTGATTGCCGCACCAGCACTCAGACTTAATTTTAAGGCAGTGTCTCCTTGTAGTTGCTTGTGACTACTTCACTGATCATAAGCTATGTCTCATGCTGTCAAGGTAAAGCATCTAACAATATCTCTGATCTTTAGCTTATGGTTACATACTCCAAAACTCATCCAACTGGGCTCGTCTCGCATCCATAAACTATGTTTGGTCTGATGTCTCCATTTCTTCGCGCTGTTTGTCCATTTTTAAAAACTTTTCTTTAACATCCTGTGGAATTTCAACAGTGTCCAGATTTTCCATACCAGGTTGTGGCTCATCCGAGATGAGCATGTCAATCAAGTTCATGAGGGCATGAAAATTGGCCTCATGCTCCTCCCACTTGTGGTATTCACGCATAATGATGTAAGTGTTCTTCTCCTTCACAAATGCACGCCCATTCTTTGTTGCGCACAACTGTAAACATTAAAAGGTCGTAAAATGAAGGAGGAACCACAGATTTTCACAAGTCCATGACCATATTTTATGACTTACATATTTTCACAAGTCTATAATATTTTATGACTTACCAGGTATTTTTTTGAGGATTTCAATTTGTAGCATAAGATATATATATGATAAAATCACATATATTAGATTTCAATTACATGTAACTACATTAATTTCAGTTGAAGAATTACAGTTATATGATATTATATATAAATGTTTCAAACTAAATTTGAAAAGATTTATTAAATGCCGGAAATTATATTGAAAGACATTTATTAGTAGCTTATAAGGTTAGATGATACATATAACATTAAGCCAAAGATCCCAACAATAATAATTATTAATGTTGCCATCATTAGAAGCTGAGAGTGTTGAAGGATATTCATAATGAAATTGAAAATCTCCACATTGTGTATGGACATAATGAAAGCTATGTGTACAGGTGCAGACTCTACCTTGAAGATCGTCTCAATGAGCATCCTTCTGATTTCTGGGTCCGACTCGCGTGTCTTGTCTGGGGGCAGGTATTGAAGGTCATCGGGTAGCTTATCATTGTCCTCATCATCAAACTCCTCAGGACCAGCCAAAGGAAGCAGTAACCGTGGCAACAGGTCAACGCTATCACTTAACAACCATTCATGGCAGTCTGAAAATCATCGGCGAATATGAATGTAGAATAATTTTGAGTGTGGTAGTTAAATCTATTCTTAAATGAAGAGATTGAATTTATGAATATAAAAATACAGGAAACCTACAAGCATTTCATCTTAATCACAGATCTTACTTATTGGTAAAAACAAGTTCAATATATAATAGTGTAGATTTATATTTATTGGTACTAACATTCAGTTATTAAATGTAAGTATTTTAGAAATTTCTTATCTGTAACCATGCAAACAACAGTCCACTGTGTCTACATCTAAGGTAATGTTTTCTCTTCTAGATATGTGATTCAGGAAGACATAAAAAATAACAACAATTTCATTGATAGGACTGCTGTTTCTGTTGTTCATCTGTATAGAAACTTTCATGTGAAAAGTATGGTGAACATACTGCATAACAATATATTGGCACTGATGGTGTAATCAGGCATGTAAATAAAACATTGTCTTATCTAAAATTTTGAAGATTGGTACCATGTTACCATTCCATATATAACAAGACGTTTGAAATAAGAAATGTGTTCTGATATCTTGTGTTATCAGACAAATATATTTTGTCAGATCAGATGAACTTTATATTTCATAATGCATGTAATGTAATATATAAAATATTTGGTGAGGGTTTATATTATAAATGAAGCAAATAGAACATCAGTAAGGGATTAAATGAGTGATTTTGGATAAAGAAATATCTCATTTATTCATTGTATGATGGGTGTAATATGTCATGCCTGATTTACTTTGTCTGCACCAAACTAATCTAACCTTACCAAACGGTGTCTGAGAATTCCACTTTTTATATAGAAATGCACTCTGGCCCTACACCAGACATGTATCAATCAGAATGTCTGTCTGGTGTCAGGACCAGAGGAAACACAGGCTATTTTCTCACCAACATCAAAACAGCAGTTTTTCAAACATGCTATGATCCCATGGCGACGTGTTTTGGACTCCTTGAATTCAATAAAAGGTAAAAGTCTCTGAACCACAAACTGATCCTTGGCCATGACCTTTGTCCTTACTTCACGAATCTGGGTCAGATTACCAAGCACTGTTGCCAGGTGATGAAGATTTGCCTTTGAATTGTGTTTGGTGCTACAAAGAGCATTTACCAGGTTTGGTATACCCTGATCAGTATAAATTACCACCTTAGCAACAATCTTAGCACAGTCTTCTGTCCTTGTCACATTGGAAAGCAGCTTGCAAACATAATCTGCCATTTCAAACTCCGGGTCTAGCATCTCTTTAACACATTCAGCTGCTAAGTTTGGATAGGAGGGTAGGGATAAAAGTCGTTTAGATGTTGTTTCTAGATTTGTCAGGTTGATTAGAGTCTGGTAACTCTTTTCCACAATGTCTTTTTTGTCATCCTTGAGAAGGGAGACAATGCCTTCCAGAAATTTGTCACTAGCGCCCACAAATAAACAGCCTTCCTTCCCACCACTGAGTCCCAGAAAGTACTCAATGGCAATACCCTTAACATCCAGTTTGGCTTCAGGGTTCAGGAAAGGGCCAAACTCCTTTTCTAGATGTTCCTTGTCAAGGCCTTCCATTATTTCCTTTTATGATTTCATTCCCTGAATAAATAAAACGATTGTGCATATTAGTAATCAGATTTATTTCACATATATTAAGTTCACAACCTGTCCAAACTGGATGTTATTTAAACCAAAATATTTCCAGTTTACACAGGGTTGGTATACCTTAGCATTTAAAATAATATGGGGAAGTTGTTTGAAGATTTCAGCATATTTGACCCCTGTGACCTTGAATGAAGATCAAGGTATTTCATTTGAACAAACTTGGTAGCGCTTTACCCCAGCATGCTACAGGCCTAATTGAGGAGAAGTTGTTTGCAAATTTAAGCAGTATTTGACCCATGCAACCTTGAATGAAGGTCAAGGTCACTCATTTGATCAAACTTGGTAGCCCTTTACCCTAGCATGCTACAGGCCTAATATTAAGTCCCTGGGCCTCTTGGTTATTGAGAAGAAGTTGTTTAAAGATTTTAGTCATTTTGACCCATGTGACCTTGAATGAAGGTCAAGGTCATTCATTTGATCAAACTTGGTAGCCCTTTACTCTAGCATGCTACAGGCCTAATATTAAATCCCTGGACCTCTTAGTTATTGAGGAGAAGTAATTTTAGTTGTTTGCAAATTTAAGCATATTTGACCCATGTGACCTTAAATAAAGGTCAATTTCATTCATTTGAACAAACTTGGTGGCCCTCACCCAAGCATACTACATGCCTAATATTTAGTCCCTGGGACTCCTGGTTATTGAGAAGTTGTTTGCAGATTATAGCCTATTTGACCAAAGTGACCTTGAATAAAGGTCAAGGTAATTCATTTGAACAAACTTGGTAGCCCTTCACCCCAGCATGCTACAGGCCTAATATGAAGTCCCTGGGTCTCTTGGTTATTGAGAAGAAATCGTTTGAAGATTATAGCCTATTTGACCCATGTGACCTTGAATTAAGGTCAAAGTCATTTATTTGAACAAACTTAGTAGCCCTTCACCCCAGCATGCTACAGGCGTAATATCGACAAGTCTCTAGGCCTCTTGGTTATTGAGAAGAAGTCGTTTGAAGATTATATCCTATTTGACCAAAGTGACTTTGAATGAAGGTCAAGGTCATTTATTTGAACAAACTTGGTGGCCCTCACCCAAGCATACTACATGCCTAATATTTAGTCCCTGGGACTCCTGGTTATTGAGAAGTTGTTTGCAGATTATAGCCTATTTGACCAAAGTGACCTTGAATAAAGGTCAAGGTAATTCATTTGAACAAACTTGGTAGCCCTTCACCCCAGCATGCTACAGGCCTAATATGAAGTCCCTGGGTCTCTTGGTTATTGAGAAGAAATCGTTTGAAGATTATAGCCTATTTGACCCATGTGACCTTGAATTAAGGTCAAAGTCATTTATTTGAACAAACTTAGTAGCCCTTCACCCCAGCATGCTACAGGCGTAATATCGACAAGTCTTGGTTATTGAGAAGAAGTCGTTTGAAGATTATATCCTATTTGACCAAAGTGACTTTGAATGAAGGTCAAGGTCATTTATTTGAACAAACTTGGTAGCCCTTCACCCCAGCATGCTACAAGCCAAATATCAAGTCCCTGGGCCTCTTGGTTATTGAGAAGAAGTTGTTTGAAGATTATAGCCTATTTGACCAAAGTGACCTTGAATGAAGGTCAGGGTCATTTATTTGAACAAACTTGGTAGCCCTCACCCTTCGGACAGGTGAGCTAAAAATATAGTGGTTTCTCTTTTATAAAAATAATCTCTATTACAAATAAATACATATCTCTATTTTGAACAAAAGGCATTGAAAAACATCACCCGAAACACACGGGTTTTCAGTCATGTCGAATTTTTCAAGCGGATTAATGTGTCATATGATGCATGTGTAGGATTTCTACCTAAAGGCTGTTTCCATATAACTTAATACATACAATAACAACAATAAAGACTGAAATTGGTGTGAATCGCCGTCTGCTGCCGTGATGGGGCCAAATGTGGGGTAATCTAAATCATGTCTTCCCACAGAAAAGGCTAGAATAATAGTGGTATAGATGTACATGTATTTTAGCAAAGCAATCATGACATATTGCTTTTAATTTCACAAGATATGAGTAGATGACATGAATGCTCAAAATAACTTAAAACAGTAAAACGATCAAATATCATGTATATATTTCACGACAAAAAAGTGAAGCCTGGAGGGAAATGTTTCAACTACAAATATTTTATATACGTATATAACCCCAACTCGAAGACAGCAAGTTATCAGAAATGTGATATCATTAACATCGCCTTTTAGCTCCATAATTCTTACTTTTATGGCGATTTGAAGACAGCAAGATTATCAAGTTATCCTCATCATGCAGCCAATTTGTATTGTGACAACCCCTGTGAACCAATTCCGTGTTAGCTCTACTGTAAGCTGTGTGTTATAAAAAAAAGAACAGGCTCACAGGGTCATACATATATATATAATTATAAAGGAGTAATATTCAAGATGTTACATTACACATATAAAATGATCAAAAACATACACTTACAATATTGTTAAAGTCAATACACCGTATCACCAAACTGACTCCACTTCACACGTGTTTATGTAGGAAGTGACAAATTCAAGGGGGAGTCACTCAGGATTTACTTTCCATAAGTTGTCTCCCTTCATTACTTGTTGAAAAATGGCTGCCACTGGGTAGCAACGAAGACCCTCTCAAGTTTGATCACGAAACAAGAATAATCTTGGCTCTCAAATATAAGTACGTTCGTATTGGTAAAATTTACATAATCCCAGTAATTCAGTTACCTGTTATCTAGTTAGGTTATATTCAACATTTTGAGAATGACAATAAATTTTGAGACCGGAAATTACTTTTCTCAGCTATTTCTGGATCAGGTGTGTCCAATAGAGACGGCGTGGATATAATTTGCATATCAAATAGGTGACATGCCACAGTAGGCAAACTGAGGAGAGGACAATGTGCTAGGGGAACTACTGATATATTGGATTTTCTGTCGTTTTTTCTAGATTATTGAGACGAAAACGAATACCAAAGCTGTATAATGGAATAAGGAAAATGTAACCGTGAAATTATTGTTGGATTTGACCTCACAATGTTGAATATTTGGTAAGTATATAACACATTTTCTGCTATCAGTCTATACACATACCAATGTTTTGAGAACTGTGATTGTATCATCTTATGGCAAAACTTATTGTATACAACACCTTTATTTATAAATGGTATCAGATTTAGTTAGGACAGAAATAGTTTGTTTACAGTGCCACAAACAGAAGATTTACAGTAAAGCTATCTGATTAGCCTTTGTGTTATTGTTTTTATAATTAATAAATAGTGGACTCTAGTACTTAAGGTATCAGAGTGTGAAAAAGATCTTGGCAGGCGACAGCAATTTTGTATTTAATGAGACACATTATTCATATATTCTGAAAACATGTAAAGGATTAGGCCTACATTATATAGACAAGGCCAAAATGCCAAGATTAAAGTATTTAATATCATCTATCATAGGGGTAATGGTATGCTGCATTAGAACTCTGCTTTTTTCGAAAAGGTAGCAGAATTTGGAGTCTACAATGTTGCTGCGATTATGGTCAGTTTAAGCAGACTCTGTTTGCAAAATGTATTCGGTTTTGTTTTACAGATTTTGTATTTATGTTGTCCCATTAGTTCCATTTGTTTTGCAGGAGACTTTAGTGTAAGTTTCAGGTCTGATACCAAGATAACCTATGTATGCATATATATGATAAACAATAAAATATCAATAATTGTGCACATTTTGTCCTTAATTTGTAAATATTTATTGAAAATCAATTATAAGCACAAGATTGACATATAAATGATTATAAATTTGTTTTCTCATTGTTAATTTGTCTTATAAAGACATGTTTAATTAATGAATTTTTTAATCAAAATAAACACAAATGTTAATTTTCGGTATGTTATAATCTTGATGCTGTTCAGAATTGTTAATGTTTCTCAGCTGGGCCATTGAATTTTGATTAGGATAGGAATATACTTACTGTACTTATATACAATTTTACATCATTATTATAGCAGATAAACAATTTGAATTAGGTAATAAAACTAAATCAGGTTAATATTAGTGTAGGTATGATGATGCTTATGCATGTAATATTGATTTAGTAATCAAAAGTGAGGTTATGTTTGGTGTTTCACTGTTTCCTGTAGTGAATGCTTAGTTAGTTGAATGTGACTGTAAGAAGGCTTGCATGTGTATGCTGCTGAGGTTATTGGGTACAAAAAAATGTTGAAGCTATCTCATTTATTCATTTCTCAGAAAGATTTTTTCTTTCTACTCATCAAATTTGTAACAAAGACCAGTATTATTGATACTGTGCTCTTCTAATGACTGGTGAATTATACTTACAGTACAGGGATCATCTCCTGGTGATTCTGTCAAGCTTCATTGATATAACAGATGATGCTATCAAGTTTTTTTCTGATTCAAGGCTCTTTGGTACCATCTAATGAGAGTCTCTCCACCTATATCATATTGAGTTTCATCTGAGTGATAAATTTGAAGTGAAGCTTTACTTGTTTGTAATAATTATATCCTACTGGTATCAGAATGAGAAGTTGCAGTAACAGATCTAGAGTTGGTGTAATTAGATCAATGCAGCCATATTGTGGTTTGATCCCTACACCAGGGGAGGATTGCGTTTTTTCTGGGAAGCTAAGATCACAAACAGAACTGTCTTGTGGCTGTGTCCTTAGATAAGAAAACGTTCACCCAAATACTTAGGATAGCTTTCGATAAACCTTTCATAATTATGATGTTCATTGAGGTAGCCACCAACTACTACAAATAAACCATGCATACAAATTTACCTGTAGACTATTCATTCGCTGATTGAAAATTATCTCAAAACAGAAACAATGATAAACTTAATATTCACAACTTGTAAAAAGAAATGTTGAGGAGACTCAGCAGGACATGGGAGTTCATGGAGCACAGAATGTGACAAATACTCTGAGGTGGGGAAAACATTGTTACAACTGTGATATATTCTGTATGTTGTTAACACCCTGTAGGTAGGGCGTAAGGATTGTATCTAATGTCTCCATTGTGACTATATATGGAATCTTATCTTTCATCTGCTTTCTAGCAACTTCATTTTTCCTAATGTCTCCCTAGATACTGCCTCACTTTGGCCTTTAGTTGAGCGTTCACCCTTGAGAGGAAGGCTTTGGGTTCTTCCCTGGCAGAGACATACCAGAGTGTATAAAAATGGTAGTTGCTACTCCTGCTTAGCACTCAGCATTTTTGGGAGTGGGATGACTGGCTAGACGGTTGTCAGTATAATGTGACCGGGTGGGGTGTCCTGCTGGGTGTCTTCAGCAATATTCTTCTGTGAGGTAGCACTATAAAGTTGGCATTAGTTCCAAACTATCACAAGGAGATAGACACAAACATACAGCAGCCTCCCAACACACACACATTCACCATATGCATGCATCTCCCAAACATGGGAGGTCACTCTTAAATGACCTGTGTTGTTGATAGAAGGTTTAAGAATTCAAACCAAACCAAACTGATTCTTCTTAATTATACCCCCCGCAACGAAGTTAGGGGGGTATAATGGAATCACCTTGTCTGTCCCTCCGTCTGTCACAAAATTTGTCCGGCTATGCATTCGCTCATTTCTTTATGGATCTCACTCAAATTTGGTATATATTTAGAAGACCATATGAACTTGTGTCCCCTACAGTGGTTTTGCGATTTAGCCCTTTTTAACAGAGCTCATTTGTTCTTACCTAAACATAGAACATGTTTGATTTGTTTATAGTACCATAAATAGGCAGCTTCACAAAGTATCCAAACCAATCATGGAAAAGCGGGGGTATACTTGTCACCCCCTCGGTGACAGCTCTACTTTTCCTCAGCACAATTAATCCACTATACTTTAAGAGGAAAAATTGCTGAAAAATATCCTGCTGTCGCTGTGGATAAAACTTCAGTCTCTCACTACAAAATGTATTAAATGTATGTCCTGCCAGTATCACAAAACCAAAGGGAAATTCCCACTAGCAAAACAGATTGTAAGATTTCTCTCTTAATTTCGATATCTTCTCTCAAGAACACCATATACCTTAAGCTACAACAAAGTGGATTTCACTATTATAATTATTTGAACAAAGTTTGTTCTTTTCTTGGTAAGATGATTTTGTCTGTGAATAGAGAGACAGGTGAATTGTAGAATTAATTGTATAAATCATACCATAACAAGTACATGCTATACTTCTGGTTTTTAAAAGCCTTTAAATCTTAAATGAGATTAAGCTACATTCGAACACTTTTGTCCTCTGTGTTGAGCCTTTTGTTGGATTATCTGACACACAGGTATAATACCTGAGATTTGTCCTATGGTTTACCTGTATATGATATATATGTATGTATTTCTGTCCCTCAGGTGTTAGCGTGGAACTTTAAGTGTACTGGCACCATTCAATACATATTAATGTAATTTGCTTTTAACAAAGCAGAAGAAATTTAAAATGTCACATTAATGTGCACTAATACTCAAGGCAGATTGGATGCCTATTTAACTTTTTTCTTTCAACATGCAGCCGTTGTCTCATACATATCGAGTCATGTAGCTGTTGTGTTTGTATTGTATGTATTTTGATTAGCAGACCAGCTAGGTGTTTCTATTAATGGATAGTTTAATGTTAAAAGACAACCTCTAGCTCTGAAGCAGCCACCCCATTTAAGAGACCACCGATCATGTGCTATGTCAGGGGACCAAGCCCCACATTCCTTAAGTTAAAATTTTCCATAGGCAATCATTACAGAATTTAAGGAAAAGAGTAACCTTCCATAAATTCTGTAAATCTTAAGTTAAGGAACATTGATGAAACATGCCCCAGGTGACTTCTAAGAGACAATCTGTGCTAGGAGAGAACCTCTATCAAAGGAGTTTTCTTTTACCCTGTCAATATACCTTCCTCTGTTAAGAGGCAACTACTGCTAAGAAAACGCTTTGATCAAGAATCCATTACTGCTAAGGGAACACCTCTGTTAAGAACCCCACTCTTACATGTAATGGATCACTTACATTGTAATTGTGCTAAGGTCTCACCTCTTATAGGAACCTCGGCCCTCTGTTATAGACCGTTTCTGCTAAAGGAACACCTCTGAAAAAAACTTAGTTGGTCCTTCCTTTGGATTTGGGTCATCATAGATTTGACAATAGTAAGTTGTGTAATCTTTTTTTCCTTGTCCAACAAAGGTTTGCGGGGGTATGTAAATGGGCTCCATACGTTTGTCCGTCTGGGGAAGTTTTGTAGCATATCTCCAAAACCATTCAAAATAACTTCACAAAATTTTCTACACACACCATTCAAGTGGTCTTAAAGTGCCTTTTTCTATGTACACAAGTAGCAGTTTCCAGTTTGGATATACATGTATATTTATTTGGTTACATGAAGTTTTTAATTTTGGATATTTCTTTGGTTTCCAACTTACCATATATATATTCAATGATTCCAATGTTTCTGGAACAAAACCTCCCAAACTTTTAAATAATTTTATTTAAATTCATACATATACCAATGGAGCAGACTGTCCACTATAGCTCCAATAATGGATTGTAGGAGATCTGAATGGATATGTCCACTATGGTCCCCATAATGGATTGTAGCTATGTCCACTATGGTCCCCATAATGGATTGTAGCTATGTCCACTATGGTCCCAATAATGGATTGTAGCTATGTTCACTATGGTCCCAATAATGGATTGTAGGAGATCTGAATGGCTATGTCCACTATGGTCCCCATAATGGATTGTAGGAGATCTGAATGGATATGTCCACTATGGTCCCCATAATGGATTGTAGCTATGTCTACTATGGTCCCCATAATGGATTGTAGGAGATCTGAATGGCTATGTCCACTATGGTCCCCATAATGGATTGTAGCTATGTCCACTATGGTCCCCATAATGGATTGTAGCTATGTCCACTATGGTCCCAATAATGGATTGTAGCTATGTCCACTATGGTCCCCATAATGGATTGTAGCTATGTCCACTATGGTCCCAATAATGGATTGTAGCTATGTATACTATGGTCCCAATAATGGATTGTAGCTATGTTCACTATGGTCCCAATAATGGATTGTAGCTATGTATACTATGGTCCCAATAATGGATTGTAGCTATGTTCACTATGGTCCCAATAATGGATTGTAGGAGATCTGAATGGCTATGTCCACTATGGTCCCCATAATGGATTGTAGGAGATCTGAATGGATATGTCCACTATGGTCCCCATAATGGATTGTAGCTATGTCCACTATGGTCCCCATAATGGATTGTAGCTATGTCCACTATGGTCCCCATAATGGATTGTAGCTATGTCCACTATGGTCCCAATAATGGATTGTAGCTATGTATACTATGGTCCCAATAATGGATTGTAGCTATGTATACTATGGTCCCCATAATGGATTGTAGGAGATCTGAATGGATATGTCCACTATGGTCCCCATAATGGATTGCAGCTATGTCCACTATGGTCCCCATAATGGATTGCAGCTATGTCCACTATGGTCCCCATAATGGATTGTAGCTATGTCCACTATGGTCCCAATAATGGATTGTAGCTATGTATACTATGGTCCCCATAATGGATTGTAGGAGATCTGAATGGCTATGTCCACTATGGTCCCCATAATGGATTGTAGCTATGTCCACTATGGTCCCCATAATGGATTGTAGCTATGTCCACTATGGTCCCAATAATGGATTGTAGCTATGTATACTATGGTCCCAATAATGGATTGTAGCTATGTATACTTGTATGGTCCCAATAATGGATTGTAAGAAATCAGAATGACTATATATATGTCCTTGTTTCTTTAACAAAAATTGAAAAACAAGTTATATTGACTTATACTTTTGGAGTAAATCATAGTATACAAAAAAAACATGTGGCCGGACTCTACATCTTTTCATGTCCGATCGGGATATCAAATCCGGGCCACCACAGGTGAGTCTATTACCACTGTGTCACCCGACTTTACTTAAAAAGGTCTGATGAACACCACCCTATGAGACGGCCTGTATAAACACCCCACCCTATGAGATGGCCTGTATAAAGGCCTGATGAACACCACCCTATGAGATGGCCTGTATAAAGGCCTAATGAACACCACCCTATGAGATGGCCTGTATAAACACCACCCTATGAGATGGCCTGTATAAACACCACCCTATGAGATGGCCTGTATAAACACCACCCTATGAGATGGCCCGTATAAAGGCCTGATGAACACCACCCTATGAGATGGCCTGTATAAACACCACCCTATGAGATGGCCTGTATAAACACCACCCTATGAGATGGCCTGTATAAACACCACCCTATGAGATGGCCTGTATAAAGGCCTAATGAACACCACCCTATGAGATGGCTGTATAAAGGCCTGGGCCCATATTCATAAAAAAACTTAAGTTAAGTATTTCACTTAAGTAAATACTTAAGTAGGACATTTGTACTTAAGTACTAAAATAAACTTAAGTATTTACTTAATTCAAGGTTTTATCTTAAGTGTTATTCATAAAACTACTTAAGCTTAAGTATTACTTAAGTTTTTACTTAAAGTTAAGTAACGTCATGAGGATGTTTAACTTCCTTTAAAAATACTTAAGTAAATACTTAACAACACAGGTGAAAGATGACTTCACGAAATCAACAGAAATCAACTTGTTTTTAAGAAAAAAATCATTAACTTCAGATTTTGTTGTATTCAATCATTTAAAACAAGATGTAAAGGTTTGAATCGAAGATGGATGAGTCAATCTCACTATCGCTAAGGCCCATTACGAAGTCAATACTACAACGAAACGGAGCAATTGTAGTTTATAATGAACATACCCACATACCAATCAAATTCTATTTAGATAAAACTTCATTTTTGTTTCTCTTGCTGACTTTGACAAACCAGAAATACTGCCTCAAAGTTTTATTGTATCTTTTATTCATTAATTAAAAAAAATGTATATCTATAGAGTTCTTACCTGTGTATTAAAAAACATTGAGGTTACTTGTACTTTAACTTAAAACCCGTTCATGTGCATTCCGGCCCTGTCATGTATTTAGTACTCCCCTGCTTTGATAACGAAACGAAAGTTTTAAATAACAGTTGATTGTTGTGACAGTTCTATCACGTTAGGGGAGCGGGATTTTACAGATCGTACAATGTAACTAGGGGTTTGATATGTACATTTCAACTGATGTTTGGTTTAGTGGAAATTAACTAAAACGTACTTGTTCTCCTTGACTCTACGATGGACACGCTATGTGCATTTTTGGCCTGAACAACGAGGTTAGTCTAATTTTTGTGCATTCTTCCGGCTCTCTCCTGATTAATGCATTTGAACTGTTCAATCTGCCGGCAACCTGAACCCACGCTTGCCTATTTGCAGATGCCGACATTCCGTCCTTAAATCGTCCACGTATGACATGTTTTCTTTCACTTGTAAACATGTACTAGCCTCACCATCGCCAGACATTCGTCCTTTGTCCAGTTTGGTCATCTCGTCTTTTTTGCTGTTGCCATTTCCGGATTCTGATCGTCTTGGAATGCCAGGAACGCCGGTGCCAAATTTCGCGTTTTACGAAAAACATCACGCAGCTACTTAACAACAACATAGCAACTACATGAAATACTTAAATGTTTATACTTAGCTAAGTATGCACTAAGTAAATACTTAGGTCGTTTATGAATAGTACTTAAGTTCTAACTTAAGTTTTATTTAACTAAGTAAAATATTTATAGTTAAGTATAACTTAAGTCAAACTTAAGTATTAACTTAAGTTTTTTTTATGAATATGGGCCCTGATGAACACCACCCTAATGAGATGGCCTGTATAAAGGCCTAATGAACACCACCCTATGAGACAGCCTGTATAAACACCACCCTATGAAATGGCCTGTATGAACACCACCCTATGAGATGGCCTGTATAAAGGCCTGATGAACACCACCCTAATGAGATGGCCTGTATCATGAACACCACCCTAATGATATGGCATGTATAAACACCACCCTATGAGATGGCTGTATAAAGGCCTGATGAACACCACCCTATGAGATGGCCTGTATAAAGGCCTGATGAACACCACCCTATGAGATGGCCTATATAAAGGCCTGATGAACACCACCCTATGAGATGGCCTGTATAAAGGCCTGATGAACACCACCCTATGAGATGGCCTATATAAAGGCCTGATGAACACCACCCTATGAGATGGCCTGTATAAAGGCCTGATGAACACCATCCTATGAGATGGCCTGTATAAAGGCCTGGTGAACACCACCCTATGAGATGGCTGTATAAAGGCCTGATGAACACCACCCTATGAGATGGCTGTATAAAGGCCTGGTGAACACCAGCCTATGAGATGGCTGTATAAAGGCCTGATGAACACCACCCTATGAGATGGCCTGTTGTCTCTGATTTATT
The DNA here is from genome assembly GCF_902652985.1 of Pecten maximus. Lineage (NCBI taxonomy): Eukaryota > Metazoa > Mollusca > Bivalvia > Pectinida > Pectinidae > Pecten > Pecten maximus. The sequence goes on along the minus strand of NC_047022.1, from coordinate 25,303,263 downwards.
GTTATAACTGTAATTACTGAATTCCATTTAGGTATCCATCAACGCCAGGGTGATGTCCGTTATTGAACTTTCACTACTAAGTGGATGTCTGGTGTACTCGTGTGTTATGTAACTACTACAGTGTTCTAGACATAACAGTCTTTGTGTTAAATGGAAATACTCAATCTGGACACACAGGATGTAAAACTTTCTACACCAGTCATAGTAGTTCCTGTGAACATTGATTGAAGTATAACAATATACACTTTTATAGTCACCATACAATCAGTTTACTCTATAACCTGGAGATGAGCAGATCACATGTCTATTGTTACAAAGCCAGTCTGACCCTAGGAAATGTTAAAGGCTGATAAAGAGGTTACAAGTTATACAAAATTACCAATTAGTATAAACTTTGTTTAAAATCAGTAAAAATATCATAGAAGTGAAATAAAAGCATTTGAGATGAAAACAAAACTTTGGAACCCTTATTGAGTTGAATGCTCCTCCAAAGAGGTAGTACATTTTTCTCGCCCACAGATTTTGTATGTAGATTTAGTTTATCTTTAACTTTACCTAGTCTCTTCATGAATTGTCTAAGGGTCTTGCTTGTTACCATTGGTAATTACTGGGTACTCTTGTTACCATTGGTAATTACTGGTTACTCTTGTTACCATTGGTAATTACTGGTTACTCTTGTTACCATTGGTAATTACTGGTTACTCTTGTTACCATTGGTAATTACTGGTTACTCTTGTTACCATTGGTAATTACTGGTTACTCTTGTTACCATTGGTAATTACTGGTTACTCTTGTTACCATTGGTAATTACTGGTTACTCTTGTTACCATTGGTAATTACTGGGTTACTCTTGTTACCATTGGTAATTACTGGTTACTCTTGTTACCATTGGTAATTACTGGTTACTCTTGTTACCATTGGTAATTACTGGTTACTCTTGTTACCATTGGTAATTACTGGTTACTCTTGTTACCATTGGTAATTACTGGTTACTCTTGTTACCATTGGTAATTACTGGTTACTCTTGTTACCATTGGTAATTACTGGTTACTCTTGTTACCATTGGTAATTACTGGTTACTCTTGTTACCATTGGTAATTACTGGTTACTCTTGTTACCATTGGTAATTACTGGTTACTCTTGTTACCATTGGTAATTACTGGTTACTCTTGTTACCATTGGTAATTACTGGTTACTCTTGTTACCATTGGTAATTACTGGTTACTCTTGTTACCATTGGTAATTACTGGTTACTCTTGTTACTATTGGTAATTACTGGTTACTCTTGTTACCATTGGTAATTACTAGTTACTCTTGTTACCATTGGTAATTACTGGTTACTCTTGTTACTTTTGGTAATTACTGGTTACTCTGGTTACTATTGGTAATTACTGGTTACTCTTGTTACTGTTGGTAATTACTGGTTACTCTTGTTACTATTGGTAATTACTGGTTACTCTTGTTACTATTGGTAGTTACTGGTTACTCTTGTTACCATCGGTAGTTACTGGTTACTCTTGTTACTATTGGTAATTACTGGTTACTCTTGTTACTATTGGTAATTACTGGTTACTCTTGTTACTATTGGTAATTACTGGTTACTCTTGTTACCATTGGTAATTACTAGTTACTCTTGTTACCATTGGTAATTACTGGTTACTCTTGTTACTATTGGTAATTACTGGTTACTCTTGTTACCATTGGTAATAACTGGGCACTCAAGTGTCTTTAGCTGTAGTCTTTTTGCTTGGCCTTGAATCTCTCGGTAGATTTTTTCTGTAAATTTTCCATCTTTGAATCATTCCAGCCACTGCTGGTGTTTTAAGCTGCTCACCAATCACTTAAGTGGCAAGTTCTGGTTAGGCAGGCAGAGCTTCTCTTGATTATTAAATTCACAATATACAGTTTAAATGTTTGTTTTAATGGTTAGAATCAGCAGTTGTTAATGATTTGGATTATTATATAATGTGTTTTTATGCCTGCTGTCATTGAACAAGTCACTTACCCATGACTTTTGTTAAATAGTGATATTGACTGGCAAACCAATACGTCTCCCTCTGGTCAATATCACAGCATAAGTAAAAAAAGTCATAATTGTCAATTATTTCTTATTTTATGCGATATATCATTTTTGAAGTTATTTCTAGAGTTGTTAACTCTTAATCAAGCTTTATCCTCAACTACCCTGCCTAATCTGTATAATCTTTTGACAGTTTAGTGAAGCAGTGTATTTTCGATATTTCCTAGATACAGTCCAACTTTCCTCAATTCTCGTTGGCCTTAACATGGTCAAACAGAGGTCAATTAATATTTTGAGATATAAACCTACACTGAGTCAATATTGCGTTTATGATGTCATAATCATTGTGACATCACAATGTCCTTTTGTTTCCCTGTTATCAAGATAGATAAAATGCAATTTCATCATTTTGTAAACAAGTTTCATAGGTAATATAAGAATCAAGGACCTTTGATTTGGTCAATATTGTGTATACTGACCAGATAGAACCTAAATTTGTGTCCTCAGTTACTATTTTATTAACCATGATTGGACGGTATAACACCATACTGACCTCACCAGAGGTCCATAATGAAGTTCAATTAAAGTTTACTTCCAGCACAGGATCAATTAAGATCTTCTAATTACCTAGAATCAATTTTTCAATAGTTCCAATTTCTACAGGATTTCTGATTTAATTATAACTAAAGGTTCTTGATCTGCCCAATACTATCTAATCTATTTTGAAAGAATCACTACTGCACACACAATACACTATACATTTTGTATATATCACAGGACTTTGCACAAATTCCTAACCAAAATTCTGTATGTAGGTATTATACCTATATAATAATGATTTATGGACCATGGATTGAGAATTCGAGGAAAGTTCCCTTGGTATACATGGTCGGTTTTGTGACCATAAACACAGACCTACAGTCAGATATTAGATATATAATTATTTGTGAAAGGTAAATATCATACCTGTGTCAATATATTTAGTTCCATTTACTACCTGTGACCATTGACAGATATAAATCCGGAGTAAACGTCTCCCTATCAAGTATTGTTAAGTGCCAGTTACAAACCATACAACGTGTAAGTGCTTGTATTATACGTGTATAACGTATGGCCATAAGAATCATATGATTTATGTAGGACTAAAAATTTCTTGTTTGATCTCACTGAATTTTTTTTTCTTGCCATCAATTTAAACCCATTATGAGTATGGATACCATGGTCTTAGACTTGAGTTATAACTATATTGGAGATACATGATCTCGTGACTTTGTCAAAAAATTTGAGAAGAGCTTGACAAAAGTCAGTTTTGTCTATTGCAGGAGCAGTTTTCTTAAGTTATGATAGATATATAATATATTAGAAGAATTCTCTTTGTTATCAACTTTTCATGCCATTAAATTTACCATATTCGTTCTAGAATTTCTAAAGGCCCCCTTATAATCCTTGAATTAGACTGGCAATTGGTTTCTTATTATAATTTACTGACCAACTTGGAGAAAATGTGTCATGGTTTTTAGAGACTTTTTAGCCTGTTATCTTATATTTATCAAAATGCCTTATGGGGCTTTATTTTGGTTTAGTTATGATACTTTTTTTATTGATACTTTTTTTATTGATACTGACTTAGGTACCAGAAGGAATTCTTCTTTACTGTAGGACTGTTTAAGGGCCGTAAAGACTCGAAGACTTATTGTTATTAATAACTAATTAATTAATTTTGTTGCATGAATGAACTTATACAGTTTACATTGGATAAAGGCGCTATAACAGGTGTGAGACTTAGGATATTTACTTCTTCCAGAAAGCCTTCAATCCAACTTGGATATTAATTTGTAAGCTGTTAAAGCATGGTTAGTTACTGATTAAATTAATAGCTGGGACTAATATGTTTGTTTTTATTTTGTTTGTTTGTTGTTGTTTATGGCTAAAAGTCTATATGAAGATGTTTTCTGTTCACATTTTCTTTTCAAGCTTTGTTTTTCCGCAATCCTTTTTCGCCACCACAATATCAGATTTGTGATAGTTACACAGAAAGTAATATACCTCATAATTACATACAGTGGTGTAGCTTTGGATATGATCGTGTTTTATTTAGGTACGTTTAGCAGTTTACTAGAATTATCAGACAATTGAACAAATACATAATGTATTCTGCCGTACTGTACTAACAAACAGTCATTGTTCTAGTGAGGACCAGTGCGGTTATATAAAATGTCAAATTAATTATTTAAAGTCAATTTTCAAATTGTTGTTTTTTACATGTATGTATATATATATATATATATATATAAAGTAAACTAATACTTTTGAAAGCCTTCTATGTAAAGGTTTATCATCTTAGATCCCTATACATACAGGCCTCGACTAAATTAGTAATTTTTGTACAAGAAGAGTTTTTTGTTAACCTGACACAATGCTAATCTGGCTCTACACAAACGACCTGATATATTGATTACTTACCTGTATGTAGGTAACTATTATATTCTGATGTATAGGTTTACAATAATACTTTCTTTGTAGTGGTCACACAGGTGTATCGTTATTATTACAAAGGTGTAGTTTATGGCTCTGGTTAGTCGATTAGTACCTGTATTACTTGTAGGTGAACATTGTCACATCTATCTGTAATGGCTGTACTAAATGAACCTGGTATTTAACTCAGAATTGTTTCGTTTTTTTTTTTTTTTTTTTTTTAAATTGGCTGATCAATAAATATATATGTACGTATACTGTACAGCATACAGGTATTGGTGCTGAAAAGTATGGTCTTTTTCATGAAGAAATATATCCTGGATTTATAGTTAGGGGAGGGGTTGGGGGTTGGGGTTAAACTTAGTTTGGAAGGGAATTAATGCATAAACATGTTTCCCTGTCACATACTAATTTTTGTCAGTGAAATATAGTTTAGTACCGAATAGAATATTGTTTAAACTAAAACTAAAATTAGTTGGTCTACAATCCCCTTTTGTCCGTTGTCCACCCTGAACAATTCACATTTTTAACTTCTTCTCAATGACCAAGAGGCCTAGGGTCATGATATTGGGCCAGTAGCATGCTAGGATATGAACATACCTTGATCAACTTTGAAAGTCACAGGGGTGAGAAACTGTGTTAAATCTTAGTTTAAAAACAAAAGACACCATTCAATGTATTATCAAATCTCAGATGACCAATTAGGCACATGAGCCTCTTTTTCATGTACAAATTAGTTGCCTAGGTTCTTTTTATCGAAAACAGTTTTGATGTCATATTATTTTTACCATTTTTGATTCCTGAAGTGATGAAAGGGTACTTATCTGTTGACAGTAATAAGCCGCTGTGCTGACACCAACTTTCAGCCAAGGAGAGTGGCTACTCATTGGGTGCCACCATAAACAACCAGGAGCACGGAGCAGCCACCCTCAGGTCAGCCAATTCCGGGCGATGCCGCGGCTGGCAACATGATCAAACAGGGCGTCGTACAGGAAAAAATTTCTGATCTAACAGCCATGAACCAGCTGCCACCTTTAAGCACGCTGCCTCAATGGTCTCGGATTAATACACTTGATCGGGGCCGCTACCCAAAACCTTTTGTCAAGGATAAGGTGACAGGGGGTGCTGAGGGAAGGAAGGAGGGAGAAGAGGAAGAGCGTGATGTTGACATATCAGAACTTAACCCCTCTCAAAGGATTCATCATCTTGAGAGGAGTATCCATTTTCTTCGTCAACAACATCAGGAAGTCCTCAAGTCACTCCACGATGAAATTGAGGTTCTCAAGAAAGAGAATAAAGGTACGTTATCATAATTTAATATATTACATTCCTCCCTCCTCCCCACCCTACCCAATACCACAATGTTATGTATGTTATGTAAAAGAGTTTGATTCTGTTTGAAGTTTCACAGAAACATGTTAATAACTAGGATTGGGAATTAGGTGATAGGCTAGGTCATTAATAGCATGACAATATGGTTATTGACTGGGAAGCTGTTTGATGTATGATCCAATTTGCTTTGTCCATATAGTATGTCAGCATGTAAGGAACCTCATAAATACTTAATCACACACAACCTTATTACCTGAGGATGAGAGTGATGGAAATAGACATCCTCACATGACTAGCTTTAATTAACTTTTTAACCTCAGTGACCATTACTAGTAGATAACAAGCTGTTTTATGTCATAAACTGGTTAACGTTTCCTGCCTAGCTAATCACATGTTTTGTTTCCAACCAAGTTTTGTTCAGTCTTGTTATTTTTGACAATTGTTGGAAAAGCTAAATTTTGCACATTAAAGGGAAATATCCTTATTCTAACATCAGAAAATGACAATGGCTAGACTTGAATTGAAATAAATGTATCTGGATCCAGTTTCATCAGTATTCCTCAAGCTAAGAAAATCCCTTAACATAACTTTTCCCATAGGAAAGCATTACAGAATTTAAGGAGAGTTCCTTTTATTGCATTTTTGCCAGTGAAATAGATAGAGGATATTAAATTGTTTCCCATTTGTTATAACATATATTTCACGAGTATGACAGAATATCGATAGTTTCACGAGTGCGAAGCACAAGTGAAAAATATTGAAATACATGTATTCTGTCATACGAGTGAAATATATGTTATATCTAACAGAAAACCATTCAATTTTCTTTTTATTGCATTTCATCAACTTAAAAACAAAATTAAAAACATTGAAAAATTAATAGTGTCAAAAAGTGTGGGAATCAGTAATGACGTCATCTCTTTGTGATGTTACGTACTCCAAGTCAACATGATGGTGCCATTTTGAAAGGACTGATCAACGCAATTTAAGCGTTTTCTGCTGTTATAGGAGAATCTGTGCATGAATAGCTGATGTTATAAGTGAGTATTTTATCAAAAACAAGTATGAAAATTTCAGAAATACAGCAAAATAACCAATTTATCTATCTCTGCTTCGATTGGAAACATCGGCAAGTTTGAACGAGGTGAATACAAAGGTCCGCTCTGATTAATAAAAAAACGGAAGACTTATATTTTCACTGCAAAACTTATATTTTCACTGCAAAATCTTATATTTTAACAGCTCATCGCTGCAGTGAAAATATAAGTTTTATCAGTTTGATAAATTTCTATATTTCACTGGCGAAAATGCAATAAAGAAATTTATCAAACTAATAAAACTTATATTTTCACTGCTCATTGCTGCAGTGAAAATATTAGATTTTGCAGTGAAAATATAAGTTTTCTGGTTTTGACCAATCCTAGCAAACCTTTGCATTCACCTCGTTGAAACTTACTGATTTCTTTCCAATCAAAGTAAAATTAGATAAATTGGTTATTTTGCTGTATATCTGAAATATTCAGACATTCTTTTGACAAATTACTCACTTGGCATTATCTATTAATGCAAATGTTCTCCGATAATAGCAGAAAAAGCTTAAATTGCGTTGATCAGTTCTTTCAAAATGGTGCCGTCATGTTGACTAGGAGTGACGTCACAAAGAGATGACGTCATTACTGATTCCCACACTTTTTGACACTTTTAATTTTTCAATGTTTTTAATTTTGTTTTTAAGTAGAATGTGAAATGCAATAAAAAGAAAATTGAATGGTTTCCCGTTTAATATAACATATTTCACTCGTATGACAGAATATTTCGATATTTTTCACTTGTACTTCGCACTCATGAAAATATTGATATTCTGTTAGATCCTCAGTGCCTTTTGATTGGTATTGACACTTGAAAGAAAGTTAGTTACAAACATTACTAACTTAGACGAGTAGGAGAGCAAATATACGATTTGGTTAGCATGAGATTTGAACCTGCAACCTTGGAAATCTCTACTGTTTTACAGCAAGATGATAGTTAGTATAGGTGTAGGGTATGTTCCATATATATATATTCTTGCACCTACAGTAGAACCAATTCCCAGTCCATCCTTGTTGTAAATACATTGGGATGTAAGTAGAGACAATAAGAATGACAGATGGACTGTATACTTAGGTCAGATGTGTAGATGCATTTATTAAAACAATCATCGATTTGTCAACTAACCAACCATTTCAGGATCATTAACAACTAACAATATGTTTTTAGGATAAATTGGTCACATGTTTGTGGATTTTTATCAGTTCACTTGGTTACTGGCCTTACATTGTAAATATTACATGTATTTATCAGATGGCGTGTGATCGATTGCTTATTTCTGCTGTTAACTGATCACTCTGCGTTATCATATTGATCTACTCAAGCATGACATTTTTTGTTTCATGGTTCATTGGTGTCTGCCTGATACTAATTAACTTTCACATGCACTTTAAAAATGTCCATACAAATTATGATGTACTGAATAAGTTTGACCTCATTTTAAAGGTATCATCACATCGGAATATCTTCTTTTTTTTAATACATGTACATACAAAATTAATTTGGACACATCAGATGATACAGCCTCTGTCTTAAGTGGATGTGTCAAGCAAATCTTTATCTTAGCAATTTTAAGCCAAATGTGTATTTTTGTAAGGCTCTGGCAGTATGTTTGTAAAGTCTGTAACAGATCTAGACCAGCTAGCTTATGTTTGGCTTTGACTCTCATCAGTACACACAGGTATTAAGAATCATTTTCCCATGCTGACCCAAAAACCAGTCTTCTATATTTTGCACCTGCAATGGTCAATGGTAAAAAAACCTGAGGGAAGTAAGTGTTGAAATATTTTTTATAATTACATGTTATTTTTACATAAAAAATAATGGTTTTAGCAGACAAGAATTTATAGACTAATAATCAAAATTAATATATATTCAAGGTACTTACAGCACATATACTAGTATAAGAATGATGTGCCCAGGGAACAAAACTTTATACCAGTTAGCATTCAAAGGAAGCTCTTCATATATATAATTTCAGCCATATCTGTAATCTTTTTTCCAGATTTACATTTTAAAATTGTGATGTCCCAGAAGCAGCACCAGGAAAAACAAAGTGCCAACAGCCAACATGACGGCTCTAAAGACCGTTCCCGCAATGACGGCAACTCTCGGGCGCTCGAGAAAGGTAATTACTGATCAGGCAGCCATTTTGAATTCTCTTTCTATTTCATTCAAGTTGTCTTTTACTGAATATACAGCATTTTCTTCAACTTTTTAAAACTGTTTCCACTTCTCTTTTGTTCCTATGTATGGCGGTTATTCTGGTTACTTTGTTGAAAATGCTTTAAGTATCTCTCTTATGGAAAACATAGCTGTCGACCGCTTGCAACTTTTCTGAAATCCTCCCTTTGTATAAACTGGCACAAGATTACTTGTGATAGTTACGGCCTTTGTTGCTGGACATACATGATAAAACTGACAGTTCCTAGAGCTTAGAGAGATTTAATTCTTAGATTATTACTGAGGCAAATTTATATGCACTCCTATGTCACATTTCCTTGTTTTTCTATTTCACTGCTATTTCATTAAATACTTTGGCACTCTATCATCTCTATTGAAAAGATTCATACTAGGAATGATAATTTTTTCATTTCTTATCAGTCAGAATACTTTCTTCCAGTCTTTTTCAATAACAGCAATCTGGTGTTTAAGCCGACCCAATAATTGTGTTTTTATATAATGATTTATAGTATAAATATTACTGTACAGTAACTCTCATCTGCTGTATTACTGTACACTTACTCCAGCCTGCCGTATTACTGTACACTTACTCCAGCCTACCTTTTATGTACACTTACTCCAGCCTGCTGTATTACTGTACACTTACTCCAGTCTGCTGTATTACTGTACACTTACTCCAGCCTGCTGTATTACTGTACACTTACTCCAGCCTGTCGTATTACTGTACACTTACTCCAGTCTGCTGTATTACTGTACACTTACTCCAGCCTGCTGTATTACTGTACACTTACTCCAGTCTGCTGTATTACTGTACACTTACTCCAGTCTGTTGTATTACTGTACACTTACTCCAGCCTGCTGTATTACTGTACACTTACTCCAGCCTGTTGTATTACTGTACACTTACTCCAGCCTACCTTTTACTGTACACTTACTCCAGCCTGTTGTATTACTGTACACTTACTCCAGCCTGCTGTATTACTGTACACTTACTCCAGCCTGCTGTATTACTGTACACTTACTCCAGCCTGTCGTATTACTGTACACTTACTCCAGCCTGCTGTATTACTGTACACTTACTCCAGCCTGCTGTATTACTGTACACTTACTCCAGCCTGTCGTATTATTGTACACTTACTCCAGCCTGCTGTATTACTGTATACTTACTCCAGCATGTCGTATTACTGTACACTTACTCCAGCCTGCTGTATTACTGTACACTTACTCCAGCCTGCTGTATTACTGTACACTTACTCCAGCCTGTTGTATTACTGTACACTTACTCCAGCCTGTCGTATTACTGTACTTACTCTAGCCTGCTGTATTACGGTACACTTACTCCAGCCTGTCGTATTACTGTACACTTACTCCAGCCTGTTGTATTACTGTACACTTACTCCAGCCTGTTGTATTACTGTACACTTACTCCAGCCTGCCGTATTACTGTACACTTACTCCATCCTGCTGTATTACTGTACACTTACTCCAGCCTGCTGTATTACTGTACACTTACTCCAGCCTGTTGTATTACTGTACACTTACTCCAGCCTACCTTTTACTGTATACTTACTCCAGCCTGTTGTATTACTGTACACTTACTCCAGCCTGCTGTATTACTGTACACTAACTCCAGCCTGTTGTATTACTGTACACTTACTCCAGCCTGTCGTATTACTGTACTTACTCTAGCCTGCTGTATTACTGTACACTAACTCCAGCCTGTTGTATTACGGTACACTTACTCCAGCCTGTCGTATTACTGTACTTACTCCAGCCTGTTGTATTACTACTGTATACTTACTCCAGCCTGTTGTATTACTGTATACTTACTCCAGCCTGTTGTATTACTGTACACTTACTCCAGCCTGTCGTATTAGTGTACTTACTCCAGCCTGCCGTATTACTGTACACTTACTCCATCCTGCTGTATTACTGTACACTTACTCCAGCCTGCTGTATTACTGTACACTTACTCCAGCCTGTTGTATTACTGTACACTTACTCCAGCCTGTCGTATTACTGTACTTACTCTAGCCTGCTGTATTACTGTACACTTACTCTAGCCTGCTGTATTACTGTACACTTACTCCAGCCTGTTGTATTACTGTACACTTACTCCAGCCTGTTGTATTACTGTACACTTACTCCAGCCTGTCGTATTACTGTACTTACTCTAGCCTGCTGTATTACTGTACACTTACTCCAGCCTGCTGTATTACTGTACACTAACTCCAGCCTGTTGTATTACGGTACACTTACTCCAGCCTGTCGTATTACTGTACTTACTCCAGCCTGTTGTATTACTACTGTATACTTACTCCAGCCTGTTGTTCTACTGTACACTTACTCCAGCCTGTTGTTTTACTGTAAACTTACTCCAGCCTGTTGTATTACTGTATACTTACTCCAGCCTGCTGTATTACGGTACACTTACTCCAGCCTGCTGTATTACTGTACACTTACTCCAGCCTGCTGTATTACTGTACACTTACTCCAGCCTGCTGTATTACTGTACACTAACTCCAGCCTGCCGTATTACTGTACACTTACTCCAGCCTGCTGTATTACTGTACACTTTCTCCAGCCTGCTGTATTACTGTACACTTTCTCCAGCCTGTTGTATTACTGTACAGTAACTCCAGCCTGCTGTATTACTGTACACTTACTCCAGCCTACCTTTTACTGTACACTAACTCTAGCCTGCTGTATTACTGTACACTTACTCCAGCCTGTCGTATTACTGTACACTTACTCCAGCCTGCTGTATTACTGTACACTAACTCTAGCCTGCTGTATTACTGTACACTAACTCCAGCCTGCTGTATTACTGTACACTTACTCCAGCCTGCTGTATTACTGTACACTTACTGACATGCCAATACTGATACTTTGAAATTGCTATCTTGATGGTGTTATTTTGGACTGATTCTGCTGCTGGTTTGACCTTCCAAACCTACTTTAAAGAAAGAATCTTTCTTTCATTTAAACTGGTATCATTTCCAAAACTTTGAATATTGAATTCTTCTGAAGTCCTTCTTGACAATTCTTCAAACAAGATATGTTTGTTAAGATTTCTGTGAATGAATAGATGTGTCATGTGACATGTTTAATTATGGCAGATGGCATCATTTCATTTCTTCTAGCTGTTCTTTGGGTTTTTTTCTGTTAAAACTTTGCTGGTCGTGATTCCTTTAGTCATTTTTAACAAAAACTTTTCTTTGACGTTGATGTCTTCTTTTATTTCTGGTATTAAGTCAGTTGCAAATGATGTTCCATTTCGAAAAAGAAAATCAATTTTGTTTTCATGAAAGTTGTTCATTGCCTGGTATTAGAGTTTTGCATGTGCATGTGTGATTGACTACAACTTTTAGTATGATGTTGACAGTGATAATTAATAGATTGTTAATTTTAAACTTAAATACGCAAGCAATTGAAAAATGTGATATGAATTTTAAAACACCAAGAAATTCAATTTTAGCTGAAAAATTATCTGTTACATTTACCTTTGTATGCTGTTATTAAGGACCAAAAATTTGAGTTAAATCAATTTTCTGGATTCGTAATACAGGAAATGTTGAGATCCTTCTTGAAAAGGCTGAAAAATGTCTTTCTCGCAAAAAATATCACAATATCTATATCTTTTATGGAATATTTCTTGGCTAGGACTAATTTCTGTCAATCAAAGTGTTAACAATTTTGCTAGAGCATCAAGTATAGAGTTATCTGTCCATAGTGATAGAAATCTTGGAAATTGTCACAAATCTTCTGATTAAAGTTGTAATGTTAAGTCACAAATTATCAGTTGCTTGAGTAAAAGTTAATAATGTACTGTCATTCTATAATTTTAATTTTTAAAACTCACTGTCTATTCAAGCATGTATGTTTTTCTATATGTGTTTATTTCGACTGTTTAATCTTTATCCAAGCTGTATAATGTTATCCATGTCTTCCCTTACACCACACACCTGATTTCTAATTCATTTTTCTTCTTCAATTATATATGCACGCTACAAGAAGTTTCTAAAATTAAATCAAAACACATAAACAATTTATGGTGACATTTGCTTTTGTTTCTTTTTAAAAGCTATTTCTGCATAATGTTTCTTTTTATATGAAAGATGAAAAAATATTCAAAAATAATTTTTGAATTTTCAGAAAAATATACAGATTTTAATCAAATTAGATAATTTCAACTATATTTACATCTGCAATGAACCAGTCATTAAATTGTTTATGTATCATGTACAAAACCAAGAGCTATAATACATTTTCTAATGCAAACCCTAGCTTCTTTCCAAAAATAATGGTAGGTTTACAGAATTCCACTTCCAACTGAAAATGAACTGATTACCGTGACAACACATATAACCAGTAGTTCACACATATTTTCCTTACATTATACATGTTGCCGAACATTAACTGAAATGTTTTAATCAAAATCAAGGCCTGATGAGACTGGACAAATCTTTCATTAAAGCACATTTAACAGATCCAATGTTGGGCTTTACCCATCCACCATAATTCATGACTAAAACCAGACATTCGTCATAGTCATGGACGAGAAATTACGAAATCATGCAGTGGACATATTTTTTGCAGATTTGTTTTCAGTAGAGATTTTCTTTAAAAGAGAATGTTTTTTCACACCAAGCTACTTTGGAATTTTGCTTCCCTGAAATGTTTAGATTATACAATACTTGCATTAAACATTAGGTTTCACATATGTACAGCCTTTTACTTCTAAAACCTAAACATATGTGCTACAATTTATATTTGTAGTCAAGCCCCCAAGTATTCTGACATATTGTCACATACAACATTTTCTTTTTTCAATAAAATTACAAACTCTGCATTCTGACAACTTGCCTAATAAGACTCATTTGATTTTGTATGGTGTCAGATAAGACAGGTTCCTTTGTACATTCACCACATTCTTTCCACATCCTGAAATTGACTTTATACAGCTATTCTAACCTTTGCACTAATATAAACCCATGGAATGTTTTCTTTTCAGAATATTCCTCCAATTCTCTCATCTCTCAAACTCTAGAATTAAGTAGCTCCGCCGGCCGTTCCCGTGGTAAGCCCTCATTCCAATTTTTCACTGTTTCACCTCCGTAGCCTGATCTACGATAGAACACTCCCTCACAGTTACCTTTCCTGGGTCAAAGGTTACCCTCAACCAATGGCAACAACTTAAAAGTTAGAAGGAAAAGATGGGGGGAAATGATCGAACAAAGAAAGAAGAAAATGAAGTCAAATCGAAAGGAATGAAATAAAATGGGTTCCAAATTGATCATTCATTCCATTTGGTAGTACATGTATAAAAATATTCAAAGTTAGAGGTGCCAGCATGCAATGGGATTTTAAATTTTTAAAGAAGCTGGATTTTAATAGACGGTGGATTAAATCAGCCAAGATAAACAAAAGATCATCTGACATACCTATTTGTACTTTTAAATATTTTTTTTCTTTTTAACTATTGAAATTCAATGATAATAAGAACAGCAAATCGTATGAATATTGATTTGATAAAAACATGATATTTTTGTAAATGCATACTGGTAATTTGAGTTTAATGAATTCAGGAAGCTATAGCTATATGAGACTGTTAAATAACTCAGTAATAGCTGGGGCCTAATATTTTAATGCCTCATCAACTTATGCTACGGGTTTGCAATATTTTCAGAAATCAAGGACCGACATATTAAATAGAGATGTTCAAATATATTGACTAAAATTACAAAATATATTGTTACCCTGAAAATTAAAATTTTGTAATCATATACTTGTGGATACATTTTGTATTTGATGATGTTTCATTAAAATATTAATGATGAGATATTAGATTTCATTGATAAAAGTACATGCATGATTGATCGCTATATGGTGACCCCAGATTTCATTGATAAAAGTACATGTATGATTGATCGCTATATGGTGACCACTGTGATTGTTATACACTGTTTAGTGGAAGCGACAAAAGAACGGTTACAAGCAGGTAATGTGTGGAGAGTTATCCCCCCCTTTCAGTCACAGCAAATCTCATTTACATATATTGATACATTTAGTGGAGGATAATTTTTGCTAATACATGTCTGGTTTGATTTGTTTGACAAAAACATACTTAATCTAATTATCTGAACTACCAATTACCGGGTAGTTATATTGTTGATATTTTTATCACTTTATTAATCATTGATATGTAAATAATTATAGATTATCTGATTGTCATATCTTATGTGATTTAGGAGACAACTTACAAAATACTTAGGAGATATTTTGTGTGTAAATAAATGAACTTTTTTCAAAATATAATAAGTTTTTTCTAACTGACAAACACAAACTGCAATTTTTCACCTCTAATCTAAAGTGTGCCCTGGAGTTTTTTTCAGTCAACATTTGTACAAACTGTTTGTTCTCTACTGATGTTGTTTGTTTATTGTTTCTCCAATTTAATCTCCATTGAACCTCAGTGTTTCTCATAAAACATCAACTAGTTTTGTCTCAGAGATTGTGTTTTCAACTTTCCTAATTTAACAAATTTTATGGCAGAAAAATTGTGAAATAGCGCAAGAAAAATCAACTGGTAATATTTTGGTAACAAAAATTTGGATATAAAATATTAATTAGTGCATGATACATAAAATATTGGACATAAAATTATTTGTGATGACAAAGCAGAGAATGAGTAGATGAGAAACCGGAATTTTGTCTAATTTTGTAAACTGTGTTTGGTGTGACAAGTTGTTGCTAATGTACAGATATGTGTACATATACAGTGGAACCTCTATAAACCGAACATGCATGGGACATTGATATTTGTTCGGTTTACAGAGGGTTCGGTTTGGAGAAGTTGGTCAAAATAACCGGTCGAGTTCCGAATATAATTGGTCGGACGATGTTAGATTGTACCCGATTACAAACCGACACTAGGCCTACTATACGCACATAGATAATTTGGTTTGTCTGAAGAATATGAATATCATGAAAGTAAATCAATGCATATATTACAGATTATATAAGAAATTAAAATGACTAACTGTAGTTTTATATAGTTTTATACATTTACTGCACTTCACGATCGACCTGCATTCTGTTGCTTCGCCATGTGGTGGGGCCTAATACGGGATATTTAATGATTTTACAAAAAACGGAAATCGAATGATATGAAAGTGTGTGAAGATGTCTTGCTTCAATATGAATTACAATTGATCACTTGATACCGGTGGTATTCCCGATATCGGTATTGTCTTAAAAAATGAACATCGGACACTGGCATCATTTCAGTGTGTATAGTTATGACCCTGCAAGAACACCCCTTATTGGGCCTCATTTAGATTAGAATGCGAAACTCAGGCTCCTAGCTCTAATTGTATTGCGAAGATTAACATGGAATCTGCTGCGCTTCGATGAAGTGTGATCTATTTATTTCAACTTTGACTTTCAGCTCCATTAAATATAAGAACAATATGTTTTTATATGTAAAATATTATATTTAAGATAAGAGAACATGGAGATGTTCAAATTTCTTTTATAAATCCCTCTTCTTGTATTTTAATTTTAAATCAAGTGAATTTAGCTTACTGTTACATATATGAATTATTGTATATTATCCAATCATTAAAGTCCATCTCAACATCAATTCTAGAATAATACACAAACAAAATGATTTCTAGATGACTGTACATTTCGAGTATGAAAACTTAATACGTACATGTTATAATCTAATGAAACACCAAATGTTTGTTTATTTTTCATTTATCTTGCTCCTGATTTACAAACTGAATTCAAACTTAAAACTTCATTATATAATTGAAATCACAATGCAGATTACAAAATTTGAACCTGTAGTCTAGTTTTATTAAAAATTGTGCTTATCTAGTTCATACCTATATTGAATATATAAAAATGTTTAATGTATAGATGAAATTAAAAACTGCATAAAAAACTTTATTTCTTTGGTAACAGAGGATCGACTAGATGAGCTGAAGATCATCTTTCTGGAGGAGGAGATAAAGGAACTAAAACATGCACTTCGTGATCTCAAAAACCGTAACAACTTCCTAACACAGAGGCTGGAACAGGAAGAGGAACACAAGAAAAAACAGTCAGTATTTGGTCGTGTGGAAGGGTGTGTGTTGTTAGTAAAACCTGCCAGAGTTTCCCAGTATTTGGTCGTGTGGAAGGGTCTGTCTTTCTGTGTTATGTCAGTGTATTTACACTGTCATTCTGCATAATGTCACAGTGTATTTACAGTATGTCGCTCTGCAGTATGTCAGTGTATTTACACTTTGTCATTCTGCTTGATGTCACTGTGTCAAACATAATGATAAGTAAAACATGTTGATATACAGTATGTCACTTGTTATGTATACTTTCAGACTGGCTAAGATTGAGAGTCTACAGTATCAAGTAGCCCAGGGTGGTGGTCCAATGGCTGAGAAAATCGCCACTGGTAATCTCAACATCTTCAGCAACCCTAATCATCCTCCGACCTTGACAGAATGTGAGGTCGTCATTCGCCATCTTCAGTCCATCAATGAGCAGCAGACACATGAGGTAACATTGATATTTTGTTAGGACATTCAGTGCTGAATGTGTACATTTTTCGTAATTCTAAGATAACTAATTTGATGGAGTAGCTACCCCCACAATGATGTTGGGGGGGGGGGGGTATACTGGATTCATTCTGTCTGGATGTTGTCCACAAATGTCTGAAGAAATCCCAATGAAACTTAAATTAACACAACTAGAACTGTCGCCAGGATGGCTGACTAATACCCCCGCAATTTGCACGAGTCAATGGTGAATTGGAACTCTTAATTAGAGGCTAACTAAGATAACCCAGTAATATAGTGACCAGTTGCCATAGCAACCATAATTTTGAGGAAAAAGAAAGTGAGATGCACATCTTCACATGGTCCTCTATATTTGTGTGAAGTTTCATTAAAATGTGCCCTTCCGTTTAGGATGAGTTGTCCAGACAAAATGTGTCTACAGACAGACGACGGACAGACAGACAACCTGATTCCAGTATACCCCCCCTAACTTCGTTGTGGGGGTATAAATATAAAAGACCATATGTAGATGTGCATATGACTTTTTTTGTTTGAAATTTTGATTGCTATGGTAACTGGTCACTATAAACAGGTTTTCATATAACGGGTCATAACTCTTCAGACATTTGACCATTTTATTCATCTTTGTTTAAAGGGTGAAACTAACCATTGAATGCCTATAGTTTGACATATCAGTTGTGAGACCAACATCTCATATTATGGAACGCTTTATGAGAATAATTTTGGTGATGGTACTCTCATCATTAAATGTTTTATGCATATAAATTATAATGGACACACGAAATGGAAAGACTTAATTTGTACATTGTAAATTATAAATAAATATCACTTGCATAAATTACATTAAACAAATAATAACACAACAGTTATTTATATATCTTTGTCTTGCCAACTGAAAATTTGGTGTTTTAAACAGCTGGAACGTCTTAAGTCAGACCTGCGCGATGTATTGTACTCCCACAAGTGGACGCCCGATGCCTACCTGCTTGCCAAGGCTTACATTGCAGAAGATGATGCTAAGGACAAGGAAGAGAAAAGGGCGCTTCCCAAACTTAAAAACCCTTCCAGGAAATTGTAAGCAGAATCATATGCCCAGTATATATGTGTGTATACGATTCAATATAGAGAAGGCGCTTGTGCTTAATTAATCTGCAAGTTTCTAATTTTACTATACCTCTCTCTCTTTCTCTCTTTATATATATATATACACTGTATAAAAAAAATAAAATTTGGACATGGAAAACAGACTTTCAAGTTTCTACTGATTAAACATTTGCATGCAATCAATGATTGTGAAGCTTGCCGGTGGTCAAATAAACTCCAAATGTAATCCCAACAAATTTAGATTTGATGTTCAAAGGTTAGATACAAAATCTGGAAAAAAAAAAAAAATCCAAATATTTTCTAAGCTTAGCACTGCACATCCTCCAATACCTTGTGAAAACATTTGACACCCCATTTAGATTGTTATTTGTATCCTCATTGACAAATACTGACTTCTAAAATTTCTCATCTTCTCTGCAGGGAAATTTTCTTAATCCAATATTAATGATAATTGTTGTATAATATCTAACAAATTTCCCCAATTCTTTTTAACAAATCACCTAAATGTTGCATAGGTATCCCAGAAAAGACCAACGAGAGTTTCAGATTTACCTGTTAATTAAAGCTATGTATGACTCCACTGAAATCATATTATAGACACTCATGTTTAATTTTGTGCATAACAATAATTTCTGAAACAAGAAATAATTAATCATTGTAAATAATATTCCCCCCAAAACCTGTAGTGTGACATATTAACTTTTCATATTTAACTTTTGAACATTCGATCAACATGATTGATTTTGTATATATGACAATAATCAGCTATAATGAATGATATTGATTTAAAGTTATCTGTAGTAGCAATTAAAATTTAAATGTGTCTGTAATTATTTAAATTTATTCAAATCTATTTCATAAACTCCTCATGATGTGATTTAGTTGATTGTTTTGCAGAGGAAAAATATTTTATTTCAAAACAAATTCTGATACAAACTTAAGATGTGGTAGTGTTACTGTTATTGAATATGATTACATGTGGTAAAATCCTGGCCCTTTACACCTTCAGTTCTCTTCAGTACAGAGATAACCTATGTCCTGTATTGGATAGGACATAGCTTGTTACTTTGATACACATGAAATACGCCTCAAGCATTTGCTCAGTTGAAACGGCTATACATTGTGCACATGCTGTCTACCAAAATCTTTTTTCAACTGCATTGGACTTATTTGAAATTTATAGTTATAGTTCAATATGTAACATGCATATGATAGCATTATAACAGTTTATTTTGTTATAATTTGTATGAAATTGTGTAATATGAAATACTCATATTACTTTAGAAGAGTCAAAACTGACAACTTTATTTGATATAAGCCAGTAACATTAACATAAAATTATCTAATTTTCAGACCCGATATTGCTTATATCCAAAGAGATACAGTAAATTTACCGGCTCTGAAGCAGACAGTCAGTAACAAAGCAATAGAGAGACGTAAACGTACACAGATACTTCAGAAAGCTCGCCTACACAAAGAAATTCTACCCTAATGTGTCAGCATTCTAGGTAAAGGGAGATAATTGTGTATACAACGTACCCAGATAAGGTCTACTGAAGGAATTCCTCAACCACTGGCAAGTAGACTAGTCATACTGCTGGAGGCTGTGTAATAATGAACTGTAATGTTTGCTGAATGAATTCCTGGGTAATGTGTGACCAGATTTAAGTTGTCACCCTGAGCAAAGGTACGAAAACACACATTTGTATATGACACATGGTGGAAATTCTCAACAAAGTGTGCCTCGATGTTTCTCTCTTAAAAGATTACCATGCTATGGAGTGAGAAAACTATTGTAAAGACAATATTTTAAACATTTGACAATTTTTTTCTTGTCGTCGGAGACTGATAATAGGAGATGTCTGTATGTTGTGTTGTTTACTAGGGAAAGAAGGGAAGTAACTTCCATCAGTGTTTTTCTGACCATTGCCATGATGTCCAACGTGCCTCCCTGTGTTCCCCCATCTAACATTGATCATAATCAGATGTGGCAGGCCTAAACTATTCTAACTGAATTTACCTATACAACTCCTGTATTTCAATATTTTAAGTGAAGATTCTTCCTGAAATTTTATCACGTTTCAAAATAGATTAGGAATTACAGATATATACTGTATATCACTTTTTTTCGCTGCAGATTAAATGGTGAGTCACAATTTTTAGAAACTTTTAAGCATAAAATGTTGTTTAAGACAAAAGTTGATGACATGTAAATGTAGACTAGCACTAAAACCAAATTCACTTCAGAAGATAAAAAGTTAATTCTCAAAGTTTATTTACTTATTGAGAAAAATCCAGTTAAGCCACAGCATATACTTAAATGTAATATTGTAAACATATTTTAGCTTTAATATCATTTTAGCAGCAATCATATTTAAGTGCATTTTGCACTTGATACAAATTATGATAGCGCTCGTTACACTTTATACATACTATTTCCATATCAAATAATGTGGGTGAACAAATTCATTATTGCACTTATCTGTTGAAATTTGGTAATGTGCTGAATTTTAGTGCAAAACAATTCATGTTTAAGGTATATTCTTGGATTGTAGCCGATATGCATCCCTGTGCAGACCTACAATTAAATTCCTGTTAGGTTTCAGTTGATCATAATGTTATGTTCATAGCTAGCAGCACTACTTTATCTATATAAATTAGGCATTTTTCTATTCTCTTCATTACACTAGCCATACTTTGGTACAAGAGATCTGAAGCGATTGGATTTATATGCAGAATGTGAGACAATACATGTATTTGTATGTAAAGGTAATTTTTTTATCTATTCAATTAAAGACTATTGCCAAGTGCTAGTCCTATGTTGTCGTACGGATGAATCCTCTTTGGTTGTGTATATATCTATTGCCAAGTGCTAGTCCTATGTTGTCGTACGGATGAATCCTCTTTGGTTGTGTATCTGTCGGTGTGTAGCTATATTCTGAAAGCAGATTTTATGATTCTGAATATCATGCACCCCAAGTATACATACAAATGTACTTTTATAGAAAGTTATTATATAACTTTCATACAAAGTCACCTAATTTCATATGTTTGCTGAATGTTTAAGGTTCATGTGTAGGTAATTTCTTGATGTATGTATTAATATGTTTTGACATTAGAAAGAAAAATCAAATTAAAAATAAATTCTAGTAAGCAGCTCTTCAACTGTCTGATCCTACACCCCAAGTATTTTCTCTAATCAGACCCACGAATATAATCCGACATTCCTTCACAAACCAACTCCAGAGTATGCTGTACTCCAACAATGTTAGAGGTTTTACACGGCGAGATACTTTTGACAGGCGCCGTGTCGCAGTCGGCAAAATAATATCCGATAGAAAAAGAGCCGACCAGCGGCCTCTTATGTTATAGGAGTAGAGTATGCTGATGATTTTTTGTGACCAGAGGTTTGGGTACGAGTTAAGACTGGTTCTGGTATAATCAGTATAGGTTCGATTAATTTAGTGTATAATACCTGTAGTTTTAACAATAATCCAAAAACAAGTTTTTATCACTAAAGCTTCAATACTCGACTGCCTAGTGTATGGAAGAAGGACACAACTGTATTGTGTAAATCCAGCTCATGTTTATACCGTTGTACCGACTAGCAAATAGAATAGGCCTTGGATGAGTGACCATATTTCAATCTGCATGTACATGTATTTTGCCAACTCTGTGATGAACTGTTTGCTAAACTAGACTCCTCTCAAAATTAGTTTTTGTTTTTGTGTGCATTGCTTAATATATATACTCCAGCATAATTTTTTATTATTATTTTCATAATTAAATACTACCATATGCATGTATTGAAAAGCAATTGATGCAATGCACAATTATAGCATTTATGATAAATGTTCTATTCAAACTGTACTATGGTTTATTTACCTTCTACCCAATCTAGGGGGTCAAAGTTCATAGAAATGATACATTTATACATCTAGGAGACACCAGATGTACAAGGTTTTCTTTCACATTTAAAAATTCTGTTCGGAAATGGGTGGGCTGTGGATTGGAGGGGCTTAGTGAAACATTATATCACAGAATCCCGATACATTTATGGGGCTGAAACTCCAGTGATGTGGTATATATGGGAGCAGTGTTTGCTGGCATTGTATGTTGTTTGTGTGTATGTACTGGCATTTCTACAGAAAACATGCTCATACATTATTATATGCATACTTATAATAATTACAATGTGTTCTGTCAATCTTCTCATATTTTTTTTTCTCAAATAGAATGAAAATCAAATTAAATGTATTCATATCAGATACCTGTTGCTTGTCCTGCCTTTTCTTTTTTCTCTATTCTCAACACAACAATATAAAGGGCAATGGGCTATAGCTACGTGTATATCAGTAAGAGGCTCATAGGCCGTAACAGTTGCCCCAGTCTAAACATAATTATCTTATAAATAATGTGAAACCCAAGGCCATGAAAATTTTATAATTTTGGTTAGGAACCTGAAGGCCTCTGCCATGAGAAGTATTTGATTCTACATCATCTTGCTAATGAGATGAAATTTCAGTCAATTTGATACCTTTCGGCTACGCCCCTCAGTCCCTGGGTGTTGGCCAGGGTCAATATGTACACACCATCAAACTTTTATAACATATTAATACATGTAATTCTAACCAAGTTTGAATCATTTCTAATGGAAATGAAACAAATTATGCTCAAAAATAAGATTTCTACACAAGAGGCACAATGTGCCTGTATCGCTCATCTGCTTCTATTGCAACTTTGAAGTTGATTTAGGTCATTTATGCATATGCTAACCTGATAACGACTTGATTGAAATAAATGAGTAGGCCAGGCTAATTCATTTGAATGAATTTTGTAACCCTTCATTCCAGGATACTACTCGCCCAATATGGGGTCTCTTGGTTATTGAGAAGTCACAAAGGGCATTAACTTTTTCCGAACTTGTCAAATCAATTTACTCTTTAGAAAAATCTGTTTCAAACTGAGGAAGAGCCCAAGACAAACATAAAGCTTACACCAGATGAATGGATGAGCGTCGCACCATGATACTGCCATGAAATGGTTGTTCTGTATAAGAAACAAGAATAATAAAACTAATTCATTCATCTATTTTGGCCATAGCATAATGTTAATTTAGAAACAAAGTCAATATGTATAACTCTATGGCAATATCATGCTATAAAGGACATCACAATAACAACATAACACAAATGGTCAACATACATCGCCAATTTCAGCCAAATGTCCCACATATACTGCTGAGAACAGTAGAATGTTTAGGTGATGTAAATATATCCTGATTCACATCAATGCCATGGGGTGGAACAACACCCGATGTCAGCCAACGACTGTCTTTGATTTTTTATCCCGAGTGACAGCTGATTTATCATGTATACATTGTCTTATTAAGATAGCACTAGTTCAAAGTAAATCTAACATCAAGATGATTGATATGGTTTCATCTAATAATTCAATAATTATATCAACCATGTATGATGCTAATCATATTTCTGTTTCAATAAACAACATGGTGTTTCTCGTGTGAACCTGATGACTACTGTATAAGTAGTGCCTCCCTGATAGAGGAGGGCAGATTTGTAACCCCTATCATTGTTCAGTTAATCAGCTAACATGACAAAACTGTAAAATCATCACTGGGGATATAATATAATGTATGAGTAGACACTTGATTCTTAAATCCACAACTTGTCTATATGATTCCATGTATGTCACAATCTGGTTCTAGACTTGTTTGTAGGCCTTAGCTCGACTATATTATTCTAGAGTTACAGGACACAGTTAGGAAATATTGACACTTCCTGTCAGATGAACAGCGATTAGGACCATTAATGATGACACATTTTGTGATCCTCGTTCAACACAGTAACTCATGTTTCAGGACACTGTTGCAAGGGTCAGAGGTCACTGATTTCTAGTGCGGAGGAAATTCAGATCATTGTCCAAGTGAATTTGGTGTCGCTGATATTTTGCAAAGCCTGGCTAGCATCCCTGAGAGCTGGAGTAAGGAGCTCACACCTTCTGCTATCCTCATGTGTGTGTAGCCTATCTCCTGTAAATCATAAACCATCAGACTGACAGTAAATAACTTTGTGACAAGTAGCCATAAAACCCAAACCCAAATATATACATTTAAACAAAATATAGATTACAACTACACCTCTGATCTGTTTTTATCTCGTTATAAAAATAAATCAATTACTAAAATAAAACACAGATTTGTTTTTAAGTGAACTTAATGAGCTAAACTTGATGTATGAAGACTGACCTTGATGAACTCGAGTTTGAGGAATTCTGGCATGCTGTGTGTTTTACACACACGGAACACAATAGTCATAATATCCTGGCAGGAATAACCAAGCTTCCACAGATGAGCCATGACCTTGTAGGCATCCTCCAGGGCTCCATTTACACAGTGCTGCAGCATGTCTTTCACTAGTACAGGGTGTGGCTCATCACATACCTAGACAGGAAACGAGTTACTTCCCCTTATTAAATGTAGTCTGTTATGGCATCTCTTTGTATATATAGTATTTCATTTTTCCTGGTACTCATTTGTAAATTGTATTTCCCCTATTGGGCCTCGCCCTCTGGCCCCTGGGGGTTCAGCGTCACCATTTTTGCAATATCTGTTCCCTTTCCCCAAAGGATGTTTCTGACCAGATTAAGTTCAAATCCATTCAAAACTTTATGACTAGTAGCGATTTCAAGGAATTGCCTCAATTTCCCCTATTTGGCCCAGCCCCTTGGGGGTCAGAGTCACCATTTATGCAAAATCTGATCCCCTTTTGCCAAGGATGTTTCTAACCAAATTTGGTCAAAATGCAATAAGAACTTTTTGACTAGTAGCGATTTGAAGCAAATGTTGATGGACGACGGACGGACGCCGCACCATGACATAAGCTCACCGGACCTTCGGTCCAGGTGAGCTTAAAAGCTCAAAATGTGCTAGACAAAAAGAACTGCTGTGAAAAATTAGTACCAGTTTCATTTCTGAATGACAGCGAATCGGACCTCAATTTAAATTGTGTCAATTGGAATGACTGGACAAATACATGAAATTTCATATTGGGACTCAAAAATAACCACTTTGTCTTACCTTGAATACATTCTCACTGTTCACATGTCCAAATCCTTGATGTGTGGACTGCAGATTATTTAATGCCTGCAACAGTTTCCAGTGAATAATAGTGATTCAATGATCCAGAAATTTTTTTAAATCAACATTGCCATTACACTGGTTACTTTAAAAGTTTCATCTGGAATATGATATTGTTGTGAAAGATGACCGAATATACAATGTTATATACTCAATATATATATTACCGACAATGGCAGGTGTAGTCTACGATCACATAAGTATGGGTGCATAAAATATGTCCTAATACGAGCTTAACCAAGTGTAGACTACGCCGATTGTAGTCATCCATGGCTGAAAATCACATTTGGGATGAGGTGACATAAACACCTTCGCTGAGAGGTCAGGTTGTCACGTACATTCACAACAACATTGGAATTTCTAATGAATATCTGCTAAGAAAAAAACAAAACAAGCTTCTTTTAATTTTTGAAATTTTCACCCTTAGTATCTTATCCAGGTACAAAAGAACTTGGTGTACAATGTTTTACAATGTACCTGTCTCATGTCTCCCTGCGCAGTAAATACAATGGCCTCGATTCCATCGTCAGTATAGCTAACACTCTCCTGCTCACAGATCTCCAGTAATCGTTTTAGAACCTGAGCATCTGTTAACTTGGAATACCGCAACACAGCACATCTGGATTGGATTGGTTCTGTAAGTAACAGGTACATTTATTCAAACTACATGTATACTGTAACAGAGGCCTCCACTTGGTATCAAATCTGGGACCCCAGAGAAATTCTCACCAGTTGTATCTTACCAGGGTCATATACAGTGGGCCCACGATAATCCGGACGCCGATAGTCCGGAAAACTCACAGTCCGGACGGAATAGCATGGGAACAGATTTCCGTAACGTTATTTGTACTCACCAGTCCGGAAATTCACAATTTTTTTCTGCATTATTTTGCCATAACATCACTCCTATACCTCTAATAAATGTATAATCCAAAATAGAAGGGCATGAGGTGTATACTTTTGGACTTACAAGCTACCCCAAAAACTTACCCCAAAAACTTTAAAGTTTTGGGGTGGGACGCTGACGCCGACGCCGGGGTGACAGCATTAGCCCTCGGTTACTCGTAACGGTGAGCTAAAAACCGTAAAAAATTGTCCCACATTCTGGCTCGTGCTTTTCGCTTGCCAACATTCAAGCGTTTGATGAAAAGCAGTTAAAAGCGCTTAAAAGACCAAGCTAGCTGATACAAAAAGACCAAGCTAGCTGATACAAATGATTGACTATCTCCACACGGACAATGGCTTTGATATCAGTGCATGCACAGAGTACAGATTCAACAAGAGCTGTTGGAGAACAGCATAGCTCATCTCACAAATGTTTGTCAATAAATAATTAAAATATATTGATTGGAATGGTTTCGCAAATTGCATTAATAATATGTATATTGTTTACTTGATCAGATTGTGTTTTGTGAATTCATGCAATTTTCAAAACCATACCAATTCATATATATATAAATTATTTATTGACAAACATTCGGGAGACAAGCTATGCGGTTGTAGATTAAATGAACATATTAAATACAAATGTAATTGCTTTTGGACATATTTCTTCAATTTTTTGATAAAATATTATCCTTATGAGTGTTGTCTCCCTTGAAAAATGTGGCCCGGTATAAATTGTCTAATGTGAGCATTTTCACATTGTTTCAGTTTCAGTTTCACTCCAAGAAGGGATAGCATAACTCCATAGGGACTCTTTTACCAAATATCAGCACCCTAGTACAATCATAAAGTGATGTGTTAATAGCTTTCAACATTTGCACAAAAATTAAAAAAAAAAAAAAAAACTCCGGCAAGGGATAGTTTAACCCCCACAGGGAACCTAATACCATGTATTACTATGCCTTTCAACACTCACAACACAAAGTCCAAAGATTTAAAAACAAAAAAACACAGATTTAAAAAGAAAAAATCCAATTTTTTAAAAGTTTTACTCCAGGAAGGGATTGTCTTACTCCATAGGGACTCTATTGCCAAATATCAGCACCCTAGTACAATTATAAAGTGATGTATTAAAACCTCTTAACACAGAAATATTCTAAGTCCAAAAATTTCAAAATTCTGGTTTTTCCCCAAAAAATATTTTAGTTTAACTCTGGCAGGGGATAGTTTAACTCCAGTGGGACTCTGTTGCCAAATATCATCACCCTAGTACAATTATAAAGTGATGTATTAATACCTTTCAACACTTGCACCAAAAACTTAACGCAGAAATATTCTAAGTCCAAAAATTTCAAAATTCTGGTTTTTTCCCAAAAAAATCTTTTAGTTTAACTCCGGCAGGGGGATAGTTTAACTCCAGAGGGACTCTACTGCCAATTATCAGCACCCTAGTACAATTATAAAGTGATGTATTAATACCTTTCAACACTTGCACCAAAAACCAAAACAGGGGGATAGTTTAACCCCACAGGGACCATATTACCATAAATTACTATGCCTTTCAACACTTGCACCAAAAACTTAACATTTGAAAAACCAACGCTGACGCCGGAGTGACGACATAAGCTCTCACTCTTTTTCGAAGAGACGAGCTAAAAAGGATCAACAATAATACTGTCATGGAATATACTTGGGGGATTTTCGGAAACTTGTGTCATATTGAGGAAGTTAAATACAATTTACCAATGATTTTATCCGATGCGTTACAGGCAAGTGCAAATCGTGTTGTCTTGGAATATATTTCCATTGTCCTTCTCATGGCTTGTTGTGCCCCATCAGTCATGCTGGAAAAAAAATAAGATTTCATCATACCGTATTTGACCTAATAAGGGCGCAGGGCACGGGTAATTGACAGTGGGGGCGCCCTTATTAGGTCAAATACGGTACGAGAGTTAATAATTTAACACATTCATATAGTAAAACAAAACTACTCAAAAACTCTGATTAAGTTCACATATTATCCACTACAATCAACCATATCCTATTTGCACAAAAATAGACAGAACAACATAAGTAATGTTTTTTCTGTAAGTTTTTAACTACTGTACCTGTCGGCTTCATCAAGGATTATAACCTTGTGGCGACCTTTAGGTAGTGTGACTTTCTGTTGGGCAAACATCTTGATTTTATTCCTCACCACATCAATACCTCTGTAACATAAAGACAAACAAATAGTAATATATAAAGTGGCAAGTTAAGGAATCAATGCAGATTTACTCTTAGTCGTGTACATGCTAGCCAGCAATAAATATAGCAGCCTATGACAAGTTAAAGCAAAGACAAAAAGCTTATAAGTAGGGAACAATTCAGATTCTTAGAAAAAGGCAATAGAAACAAGAAAACAGTATTTATTGCTTTAAATTAGCACCTGTTAGACTTAGAAACACTTCTTACAAACCAACAAGTAGTGAAATGTCATGTAAACTCAGGTAATTTATATTAAGTCTCCAAAAGTGTTGCGATAGCATATGCCACAATATTTAAACAATCAAAATAGTGTTTTCACCTTTAGCAACAGTATTACAATAGTGAAAAATTAAAACAATAGTCACACCTTCTACGAGATGTATCTGAACTCCAGCATACATGAAATATTTTATGAAATATATGTACATTGACAGTAGGAGAATGCATCGAAGAATCTACTACGATGTTTAAGGATTTTCTGAAACCCTTTGAATAAAACATCTGTAAGAATAACTAAGAGGACAAATTGTTGGCATCAATTGTTTTAGTTTCACGAAACACATTAAAACACAATCGTATATCTTACTATGTGTTTTTCAAAGGATAACAGATTTTTTTTATTGACGATGAATAAATGAATTTTCTTTACTTGAGTGAACCAATAAAGCTAACATGTACACTATTTATTAGTTATGGAATCATAGAGGTTACTGAATCTACTAAAGTTAGTAATTATGTTCCTGTGAAATTTAATCTCTGTGTTACACAGTACATTGCTATTATACCTGTCATTAGAAGCATTCAGTTCCAGCACAGCATCTCTGTAGGAGGGTCCTAGTAAGGCTCGGGCCAAGCACAGTATACTTGTTGTCTTTCCTGTTCCTGGAGGACCCTGGAAGTGGAAATAGCAATACAGCGACAAAAATGAGTAATTTTGGGAAGTCACCGACCGGCTCTTTCCAAAATAATCTGTGATATCAAGATGGAGTTGTTTGAAATCGTCTTCTTTTGAAAACTCTTGTTCTTTTGAAAACTTAAACTTACTTTTACCAGAAAAACAGATTTCAATTAAAATGACCATGAAATTGTACAAACAAAAATAAATCTAGGAACACTATTTATTCAAAGTCAATCAAAAATATGAATCAAGATCTTTATCTTAGAGCAACAAATACTTCTTAACTGTAATGTAAGCTAAGATCACTCACAGCAATGATCACATTAGGCACATTCCCATCTCTGGCAAACACTTGAAGTCGACTGATGGTTTCTTCATTTCCGACTATGTCTTGTAATTTTGTTGGCCGATACTTTTCAACCCTGAAGGGAATAGAAAAGAAATTAAGATCTTTTCAATTATCTTTGGCCTCAAATGTCAATAGTAATATAATGTCCTGCATCCATGGCTATTTGATTTTCATCAAAATCAGTCAAAATTATACATCAACATTTGAAGAGATATATTCCGAGGTTTAGATCTAGCTCCTACATTCATAGTGTGAAGAAATCTAAGATAAGGTTAATACCATGTCTACACATCAATGGTAATCTATAATTTTTGTCTACAGTGAAAAATGGTGGCTCAAAATCACAGTAAGATTGCAGAAAAACTTAATGTACAACATATGTCAAAACAAGATTAATTTTGTCTTTGGGATAGAGATATTTAATTTCAAATAGGTTTCAGAAAAAAAATTGTGTAGAGAATTGTGTCATTTTGGGTCAAATATGATAGTTTGCAATGTTTAATTTTTTTTAAAGTTGTTATCATGGTATTCACTGGTCTGAAAAACATAGAAAAAATAAGTTAAATACTTATCCTTCAGAGCAGTACCGTACTTTGGGATATTTTTTGGCGTTTTTGCTCCAAATAGGGTGGTTAAATATTGGTGCGTCAAATTTTGGCATTTATCATCATGTGTGTTAAATTTTGACACTTACCTGTAGTTATGTAATTGAAATGCTTGTTCATTACGCTACCGAAGTCTACATATATAGAAGCCATGTCGCTTGGACAAGTACAAAGGGATTAAAAGATCTGTGGCTAAGTTACAGGATTTGATCACTTCGTCTCACCTGGTTGCACAGGAAAACAGTCTTCACTTTGTAAGTTACACAAGTTAATCGATCCATCGAGACGCGACTTGTCCTTGAACACAGCTAATACAATAATCAATATGAAAACGAGAATGAAATTTATGACGCATTCAGATGAAAACATACTTTTATTGAGGCGTTTTGATAAGAAAACAATATTCCAACACACATCAACACAGATAACGGAAGCTAGTTATGGTTATGTAGTAAATGAACGGAGAAAGACAGTTGCTATAATCCGGATATTGTTCCGACAATTTTTTTCGTGAAATTTTGGTGTGTTTAATTTTGGCTCATTCACCCCAGGCGCCAAATAAAATATAATAATATCCCAAAGTACGGTATTAAAATTTCAAATGTTGTATAGATGAAAAAGATATATACTTTATTATAGGCAATATATGTGTAGGGTTAAATGGCTATATGTTAACACATCTAAAACATGTGCCTTATTTATTTTTCAGAATTTTTACAGTACACTGCTACCTATAATATGGTATATTGGTCATTATAGCACTTTGCATGTAACATGAATTGTTGTTTGGGGTTTGCATTGGTTGGCACACAAAAAATATCAACACACCAGATTCAAAGAGTTTCACATTTACATAAAATCCAAACAGCTGTATGTGACATGAAGTGACAAGTTTATGATCAACTTCTGATCAATAACGTCAAATAACATGCCATCTTTAAAACTTTAAAAGAAACATTTCATGTTATACATGATAAAGAACAGATCGACCGATGGTGATTGGGAATGTAGCTGATCTAGACTGGGTTGAATGTCGGTTAGAGCCTCTGTCCACATGGACATGTCTAAAGTCTTATATTATATATAATAAAAATTGCCAGAAATACATTATATACATCTTTATATATAGGTATTTCTGCATTAAAAAAATATATATATAAGACTAGACATGCCCATCCTTCGGAGGTCCTAGGATTGAGTCATGGTCAGGTTGTTACATTCTTTCTCTCCTATTAAATGATCATGGCATTGATCATGACTTTATCGAATCATAAATTCATATATACCAGGACGATCGACGGGTAGCCCAGAATGGTGGAGGTATTAAATAACCAGGCTACAGAATGGATTTCAACGATAACAGCTTGTGACCGATCATGAATGGCCAAAAGATGTGTACCCATGTCTACTGTACTGGTAAGGGTCCGGGGAGGGATGTTATGATCTAGATATGAACTGCTCAAATTAGCAAAATCCGACACTAGGGAATTAAATGAAACAGTCAAATGGTTACAGTATCGATATGATCAGAATGTTGGTGTTAATAAATTTCCGACAAAAGAGACACCTTCAATTTTACGGGCCGGGGTGCCATCATAACTCATTAACTGATGATTACCGGTATACCCTCAGGGGTCCTGGCCCAGAGGCGTGAATGGGGTTATTTACATTTTGTGTAGGGTATAGATAAAAGGTAAAAGGATAAAAGTGTTTTATTGTGATGTAGGCTTCAAGGGCATGTGTGACTGTGTGCCTTGAAGTCTTCTAGTGTTGTACATTGTACTGCTGCTGTTGGAAGGAGATTCCATCGTTATTGTGTGTGGAAAGAATGAATGTTTAATTGTCCTTTGTAGCAGCTAGGCTATAATATATATGTGTTTGTTAATCCGAAGTGTTCTGGTGTTAATGTCGCCTTTCAAGCTGCATCTACCTAGCAAGATATTCAGGAAATTCGGACTATCTGTCTGTATGCATCCTTGATGATGTGCATGTCTCGTTCGAGGATCTGCACTACAGGAGTGAGTATTATTTGTTGGGTTTATGCCTACGACTTGATGTACAATTATGTAAACAAACATTCTTGTGTGCAGGAGACATGTTTGTAGTGTTGACTATTGTAGTTTGTATATCATGTCTGTTACTAAGCTGGTGTTGTGGTATCTGTTGTTTACGTAGCGTGCTGTTCTACGTTGTAGGCCATCTTCTATTTGGTTTAATTTGTGGGTCCCAAATGGAAGAGCAGTATTCAAGTTTTGGTCTTACAAGTGCTCTGTATGCGTGTTTAAAATTATCAATACTACATATTAGACTCAATCATTACCATGGTAGCTCATGACTTGATCCAGAGCTGCCTCCAGCTTTAGGTTTAGTTTTTGTTGACTCGACAGTGTCCACTTCCATTACTTCTACGTCCGCCATATTTTCCCGCGATAATTTTTGTTTATGTAAAGGGAGGTAACCTTACAAAAAGGCCCCGTGGGCCTGTACGAAAACTCTCAAAACCACTGGGGCCTCACGGTTCGTTTATGCGGACAAACTGGTTCGTCAGTTTTTAAATCATTTATCTTGACTGACCTGCAAATGTTAATACAGGCCTTGGAAGTCTTTGCCAAGGCTCGCCTGAAAACAATATACAATCACCAGGTCCGTCTTTATTTCATAAACGAATAACACCCGGTCCAACTGTTTGGACTGCAAAAACGAAAACATGAACATTGTTAGAACAGAGCCAGCACACTAGTTTAGCTCAAGCAGTAGCCGTCAATGTTGATGACTATAATTGCGACTCCTGGTACGGGCGTGAGAAGGCTGTTTATGGTGTTGTTATTGGATCTATTGTCAATGTATTTTTTAACTTCGAAAACAGACGATACGGATTTGACAACTAGGCGTCTGCGTCTCCGTTATTATTATATAGAACAGAAAATATTAGCCTAATATTAATTTAGGCGTATATACTTGTTTTCTATAAATACTAACCAGAGGCCTGTGTTATGTTCCGTCCAGATTTTGTTTGTAGTTTTCGGTCGATCAAGTCGATTTCATTGGTTCAAAAAATATAATTTCAAAATGTGCTATCAGTAGATGTTTTCGATGTTTTTAATTTTGTTTTTAAGTTTATGAAATGCAATAAAAAGACAGAAAAATGACAGAATATTTCTATATTTTTCACTCGTGCTTCGCACTCGTGAAAATATCGATATTCTGTCATACTCGTGAAATATATGTTATATTAAACAGGAAACCATTCAATATCCTCTATATATCTCACTGGCAAAAATGCAATAAACTGTTTTGGTCACTTGTTCTTCTAATACCTGCTAAGTCGTAATCATAGCTAATGCTGTTTAAGGAGTGCGACGATAACATATTTTGAAACATGATATTAATTATTGCTTTCGTCTTCTATCATTTTCACATTCAAGTTGATCTACTCTTACGTCCCGATATTTCGTAGGATTTTTTTAGGTTTAAAAGATAATTCTATTGTTCCAGTATAGTGTTGAGGAGTGCCAGTGTTGAGAGCGATAGGTTCACTCCACTTTACAACAGAGTGCCTCACACAGGAAGGCATTGTCTCTATTATTTTTCGTTAGCTTTTGTTCTAATTATCATGCTGTGGCTTTGTTATTATTCAATTGTTATGTATTTTTTTTTACTTTTATGTATTTTATCATCTGATACATACGCATATTCATATGTAGCAATATACATATTATATATTTAATCGTCTATATAAACGCACATTATATAACACACGTACATGTATACATATTTGTATATGTAGATATGTTTGTTAAAGTATAGTTTAAAGTCTGTTAAAACAAAGGTTTTAGAAACTTAGGAAAAAAATTGATTCATTTTCTGTCTAGGGCATAAAACCTTCTCATTCCAATTCTTGGTAGATATGTCAAGAAACAGAGAATTTAATTACCTCAAAGATGTTGATGTACACAACTACACCTTAATTTGATATAAGGAATAAAATGTACATTGATGAATAGGAAAAATGTAAATTTGATCAACGGCTCCAATGCAAGCTGCAAGAAGCTGTATATCAACTAAAAAAATGATAAGGCTTGTGGTTTAGATGAAATCGTTATTGAACATATTAAACACACTCTACAAACTTTTCTTCCTATATATTCGAAAATTGTCAATGTTATACTTAATACAGGAATAGTTCCAACAGATTGGACAATTGGAATGATTAAACTCGTTTATGAACACAAAGGCGATAAACACATGATCTTGATAACTACAGAGCAATTACTTTAGTACCGTGCCTAGGTAAATATTTTACATCTATTATTAACAATAGGCTGAATAAACTAGCAAATGAAGTTAATCTTATATCTCAAGCACAGTCTGGTTTTAGAAAATGATACTCAACCACTGACAATATTTTCATATTACATGTTCTTATCTCTATTGATTTCTCTAAAAGTAAAAGGCTATACTGATCACTTATTGATTTTAGAAAAAAAAGCGTTTGATACGGTGTGGCGTATCGGATAATGAAGAAAACTGTAACCTCTTCTCTCGTATGGGGCGCCGTTTTACTATTTATTCCCATTTGGTGATATCACCGATTCGAATGAGTGATATCACCTATTCGAATGGGTGATATCACTTAATGAAACGAATAGGTGATATCACTTATTCGAATAGGTGATATCACTCATTCGAATAGGTGATATCACCAACTGGAATAGGTGATATCACTTAAAAATATTCTTAAGTGATATCACTTATTCGAATAGGTGATATCACTCATTCGAATAGGTGATATCACCAACTGGAATAGGTGATATCACTTAAAAATATTCTTAAGTGATATCACCTATTCGAATTGGTGATATCACCAATTGGAATAGGTGATATCACTTATAAAATTCTTGAGTGATATCACCTATTCGAATAGGTGATATCACCTATTCAATCAGTGATATCACCTATTCTAATAGGTGATATCACCAATTCATTTTTCAAATAAGTGATATCACCTATTCGAATTGGTGATATCACCTATTCGTTTCATTAAGTGATATCACATATTCGAATGAGTGATATCACCTATTCGAATTGGTGATATCACCTATTCGTCACAATAAGTGATATCACCTATTCGAATGGGTGATATCACTTAATGAAACGAATCGGTAATATCACTCATTCGAATAGGTGATATCACTTAAAAAAGTTCTTAAGTGATATCACCTATTCGAATAGGTGATATCACTCATTTGAATAGGTGATATCACCAAATGGGAATAAATAGTAAAACGGCGCCCTATACTCTCGCGGGTAAAAGTTATCAATAACTTGTAT
The DNA here is from genome assembly GCF_902652985.1 of Pecten maximus. Taxonomy (NCBI): domain Eukaryota; kingdom Metazoa; phylum Mollusca; class Bivalvia; order Pectinida; family Pectinidae; genus Pecten; species Pecten maximus. The sequence goes on along the minus strand of NC_047022.1, from coordinate 25,267,006 downwards.
AATAATACCAAATCATGTTTTCGACACGGAAGTGAGACATCTGACTTTTTATGTGTAATGTCACCAATTTGTTTTCTAAATACCTTAAAGATTTAAAAGAGTACCTTTAACAAAATAATGTACATATCTTGTTTGCAAGAAATTGTGATAGTTCATGTGAACATACGTTTGGTGTATATGCTAGTTTATTGTTATTTTATATGCAGATGATCCGTATTGACGTTCTCTTGATTGTATTCAAAATTATTGTGGACACTGGAAATTAACAATTAATACCAATAAGAGAAAAATTATAATTTTGAAAAACGTAAAAAAAAGTCGACAGTTTAACTTAACTTAACTTTACTATATTTGATGAGCAAATCAATCGCGAGGATTCTTATCCTTGTTTTGGAATACTATTCAGCTATAACGATTCATTTGCTAGAACAAAGACAAAATTAGCTGAACCAGCGAAGAAAGCACTATTTGCATTGTATACAAAAATAAGAAACATTCCATTATCTATATACTTACAACTTGAATTGTTCGATTCGCTGGTTCCCCGATTTTACTTTATGGCTGTAAAACCTATCTGAAGATACGAAAACGTAAGTATAATTGAAAGAATCGACTTGCAATTCTGTAAGAAAATTCTAAATGTTAGTTTAACAATATCTTTATATAATTTAATTTTGTATGAAACACGCATTTTCATTGGCTGCAATAATTTTGTTATACCTCCATAACAAAATTTTTGACGTTGCAAAATGTAACGTCATTTTTGATTGGCTGATGACGTTGCGTAATAATTTATTACAGAAAAGAGTTCGCCAAAGAAAGTGAAATATATTGGTGTGTACAAGACGAAATTAAATTATAAGAATTAACATCAATTATTTTTTCTGTTATACAGTCATAACATAAAACAAACTGGAGTGTACTCTCTTCATAAACCGCTTCATTTAGAGTACACTCCAGTTTTTTCTGTTATGACTGTATAACAGAAAAAATAATTGATGTTAATCCTTAATCAAAATTCATTCAGATATACATACATTTTTATGACTTAGGATCTGTACGTTAGAAGTAGCACACCAAATTACATGGTTTATGGCGAATTTCCACTTGAAATGAAATGAAGGATGTTAATGTTCTAGTATAAACCAATCGTAGGAGGCGACAGACTTTCTAGTACATTCTGTCGCTTAATGATAAAAATGCAAGAAAAGCAAGCTGCAGACCTCAAATGGCTTAGCTATATAAAACAAATACTTACTGATACTGGTTTTAACAGCATTTGGATATACCAAAACTCTTGAGCATTAAATAGAACTGTTTTCAAAACATTGCTCATAAGACGTTTATGTGACCAATTCATTCAAAACTGGTTTTCTACTATGCAGACATCGTTCCGTGGACAATCCTATTCTATCTTTAAAAACAATTTAGCATCGAGTCTGATCTAATTAAGCTTAAAAGCGCATTATTATCAGCAAATTTAGAATGTCAAATTTAAAGTTACCTGTTGAAACTGGTAGATGGATTGGTATACCACGTAATAATCGTGATTGTTAATTATGTCATAAAGGTATTGGTGAAGAATACCACTATTCATTTCAATGTAATAATGCTTTAGTGACCGAGTTTAGACACAAATATATTCCAAATTATTACTATACAAATCAAAGTTTAACTAAAATGAGAGGTATGTTTGAAATTTGTAACAAATCATTATTATCTAGAGTGAGTCATTTCCTCAAACATTTCGAAAAAAACTTCGTATTTCAAGTAGATAATAGATAAGTATATTATTTCATATGTTGTATTGTAATTATTATACATTATGTATGTATAGTGAGAAAACATTGTTTGTAACTACGTTAGTACATACACTCTTATATTTCCACGTTATTAACCTGTAAGCCATGTACATTGTTTTGTCATATTGACCTCTTGTTACACACTTTGGGTGTCCTGAGTGAAAAATAATCTTGAAATCTTGCGATTATATACAGCGTGTAATTATATAGAGATTGATACGGCATTGAGACAATGTTTGTACATGTTCAAGGTAAACGTCCGTTTAATGTTCTAGCAACTAGATACCTTTTGGTGTGTAGCAACAACGTTTTCTTAGTACATTATTTAGTATTTTAAAGACGCTACAGTACAGACAGTCTTATACATATACATTGTCTACCACAAAATGCATAAAATTGCAATCACGTTATAGACACTTTTCAACTAACACAAAGAAAAAAAAAACAGTGTCTTAATGATGATCGTTTTTAAGACTTAAAGTTATAATCCCACCAGAGTGAGCTGTCGTGTTGATCTTTGATTCGCAGACGAGTAAATATTCATGTAAGGAAAATAGATATAAATCATATAACCTTAACTAATTAATGGCATTTAACCTAAACAAATAAACGTGCATACTGTTCTACATTTCAACCTTTAGATCTGTTATTTGTATTATTATACATGTTTGTATAGCCACATTGAGGGTGTGAAACAAGGACTCTGCTTAGTAAGCTTTACATTTTTATATGTTACTACATTAATTCATTTGACCCGTCAATGTTCGCCGTTGTCTCCCCAAACCGCTTGTATGTAATAACGCAACCAGTTGCTTCACATGTGATCGCCTATATATACTTTGCGTATCCAACGAAAAGCCCACTCGACAGATTGAAGGGTATTGCATAAAGAACTTAACACCTGTGGTTATGTTTAGAATTATGCAACAACCTATTCTTGCTTCAAATCGATCACTTTTTGTTATTCGTTGTCGGCGCTGTAGCATCTTTACCAACCTATCTTTAATATTCCAAAACTTGAAAGTTGACTATCCTGTAAAAAATCAAAACAGGATACAAACGAAATGTAGATGTAGTGCAATCAAATCTCAATATTCTTTTTCAAATAATATTTTTTTGGCCCTGTAATTGATGCATACTTCTTGGCAATGTGAAGTTAGTATGTCGAGTCGCTTAACATTCAAAATCAAAATCTGAATGTCGTATGTCGTATGTTGAGCGGCTAAACATTCAAAATTTGAATGTTGTATGTGACTGTCGTATGTTGAGTCGCTGAACATTCAAAATCAAAATCTGAATGTCGTATGTCGTATGTTGAGCGGCTAAACATTCAAAATTTATTTGAATGTTGTATGTGACTGTCGTATGTTGAGTCGCTGAACATTCAAAATCAAAATCTGAATGTCGTATGTCGTATGTTGAGCGGCTGAACATTCAAAATCTGAATGTCATATGTCGTATGTCGAGCCGCTGAACATTCAAAAGTTCCCTCGTTGGCTAGTGAAAACACAAGATATGCATTTTTTGAATGTTGAATGTCGTATGTCGTATGTTGAGCTAACTTCACACAGCCATACTTCTTACCTTTAGAATTATCTACTCCCCAAAATCCAAAGTCATACCTGACAGCAAGTCATATAAACACCAACGTGGACATTTTTTACCAATATTTTGCTTAGGACTACATCGACTAGCTTCAATTAAGATGCCCGTTTGAACTAAAACCGATATTATATTTGCCAGATTCCCGACAAATTATGTATTTCTTGAATGCATCAGACTTCCATCTGCCCAGCAATCGAATCTGAGAATCGGACATACCCTGATGGACTGCTAAAGTAGCACCACCTATGCGGAAGCTGTGTCCCTTATAATAAGTACTGTCTAAATCACAAAATTTCAAACATTTTCTAACTACCATGTCAAAATGTTTACGGGGTATGGGTTTTTTATTTTGATCCAGGAACAGACAGCCTGACTGGGCGCCTCTCTTCGGAAGGTAGTCTAGCATAGCTTGAACAGGACATATAGATGAAGTTACGACTGTATTCAAGGTGATAGTATGTGCCTTCTGAGAACTGTTGTGTTTAAAATGTCGAAAACAGACTTGCATACTAGAAGGTTTGCTATTTTGGTAAACAATATTAACATCAGACACTTGAAGAACATTGTCAGACTTATCCTGTGCAGTCATAACCAGCTCTCCCACTCTAGCTAAACCATAGAAGGCTAAAGAAAAAATTGCCTTGTACAAAAGTTGATTATACTGCATTGGGTATACATACTGTAGAGAATGTACCAGTTTTTGCAGAATTGGTTTGGTGATAGGAAGACGGGCATCATACTGAGGCATCAAGCGAGCAGCACCCGCTACTGCTTTTCTTACCACGAATGCTTTAGTTGGGTCATGGGTATTGTAACCACTAATATTATGGAAATATGCTATGGCAGATAAGTTGGAAGTGATGGTACTTGCAGAAAACCCTTTCTCATGTAGAGATGCTACATACAATGCTATAGTGGCATAGGACAAAGGTAGCGTGACTGTTTGATGTAAAACAGAATTACAAAATGTACTCAAATCTTTCCAGACTTTGTTATATGTTCTATGGGAAGATGGAGCTAATGAGGCCAGCAATAATTTTTTCAGTGTAACAGGTAATGTTCCTGGTCCATCAGTGTGTGTACTTGCGTAGGCAGTGGAAGTGCTGTCGGACACAATTTTCTGAACTTCTCTATCTGCAAACGAGACAGAGAGTCAGCTAAAACATTGGTGTGGCCTGGAACATGAACCGCTTTAAACAAAACATTATTTTGTAAACACAATAGTACCAGTCTACGAATCATACCCATAATTGTTTTTTCACGAGAAGTTTGTTTGTTGATAACAGGGACAAGGGACTGGTTGTCAGTAAACAGCCAAATACATTTATTCTGTATCGTGTGTCCCCATGCAGCTATAGCTAAAACAATGGGAAATAACTCCAAAATGGCAATGTTAAGTTTTTTAGTCTTAATAGCTGGCTGCCATTCACCATAAAACCACTGGTTGTTAAAAAACGCTCCATAGCCCAACGAGGAGGAATCTGTGAATAGCTGTATATTGTCACTTAACAACCATCTGTTATCTAGAAAGAAAAGTCTACCATTGAAATTTTGCAAAAATCTAGCCCACATGTGTAGGTCTAATTTTGCTTCTTTGTGGAGCCTGATGCGATAGAAAGACCTACGGACTCCAATGGTGAGGTCAATTAACCGACGTAAGAAGGCTCGACCAGGTAAGACTACAGAGGTAGCAAATTGCAGTGTCCCAATTAGGGATTGTAACTCTTTAAGAGTGACCTTTTTTCTAACAAGAAACCCTTCTATGGATGCGAGAGCCTTTTGAAGTTTGTCATTAGGTAATCGGGACTCCATGTTTATGGTATCTAACATAATACCCAAAAAGGGGAGCTCCTGGCTCGGCCCAAATGTTTTATCTGGGGCTAATGGGATACCTACTGATGTGCATATTTCTTGGAAGGCTAACAATATTCTTTGACACTGTGTACTAGTCCTTTCAATGAACAGAAAATCGTCTAGTACATGAACTACTGCTGAGGCCCCTAGTTTGTTGTACGCAACCCATTCTAAAGCTGTACTCAACTCCTCAAATATCTTGCAACTCTCTGAAAGTCCCATGGGTAAGCACCTATCGAAGTACAAGTCCCCTTTCCACTGAAAACCTAACATATGCCGGTCATCTGGATGAATAGGCACTATTCGAAAGGCCGACTCAATGTCAGTTTTTGATAAGTAAGAAAACTGGCCTAAGGATTTTATGTGACAAATGGCATCTGATATGTTGGCATATGAAACTGTTGAAGCCTCCTCTGTTATACCATCATTTATAGATACCCCTTTTGGGTGACTGAGGTGGTGAATCATTCGATATTTACCGGGCTCCTTTTTTGGTACTACGCCTACAGGGCTAACATGAAATTTGGTGTAAGGCGAAATAGGAAAAGGGCCAGCTATTCGTCTAGCAAGTAATTCTTTTTTAATCTTGTCTTGAATAACCTCTGGGTATTCAGATGCAGACACCAGATTAGTACACTCTGTTTGGAATGCAGTACCCTCAAAATGTATATGAAAACCTTCCCTGAACCCTTGTACTAAGTAGCGAGTTTTCTCTATATCATAACCAACAAGTAGTTCAGCTAGCTTATCTACGATGATAGGTGTAACGATTTCTTGGGAAACCACGGGATCTTGAGGCATGAAATGGGGTTGGGAATCGCTCGTTCCGAAATGGCATGGGATTGAATGGGGTGTCTTGAGTTTGCGACACATTACACATGTTTGGAGTATGATCCCCATTACAGTACGGGCATTTATGAAGAAACTTGCACCCACTACAGAATCGGCCTTGGAGAAATCTCCAACATGTGCCCTTAGGGTAAGAAGTGTTTTTGTTAGCAAAAGCCTTTCTAGACATTGCTTCATGCCATAGCTCCCACTCGACATGTTCCCAGTGATAGGACTCTTTCTCAGCCATGAGGTGGCGGAATGCACTGTCATAATATGCCCAATCTGCCTGTTTGGTAGCAAGTTTCCTTATCACAGACATATATTTAAGGAGTGCCTCAAAATCCTGGGGTTTCTTTTGACAATAAATTGCAACAAAGGAATGAAATAAGGAAGTCCACTGATCGATAGACAATGATTTGCTTTTGGTTTTTGGCACCCACTGAACCACAGGAGACCCTGTACCGTTCTGCCGAATGACCATTTCAAAAGTGTTTGGCTCTTTCCTACTGAGGGTACTTAAATCTACAAATTCTCCAGCCCATATCTTTTCTTTGATAGAAAGACACACCATATCTGCTAGTGGAATCGATGTAGACATGAACGGATTTGGATCGGTAGTGGGGTCTGCCTGTGAGTCAACTGCTGCCAAAGTCATTGCTGGTAGGACAGAATGAGATGACCTACTAATAGAGTCCTGTGATGTCACTACAGGGTGATCTGTTAAGGTTCCCGAAGAAGTTGTGGTGGTCAGTGCATTGTCTTCAGTAGTGGTCCTAAAGTTGGTCATTCCCGATGAAGCTGCGGTGGTCGTCGCACTGTCTGCATTGTTGGTATCCATGTTTACAACATTGGAGTCTGTTGTGGGGAGATAAAGCCTCCTCGCCTCTTCAACTCCCTGTTTGAAAGCCTCCTTTATGAGTGCTTGGACTTCTGACATCGGCAGGGTGCTGTTTGTTGAAACAGCTGTCTGGTCTGCCCCAGAATTTTCAGATTCTACCGGAGGGTTTTCAATGCGTCTCCTTTTGATTGCTGTGTGGTTTCGCACAGCTTGACGTGTTGGTCTCATGTTGATAGATGTATGGGAGTACTCGGATTAGCATTCTGCGAAGAAATACAAGCATGACATTATATATGTAACCCTATAACCCTACGCAACCAGTATACCTAAAAACCTGCACCCTATTAATAGTATACACATATATGTTAAGGATAAATGAAACTGTAACCTCTAAGGTCAGTAAATATAGAAACTTGTAACTATATATATATACATTTAAAATTAAAACTTTTAAACTCCTAGGCCAGTGAATAGATAAACCTATTTCCTTTTTAAATTATATATATATATATATAACTGTAACCTGCTAGGCCAGTAACTGTAACCATTTGGACAGTGTTTATAAGCCTGTTAAGGCAACCAGCATGTCAGGGGAGTATGATATTACCATGTATACCAATACTACCTTACGGCAGCATTATGGGCAATAGTGAAGCCATGAATTCATGAAAACACCGGTAAATATCACACGGCTGAACAGTGCCAGGTACAACTTCAAAGAGTAGATATAATTAACTCTTTTTTTTTTTTTTTTTTTATATAGACCTCTATATATAAACTGTAACCTCATGAGCCAGTGATCAAAACAATACTAATGAACTGTAACTTCATGGGTCAGTACTCCATTTTTTAACAACGATATGTTATCGTAAAAGCTAAACTGTAGCCTATAAGCCAGTAACATTACATACCTGCAACAATGCTAATCAATCTTTAAATTAATGATCATGAGGCAGTAATTCATTTGTACAACTATGACATATTCTGTTACAAATAAACTGTAACCTTATGAGCCAGTAATAAAACAATACTGATAAAACTGTAACTCCATAGGCCAGTGCGTATACATAATGTGAATAACAACATTTCATTGTAAAACTGGAATCCCATATTGAGTCATGTACCTTATAATAAATACACTATTAATTTATTAATGAAAATAACCTCATGCCAGTGAATTGTAAACCGACTGCAGAGCTAGGGTCATCAACCTACTTTCTAGCTTAAAAGATCCCTAAATGCTAGGGATAATGGTAGTGCGAATATTAACTATAGCTTCTGATTACATAACCCAGACAAAACTCACTAGGCCGATTAAAAAATAGCATAATGTGACCAGATCAACAAAAACCAGCAAGGTAAGGGAGACAACTCCAGTTTAAAAATAAGAATAATCTCAGAATGTTACATATATACGTACAATCAATTAAATCGGACATAGTCTGCTAGCTTTTATCCCAAATAACACTCCACCTCGCACTGATTTGAAGTATGGCTGCTGATTCTTGAAATGCACACCATCAGGCAAGTATAAATCACTCAAGTTAGCCATGCGATCGTGCTCCCATAATTTGCAGAAGACACTACCGTGAAAATTGTCTCGGAGCAAAGCATTGAATCGAGTAACTCTATAGTTGTATTCCTTGACTGGAATGTCACCTTTATGCGTCCGAGTTTTTCCTCTAGTAAACAATCCCAAAACCACTACATATTTGACGAAGGATGCATGAAATAAATCTTCAACCAAACAGTTTAAATCAGCCATAACACTCTCTGGTGTTTTGGAAGGGCGGCTCAAGTCATTACCGCCCACTTGTTAGCAAACAACTTCAGGCTTATATATGTGAATGTCCGAAATATGATTTTGGAGCGTATCAATCGTACCTCCAGGATACCCGACGAAATGGATTTTATGAGAGTTGGGTCGAAATCCAAGATTTCGTTTGTGATTGTGCTCGTCGCAATAGCCGCCGAGGCGACGTACTAGACTATGACCCCAGATCAAAACAGTTTGGCATTCAGATGAAGACATGATCGTTATTGTTAAACGTGCATAAAAGTTTATCTCCTACCGCAATCGTAACAATACTCTCCTCTGTCTCAATTGATTCGGCTCCGGTCACTTCGTCATGACAAACATCTTCAAATGTGGCCTTGAAACGCGGCGATCGTCTTCCGATTTTTTGCTGATGCACGTGCTAAAGTTCTATTGACTTTCACTTTCACTTCTGATGAATCTTTTTCAAAAGATATTGTCCAAGATTGGTATAAATTTTTTGTTTTTCCTAATGTCTGTTTTTTCCTAATCTAATATGGCGTCGTTTTTTCAAGAATGGGTAAGCTATGGGGTACCCGGAGGCTGAGCAGGGGCCAAAATTTATCCTACTGACCAATGACATTTGACCTCTCGTATATGACCCGGATGTAAATTTCCTTATATGGAAATGGGCGGTGCTTGCCAAGTTTATGTATATACACCTAAACATGGCCTGGCTCAGATTTAAAATGAAAATGTGTGCAGCATCGGCAAAAACTTGTTTGCTCACAAACTTTTATTTTTGTGATTCACTTCAAGTAAACACTGTAATACAACTTGGGGTATAATTGGAAGCAGGGCGAGAATAATTCGTCCTACTGACTGACAGCATTGTTTTGATTACATTCCATTTCCGTATCATTATTGCGTGTATTTACTGACTCCTGGTCATCATTGGGTGTCTGTTCATAGCATTAGTAACGGAAACTCTGTGCTAGTAGGCCAAAGCCAGTATAATATAGAAACAATGGTTTTGTCCTATAGGCATACTTGAAGTGATGTTGCATTTTGAGATGGTTCATGTTCTATTTGAGTCACATTTAATTCTCTGAAGACATCAAGTCCGTCTGCACTATCTAAAGGTAATTAGATATCCACTCGATAGCATGAACATATAGTACAGTCAATATTGCGTTATCCTTTCCAGAGGAACCTTTAAAATCACCAAAAAGGAAAACAATGAAGATCATCCGATCAAAAACGAATACAATGCGAATTGTGTTGTATACCAAAATCAAAGCACCCTTTAATTTGTCCAAACATTGTTCAGGTAGTACACTGTCCAATATGCAAATGATAATTGCACCAATTCCTATCAAAATAATGACAACTTTTCTAAAAGAAAAGCTGAGGTTTGTACAGCAGAACGATATGATAGTGCGCTTAACACCTGAAAGTATTAGCAAACTTTTGTCCTTGCACGTATCTGTCATGAAAGAAATTTCTTTCCTAAAATTTTGTAATGCATTCATTTCATTAAAGATGATACAGCACCGATAGCCTATACGCTGGCTTTCAGAAAGATGCATAAAACTACCACTAAAAATGATAATTGCGTCATAACAATGATAGTTTATAGGATTCTAAGTTATAATCCCTCTAGAGAGACATGTGGTGTTGAATCATGATGGAAAATAGAAATAAAATATGTGTTTATGCACCGGTTTAATGTGATGCCTGAAGCTTTTTACAGGGACGAGTCAGTCGTGATGGTTACGTGACTAGGAGTAAAGGTATAACTTCTTTATTTGTTTTTCTTTGGTTTTCCAATCTTACATCACAATATTTCCGTCATCATTGTTTCAAATTTGAATTACTCGAGTATAGACACAGCAAAACGTTCACTGAGTTACTCCAACGACCAAGTATATGCGATTGTTTAAAATATGTCAATACGTTTCATAACCTTAACTAATTAATGTTATCTATCATATGCAAATGAACGTAAATACAATGTATCCGCTACATTTCAAAGACTGGGTGTGTTTGTTTTGCAATTAATTATTTTCCTTCTTTGGATTAAAAATATGTAGTTAGAAGTTTAAACTTTTAGAGGGAAGTAATAGCATTTCATTTCATTCATTTTTTCATTTCAACAAATTTTATTGAAAAAGATGATTAAAGACAGTATGTATAAAATACAACAGAAAAGGGAGACTACTCATATGTATATGTTAATTACATCTACATTCAAACATCACACACACACAATACATGTCATCAGTTATTTTATTATTATTAACATATTTAAACTACATACCAGACAGACATAGACCAAAAGTCCATGTGCACATATCTGCACTGGTCATAGCTTTCAATACTGTTAAGGTATTTAGAATTTAATTGAAAACAGATAAACAGTTACCGAGAGAAATATTTATAATATAAGTTACCGAGAGAAATATTTATAATATACATGCTATGTACAATTAGTATCCATGTATGTAAATACATTGCGATCCAGGTATTCATATCATCTTATAGACGACTTCCACAATGATCATGTCAGGGTATCGGGCAGACCATCACTGCGCCATTGAAACGTTCTTTTTTAAGAGTGGCGATGTGGCGCACCGGTATAAGCAGCGGGTATTTCTGGCTAGGCGATTGGGTGCCGTAGATCGTGAGTTCGAGGCCCGGTCAGGGCACGAGTCAAAACGTTGTCTTCCTTCGTCATTTGTGTTACTATGTTATACACTGTATATATATATTCTTCAATTGATTAAATGTATGCCTTAAAACAAAAATGGATTGAACAAAGTACCAAACAAACATGCTCAATGGAAGACTCTCAATATATCCGTATAAGAATAGAATTTACAGAACAGTTATCAAAGCAGAAAAGGATCTTTTCCTAATAAATTGTGAAGTGTTCATTATATATTGTATAATACAAAGTAAAATCAAAAGCATAACGTCATGGCTGATTATATTATATAGAGATTCAAAAGAGCAGGTACAAGATGGAATGTTTGTTAGGTGATCATTACTTCTGTTTAACAAAATGGTGTTGATTCAATTTCGATAATGACATCTTTATTTAGTTGTTTAGCTGAAAGAGTAGCGAGTTTAAGAGGTCATTTTCAGCATAATGGTAACAGCATAAAGTATTCAAAGTTGCGTATTGCATGAAAATATGCTACAGTCTATTCTTGTTTTAAATCTATCATAATCACTATTTGTAGGCGCTGTGACATAATTATAGTTTAAGTTAATGAACGTTGAACGTTGAAGTCTATAACATAAAATATATGCCAACTAATAAACTACAGCCCACAGCTGTTTTGTACATTTATGCGCATCAGTGATTCTAGGAACCACGATTGCGAATATTAGTGTTAAAATATAAAATGAATTGTACATTTGTCTAATAATGCAATCAGTGTGGTAACGAATACCAAGCTTATGCGCCTAGCAAGTTATAGCGCCTAGCAAGTTATAGCGCTAGCAAGTTATAGCGCCTAGCAAGTTTTAGCCCCATGATTACTGAACAAAATACCTGGATCACCATCTGGTTACTAGTTTAGTATACCGTGCAATTACAACTTGTTCGACATTTTCATGTGTTCGTTTTCAACTGTTATCCGGTCAGGTGAGAATACCCTTTGTCATTTCATCCTTATATTGTTGTGTATTGTAACTATGTGATATAGGAACAATTAAGGTATCGCTAACATTACATACGGGTGTGACGACAGCTGGTCAGTTATATGCGGCCATTTTTTTCAGCCCTTGGCTTAGCTTCGAGTAAATTTGTCTGGTCACATAGGTCTTTCACTTCGTTCTGTTAGTTTGATAATCAATTTTACATATGTGAGACAAGGTTTGTTTTCCCTATTTTTTCTTGAAAGATGCTACTCCTTCCGTCATTCGGCCGTCAGGGTTTTGTTCACTTCTTTAAGCTGATTTGTGTTTGGTGGTTTGTTTATAAAGACAAAACGAGAAGAATATAATAAGGTCGTGTTTCTGCAACTGGAAAACGACAACCAAATCATTTCATTTCGGAGTGAACTCCCTTGCTCCATGCTTGTCACGTATATAAAGCACAAACATATCTGCCGTATGACTCTCAGTGGTCAATTCACTTGCTGTCATTGCTCTTTGACATTTGGTTGGTAGTTAACGTACCGTGATATATTGCTGTTATAAATTTACATACTCGTTCAATATACCAACTCGATATCCATATACCAGGGCCGATTGATATGTTGTGAGCCTCATATTGAAGGATTTGAATTTTGCCGGACATATGGTATTATTTTTCAACATAATACCCTTTACCCGGAAAATTGTGAACCCATATTTAGTACCTAAATATGAATTGTTAAACATCTGTGAAAAGAAAAGAATGTTAGGTTGTTTCATTGAAAATTTATGAAATGATTTAACAAATTTTGTATTTAAAGTTAACTCTTGTGTTTGGCCTGTTGTGTCGATGGTTTGTGGAATTGGCAAGCATTTGGTGCAACCAACACGGAAACCGAATTATCGTGATTTTTAGCCAAAAAATTGAAATTGAGAAACCTTTAGATATAACAATTGAAATAAAAATTGTGGTGTCTGGTCTGTTGTATTGACAATCAGTGGAAGTGATAAGAGATTGATATGACCAACACGGAAACTGAACGCTCGATATAATAGATCAGATGACCGTGTTCATGATTCATGAAATAATTCATAATGCATAATAAAAGATTAAATAAATAATGAAAATGAGGCACTATGATTACAAGGGAAAAAAGGAAAACCATCAGCAAATATGGAAAAATACGACATAGGATATATATGACATCTTGAGAAAAAATAAAAGAATGAGCGCTTACAAGAAATATATTTTTGTGACACACTCCTTACTATAGCACCTCCCCCTCTGTCTGTCTGTCTGTCTGTCTGTCTCTCTCTCTGTCTGTCTGTCTGTCTCTCTCTGTCTCTCTCTCTCTCTCTCTCTCTCTCTCTCTCTCTCTCTCAGTACAAGTTAACACGCCACTTTTCATCTCCCTCCCTCCATCTCAATCTATCCAGTTTTTAGTGTTTTTTCTCTACTTCTCTCTCTTTTTCCTAATATCTCCCTTCCTCTGTCTTGCACCCCTACTTTTTATCTCTATCCCTCAATCTGAATATATCTTGTTTCCTTCTCCACTTCTCTCTCTTTCCTATTCCCTTCTCTTCCCCACCCCCATCTGCATTATCACTCTCCCTCTCTAAATCTAACTTTATCTCTGTTTCACTCTTCCGCTCCAAAAAATAATTACCGTAATGCCACTATTTTTATGGCCATTGGAAATTAAAAAAGAAAAGCATAGAGTATGTTTTATGTCGCATTGTAACCATGCATTGATGCTGCAAATAAACCTTTTCGTGCGAAAAAAAAAAAAAAAAAAACCTTTAGTGTCTTTACACTTTTGCCAGTGGTGTTTAAGGGCCCCAATGCAACTTTTTATAGAACTCCTTTTCTTGGCTGTTCAAAAAGTCATCCACTGCATGTATGACGTCATCATTGGACTGAAAGGGTGCCTGAAATAGCTGTTTTCAGTTTTGGAAATAGATGAAAGTCTGATGGAGCGAGATCAAGTGAATACAGCGGATGCTCAATCAATTTAAAACACAATCTTGAATGGTAGCCATGGCAATGATATACTTGTGAACAGGAGCTTTGTTCTGATGGAATAACACACCTTTAGTGAGCTTTCTGCTGCGCTTAAGTTTAATAATTTCCCGTAACTGCCTCAGAATTGAAGCATAGTATGTGTCATTGATTGTTTGTTCCTTTTGGTGATAATCTATCAGCAGAATACCATCTGCATCCCAGAAAACCGAGGCCATAACCTGCCCAGCTGATGGAACAGTCTTTGCCTTCTTTGGCGGGAGAGAGCTGGAGGATGCTTCCATTGTTTCGATTGTTGTTTGGTCTCTGGGGTAAAATGATGGACCCATGTTTCATCCATAGTGACAAATATCTGAAGAAAGTTGGCAGGATCTTCCTCAAAATGGTTAAGATTAGCACCCGATAATGTGCGCCTGGTGAGCTTCTGATCAACTGTCAGAAGTCTTGGTACCCATCGGGCCGAAAGCTTTCTCATTGCAAGATACTCGATCAGAATGGAATGTACACTTCTGTGAAATGCCATCTCCACTGGCTATATATCTTTCTGTGACTCCTCTATCAGTCATAACAATATCATGAACTTTATTGACCATTTCTGGGGTTACAACATTGACAGGCCTTGCAGGACGGGAGTCATCCACAAGGCTCTGTCGACCGCGCTTAAATTCCGCCACCCACCTTTTCACTGTAGCATATGAAGGGGCATCTTTATCTAGTGTTGCTACCATATCATTATGGATATCCTTAGATGTTAAACCTTTTAATGCAAATATTGGATCACTGCTCTTTCACCTATTTTGTC
Organism: Pecten maximus; assembly: GCF_902652985.1. NCBI lineage: Eukaryota > Metazoa > Mollusca > Bivalvia > Pectinida > Pectinidae > Pecten > Pecten maximus. Next base: position 25,251,853 of record NC_047022.1, on the reverse strand, counting down.
CATTTTGCAAAAGCCGCTTGTCTTGTTTACTTTAGAGTGCTTCCTCGTTGATATAAACTATCCAAATAAGACCATTCCCTGGGTACACGGCTCTATATAGTCAGAGAAAAGTAGAAGATCCCTGAGTACCTCCTTTAATACGAGGCTCACAACATATCAATCATCCCTCGTATTACATATTATGCGTTTATGATGTATGTGTTGAGGGAAATATGTTTTAAGATATATGATTATATCTTGCTCATTTTTTGGATGGATATATGTAGTTATTGTGTCCGTCCAAATCTCTCTAGTAATACTTTATACTAGTTACAATCTTCAGAAAGAGGAGTAGACTAGCGAGGATGACTATTTATAAAAAGTGTGGAAATATTGAAGAAAGGTTAAAAATATATATATGGAAATGGAGGTATATCTGTTTGATGATATTGTATAACTCTTAATTACAGTCACTTAGACTGTATAAAACATGTTAATAACATGTAAATAAGCCTTTTTACAGATGTATTTAGAAATAGATACCACATACATATTGTAGCTATTAATAATCTACGAACAAGCAGGGAACATTGATATGAAAACGAAACCGTAATTTAAACTCAAAAATCGAAGAAACATGACACAATACGAACAAAATATACAGCTGCATGGAGGCCCTTAAAACAAAGTTTAACAAGACCAGGTGTTCCGGAGTGTACGCGTCTTCCTAGGTAAACTCCAGGTTTTATCACATAATAAGTACCAGGATGGTGATAAGAGACATCATGGTTGTCGACTATAAAACTTGGTCTTTAACAACCTGTATCTCCCCAAACCTGCTGTGGTTAGTTTGTTTTTTCTATAATATTCGGCATCTGTTACGGAAGTCCTGATACTTGAACAAGTTCTTGAATATCGAATCAACTGGGAATGTAACACTGCTATTAGGGGAGGAAAGATGTTGCTACCTGGAAATGGACAATTAACAATTAGGAAATTGAAATCTTTGTACTTGTCATATACCTTAATTATGAGTTGGTTTTATATTTTAGGATATATGTTTTTCGTGCGACACTCTAACATTATACAATTTAAATGTGCTTAAGAAATATATCTATCCTAAAAAAAACACCTGACAAAAATGTTTGTAGTTGTTAAACGTGATGATTCACATTTCCGTTAGTCAGAATCTGACTCGGTCTCTTTTTTGTACACGTCAAGTCGTGTTTCATGTTTGCTTAAAGTTACGATAACTGTGATGAATTTGTATTGCTAAGAAAAAAACTAACAACGAACAGTAATTAAAAATACGATATATATAATACTCACTAGGCAGCAACAAGCGGACTGAAGTTAGCAGCGGATTCGTTATTCGATATTGGGGATTCGAATCCGCTGCTGATAACGAATCAACTGTCAACAGCGGATTGAGGATTCAGTTTTTTTATGTTTTAATGGTATTTCTTTTTATTGACATTTGGACGTTTGGATTCTAATAACGAATCCGCCGCTACAGCAGCGGATTGGGGATTCAGTTACATATGTTCAATTAATTGAGTATTTTCTTATAATACATGATTGGAAATTTGAATAACGAATCCACTTCCAGCAGTGGATTAGGGTTTCAGTTCTTTATGTTTAATTGATATTTCTTATTACGGAGATTTTGATATTGGGAATCGAATAGCGAATCCGCTTCAGTAGTGGATTAGGGATTCAGTTACATATTAATATTTTTCTTATTATCCGCTTGTTGTGTCTTCATAAATTTCCATATGTATTAGCAAACATTGGGTTATTATTCAAACTTTCCTGGTATATATATCACGGAATGTTTTTTGTCCTACTGCATTGTCATCGTATTCCGAATTCAGTTTTCTGTATAAACATAACCTCCTAATCAATTACGAAATATCTTATAGAGTGTATTTTATATAGACCCTAGTTACGTACGTTGTAAGCTGAAGAATCCTTTATATAAGCATACGAAACCAAAAGAAATTATACAATTTCAATTTGCCATAACGGATACGAGAATCTTCGATACGTATAAGAACGGCTGATTGCTTTGTTAATCGAGTTGTTTCAAACTATCATTCCTTTTCACAATATTTTTTTTATATACAGAATACATGGATTTGTAACAGTTGCTATATCTCTGGCTATTGCGGAATGAGTCGGGGACCTTCCGTAGTCTCGCCGTCCCTTAACGTAATGTAACACAATGATGCCAAACGGTACTCCAATGACATACCATAGAGCGGAAATGTGACATTAGTGTACATTATTCACGTAGACAAACCTAAGGTACTCGTGATAACCTGGCGTGGTAACACTTCCACAGGTCGATATTGTTTGGAATTATTGATGACCATCAAGACAACGTCACACGGAGAGCTGGCATATACCTTAGTGCAAGCTTATCGTTTAAAATTATTACTTGGATGCATTTTTGATAATTTCATACTTGAGTCCATCTGAATGATATAATTATGGCAATAAGAGAATATAGAGATACTTGGTATAAGAGAACATAAGCTGGAAAAGTATACATGAGATATTGTTACTGTAAGCTTTAAGCTGACAAAGATTCTTAAAGCGCACCAAGGACTCGGTTGACAGATGGCACAATAGTGGTGTCGCCATCAACCATAGCATCTAACACAGCTTCACGGTCACGCATGCGCAGTCACGACAAAAATAACGATCCACTCTAAGCTAGAATGTTGACAAGCATGCAGTAGGGTATAGAGGCTACAAGCATTAATGCTACACGGTAGGATCACAATGTCAGTGTTTCACTTGGAAATGGGAATCTAACTTTGTCTTTCATTGGGTTGCATCGAACAAAATTAAATCTGAGTTTTCGTGCAAGAATTTGAGGATTAGTGAAATCGAAAGTAAGTATTCAATACGTATATCTAATGTCAAATATTTACCTGTGTATAACTCATGTCAAACATTTACCTGTGTATATCTAATGTCAAACATTTACCTGTGTAATGTCAAACATTTACCTGTGTATATCTAATGTCAAACATTTACCTGTGTAATGTCAAATATTTGCCTGTGTATAACTCATGTCAAACATTTACCTGTGTATATCTAATGTCAAACATTTACCTGTGTAATGTCAAACATTTACCTGTGTACGTCTATAGTCAAAGATTTACCTGTGAATATCTAATGTCAAACATTTATTTGTGTACGTCTATAGTCAAACATTTACCTGTGTATATCTAATAGTCAAACATTTACCTGTGTATATCTAATAGTCAAACATTTACCTGTGTATATCTAATGTCAAACATTTACTTGTGTATATCTAATAGTCAAATATTTACCTGTGTATATCTAATGTCAAACATTTACCTGTGTAATGTCAAACATTTACCTGTGTACGTCTATAGTCAAACATTTACCTGTGTATATCTAATAGTCAAACATTTACCTGTGTATATCTAATGTCAAACTTTTACCTGTGTAATGTCAAACATTTAGCTGTGTAATGTCAAACATTTACCTGTGTAATGTCAAACATTTACCTGTGTATATATAATGTCAAACATTTACCTGTGTATATATAATGTCAAACATTTACCTGTGCATATCAAATGTCAAACATTTACTTGTGTATATCTAATGTCAAACATTTACCTGTGTATATATAATGTCAAACATTTACCTGTGTATATCTAATAGTCAAACATTTACCTGTGTATATCTATAGTCAAACATTTACCTATGTACGTCTATAGTCAAACATTTACCTGTGTAATGTCAAACATTTACCTGTGTGTATCTAATGTCAAACATTTACCTGTGTATATCTAATGTCAAACATTTACCTGTGTATTGTCAAATATTTACCTGAGTAATGTCAAACATTTACCTGTGTAATGTCAAACATTTACCTGTGTATATCTAATGTCAAACATTTACCTGTGTAATGTCAAACATTTACCTGTGTATATCTAATGTCAAACATTTACCTGTGTAATGTCAAACATTTACTTGTGTACTGTATATCTAATGTCAAACATTTACATGTGCATATATACTAGTCAAACATTTACCTGCGTAATGTCCAACATTTACCTGTGCATATCTAATGTCAAACATTTACCTGTGTAATGTCAAACATTTACCTGTGTATATCTAATGTCAAACATTTACCTGTGTAATGTCAAACATTTACCTGTGTAATGTCAAACATTTACCTGTGTATATCTAATGTCAAACATTTACCTGTGTAATGTCAAACATTTACCTGTGTACTGTATATCTAATGTCAAACATTTACCTGTGTAATGTCAAACATTTACCTGTGTAATGTCAAACATTTACCTGTGTAATGTCAAACATTTACTTGTGTACTGTATATCTAATGTCAAACATTTACCTCCTGTGTATACTAGTATCTCATGTCAAACAATTACCTAATGTCAAACATTAACCTGTTTATGTCTAGTTTGGATTTGTATTTTTGGCTGCCTTCTTTAAAATCATTGCATCACCTGTTGTGTTTAGATCTAGCAATGAATGGATGTATCGCCCAAACTGTCTTCATGGGACCTTTTAGGTTACACGTTGTATACCTGGTATTATCAGGTTACTGTATCCATTAGAACTGCCATTGTATTGAGAGATCCACGAGGGTGATTGATGTGAGCCTCATATTGAAGGATTTAAAATTTGCCGGACATATTGTATCATTTTTTAACATAATCCCCTTCAGTATCTATACACTTTGCCAGCTGTGTTTTAGAATCTCAATGTCACTTTTAAAGAACTCCTTTTCTTGGCAGTTCAGAAAGTCATCCACTGCATGTTAGGGTTAGAGTACCTGAAATAGCTGTTTTCAGTTTTGGAAATAAATGAAAGTCTGATGGAGCGAGATCTGGTGAATAAGGTGGATGTTCAATCAATTTAAAGCCACAATCGTAAAGTGCAGCCATGACAATGACAGACTCTTTCACTCTAACCCTAACCCTAACCCTAACCCTAACCGATTTTGTCCATTTTGCAGAAGCCGCTTGTCTTGATATAAACTAACCAAATGAGGTCAGTCCTTGGGTTAACGGCCTTATATAGTCAGAGAATAGTAGGACTTAAAAAGAAATAATTGAGTACCTCCTTCAATACCAGGCTCACAACTTATCAACCAGCTCCTATATAGCTATGTAATCTGCTCTTTCTATTTGTCATTTATATTCCGAAGTACGTTTAAATTAAAATGTAGCATTATGTTACCTATTGATAACTCGATAAGTGATCTCCTTTACCCCACCTTAATGTATCGGTACCATGGTAAATATTGATAACTCGATAAGTGATCTTTACTCCACGTTAATGTATCGGTACCATGGTAACTATTGATAACTCGATAAGTGATCTCCTTTACTCCACGTTAATGTATCGGTACCATGGTAACTTTTGATAACTCGATAAGTTATCTCCTTTACTTTACCTCAATGTATCGGTACCATGGTAACTATTGATAACTCGATAAGTGATCTCCTTTACTCCACCCTAATGTATCGGTACCATGGTAACTATTGATAACTCGATAAGTGACCTCCTTTACTCCACGTTAATGTATCGGTACCATGGTAACTATTGATAACTCGATAAGTGATCTCCTTTACTCCACCCTAATGTATCGGTACCATGGTAACTATTGATAACTCGATAAGTGACCTCCTTTACTTCACGTTAATGTATCGTTACCATGGTAACTATTGATAACTCGATAAGTTATCTCCTTTACTTTATCATAATTGTATAAAGTTCTATTACACGTGATACATAAAATTAGAAAATACATTGATGTGTAATTAAGTTATGTCAAGATCGAATGTGTAAATAGGTCGACGGTGGTGGAATATCCCTATGTTAAGGAAGTTGTTTGTTATCCACACTTTTATCGCTAACCAATAATTCAGGCAAACAATCGTACCTATTGTTTGAATACAATATGTGATATTACCAATGACCCAGGGGCCGTTTTCGTGTTGACCAATTAAACGTGAGTTTTGCGTTTATATAATATAGACCAGTTGAGCGATGTTGCTTTCTGGAGGGATTTCATAAACATTTGCAAGGTCATGTCTCAGATTAAAATACATTCCAAAATAGATATAAAGTGTGCCAAGCCTCTGTTTTATTATATACACGGAGTATCAATAAATAATATTAATAATGTTTCTATTTTGCAATTAAAAGTTGTCATTTCGCTATGTCTTTTGGTAGACATGTTGAGGGCATGTTACACTGCATTCCACGATAAGTTCGTATATAGCTTCGGTTATATAAACCTGTTTTTTTTTTCTTCAACCAATATCTAAATTTACCAAATCGCGCAAATTATATAGTGTAAATGTAACTGCCTATATTTCAACATTTATTTAGAACTATTTTTATTTTTAGATTTCTGATCAAGACTAACGAACCCGTATAACCACATGCACTCGTCTCGTCTATCATACACCCCAATAGTAGGTGTATGGTAGTCGAGGTCCTGTGGAGTAACGTAGTGATTTATGTTTCTCTCTTCCCTGTCTCCTTTACAATCTGCTCTTAATATAAAGAGGACCCATGCTTTGCTTTAATTTCTTTTTTTAGGATACCATTATGGCGGACGCTGTTGGGAAGGATAGTCCTAAATCTGCATTTAGGAAAGGCCCAGGAAGGAAAATCAAATTAAAGATGTCTTGGAATAAAAGTTCTAGTGTAGAAACAGATAACTCGGAATTAATAGACGAGTTTGTTAAAGATGTAATTCAAAGGGCGAAACACGAGTATTTATCAGAGTGTAATGGATTTAGATCCGACCACTCCGGAACCAATGGATACCATCATTACACAGGTAAATATAAGTTATTTATTTACCACGAATCATTCAATTATCATGTGAGATAGGTCTTCGCGAACTATCTATTTATCAAAGAATAATCAAATTCACGATTAAGTGAATGTCGACTAATTACCTTTCAAATAATTGCCCGCGAATTGTGGAATTATTCGGACAATTTATCCCCGAATATAATGGATGTTCAACACCAACGGGATAATTCAATATCTATTATTCATATGAATACGTTACGATACGTTATCCTGGACAATACGATTCTGTTTTTCTTTAAAGCTCAGAAGTGATCATATCCTACAATTCTCTTCTTCCTTTTATAATTATACAGTGATATGTCACTAAAGTGTATTTAAATGACAGATATAGAACATCTTGTAGTTATTCCGGTAACAAATCTCAAGGGATGCCACAATAAACAGAAGACACTACAAGCTAATGATAATTCCACGGTAGTATAGGCAACGTAACGGAATCTCATATGTGTTATTTAATTACGTAGACCATAATTTAACAATACGTGGCACGTGTTATATTAGATTGCGACGATATGACTGGCTAGGCTGGCATGTGCGGATGGCTCTGACGTCAAAATTAGATGAAACATTTGCCGTTATAGAATAAGACAAACGCTATTAGATTAAGAACCACAAATAGTTAATTAAAGAAAACATTGTCATATATATATGACATTTCAATAAAAAATACTGGCAGATATACGTATGATACAAAAGTTGCACGTGAAAATAAGTTATATTAACGATAGGAATTTAGTTCAGTCAGAGATCTAATTACAGACAATTTATATCTAACAGTACATAGAAAATGGTTTGCATGGTCACGTGTAAAATGTGTACAATCGATTTAACATAGTAATAACTTGAACTAGGATTCTGAACGCAGGCATACTTGCCACTATATTCAGATCGCAGTCCATATACTATTCAAACAAAGATGTATTAGTGTTTATGTTATGACGTTACTCCAAAATTTGTCCGAACGGTTTTCAAAACTGTTTTAATTTGGTGCTTGAACTACATTTCCTGGTAAAGAGTTCCGGCTAACTACATTTCCTGGTAAAGAGTTCCGGCTAACTACATTTCCTGATAAAGAGTTCCGGCTAACTACATTTCCTGATAAAGAGTTCCGGCTAACTACATTTCCTGATAAAGAGTTCCGGCTAACTACATTTCCTGATAAAGAGTTCCGGCTAACTACATTTCCTGGTAAAGAGTTCCAGCTAACTACATTTCCTGGTAAAGAGTTCCAGCTCTCCACAATTCTTTGACTGAAGGAATATTTCCTCGTGTCCAGTCTGCTTCTTGATTTACGTTTGCATTTGTAAAATCAAGACGCAAATAAATATCGATACGATTTCTTTCCTAACTTCCCCATTGTTTTACAATTCCGAAGGCTTGGTTGTTCAAAGCTGCCCACTGTTGAAAAAGATAAAAAAAAAATAGCTTGATTCCAAGGACTCCATGTCTCCAGTTAAACTCAATTTGTACCAGCAAATCTAAAAATACCCTATAATAAATCCAAGTTAAGTCGGACTACAGATTCTTTTCGAAATAAGAGATTGAAGTCAAATGTCTCATTCAATTTCACTCCACATACACAACGGAAGCTAAATCACAAACAGGAGTCCCTCCATATGTAGTAGGATATGCAAAAATAGGAATTTCACCAGTTTGAATGCATCTTGGTATTTAATGACGGTGTGGGGGTTTATCATAAAAATTGTGTAATTTGTATAATTTGAAAAAAAGGTTTGACGTTTTAGTGTGAAGTCGCACAACGTCATGACGGAAAGTGATATTTACAGGATATCTAACAATGTCTTCAGTAATACCAAATATATTTCGCGAGTGCGCATAATGTCAAAATATTAGTTACGGGATTGAAATATATTTGGTATTACTGAAGATGCTGTTAGATATACTGTTTATTGCATTTTTATAGCAAAATATACCGGATAAGCAAGAAGTGTTTTGTTTGGCCAAATCATAAAAAAAATAGAAATATCACTTTAATAATAAACATAGGCATAATAACAGTACCAGGAATGAGTACGTTTTGGGCAAGTAAAGGCTTACATTGTAAATTTTAACAAGTTTTAACTCGTTCAGATACATAGAATCTATACACATCAGTTACGATGACCATGGACTTGTTCAAACATTACATTAGGCTTAGATGAGTATTTGTTAGAAATGTATACATTAGACGAATTGGCTGTGGATTAAACTGCTAAACAGGAAAATTGAAAAGGAACATATCGGTAAATGAATCCATCTTAACTGGGTGATAATTCAGTAATATACGACCGATATTTTTGTCGCATTTATAAAATCGATTGTCTGAAAACGGACCCGGTCGTCGGAGAGATATTCGAGACACTGACGTATGCCTGTTGATAATTGATATCGGCGAGACAGACAAATGGACATTAGGGGTACATCACCATCGTTAGCTATTATTACACGGTTGATAAATATCAACAGTAATACCTGCTGTATCTTCCGAAGTCTCGTTTGTCTTTAGTGTTATGACAATTTTGATTCGATATCCTAATATCACCATTCCCGCAGTATATGTGGACTTTAGAAAGGACAGTTTAGGAGCTCAGCAGTATATGTGGACTTAGACAGGACAGTTTAGGGGCTCAGCAGTATATGTGGACTTTAGACAGGACAGTTTAGGGGCTCAGCAGTATATGTGGACTTTAGACAGGACAGTTTAGGGGCTCAGCAGTATATGTGGACTTTAGACAGGACAGTTTGGGGCTCAGCAGTATATGTGGACTTTAGACAGGACAGTTTAGGGCTCAGCAGTATATGTGGACTTTAGACAGGACAGTTTAGGGGATCAGCAGTATATGTGGACTTTAGACAGGACAGTTTAGGGCTCAGCAGTATATGTGGACTTTAGACAGGACAGTTTGGGGGCTCAGCAGTATATGTGGACTTTAGACAGGACAGTTTAGGGCTCAGCAGTATATGTGGACTTTTGACAGGACAGTTTAGGGGCTCAGCAGTATATGTGGACTTTAGACAGGTCAGTTTAGGGGCTCAGCAGTATATGTGGACTTTTGACAGGACAGTTTAGGGCTCAGCAGTATATGTGGACTTTAGACAGGACAGTTTGGGGCTCAGCAGTATATGTGGACTTTAGACAGGACAGTTTAGGGGCTCAGCAGTATATGTGGACTTTTGACAGGACAGTTTAGGGCTCAGCAGTATATGTGGACTTTTGACAGGACAGTTTAGGGCTCAGCAGTATATGTGGACTTTAGACAGGACAGTTTAGGGGCTCAGCAGTATATGTGGACTTTTGACAGGACAGTTTAGGGCTCAGCAGTATATGTGGACTTTTGACAGGACAGTTTAGGGCTCAGCAGTATATGTGGACTTTATACAGGACAGTTTAGGGCTCAGCAGTATATGTGGACTTTTGACAGGACAGTTTAGGGCTCAGCAGTATATGTGGACTTTAGACAGGACAGTTTAGGGGCTCAGCAGTATATGTGGACTTTAGACAGGACAGTTTGCGGCTCAGCAGTATATGTGGACTTTAGACAGGACAGTTTAGGGGCTCAGCAGTAACGGTGGACTACTGACCAGACAACTTAGGGGTTTCGGTAGATGTGGACTACTGACCAGACAACGTAAGGGTTTCGGTAGATGTGGACTACTGACCAGGCAACTTTAAATGTTTAGGTAGAAATGAAATATTGACAGTACAACGTAAGGGTTTCAGTAGATGTGGACTACTGACCAGACAACTTAAGGGTTTCGGTAGATGTGGACTACTGACCAGACAACGTAAGGGTTTCAGTAGATGTGGACTACTGACCAGACAACTTAAGGGTTTCAGTAGATGTGGACTACTGACCAGACAACTTAAGGGTTTCGGTAGATGTGGACTACTGACTAGACAACGTAAGGGTTTCAGTAGATATGGACTTCTGACCAGACAACGTAAGGGTTTCAGTAGATGTGGACTACTGACCAGACAACGTAAGGGTTTCAGTAGATATGGACTACTGACCAGACAACGTAAGGGTTTCAGTAGATGTGGACTACTGACCAGACAACGTAAGGGTTTCAGTAGATGTGGACTACTGACCAGACAACGTAAGGGTTTCAGTAGATGTGGACTACTGACCAGACAACTTAAGGGTTTCAGTAGATGTGGACTACAGCCTAGACAACGTAAGGGTTTTAGTAGATGTTGACTACTGCCTAGACAACGTAAGGGTTTCAGTAGATGTGGACTACTGACCAGACAACGTAAGGGTTTCGGTAGATGTGGACTACTGACCAGACAACGTAAGGGTTTCAGTAGATGTGGACTACTGACCAGACAACGTAAGGGTTTCAGTAGATATGGAATACTGACCAAACAACGTAAGGGTTTCGGTAGATGTGGACTACTGACCAGACAACGTAAGGGTTTTCGGTAGATGTGGACTACTGACCAGACAACGTAAGGGTTTCGGTAGATGTGGACTACTGACCAGACAACGTAAGGGTTTCGGTAGATGTGGACTACTGACCAGACAACGTAAGGGTTTCGGTAGATGTTGACTACTGACCAGACAACTTAGGGGTTTCAGTAGATGTGGACTACTGACCAGACAACGTAAGGGTTTCAGTAGATGTGGACTACTGACCAGACAACGTAAGGGTTTCAGTAGATGTGGACTACTGAGAGACAACATAAGGTTTTCGGTAGATGTGGACTACTGACCAGACAACGTAAGGGTTTCGGTAGATGTGGACTACTGACCAGACAACGTAAGGGTTTCAGTAGATGTGGACTACTGAGAGACAACTTAAGGTTTTCGGTAGATGTGGACTACTGACCAGACAACTTAGGGGTTTCAGTAGATGTGGACTACTGACCAGACAACTTAGGGGCTTCAGTAGATGTGGACTACTGACCAGACAACTTAGGGGTTTCAGTAGATGTGGACTACTGACCAGACAACGTAATGGTTTCGGTAGATGTGGACTACTGACCAGACAACGTAAGGGTTTCAGTAGATGTGGACTACTGACCAGACAACGTAAGGGTTTCAGTAGATGTGGACTACTGAGAGACAACTTAAGGTTTTCGGTAGATGTGGACTACTGACCAGACAATTTAAGGGTTTCAGTAGATGTGGACTACTGACCAGACAACGTAAGGGTTTCAGTAGATGTGGACTACTGACCAGACAACTTAAGGTTTTCGGTAGATGTGGACTACTGACCAGACAACTTAGGGGTTTCAGTAGATATGGAATACTGACCAAACAACGTAAGGGTTTCAGTAGATGTGGACTACTGACCAGACAACGTAAGGGTTTCAGTAGATGTGGACTACTGACCAGACAACTTAGGGGTTTCGGTAGATGTGGACTACTGACCAGACAACTTAGGGGTTTCGGTAGATGTGGACTACTGAGAGACAACGTAAGGGTTTCAGTAGATGTGGACTACTGACCAGACAACGTAAGGGTTTCAGTAGATGTGGACTACTGACCAGACAACGTAAGGGTTTCAGTAGATGTGGACTACTGACCAGACAACTTAGGGGTTTCGGTAGATGTGGACTACTGAGAGACAACGTAAGGGTTTCAGTAGATGTGGACTACTGACCAGACAACGTAAGGGTTTCAGTAGATGTGGACTACTGACCAGACAACGTAAGGGTTTCAGTAGATGTGGACTACTGACCAGACAACGTAAGGGTTTCGGTAGATGTGGACTACTGACCAGACAACGTAAGGGTTTCAGTAGATGTGGACTACTGACCAGACAACGTAAGGGTTTCAGTAGATGTGGACTACTGACCAGACAACGTAAGGTTTTCGGTAGATGTGGACTACTGACCAGACAACGTAAGGGTTTCGGTAGATGTGGACTACTGACCAGACAACTTAAGGTTTTCGGTAGATGTGGACTACTGACCAGGCAACTTTAAATGTTTAGGTAGAAATGAAATACTGACAGTACAACTTAGGGTTTTCGGTAGATGTGGACTACTGAGCAGACAACGTAAGGGTTTCAGTAGATGTGGACTACTGAGCAGACAACGTAAGGGTTTACACGTGCTATATAGTACCAACAGAGTGTAATGTCAGTGTTTACACGTGCAATATAGTACCAACAGAGTGTAATGTGAGTGTTTACACGTACTATACAGCACCAAAAGCGTGTAATGTCAGTTTTCACGTGCCATATACTACCAACAGCGTGTAATATCAGTGTTTACACGTGCTTTACAGCACCGTCAGCGTAACAAACAACTTTTTAACTGTTCGATGAAATTGCTCCGTGATTGAGGGAAGTAATAGCGAACAAGTATGTATGTTTGGTATTGTGTAAGATATACAACAGCCAATTCTTGTTTTCGATTGATCATAATTAACTCCGTTGTAAGCGCTGTAGCAACTCTAATGAATGATTTGTTTTACATAAATGTATGTAATGATTACATGGACGCCATTGGTAAAATAAAGTGTATAAAATTAATTCAAGTCTATAACATATCTACATGTAATACGTTTCCTTTTAAGAAATAGATTCCAATAATCTTTTAATGCATTATATAAAATGAAGTGTTGCAAACTGTTGTAATGCGCATTGAAAAATGACGTCATTCTCTGTGGATGCTGTCAACTTGATTGATGCAACTCATTAAAACGCAATCGCGTGCTCATTATATGGACCTCTTTACGAGAATGGATATTAATGAACTACGGAGAACATTTGCTATATAGCTGAGAGGTTGAGAAATTATAACAAAATAGCTCCATGTATTATCGAATTACAAGTTGAAGAATCAATATGTCGTATTCCGTAAACTGGCCGTTAACAGATCAGGGTAGAAAGTCAGATTAAATAAATCAATAAATACAAAATCCTAATGTCTCCGTGACTTCCTGTTTACTTCGTGCCGCGGAGATTGGAAGGTCGATACGATATGTACCGTCAATGCTAGAAACTAAAAATAAAAATATGTCTATTGCTGTGGTTTATTTTCTTCGCTTATCTATTAAGGGGATATGACACGTTCTGGAAATATTGAACCGATTGTCATGAAAATTGACATGGTTGTTGCAAAAATCATACCTTCAATATGCTTTCCGTACATATTTTGTCGATGTCTAGACTTGTTGGAGAAATATGCAATCTTTCAAAATAGCGATTATTTCAAAATAAGGATGAAAAATTGCCACAATTCTATTTAAATAATATTAGTCATTACAGAGAGATTTCGCTTTTATCTGAACTTAACTTACAAGTTTAGATTAATCTTATGATGGTTTAAAAGTCATTAAAAGGAGCAAAGCAAACTATGAAAAAGTAGACAAATAAGAACTTAATCCGACCCCTTAAATGTTTGTATAGCAAAATAAAACACGATTGATGGATATATGTGTAGAAAATTACACAATGTTATCACTATAGTGCTCATAGTTACAGGATAGTCTCAATCATCAATTGACAGAGGACTGTATATAATATAAAGGTCTGAATATAATACAGAGGTCTGGATATAATATAGAGGTCTGGATATAATACAGAGGTCTGAATATAATATAGAGGTCTGGATATAATACAGAGGTCTGGATATAATATAGAGGTCTGAATATAATACAGAGGTCTGGATATAATACAGAGGTCTGGATATAATACAGAGGTCTGGATATAATACAGAGGTCTGAATATAATACAGAGGTCTGAATATAATATAGAGGTCTGGATATAATATAGAGGTCTGGATATAATATAGAGGTCTGGATATAATACAGAGGTCTGGATATAATACATATGCCTTTATATAATACAGATGCCTAGATATGATACAGATGCCTAGATATAATACAGATGCCTAGATATAATACAGATGCCTAGATATAATACAGATGCCTTGATATAATACAGACGCCTGGATTTAATATTATAAATCAGATGATGTCCTTTAAGCAGTAATTACTCTCCCATGCCACCTGATATTAGCTTCCCAATACACATAAACACAGCAAGCTACTTTTCATTTCCGTCTTCCTGTTGTTACCAAATATGAGTTAAGAATGAATTCATGTATGTGAAGGAGAGCAGCCATTGGTGCTTACCACTGTTTGCTGGTGGGGAAATTGGTGGTTTGATTTCTAATATTCCAGGTATTTCATCGTCGTGATTGTTTAGCGGATTAATGATTTGAAATTGTAGTCAAGAGTGTTTTAACTTGAACATTTATCAAAGGAATCAAATGACAGGTCTTGCTTCGTATATTTAGGCCATTGCCAAGCTTACAGGGCAGATACAGATGTCATGCCTGCTTTTTAATTAAGATTGATGGAATAGACCTATAAAGTTCAGCTTCTGTGTGTAATCGTATTCCGTAAATAATCGAGTGTTGATGTAGAAAACCATTGTATAGTTCAAAGAACCCCGCGTTGCGTATAGCTTAATGTATTCGGTCCATATTATTTCTAAACTGACGATCCGAATTGTATTAGAAAATATTGTAAAAATAAAGTTAATTATGTTTTAGTGGTATTCATCAGATAGATAGCCCGGATAACGTGTATTTCGAAATGGTAATTTTATATGGCTTATATGATTTTACAAACACTTTTTACGTGTAACGATAAAACGCCATATTTGAGTTTAAGTTTAAACATGCGGGAAAACCTATATTTTTCCTGTGTGGAACAGACTCCAATGCGTGTAACCTTGTGAAAATGGAAAATGCTTTGATATCCAGAGGTCCTCTCTCGATATTCATATTCACCAATGAAATATGTCAAAACAAAAATGAAAGGTAGCAGTTAGTCATTTGGTTGTTTTCAGACTTCAAATTCCTGACAAATCTTGTTGGCTGATTTCTAAATTCCAAATTTACGTTTTAGTTGGCTTCAAGATTAATTTTTCTGAACAGATCAAATGAGTGCAAGCTGCCACAAGTTTCCTGAATTGCCCCGACATATTCCAGGTTTATAAAGACATTATTCAGAGGGGAATATCTGGGTTAGATGGATGAGAAATGGTGTAGTCTTAGTCTGATTTACTGTAAATCACGGCACTTAGTTCAGCCATATTTCGTCCGGTACATACGGTGGCGTGTAATATGTGAAGGCAAATGGATCATTATTTACCATTATTTAGTAGCTAATGAAGCATCCCCTGCTCAGGTCGTCAGCGTGTATTGACTTTATTAATTGATTTTATGAATACTATATTCTCTGTATTGTACAGCACTAAAGAACAGATTAATCTCAATAGAAAGGCGCCATGTCGAATAAATACTAATCAATCAAAGATAAAGGAATGATAAAATGGTCTGTCAGCTAAAATAAGGAATAGTTCAATATGGTCAGTCAGCTGAAGTGAGGAATAGTTCAATATGGTTTGTCAGCTGAAATGAGGAATAGTTCAATATGGTTTGACAACTGAAATTAGGAATAGTTCAATATGGTTTGTCAACTGAAGTGCGGAATAGTTCAATATGGTTTGTCATCTGAAGTGCGGAATAGTTAATATTTCAATATGGTTTGACAACTGAAATTAGGAATAGTTCAATATGGTTTGTCAACTGAAGTGCGGAATAGTTCAATATGGTTTGTCAACTGAAGTGCGGAATAGTTCAATATGGTTTGTCAACTGAAGTGTGGAATAGTTCAATTAAGGATTGAATAAAGTTATGTTGAGGTGTATGGGGGTATAAACCTCAATAGGTCTTGAGGCAAATTTATTATGAACTGCTCAGTTCATAATAAATTTGCCTCAAGACCTATTTAGGAGATAGTAAGTTGTTTTGAGTGGCTATACTGGCGATTAGAACATGAAATTTGGTTTGAACTCGAGACCGATAGGTCGAGAGTTTAAACTAAATTTCATGTTCTAATCGCCAGTATAGCCACTCAAAACAACGTACTATCCCTATTCTAACACATTTACTATCGCATATATTTAGAAACATTGTTTTACAGCGCTACAAGTACGCTGTTAAGTACTATGTGACCTCCGTTCGTGACGTGTCATACTGTGGCGGATTGACCAATCAGAGAGAAGCTATCAAAGTCGGTCAATTGGCCACGCCCATACTGGCGAGAGCTCGGTCTGTATGTTAACGAAGCGGGGTATTTGGATTGTTGTGAAAGTCCTGTTTCCGAAGATTTAAAGACATATTTGGATTTACGTAGTATGCTTAACGACATGTGCATTTTAACAAAGTCAGAGTTGATGTGTTTCTACAGGCTCAACCGTTATGTGAAGTTGTGTACACTTGTTCCATTTCATTTCGGATTTTACTTGACCTTAGATGCTTAGCTTACACACGGACGAAATGAACGTTTCAATCAATAAATGACGGTAAGAATGATGTTAACGATTTTTGTTAAATTTATTTAGTTAATTCATTCTAATCGATTTCTTCACTTTCGATTCCAATATCACGGGTCATCAATCATAAATGATGCAGAGTGTTGAATTTCGCTACGAATCGAACTTGACGCCATATTATTTTGATTAGAAACGGGGCGTGGCTTAAAACGATAGGTCACGGTTCTATCGCAGATTAGAAGTTGGTCCGCAACCAATCAAAACACGCTTTACAAACGAATCGTGTTAGAATGAGGTTTATACCCCCATACACCTCAATATAACTTTATTCAATCCTTATATTTATATTTTTTTTTTTATATTTTTGTATAATATTTTGTCCTTGACAAATAGGGACTTGTGCAAGTCTACCATGGAACTTACCGAAATATACGTCATCACTCTTCGTCTACATATGGTTATTACTTTCAGGATTTCTTTCGTGAACAAACTTAATAACGAATTAAACCAAATATTATTTTTAATGGAATTTATTTCATATAAATATGATCACTTTTGTAAAGGAATTAAAAAAAATATAGTCCAGGCTCGACAAATGTATTCCTACGCCGGACTTGATATAGTTCATTGAAAAATGACTTGAGTTGACTGTGGTAGGTTCATTGAGTCTGAATTAAGTGGAAATATAAATATTATGGTTTGTCAACTGAAATTAGGAATAGTTCAATATGGTCTGTCATCTATAGTGAGGAATAGTTCAATATTGTATGTCATCTGAAGTGTGGAATAGTTCAATATGGTTTGTCAACTGAAGTGCAGAATATTTCAATATTGTCTGTCAGCTGAAACATGGAATAGTTCAATATGGTTTGTCAACTGAAGTGCGGAATATTTCAATATAGTCTGTAAGCTAAAATGAGGAATAGTTCAATATGGTCTGTCAACTGAAGTGCGGAATATTTCAATACGGTCTGTCCACTGAAGTGCAGAATATTTCAATATGGTCTGTCAGCTGAAACATGGAATAGTTCAATATGGTCTGTCAACTGAAGTGCGGAATATTTCAATATGGTCTGTCAGCTGAAACATGGAATAGTTCAATATGGTCTGTCAACTGAAGTGCGGAATATTTCAATATGGTCTGTCAACTGAAATGAAGAATAGTTCAATAGGGTCTGTCAACTTAAATGAAGAATAGTCCAATATGGTCTTTCAATTGAAATGAGGAATAGTTCAATATTATCTGTCAACTGAAAGGAGGAATATTTCAATATGGTCTTACAACTGAAGTGAAGAATAGTTCAATATGGTCTGTCAACTGAAGTGAAGAATAGTTCAATATAGTCTGTCAACTGAAGTGAGGAATATTTCAATATGGTCTGTCAACTGAAATGCGGAATAGTTCAATATGGTCTGTCAACTGAAATGCGGAATAGTTCAATATGGTCTGTCAACTGAAATGCGGAATAGTTCAATATGGTCTGTCAACTTAAATGAAGAATAGTCCAATATTACCTGTCAACTGAAAAGAGGAATAGTTCAATATGGTCAGTCAACTGAAATGAGGAATATTTTAATAGGGTCTGTCAACTGAAATGAGAAATAGTTCATTATGGTCTGTTATAACAAAACTGAAAATTATCTTTTTGGATAGGATTATATAAACCATGGCGTACCTAACCTGTTCAGAGGGAGACACTTATAACTCCGAGTTCCGAGAGATGTAGGTTGATGAAGAACAAGAGCAAGGTTTATGGTCGATAACATATTGACAAATGTCCTATTTCGTTGTACAATATGAAGTCACACGAGTTCAATGCTTCCTGATATTCCTAGTGGTTCCGTTTTTTACCACCAGTTATCATTTTGAGAATATTCCTTTACCCGGATTTGACCTAGATTTGTATGGCGGGGTTGGTCGTGACCTAGATTTGTATTGCGGGGTTGGTCGTGACCTAGATTTGTATGGCGGGGTTGGTCGTGACCTAGATTTGTATGGCGGGTGTGGTCGTGACCTAGATTTGTATTGTGGGGTTGGTCGTGACCTAGATTTGTATGGCGGGTGTGGTCGTGACCTAGATTTGTATTGCGGGGTTGGTCGTGACCTAGATTTGTATGGCGGGTGTGGTCGTGACCTAGATTTGTATGGCGGTGTGTGGTCGTGACCTAGATTTGTATTGCGGGGTTGGTCGTGACCTAGATTTGTATGGCGGGTGTGGTCGTGACCTAGATTTGTATGGCGGGTGTCGTCGATGAAGCAGAAGACGCGGACTCTCCCCAACACCTGGTCTTATTATCCTTGTACTTTGCCAGGAGTCTCTTTGCAAATCTATCTTTTTTGTTTATATTTTGTCCTCGTTTAATAATGATAATGGTAATCAATAATAACATTTATATAGCACACGCTGTAATTTGCAAAACCGCTTTAACGGGCTTCATATTACATGCTATACTTATATATTTTAGTATTGTACAATGTACAGAACACATATAACATATATCGACTCGTGAAGTTAGATGATAAATTGTACAGGATGCCTGCGAGACATTCTAATTAGCATACGTAAACAGATGAGTTTGAACGTCTTTATTGAATTTGGCCAGACATTTCAACTTCGTGGTAACACAAAGTTATCAGTACCTTTCGGAAGCATATGTTACCATATATCACAATTAGTGAGTTCGGAACGTATAACAAAGGTTTTGTTTCCGAAGTTTTTCGAAGTGATCGTGACGGCTGGTAGAGAGTGACAAGTTCCTGTTAATACTTTTCTATTCTTTTCTATTTATTGCCTTCTATGTGTACATCAACATTTTTTACTGTGACCTGCAATGAAAAAACCACTGGTGTGATGTGCTCCCTCTTTCGAGTACAGAAACCAGGGGTACTGCGGTGTTCTGGACGACCCTCTACAGGTGGCTAGTCAGTGCATCAGATTCACCAAAGAGAGGAAAGCATTACCATAGTCTAATCGAGGAGTAATACGCGAATGTAGCAATGTCTTGTATGCATCTGTGGCGGTGAACTGCCGGATACATCCAATGTTTCTAATTTAGTGAAACAGCGATAGTGTGTAAACACGAGGAGATAAAGTGCGGACCTGCGGCCCAGAGAATAAGACTGCTTTTCAACAATAAGTACATTTCATATGAAGATCATACTGAATTTCCTTTGGCGTATATATTGAAACAATTTTGGTGGGAAATGTTGCATAAACACGTTATTGATTTATGAGATTGATGTTCAATTTTAACATCCTATTTCATCGTGTGCCGATCAAATGATGAATAAATCCTATTTTACGTCTTGTTTTAGCCGGAGTCTTTTGGCGACTTGCATCAATAAAACGCGGGAAAGGTTAAGATGTATAGATTTCTGAGTTTGAGTGAAATACGGGAAATAAAAAGAAAGCTTTATACTAGGGGGTTTGAAGAAAAGTCTTCTGTCGAAAATACAATTATCATCTGTCAACTCCATTATGCATTGTAGGGGTGACAACAGAATCTATATGCCCTTGACAGTATACTCCATGTACCGACACATACATTAATTATATGCAATTTATGCTATTTCTGTCGCTTATTATTAAACGGATATTTCATTGAACCTTTAATAAAAAGGAAAGTAAGGCAATATAATGCGTTAATAATACGGTTAATATGCAACCGCTACACGCAATTCACAAGCAAATATCGATACACAAAAATATATTAGCTCAATCTAGCCCTATGTAATATTGTATATGTACAATTACCCATTGATCTTCCACCTTGTTGGATTTGTATTAAACTAGACAAACCAGGATGGATACAAAAAAAAATCAATGAGAATAACGCGGGTTAATGGGTTTATGATGTGATACCAGTAGGTGGCAGCAGGTACCCTTGGTGTAAATCAACATATGATATTCCACAGCTGTCAATGGAATCAGAACATCATTGAGAGAATAAAAACACCAATACAAGTCGATAAATTGAGTCCGGAAGTCAGAAGACATCAACATGAAAGGTGAGGCAGCATGGTCTCCAACACGAAGGCGAAAATAGTAGTGGACCGATAATGAAAAAAAAAAATATAATAAAAAATACAGAACCAGCTTATATTGTATAAATAAATATATGTTACTTAGGATACATATTCAGATCAAACATTCAAAATCGGCTGTCGGTTATCGTCTTATTACCTAGATACATGTGCGTGTAATATTAATTTTGTGACTTGCGAAATCAATACAGAAATGAAAACATAGAAGTACATGGATATGTCTTTTATAAGATTGAGAAGTGTTTTACACTGATACAATACACGCTTCACATACAATCGTACGCTGGTTTGTTCATCTATGTAAAATGTCACATTCTTTGTATACCATTGGTATTGCTGAGCTGGAGTGTACTGTAAAACCTGGTATTATCACTGCATGTCATCTGTATAAATGGTTGATTGTTAAGAGCCATACATATGACGTAACATTTCCTGTGTATCTGACCTCTCATACACTCGTGCCAAAGCCAAACCAGATCCGATTGCCATACAGTGTTTCTACAGCAATAACTAGGAACAATCCCGGAATAATCAGCGAAATGACATACAGCAATGGGTCAGAGGCGGATGCTGGGCACCGCTATAACTCGATTTAGCTAATGTGTCTGTAGTGTTTGACGGTCACTCGGGGGCTCTCTGTACACCGAATACATGTTTAACCTTATGTGATCATAGTTTTATAAACAGTCATAATTCTCCTTAACAGTTGTAATGTCATGGTTCGATGTCATTTGCATAAATACATTGTCTAGATAATAGTCTAAACAGTGCAACTCTATAGTTCAACATCATTTACATAAATCTATTGTCTTGATAATCGTTTGAACAGTGTAACTTTACAGTTCGATAAAATTTACAAAAACAGCATGCTAAGATAATATCCTAGTAAAACGTTATGATTTCATAATTTTATATGAATATTCTGAAGTGATAAACGTTTGATCACATCCAGATCAATAGCATGTCAAGATAATACTGTAAATATATAACGTGAGAATTTAATAACATTTATATAAATAGGTTGCCATGGTAACATTCTAAACAGCAGTGTTAGTTTGGTATCACTTCACGGGAATATTGAATAAAGAAGCAAAGTGTTGTAGATTGGAATAATAAGACATCATGTTTTGAAAATGATGGAGTGTCTTTAAGGAAAATAAAATCGAAAATAAACAGTAATGTATCAATGCATCAAAAGTGTTCATAGTTAAATTGGTAAATCATTATAAAACATCTGACGTCATCGCATGATGGATTAACCTAGAATAACATTTGACGCGTCGCTACTCAAGGTGAAATATCGCTTGGATATTCACTGCGGGGTGATTGATCGGAGGAAGCTAATTCCGCGATGCCGATATACGAAAAGTAGCCATTTAATTAAGCAATTACATTGAACAAGATCGAACCATCTAAGCCGGACAGCCCATACATCTTTTTATTTTGTACATAGGCAAGGTTACCGAAATAGGAAAAGACAACAAACATCCGTTTACAACTGATATACAGAAGATAATGGTTTGATGGATTGTTATAATGTTTTTACAGAATGACTTGTTGTGATAGAATAACAAGGATCAAGTTTTGCTTGTTGTATATATTACATGGAGACTAAAAACTTTTAAAATAAAACGAATGTATGGGTCAATACTCGCAAGACGGTTTCCCAATAATGGACAATTTCAATTTCATTTCGATAAACTTTCACATCACCCGAATTCCCGAAGGTCTCCCCAGAATGGACAATGTCACAACTATGTTTATAATCACAGATAATGACACCCATTTCGCGGACTTCACACTGTTTTTTTACTGTCAAAAATCGGTTATTGCCTTCATTTACTATTCTTACTATTAATTATTAATCATTGAGGAAAGATTTGGCCTATTGTCCGAGAGTACCTAATATGATGTCCCCATGCTAAAAATATCGCCAGATCGTAATGATTCCGAGCTACGACGACATGTCGTTTTTTTCCGAATGCTACATTCTCTGATGAATCTACAGGTGCGTTACAAAGCCATCGTCCGTCCATACCAAATACAGCTTTGAAGCTTCTGACACACCTAGCGGTATTATTCTGTCGGTAAGACTGTACTGTAATAACATCAATGCGGCACGTATTATAACTGGTTTACCTTCATATGCTACTAGCAATTCTTTATACATTGAAACGGGTCTAGAGGCACTTTCGGATAGACGTAATAGAAGAAAACTACAATTACTGTATAAGATGAAAAATAATATAACTCCCGATTTTTTAAAAATATTCTAGTGCCCCAATCTGTTGGTCAAAACACCCCTTATGCATTGAGCAATAGGAATAATTTTGTTATTCCTAACTATAGGCTTTCCAATACAAATTCATCCTTTTTACCTTCAACTCTTCGTCTATGGAACGAACTAGATCAGAATATTAGATATTCTCCTAGCTTGAGCATTTTCAAAAATGCTATTACACCGGATATAAATACATTAAAACCTCCCTGTTATTATGGTTTTGGTGAAATGTGCACAAGTTTATAAAAACAAGTAATAAATTTTAAAATGCATGATATTTGTTTGTTCTGTACTTTCTGCCTTTTGACAAATCGGAGAGCAATGTTACAAAGATGTTACAAAAATATTGAATTGGTGACCTTTAGTCTTTATTTTGTCAAATATTGTAATTTTGTATTTGTTTTGGGAAAGGGCGTTGATAAGTTGCAAAAACTTGTGCCCAATCCCTTTGTACTTTTTGACAATAAAATATGTTTGAATCAATGAATCAATGCCCACTTACATATTCCAGTGAACACATCACAGATTGACTGATTTGTATTTATTGTCATCTGGAAAATGGTGCTCAGGAAAAATTATTTGTCCTTCAAAATACATTTAGTGTGACGAATACTGATTTTTGTTTGTTTGATAACCTTTCTCCCATCCGTGTAATCGGCCTTTTATAGTTTTGCTTCCTGATTAATGAAACGCATACGGAGTGTGACATTTTGTGAGCTAATTTAACACATACGGCGTGTTAATGTTGATTAGTTCATTGTGATGGCGAAATCTATGTGCGTATCTGTCGGCCCAAACTTTATCAAATGCCGAAAACTTTAACTGTCAATTCATAGCGGTTTTTCACGTTGAACCTATCTAATTTTTGTCTAACATGCTCACTTTGACTCTTTAAGTCGTCATGTCGTGATTTCCCCTACCCTCTCTTGGCCTTCGTTTCGTGTGGCTTTGATTGCCGGTCCGCCATTCTCAAATCAAACAAGTTTGCGCGTGTGTGCATGACGTATTTTCCCGGTATCAATTGCGATTATGAAGAACTAAGTTATTGATTCTCACATTATATCTTCATTGGGTTATACATTCTATTATTCAACATAATTTATTTATATATAAGGAAAAAGTAGAGAGGCTTTGATAGAAATTTTGAGGGAAACTACTCTCATGTTGAATAAATAGATTAAAAAATTAAAATAAAATAAAATTGTTTTCTTTTCACTCTCACGATCGAAATTTAAGAGATATTGACGAATGTTTTCCACCAACGAACCGGTAATGACTACCTCCCGATTTTCAACAAAACAAAATATATCGCAATGTTCAAGATAAAAGAATGTTTCACTCGTTCTTTCATTACACAGGGAAAGAAACAACATAATATTTCGCGAGAAGAGAAGCAGGTTGATGACGACCATGGGGAAGCTTTATGGCCGACATCATGACCTCATTTGGAAATATTCTATTTCCTTATACGATATAAAATCACACATGTTTGGTGCATGATTATACACTTAGCAGTTCCATTGTCACCATACCAACTCCCTTTGAGATTGTAACATAACGCGGATCTGATCTAGATTTACATGTCGAGTGTCCTCGATTAAGAAACAGCCGCTTACCCTTCCGGGACACCCGGTCTTCACTACATGCACATCAATGTTTTTGTTACTCTCATTTATTTATTGACGATCTTGAGTTTGATGTAATGTTTCATTATTATGTTGGTATTCTGCCATGCCTCCACAATTGTTATGTAACTTTCGGTCCTATAGGGGGGTCGTTACTAAAACGCTTTGGTTCTTCTATTTGTTAGTGTCAACTAGATGTATTCACTATATTCAAAATACTTATATAACTGAATCCTTTCAGTCGTTTTATAATGTTGTACTCCGACAATGTCTAGAGCACTGCTGTCTAGAACCAAACGTATACAGGATAACTCTAGGAACCAATCTATGCTGTGGAACTTTAAGTTTGTTTTTGTTAGACCAAATAATGTACATGTATATCAGTGACAATCTAATTAAAATCAAGATGGTCATTCTCACTACGTTACATGAACATCTAACAACATCCCATAAGGGGTCACGTCGGCATGAACTTTTGGATTAGCCAATCAAATGACTACTTCCAGAATCTCGGAAGTGAATTGTATGTGTCCGAATTAGCATGAGTAGAGTGCATAGTTTGCATAATCTGTCAATTTGTTTAAAGTCATTTCGTCCCGGAAAGCATAAAGCTAAATGTATATACAACTGTGCCGAAATGGTTTGCTTCAGATGCATATGATGTGACGAAATGTTTTGCTTCGATGACATCGAAAAATTGACAATTCGTCCTGAAAGTGAAATACACATATCTCAAAGGTCATCAGAACGTGACCCCCTATGGGATGTTGTTAGATGTCATGTAACGTAGTGAGAATGACCATCTTGATTTTCATTAGATTGTATCAGTGATTACAATGTTAAACTTTAAATAGGTATTCAAATATCATATTGTTTCTGATGCAAGGGGTATTACTTATTGGTGAAAGGATGCGTTTTTCTGTGATTTAAGCATTGAACTGCTTTCAATTGGAAGTTATGGGCTGATGAATGCCAACTGGACAAAGGCAAATTCAATATGAAGCGCTAGCACGCTTCATTAAATTTGCCTTTGTCCAGTTGGCATTCATCAGCCCATAACTTCCAACTAAAAGCAGTTCAATGCTTATATTTACATTTGACAACGATTTTAAAGACTATATCCACGAATTTTGCTCCAACGATGAATGAACAAATTATTATCGTCAAAGACGGAACAGCCTTTTCAACAGCCATCTTTTGTTATCGTTGACGTGACAATTATGACGTCACTATATTAATGACGTCATAATAAAGATTTGGAAGTTATGGACTCATAACTTCCAAGTGAGCTTGGTAAACTTATATAGTGGGGCTGCAGTGTAAATGTAAATATTTCCTCTTGGAATTTCCGTTGGGCTCATTCTTTATTTTCTAATATTGTTATCAGGGTATTTTTGTGGGTATAGTTTTAATGCTATGACAATGCTTTTTTGTAAACGCTGTGTTATTTACAGTTTAATTGGCCCTATTTCCGACGTGATCAGATTTACCTCTTTACCAGTAAACAAACCTACATCAATACATTTTCTACTGATCCGTGCCCTACACTATCACACAAACCCTACCTGACGTTGCCAACTACTGTTTGGGCCTGAATCGATATCAGTAAATAGCCATTTTATAATGGAAGTCAGTTTAATGTAATGAGTGGATTAACTCCCTAGCCTACTTACAGGGTCCATTATAATAAAAGTACAAGTTCTACAGAGCAATTATTCGGCTTTAGTCTTACGCATTACGCAGAAAATAGGAAATGCACAGATATATTGGGGTATAAAACAAGGGCTGATATCGATCTAAAGGTTTCAGATTCTTGCACTTTTTACGTGTTATAACTGAAATGGCAGGTTATATAATCAAGGACAGAACGAATCCGAGCGAAAATATTTTTTCCAGTCTCATTTCCGATATCTCCGCACATCCAGTAACATTTCAATGATTTAGATATTAGCAGTTGTCCTTCAGCTTACCCATCACCTTCAGCTGCGAAAAGAACGCGGAATCCTTCCTAACAATAGAAAATGGTACCGTGTACCGTAATTGTTCAATCGTTAAATGTAACAAAATAAACGAGCGATACAAAATAGTAAGGCTATGCTTTCTTTTAGAACCAATACGTTTTTAAGCGTATTATAATTTGTGAGTAAAATAAGACATTGTTATTCTAAAAACCTCATTTCAAGAATGAGAAAATTGATGATGTCTCACTGTTGATTTGTAATTATGTAATAAATTAATATTTTGGAATTATTAATTTTTAAGAATTTAACACGATTTTTTTTTGCGTGATTGGCGGTACAGTGTCTGGTGTCATAGAACCACTGTTTTATACATTGTCATTTCTCTGTTGACGTATCTAGATAAAACAGAGATCTGTGCCCTGTTTGAGTTAATGCCGATAAGCCACAACCAGAGATGTTTCCATTTAACCGCCGTGAAAGGTGAGACTCGAGGCTGATTTGTTAGCATTGTTTTGAATCGTGTTACACGTGGTTGTCGGCGAATAATGTCAGGTGGCTGTTCAGTACGGTGGCTGATTTGTGTCATTTCGTCCTTTCGTCTCTTCGCCCCGAAAAGTCGAAAATCAAATATCTTAATTCTCGTCCTTTCTTTCGTCTTTTTGCCCCGTAAAGACGAAATTAACGAAACATCATACACGAAAAGACGTAAAAATGTACGCAAATAAATAACTTTAATTCTCGTCTTTTCGGGTTAATTATTTTCGGGGCGAAAAGACGAAAGGACGAAATGGCACAAATCAGCCACCGTAAATCTGTGATATATTCGTGTTGGAAAGGCACATGAAAAGACATATTTTTTTAATGATTCGGATGAATGTTTTGATCAAGGGGCCATTTTGATACGTTTCGTAGTAAAACAGAAGGTCGTTCCCACGCGAGGAGTACAATGCACTCTGAAACAACCAATCACAACACAGATAGGTAATACTACACGTGTACAATAAAAAACATTTATCACCAAGGAGAGCCATACGCGTATTACAACTTCTTTATCACCAAGGAGAGCCATACGCTTATTAAATTTCTTTTATCACCAAGGAGAGACATACGCTTATTAAATTTCTTTTATAAAGGAGAGCATAATGCATGTATTTGGTTGATGATAATGGTGCGTGATATAGGTTTATTTTATTATCTCTCTCGGACTAAATCTATAAAATGCCTTCTGTTTTAGGTCATTACATGCCATCAATGTTTCATCTCAGTTCGGCTACCACAAATTCATGCTTTGGATGTTATCAAATACCAGGCAGAACAGTCATTCCCTAGCGACTGTTATGGTTTGCCGTCTGCACATAAAGTTTTAAACCTTTCGCTTGCACGATGGTGTAATTCTCTATATAGATACGCCTACTCAACATCGACAATTGACCCGGTGCTTACAGGGAATATTCCTCTTTACCTCTGCGTCAAGTACTCGTTCGATCCCTTGCTTCTTTTTAGGCATTCATGTTTGGATTGCCCGTCCTCTCCATTGCCCCTCTTTATCAGACAACCCATGCCCTTTCCAGTGATGATTTCGTGTCAAGTTGGGCCTTTCATTTCTCTCTTCTCTTCCACTTAACAAACGCCTCCAAATCCATGACAGTGTTGGCCTTTTCAACCGAAATATTTGGCGGGTTTGTCGAGTCCCAAGGTGCGTGTCGCTTACGGGCAAAGCAATGATGAAAGGATTTGTTTGTTCAACAAGCCTTCGCGTGTGCCGGTGTATGCACGAGAGGCCAGACGACCCATCGCCTAACTCAGCTTCAGAAAGCTTTCTGGAGGTCGTTTTATTGTTGACGCCGCCAAACAGAGCCAATACACTCGTCCATAACCGGTAGTAACGATATGCTAGGGCCTGTCCACAGTCTTACACTGTATATCTGTTATTTTTACTATACATGTAGTACTATGCGTGCAAATCTTTGGAAATGAATAATTAATTCCATAAAAGACATGGTGATATATTCGTTGAATATGTTTCTGATGTTTTACTAAAGTTCATCGTCATGGTATTTTTCCCTTTCGAGTTTTTCCTCAATTTCTGATGTACTTTTACAACTGGACTGGTGCCATCTTTCGGTGGGTGTGGCAATGTAACGTAACGGTAACAAGTCCCTCCGCTGCCACAATAACTACAGAAAATGCTGGCTGGTTTCTTCATATTAATCAAGTATTCAATGCATTTCCAAAAGTTGTTGTCATGGCAAAGATTCCTACCACATACCCCAACCCCTACCCCGAGGACGTTCCGTGGTGCATTAGCACATGTCAACTGTCAATCCACGAACTCTGATCATCCACCGAAGGTATTCTCTTGTAGAGCTGATATCAATAAGATAGGTTTAGCCGGTTCCCGTTGGCCAAGTAGCCTAACGGTCCGAGACATAGGACTGGAAACTGCATGTATGGCAAAGCGTAAGTCAAAACGGCCAGACACGCGAAATTGCGCTATCACACAGGGTGTCCATTACAAGTCTACTGTTTACAGATGTGTTCCTGTCGTATGCGGATGTTGATCTATAACATTCAATAGCAGTAGAGCCCTGATTAATCAACGTTTTAGGTTTTCATGAGAACTTATACAGATTGAAGCCAATACTTAATCCACTTGAATATACATGTAATATTTTTTCATGGCGTGTGTATTTGAATTGCGTTCGCATATGAAGAAATGAAAGTTGTCCATACAATAAAAAAATCGAGTGTGCAATCCATCTGTTTGATAATATGAGGACAAATTCAATAATTAAACAACAGAGACAGAAACCATATATGCAAATTCGAGATATAAATGGAACTTCAAGGTCGAGCATACAGCAACGTACCAACGTATGCCACATTAAAGAGGTGCTAATATTTATATGCAGTTGCTGTCAAATGGTGATATGTTGAACGTATTCATACTGCCGGTTAAAGCCGTGTATGGCCTCTCCCCTTGATTAATACAAACGTCAATATAGTCAATATATCTCCCTCCAGTGTGTCTGGATTGGCAATGTACAGGAAACCATTGTTTTTGATGATGTATATGATTCAATTTCTTTTGATTGACAATGACTTTATTGACATAACGTGATTATGAATTGTTTAATTATTGCTCATGAATAAATAATAAAAGAAATTGGTCTCTGTTATACGAAACAAAATATTGAAAAGCAATGGAAATTTTCACTCGGACTGAATGATCGACTGCAAAATATGACCAAATTAAAGATTATTGCCGTCTGTCTTTGTTGTTAGTCGATCTATAGAATCCTATTTATAACCGGTGAAACAAAGTGAAATTACATATGAAATCAACATCTGTTATTATATATTTCAGTATGCAGAGAAACTGGTATTATTAAACGCTTTCAATATAGCTAAGTTTACATATCGATATGAAGTTTAACTGATGTTTTAAGACATTCTCAAGCAGGAGAGGCACTTCTTATCTTTCAACACTATCTTATTTCAATAGTAGTTTTGAAAATACAAGAGACTATAAAACGGTAACACTTTCAGTAGAATTTGATGTACAAAATCACTAAATCGTTACGGTTTGATATCCTGTATACAGCTCGTTTACATTGAAATACAAAAAAGATCTCATGTTATGTTGTTAACATTGATTTAACAAATACATTTCGACGTCGTATGCGATTCCGCATGGGGAATATGACACTGGTTAATATCACGAATGGCTAAGTGGTTAAGGTGTCCCGACACTTTATCACTAGCCCTCCACCACTGGGTTGCGAGTTCGAAACTTACGTGGGGCAGTTGCCAGGTACTGACCGTAGGCCGGTGGTTTTTCTCCGGGTACTCCGGCTTTCCTCCACCTTCAAAACCTGGCACGTCCTTAAATGACCCTGGCTGTTAATAGGACGTTAAACAAAAACAAACCAAACAAACCGAATTGTGGTTTCCTCATTAGATATGCCGAGGAAACATTTTGATGCTCTTACATCACCATTACCGTGTTGCATGAGGACAAGTTTTTCTAATTCGTCATACATGGTAAGCATGCTTATCGATACCACGTCTACAGTTAATCAACACTGATTATCTGGGCAAGTTACATGCAGTGTTTGTGTGCTAGAGAAACATGTGATAAGGCTGGGAAGTTAGTCGGTGATGTCAGGTTAATAAGCACGCTAAGCATGATAGGGACAATAATACTGCTATATATATTAAGTACCGGAAGCTGTCGCAAGAACATGGAAAGGATCTCCATGTTTGATTACATCAAATAAAAATAGTAGTACATTTTTGTTTCTGCTGTTGGTTTTTAGTCCAGCTCTCATTTTTGATTTCATGTACTTTTAGTATTTGATTTGATATGGCCTCTTTATCTTTACAAATATGACGTCATGATAAGATAAATATAGCCACTGTGAAAACACGTGATAATTAACCACTACATCTCCTCCTTACGATTAAGGTATTGTGAACAATAATCTGGAATGAAGCAATCATTGCTATATATGGGTTACTTACGCACGGTGGATTATACACGGCATGTTTTCAAGATATGCTTAGCTGAGATAAGGTAATATTAATTGACTGTAAAACTCAAAAAATAGAACTGAATCTGATTGATATCAAATCATATATGCAAATCACATATCTCTGAGGTAGGACTAAAGAGGAAATAACGTCACCAACACTAGTGTCTCGATATACAAAATATGGCTCAGAATAGATGAAAGTATATATGGTAAATCTACTTAACTCTACTGGGAAGGAAACTTTGACATTTTCGATAACGGTTTCTATTTTTAAGTGAACGTATCAGAGAAGGTTGAACCTTGAATTTGACATTTGTTTTATCTGTTTCATAGCATTCAATATCCGATAGAAGTCGAACCACAGAGCGTAACTGTACCTGATGGAGTGGATTTATAACCCATTAGTTGTTACCGCAATATCCTTTTTGTCCGGGAATTTGACATAAAACCCTACCTACTTGTCAGTGCCTGTATGCTCTGGATTATTCGGTAACCAGTGTGTCCTATTGTCCCTTTGCAGTACAAGAGCCTTTTATATAACCCAGTAATACGTCTGGCTAGAATGTCCCCATGCTGAGTTTGATATTAGATACACGTCTGCAAGTGGCATCGCTGTCTACTCCCCGAATCCTTGTTGGCGAATGTGTCGAAAAAAGCAGGATGTAATTTAAAACAAAGTCACTGCTAGTTTGATCTGTCTATCAGAGATATTATTATCTGCAATATTTCCGCTAGCAGTAGATACATGTACGTGTTACACATGTCAAAATATAGTTAATGAAATCAAATCAGTGAATGAACATTAGCACACAGACGATAATCGGCCACAGATAAGGCATAGTTGGGTAGGTCAAAATACCATTCGGGAATTGTTTCTGCTGAGACGATATAGTCATTAGCAACGTGAATTATATACTTTATAAATATACTGTATAATTGGCCACCAAGTGGGTAAACGTTTTTATTGTGTCATCTGTATCCTTAATATTATTCTTACCAGTTGTTTTATAATGTTGTGTTACTACAATCGAGATGGAAACGTATCAAATTAAAGTTAATGTCAACGTTATAACAAAACCATTCCGGAAACCAGCACCCTTGCATAACCATCTATTATATGTCACGATGTTTTAGACTGTCACTGTATTTTGGAGGGAACCGTGTGGTATGTTTCAATATTATGCCCTATCGTGGGTGTTTCTCGGTGATACATCTTCGCATTAAAGTTTAGTGAGTGTCACTAACTTAGATTGCTGGCTAATTTGAGAAATTAAGGAAGAATGCTGGGCACGTATTGTATTGTCACTGATACAGTAAACATCATAACTTATACGTATTGTATTGTATTGTCACTGATACAGTAAACATCATAACTTATACATATTGTATTGTCACTGATACAGTAAACATCATAACTTATACGTATTGTATTGTATTGTCACTAATACAGTAAACATCATAACTTATACGTATTGTATTGTATTGTCACTGATACAGTAAACATCATAACTTATACGTATTGTATTGTCACACATATAGTAAACACCATAACTTATACGTATTGTATTGTCACAAATACAGTAAACATCATAACTTATACGTATTGTATTGTCAGTGATACAGTAAACACCATAACTTATACGTATTGTATTGTCACAAATACAGTAAACATCATAACTTATACGTATTGTATTGTCAGTGATACAGTAAACATCATAACTTATACGTATTGTATTGTCACACATATAGTAAACACCATAACTCATACGTATTGTATTGTCACTAATACAGTAAACATCATAACTTATACGTATTGTATTGTCACTGATACAGTAAACATCATAACTTATACATATTGTATTGTCACAAATACAGTAAACATCATAACTTATACGTATTGTATTGTCACCACTGATACAGTAAACATCATATCCTATACGTATTGTATTGTCACTGATACAGTAAACATCATAACTTATACGTATTGTATTGTCACTAATACAGTAAACATCATAACTTATACGTATTGTATTGTCACTGATACAGTAAACATCATAACTTATACGTATTGTATTGTCACTGATACAGTAAACATCATAACTTATACGTATTGTATTGTCACTAATACAGTAAACATCATAACTTATACGTATTGTATTGTCACTGATACAGTAAACATCATAACTTATACGTATTGTATTGTCACTAATACAGTAAACATCATAACTGATACGTATTGTATTGTCACTGATACAGTAAACATCATAACTTATACGTATTGTATTGTATTGTCACTGATACAGTAAACATCATAACTTATACGTATTGTATTGTATTGTCACTGATACAGTAAACATCATAACTTATACATATTGTATTGTCACTAATACAGTAAACATCATAACTTATACATATTGTATTGTATTGTATTGTCACTGATACAGTAAACATCATAACTTATACGTATTGTATTGTCACTAATACAGTAGACATCATATCTTATACATATTGTATTGTATTGTATTGTCACTGATACAGTAAACATCATAACTTATACGTATTGGATTGTCACTGATGCAGTTAACATCATAATTTATACGTATTGTATTGTCACAAATACAGTAAACATCATAACTTATACATATTGTATTGTCACTGATACAGTAAACATCATAACTGATACGTATTGTATTGTCACTAATACAGTAAACATCATAACTTATACGTATTGTATTGTCACAAATACAGTAAACATCATAACTTATACATATTGTATTGTATTGTCACTGATACAGTTAACATCATAACTTATACATATTGTATTGTCACAAATACAGTAAACATCATAACTTATACGTAATGTATTGTCACAAATACAGTAAACATCATAACTTATACGTATTGTATTGTATTGTCACAAATACAGTAAACATCATAACTTATATGTATTGTATTGTCACAAATACGGTAAACATCATAACTTATACGTATTGTATTGTATTGTCACTAATACAGTAAATACCATAACTTATACGTATTGTATTGTCATTGATACAGTAAACATCATAACTTATACGTATTGTATTGTATTGTCACTAATACAGTAAACATCATAACTTATACATATTGTATTGTCACAAATACAGTAAACATCATAACTTATACGTATTGTATTGTATTGTCACTAATACAGTAAACATCATAACTTATACGTATTGTATTGTCATTGATACAGTAAACATCATAACTTATACATATTGTATTGTATTGTCACTGATACAGTAAACATCATAACTTATACATATTGTATTGTCACAAATACAGTAAACATCATAACTTATACGTATTGTATTGTCACAAATACAGTAAACATCATAACTTATACGTATTGTATTGTCACAAATACAGTAAACATCATAACTTATACATATTGTATTGTATTGTCACTGATACAGTAAACATCATAACTTATACGTATTGTATTGTCACTAATACAGTAAACATCATAACTTATACGTATTGTATTGTCACAAATACAGTAAACATCATAACTTATACATATTGTATTGTCACAAATACAGTAAACATCATAACTTATACGTATTGTATTGTCACAAATACAGTAAACATCATAACTTATACGTATTGTATTATATCGTCACACATACAGTAAAAACCATAACTTATACATATTGTATTGTCACAAATCATAACTTATACGTATTGTATTATATCGTCACACATACAGTAAAAACCATAACTTATACATATTGTATTGTCACAAATACAGTAAACATCATAACTTATACATATTGTATTGTCACAAATACAGTAAACATCATAACTTATACGTATTGTATTGTCACTAATACAGTAAACATCATAACTTATACATATTGCATTGTCACTAATACAGTAAACATCATAACTTATACGTATTGTATTGTCACTAATACAGTAAACATCATAACTTATACATATTGTATTGTATTGTCACTGATACAGTAAACATCATAGCTTATACGTATTGTATGGTATTGTCACAAATACAGTAAATATCATAACTTATACGTATTGTATTGTCACTAATACAGTATACATGATAACTTGTACGTATTGTATTGTCACTGATACAGTAAACATCATAACTTATACGTATTGTATTGTCACTGATACAGTAAACATCATAACTTATACGTATTGTATTGTCACTGATACAGTAAACATCATAACTTAGACGTATTGTATTGTCACAAATACAGTAAAAATCATAACTGATACATATTGTATTGTCACTGATACAGTAAACATCATAACTGATACGTATTGTATTGTCACTAATACAGTAAACATCATAACTGATACGTATTGTATTGTCACTAATACAGTAAACATCATAACTGATACGTATTGTATTGTCACTAATACAGTAAACATCATAACTTATACGTATTGTATTGTCACTGATACAGTAAACATCATAACTTATACGTATTGTATTGTCACTAATACAGTAAACATCATAACTTATACGTATTGTATTGTCACAAATACAGTAAACATCATATCCTATACGTATTGTATTGTCACAAATACAGTAAACATCATAACGTATACGTATTGTATTGTCACAAATACAGTAAACATCATAACTTATACATATTGTATTGTCACAAATACAGTAAACATCATAACTTATACATATTGTATTCAATGAAGGGAAATAGATACTATGTATGATCCATCATTTAAACTCGTTTTAACTAAACTTTCTATAACTGATGCGTGGAGCTGCCAGCTAATCTTAAAGTTAAAAAGGAGATGTTTTTATGACATCCTGCCCAATCATATTCAGATTTTCAATCTTAAAAATTGCGGTCATTGAGAAGGATTATGTTGTTTTTGGCTTGCTTTTGATACATTTTATGGTATTGCATATTCTGAAAACGACATGGAGTATAGCTATCTCTTTACAAACATAAAACTACGCATAATACCACATCAAACAATACCAACTAATGTTATTTATAAAATGTATTACATTAAACAGTTAAGCAGATAAAGCACCAGAAATATATATTTTGTTAATTCAAATTTACCCGATAGAAATCTGAACTGCTTGGGCTCTGCCAAGTAGTCTGACTCAGTTTCGGTCCAAGTACGTTCGGATGGATGTGGGAAAGACGCCTTAGATACGACAGTGTGTAAAACGGCGCTAATACTATAACATTCATTTCATATTGAAACATATTAAAAAAACCTATTAATAACAAATAAAAAATGAAAACGTTTAAAAATGGCGACATTTAATAATAAAATGTTTCCTTATCTTTATTGGTTTACAAGATTTGAATCCGGATAATGATGCTGACATTTGGCTTTGTTTGTTGGTAGTATACATTAGCTTAATTTCTTTTTTTATGATTGAAACGTATAAGTGCACGTGTGATGTGCCTCACAACAGCACTAATAAAAGAGTAATATTGATCTATATTGATGCAATGAATAGAATTATATCCCCGTCAAGCCAATTCCTTCCTTATCACTTAGGCCAGTAAGCACTCACCGAGGATAATAGAACGAGTGGCTCGTAATATACGCCCAAATGGCCGAGGGAGATTAATTGATTTAAGGCTCCCGACCATTCCAGATTCAAATAATATAAGTCCCTCTTGTCATGAAACCAGAGCAAAAATGGGAAATATGTCCAGCAAACTGCTTTAAAGTCTCTGATCAAAAAAGTTTAAATCTGAACTCTGATCAAATACTTTTAATTCATTGTAACGTATCTGTTCAAGGCCATAGATTGACAAGATCGTCTGAAGATGAAGATCTGATTTCTGTCATGTACACAGGCGCTTGCATAGAAAATATCACTTTCGATTTTTTTTTTAATGACAGCGGTATGTGTAATGTGTAAGAGCTCTTACACATTACACATACCACTGTCATATAAAAAAAAAAAATCGAAAGTGATATTTTCTATGCAAGCGCCTGTGGTCATGTACATGTTTAGGCAATTCTGGAGTGCAGCATTGACCCGATAGATATGTTTCTTTTTCTAAAGTCTTAAGATGTCATTTGCAATAATATATATATTTAAATAGCTTATCTTAAGTCACTATAAATATGTTGATTATTTTACGTTTATGCCTTAATATCTGGGGATATTATTTTACCTAAGTGTCTATATATCTGTGTGGACTATTTTACGTAAATTACTTTATATCTGTTTATATTATTTTACGAAAGTGTCTATATGTCTGTGTAGACTATTTTACGTTTATGACTATATCTGTTTATATTATTTTACGTTTATGACTATATATTTACCATTGTATGGCACTGCCACTATATAACCCTACTAATTCAGTTGCGAGTTCACCAGCTAATGAACTGCCAACCGAAATTTGAATTTGAAAATTTCAAAAAAAAATCGCACGACAAATAGAAAATCGCAGATAAATGTCTGTGTAGACTATTTTACGTAAATTACTTTATATCTGTTTATATTATTTTACGAAAGTGTCTATATGTCTGTGTAGACTATTTTACGTAAATTACTTTATATCTGTTTATATTATTTTACGAAAGTGTCTATATGTCTGTGTAGACTATTTTACGTAAATTACTTTATATCTGTTTATATTATTTTACGAAAGTGTCTATATGTCTGTGTAGACTATTTTACGTAAATTACTTTATATCTGTTTATATTATTTTACGAAAGTGTCTATATGTCTGTGTAGACTATTTTACGTTTATGACTATATATCTGTGTAGACTATTTTACGTTTATGACTATATATTTACATTCTGTGTTGCATTTGCCTATATGTCGTTAGTAAACCAAATTGTATTCATCAGAGTGTATACTACAAATTACAGGGATTCGGTCAGAGTAGGGATACAG
This sequence comes from Pecten maximus, assembly GCF_902652985.1. Taxonomy (NCBI): domain Eukaryota; kingdom Metazoa; phylum Mollusca; class Bivalvia; order Pectinida; family Pectinidae; genus Pecten; species Pecten maximus. The sequence continues at coordinate 25,213,306 of NC_047022.1, read as the reverse complement.
CCCCAGGTGTTGCTGGTCAAAACAATGGTCCCCAGTTACATTCGGCCAGGAGAGATTTCGAATGCTAGCATTTATCTACGTAAACCACCACAAAAAAAGCTACGCAAGTTATGAGAGTAAAATTTAATAATAGAAAAAATGAAGTCGACCAACTCGACACAAAATTGTTATAAGCTCTATTCCTGATCTATAGGAAGTAATCAAATTGTCACTGTCGTCACACAGGGGCTCGTTGTCGAATTGTCAGAAATGCTAGACACGACAACATTTTAAGTCCAGCCTTTTTAAAAAAAAATCTTTCGAAAAATCGGCAGTATCGACATGGCTTCTGGTTGTGTATGCATACTGAATTATAGTTATGTGGTTATTCACTGATGTCAAAGGCCTACCTTACTCCAAAATCGAGCCCCTGTGAAGTTGAACATCGACTGCTAAGTTAGCGCCACTGATGTGACCGGTTAGACTGGATTCTGTTTCTACTGAAATATCCTTGGAATCGTTTTCACCTACTGTCAAGACGACGTTCATTTAGAATTTAAGAGATGATATTCCTCTGAAAATAACGTAAATCTAGTCGATAGAAACATAAGTGTTTCCGAGGAATCGAGTCTGTCCTGTGCAGTACCCATTCAACGCCGCATCACTTCTAAATGTTAACCGTATATCATGCGCCGAAAAACGGCTTTATTTTTAAACAATCAGAAATTATGCAATTGTGAACAATTTGAAGATATCTACAAACGTTTATAAAATATAATATGAAGCCAAGTTGTGCAAAAAACATTTCATGTGATTGCTATTGTTAACGACATGAGGGACTATATTATTCCTTCGGGAAATTTCGGCTTTCCGGTATTTGAACTTGATGACGTCAGTGATAGGAGAAGCGGCAAATTTAAACGCGTCTTAAGCTACAGTAAATAAAATAAAATTATGAATGTAAATATAAGCATTGAACTGTTACCAAATGGTAGTATACAGTCGATATGAATACAATTTGGGTGACAGATAAATATTTCATGTCGCCCTAACGGGCGACATTCTATTTATCTGTCACCCAAATTGTATTCATATCGACTGTATACTACCATTTGGTAACAGTTCAATGCTTAAATATCTGTGTAGACTATTTTACGTTTATGACTATATATCTGAATAGATTATTTTGCGTCACTATTGGCAACTATTGGACAAAAGTAGAAACCAGCCAAACTAAAAAACGGTAGGTACATTTTGTATGTTTGGGACGTAACCCCGCCAGTGTGACGGAACTCCGTCAGTGTGACGTAACCCCGTCAGTGTGACGTAACCCCGTCCATGTGACGTAACCCTGTCATCGTGACGTAACCCCGCCAGTGTGACGTAACCCCGTCCATGTGACGTAACCCTCTAAACGTGACGTAACCCCGTCAGTGTGACGTAACCTCGTCCATGTGACGTAACCCTGTCAACGTGACGTAACCCCGCCAGTGTGACGTAACCCGGCCAGTGTGACGTAACCCCGTCTGTGTAACGTAGCCCCGCCAGTGTGATGAAGATTATCTCGGAACACTGGGCGGCACATTAGCAGTGTGAATTATTTATCGTTGATATTTTGCTTTTTGTATCGATTTTGCTTAAACGTCAGCATTGTTTTCTGTTACAACACTCAAACGTAAAATTACTTTTTTCTACAAGTTCTCAAAATGTTCAAATATGTTATAGGACAAGTTTATGATATAAAAAATCCGTATAACGAGGTCAAAATAGGAACAAAAAATCCGGAATAGTATTGAGACCTACGAAAAAGTACAAGGAAAAGTAGATAAAACTACTATATGTAAATCAAAGCGTCTTTGGTTTTGAATGTGAAGCTGTTTTATTTTATTATTGATCGTTATACATAAGGTCACTCTGTTCCATCGCACAAATAAACTCCGAGTATGTGACAAAAAGTTTGACGATCAATATAATGAAACGGCTCGTCACGGAAAGCCGTTTAAACACTTTTGATTTTGTGTCAAACAATGAATTTGTCGACGTTTTCAGCTTTCAGTATTCTTCAGTACCGCAAACATTAAAAATGAATGAAGGTAAGCACTACGTGTCAGAGCTTATACGTCTGGCCTCGATCTCGTTAGTCTGTTTTTCTCTCTTGCTTAGCTTCTCAGGCTTGGAGATCAAAGACACACCAGGGAAATACAGTGACGCAGCGTTAATCTTTTATGTTAGTGCTCATAGAAATGTCGTGGAAAAGATAACGCCCGATTACACGGTTACATGCTTCGAAGGGTCTACGACCATGAGCCTTCTGAATGAAAACGCGATTCGAATTTTAGAGACCACGAGCGTGTAATTCTGTCGGTATCCTGGGATACTGGATCCGTTTGGATACTTCCTTACCATTAAGAAGGCTATGGGGCCGTGGGGCTCTAAAGGAGAACGTAGTTCACTGGCCATGGAAGGATATTAACACCTTTCTGGTGTTTGAGGTTTTTGGAAAAAGAAGAAAAACGCTGAATGATCACGTTTTGACATTAAAGATACATTATCCTTGACAACAAATGAATATTAAATGAGTTGTTTCACTAAAATGAAAAGAAATCAACGAACTACGGCTACATCATATAAAAAAGACAGGATTAATAGTACTGCCAGGTTTAAGATATACTTCGCTTTATCCTGCAACTGTCACCGCGTTTTCGGAATACACCCACCGTATAAATTTTTGCTGTATACGGCAGTGGCGGAAAACAGCTGTATTTTGGAATCTGAGCACGTGCGTCAATTCGACTGACCTACTTCCAAGTGAAACAATTAACGTTTAAAAGTCGAACATATTTGTATCATTGTTGTTTCACTTCAAAACGATTCATTTTGATAACTGTTGCAGGATAAATAGAATGGCTCGGGACAGAAAGACAAAAGTGACTCGCCAAGGCTCGCCACTTTTGTCTTTCTTTACCCTCGCCAAAATACAGCTTATATTTTAAGACACTGACCATGTATTCTCAATATATGGGATTACCATGCAAATCTTATCATATCAAAAGAAGGTAACGTCTACAAAGAATGAACAGAAGTTATGACAACAAAAGCATTATAGAGGGAAAAACAGGTTTTCTTGCATTCATTATGAACGCATATGAAAAAAACTTATTTCATGGTTCAAATTACATTCTGCTGTATGACACTACATTTATTACGTTTTAAACTCATCGCTGTTTCTGTAACGATTTTCTTGAATACCTGTGTTCATATGACAGTGGTTGTGGAGACATTCCTTAACAGGTGATCCACTCTGATACACGAACTGATGATGATGTATACCTAGACTTGGTCGACTAGACTGACCTGTGATGATGTATACCTATCCTGAGTCTACTAGACTGACCTGTGATGATGTATAGCCTGAGTCTACTAGACTGACCTGTGATGATGTATACCTAGCCTGAGTCTACTAGACTGACCTGTGATGATGTATACCTATCCTGAGTCTACTAGACTGACCTGTGATGATGTATACCTAACCTGAGTCTACTAGACTGACCTGTGATGATGTATAGCCTGAGTCTACTAGACTGACCTGTGATGATGTATGGCCTGAGTCTACTAGACTGACCTGTGATGATGTATAGCCTTGGTGTACTAGACTGACCTGTGATGATGTATGGCCTGAGTCCACTAGACTGACATGTGATGATGTATAGCCTGAGTCTACTAAACTGACCTGTGATGATGTATGGCCTGAGTCTACTAGACTGACCTGTGATGATGTATAGCCTGAGTCTACTAGACTGACCTGTGATGATGTATAGCCTGAGTCGACTAGACTGACCTGTGATGATGTATACCTATCCTGGGTCTACTAGACTGACCTGTGATGATGTATACCTATCCTGAGTCTACTAGACTGACCTGTGATGATGTATACCTAGCCTGAGTCCACTAGACTGACATGTGATGATGTATACCTAGCCTGAGTCTACTAGACTGACCTGTGATGATGTATACCTAACCTGAGTCTACTAGACTGACCTGTGATGATGTATACCTAACCTGAGTCTACTAGACTGACCTGTGATGATGTATACCTATCCTGAGTCTACTAGACTGACCTGTGATGATGTATACCCAGCCTGAGTCTACTAGACTGACCTGTGATGATGTATAGCCTGAGTCTACTAGACTGACCTGTGATGATGTATAGCCTGATTCTACTAGACTGACCTGTGGTGATGTATACCCAGCCTGAGTCTACTAGACTGACCTGTGATGATGTATACCCAGCCTGAGTCTACTAGACTGACCTGTGATGATGTATACCTAACCTGAGTCTACTAGACTGACCTGTGATGATGTATAGCCTGAGTCTACTAGACTGGCCTGTGATGATGTATACCCAGCCTTAGTCTACTAGACTGACCTGTGGTGATGTATACCTATCCTGAGTCTACTAGACTGACCTGTGATGATGTATACCTAACCTGAGTCGACTAGACTGACCTGTGGTGATGTATACCTAACCTGAGTCTACTAGACTGACCTGTGATGATGTATACCTAACCTGAGTCTACTAGACTGACCTGTGATGATGTATACCTAACCTGAGTCTACTAGACTGACCTGTGATGATGTATACCTTACCTGAGTCTACTAGACTGACCTGTGATGATATATAGCCTGAGTCTACTAGACTGACCTGTGATGATGTATACCTAACCTGAGTCTACTAGACTGACCTGTGGTGATGTATACCTATCCTGAGTCGACTAGACTGACCTGTGATGATGTATAGCCTGAGTCTACTAGACTGACCTGTGATGATGTATATCCTGAGTCGACTAGACTGACCTGTGATGATGTATACCCAGCCTTAGTCTACTAGACTGACCTGTGATGATGTATAGCCTTAGTCTACTAGACTGACCTGTGATGATGTATACCTATCCTGAGTCTACTAGACTGACCTGTGATGATGTATACCTAACCTGAGTCTACTAGACTGACCTGTGATGATGTATAGCCTGAGTCTACTAGACTGACCTGTGATGATGTATACCCAGCCTGAGTCTACTAGACTGACCTGTGATGATGTATAGCCTTAGTCTACTAGACTGACCTGTGATGATGTATACCTATCCTGAGTCTACTAGACTGACCTGTGATGATGTATACCCAGCCTGAGTCTACTAGACTGACCTGTGATGATGTATACCTATCCTGAGTCTACTAGACTGACCTGTGATGATGTATACCTAACCTGAGTCTACTAGACTGACCTGTGATGATGTATAGCCTGGGTCGACTAGACTGACCTGTGATGATGTATACCTATCCTGAGTCTACTAGACTGACCTGTGATGATGTATACCTAACCTGAGTCGACTAGACTGACCTGTGATGATGTATACCTATCCTGAGTCTACTAGACTGACCTGTGGTGATGTATACCTATCCTGAGTCTACTAGACTGACCTGTGATGATGTATAGCCTGAGTCGACTAGACTGACCTGTGATGATGTATACCTATCCTGAGTCTACTAGACTGACCTGTGATGATGTATACCTATCCTGAGTCTACTAGACTGACCTGTGATGATGTATACCTAACCTGAGTCTACTAGACTGACCTGTGATGATGTATAGCCTGAGTCGACTAGACTGACCTGTGATGATGTATACCTATCCTGAGTCTACTAGACTGACCTGTGATGATGTATACCTATCCTGAGTCTACTAGACTGACCTGTGATGATGTATACCTAACCTGAGTCTACTAGACTGACCTGTGATGATGTATAGCCTGAGTCGACTAGACTGACCTGTGATGATGTATACCTATCCTGAGTCTACTAGACTGACCTGTGATGATGTATAGCCTGAGTCTACTAGACTGACCTGTGATGATGTATACCCAGCCTGAGTCTACTAGACTGACCTGTGATGATGTATAGCCTGAGTCTACTAGACTGACCTGTGATGATGTATGGCCTGGGTCCACTAGACTGACCTGTGATGATGTATACCTAGCCTGAGTCTACTAGACTGACCTGTGATGATGTATGGCCTGGGTCCACTAGACTGACCTGTGATGATGTATGGCCTGGGTCCACTAGACTGACCTGTGATGATGTATAGCCTGGGTATACTAGACTGACCTGTGATGATGTATAGCCTGGGTCCACTAGACTGACCTGTGATGATGTATACCTAGCCTGAGTCTACTAGACTGACCTGTGATGATGTATAGCCTGAGTCTACTAGACTGACCTGTGATGATGTATACCTAACCTGAGTCTACTAGACTGACCTGTGATGATGTATACCTATCCTGAGTCTACTAGACTGACCTGTGATGATGTATACCCAGCCTGAGTCTACTAGACTGACCTGTGATGATGTATACCTAACCTGAGTCTACTAGACTGACCTGTGATGATGTATACATATCCTGAGTCTACTAGCCTGACCTGTGATGATGTATACCTAACCTGAGTCGACTAGACTGACCTGTGATGATGTATACCTATCCTGAGTCTACTAGACTGACCTGTGATGATGTATAGCCTGAGTCTACTAGACTGACCTGTGATGATGTATACCCAGCCTGAGTCGACTAGACTGACCTGTGATGATGTATACCTAACCTGAGTCTACTAGACTGACCTGTGATGATGTATACCTAACCTGAGTCTACTAGACTGACCTGTGATGATGTATAGCCTGAGTCTACTAGACTGACCTGTGATGATGTATACCTAACCTGAGTCCACTAGACTGACATGTGATGATGTATACCTATCCTGAGTCTACTAGACTGATCTGTGATGATGTATACCTAACCTGAGTCTACTAGACTGATCTGTGATGATGTATACCTAACCTGAGTCTACTAGACTGACCTGTGGTGATGTATACCTAACCTGAGTCTACTAGACTGACCTGTGGTGATGTATACCTAACCTGAGTCTACTAGACTGACCTGTGATGATGTATACCTATCCTGAGTCTACTAGACTGATCTGTGATGATGTATACCTAACCTGAGTCTACTAGACTGATCTGTGATGATGTATACCTAACCTGAGTCTACTAGACTGATCTGTGATGATGTATACCTAACCTGAGTCTACTAGACTGACCTGTGGTGATGTATACCTAACCTGAGTCTACTAGACTGACCTGTGATGATGTATACCTATCCTGAGTCTACTAGACTGATCTGTGATGATGTATAGCCTGAGTCGACTAGACTGACCTGTGATGATGTATACCCAGCCTGAGTCTACTAGACTGATCTGTGATGATGTATACCCAGCCTGAGTCGACTAGACTGACCTGTGATGATGTATACCCAGCCTGAGTTTACTAGACTGACCTGTGATGATGTATACCTAACCTGAGTCTACTAGACTGACCTGTGATGATGTATACCTATCCTGAGTCGACTAGACTGACCTGTGATGATGTATACCTAACCTGAGTCTACTAGACTGACCTGTGATGATGTATACCTATCCTGAGTCGACTAGACTGATCTGTGATGATGTATACCTAACCTGAGTCTACTAGACTGACCTGTGGTGATGTATACCTAACCTGAGTCTACTAGACTGACCTGTGATGATGTATACCTATCTTGAGTCTACTAGACTGACCTGTGGTGATGTATACCTAACCTGAGTCTACTAGACTGACCTGTGATGATGTATAGCTATCCTGAGTCTACTAGACTGACCTGTGGTGATGTATACCTAACCTGAGTCTACTAGACTGACCTGTGATGATGTATACCTATCCTGAGTCTACTAGACTGATCTGTGATGATGTATAGCCTGAGTCGACTAGACTGACCTGTGATGATGTATACCTAACCTGAGTCTACTAGACTGACCTGTGATGATGTATAGCCTGAGTCTACTAGACTGACCTGTGATGATGTATACCTATCCTGGGTCTACTAGACTGACCTGTGATGATGTATACCTATCCTGAGTCGACTAGACTGACCTGTGATGATGTATACCTAACCTGAGTCTACTAGACTGACCTGTGATGATGTATAGCCTGAGTCTACTAGACTGACCTGTGATGATGTATGGCCTGAGTCTACTAGACTGACCTGTGATGATGTATAGCCTTGGTGTACTAGACTGACCTGTGATGATGTATGGCCTGAGTCCACTAGACTGACATGTAATGATGTATAGCCTGAGTCTACTAGACTGACCTGTGATGATGTATGGCCTGAGTCTACTAGACTGACCTGTGATGATGTATAGCCTGAGTCTACTAGACTGACCTGTGATGATGTATAGCCTGAGTCGACTAGACTGACCTGTGATGATGTATACCTATCCTGGGTCTACTAGACTGACCTGTGATGATGTATACCTATCCTGAGTCTACTAGACTGACCTGTGATGATGTATACCTAGCCTGAGTCCACTAGACTGACATGTGATGATGTATACCTAGCCTGAGTCTACTAGACTGACCTGTGATGATGTATACCTAACCTGAGTCTACTAGACTGACCTGTGATGATGTATACCTAACCTGAGTCTACTAGACTGACCTGTGATGATGTATACCTATCCTGAGTCTACTAGACTGACCTGTGATGATGTATACCCAGCCTGAGTCTACTAGACTGACCTGTGATGATGTATAGCCTGAGTCTACTAGACTGACCTGTGATGATGTATAGCCTGATTCTACTAGACTGACCTGTGGTGATGTATACCCAGCCTGAGTCTACTAGACTGACCTGTGATGATGTATACCCAGCCTGAGTCTACTAGACTGACCTGTGATGATGTATACCTAACCTGAGTCTACTAGACTGACCTGTGATGATGTATAGCCTGAGTCTACTAGACTGGCCTGTGATGATGTATACCCAGCCTTAGTCTACTAGACTGACCTGTGGTGATGTATACCTATCCTGAGTCTACTAGACTGACCTGTGATGATGTATACCTAACCTGAGTCGACTAGACTGACCTGTGGTGATGTATACCTAACCTGAGTCTACTAGACTGACCTGTGATGATGTATACCTAACCTGAGTCTACTAGACTGACCTGTGATGATGTATACCTAACCTGAGTCTACTAGACTGACCTGTGGTGATGTATACCTAACCTGAGTCTACTAGACTGACATGTGATGATGTATACCTAGCCTGAGTCTACTAGACTGACCTGTGATGATGTATACCTAACCTGAGTCTACTAGACTGACCTGTGATGATGTATACCTATCCTGAGTCTACTAGACTGACCTGTGATGATATATAGCCTGAGTCTACTAGACTTACCTGTGATGATGTATACCTAACCTGAGTCTACTAGACTGACCTGTGGTGATGTATACCTATCCTGAGTCGACTAGACTGACCTGTGATGATGTATAGCCTGAGTCTACTAGACTGACCTGTGATGATGTATATCCTGAGTCGACTAGACTGACCTGTGATGATGTATACCCAGCCTTAGTCTACTAGACTGACCTGTGATGATGTATAGCCTTAGTCTACTAGACTGACCTGTGATGATGTATACCTATCCTGAGTCTACTAGACTGACCTGTGATGATGTATACCTAACCTGAGTCTACTAGACTGACCTGTGATGATGTATAGCCTGAGTCTACTAGACTGACCTGTGATGATGTATACCCAGCCTGAGTCTACTAGACTGACCTGTGATGATGTATAGCCTTAGTCTACTAGACTGACCTGTGATGATGTATACCTATCCTGAGTCTACTAGACTGACCTGCGATGATGTATACCCAGCCTGAGTCTACTAGACTGACCTGTGATGATGTATACCTATCCTGAGTCTACTAGACTGACCTGTGATGATGTATACCTAACCTGAGTCTACTAGACTGACCTGTGATGATGTATAGCCTGGGTCGACTAGACTGACCTGTGATGATGTATACCTATCCTGAGTCTACTAGACTGACCTGTGATGATGTATACCTAACCTGAGTCGACTAGACTGACCTGTGATGATGTATACCTATCCTGAGTCTACTAGACTGACCTGTGGTGATGTATACCTATCCTGAGTCTACTAGACTGACCTGTGATGATGTATAGCCTGAGTCGACTAGACTGACCTGTGATGATGTATACCTATCCTGAGTCTACTAGACTGACCTGTGATGATGTATACCTATCCTGAGTCTACTAGACTGACCTGTGATGATGTATACCTAACCTGAGTCTACTAGACTGACCTGTGATGATGTATAGCCTGAGTCGACTAGACTGACCTGTGATGATGTATACCTATCCTGAGTCTACTAGACTGACCTGTGATGATGTATACCTATCCTGAGTCTACTAGACTGACCTGTGATGATGTATACCTAACCTGAGTCTACTAGACTGACCTGTGATGATGTATAGCCTGAGTCGACTAGACTGACCTGTGATGATGTATACCTATCCTGAGTCTACTAGACTGACCTGTGATGATGTATAGCCTGAGTCTACTAGACTGACCTGTGATGATGTATACCCAGCCTGAGTCTACTAGACTGACCTGTGATGATGTATAGCCTGAGTCTACTAGACTGACCTGTGATGATGTATGGCCTGGGTCCACTAGACTGACCTGTGATGATGTATACCTAGCCTGAGTCTACTAGACTGACCTGTGATGATGTATGGCCTGGGTCCACTAGACTGACCTGTGATGATGTATGGCCTGGGTCCACTAGACTGACCTGTGATGATGTATAGCCTGGGTATACTAGACTGACCTGTGATGATGTATAGCCTGGGTCCACTAGACTGACCTGTGATGATGTATACCTAGCCTGAGTCTACTAGACTGACCTGTGATGATGTATAGCCTGAGTCTACTAGACTGACCTGTGATGATGTATACCTAACCTGAGTCTACTAGACTGACCTGTGATGATGTATACCTATCCTGAGTCTACTAGACTGACCTGTGATGATGTATACCCAGCCTGAGTCTACTAGACTGACCTGTGATGATGTATACCTAACCTGAGTCTACTAGACTGACCTGTGATGATGTATACATATCCTGAGTCTACTAGACTGACCTGTGATGATGTATACCTAACCTGAGTCGACTAGACTGACCTGTGATGATGTATACCTATCCTGAGTCTACTAGACTGACCTGTGATGATGTATAGCCTGAGTCTACTAGACTGACCTGTGATGATGTATACCCAGCCTGAGTCGACTAGACTGACCTGTGATGATGTATACCTAACCTGAGTCTACTAGACTGACCTGTGATGATGTATACCTAACCTGAGTCTACTAGACTGACCTGTGATGATGTATAGCCTGAGTCTACTAGACTGACCTGTGATGATGTATACCTAACCTGAGTCCACTAGACTGACATGTGATGATGTATACCTATCCTGAGTCTACTAGACTGATCTGTGATGATGTATACCTAACCTGAGTCTACTAGACTGATCTGTGATGATGTATACCTAACCTGAGTCTACTAGACTGACCTGTGGTGATGTATACCTAACCTGAGTCTACTAGACTGACCTGTGGTGATGTATACCTAACCTGAGTCTACTAGACTGACCTGTGATGATGTATACCTATCCTGAGTCTACTAGACTGATCTGTGATGATGTATACCTAACCTGAGTCTACTAGACTGATCTGTGATGATGTATACCTAACCTGAGTCTACTAGACTGATCTGTGATGATGTATACCTAACCTGAGTCTACTAGACTGACCTGTGGTGATGTATACCTAACCTGAGTCTACTAGACTGACCTGTGATGATGTATACCTATCCTGAGTCTACTAGACTGATCTGTGATGATGTATAGCCTGAGTCGACTAGACTGACCTGTGATGATGTATACCCAGCCTGAGTCTACTAGACTGATCTGTGATGATGTATACCCAGCCTGAGTCGACTAGACTGACCTGTGATGATGTATACCCAGCCTGAGTTTACTAGACTGACCTGTGATGATGTATACCTAACCTGAGTCTACTAGACTGACCTGTGATGATGTATACCTATCCTGAGTCGACTAGACTGACCTGTGATGATGTATACCTAACCTGAGTCTACTAGACTGACCTGTGATGATGTATACCTATCCTGAGTCGACTAGACTGATCTGTGATGATGTATACCTAACCTGAGTCTACTAGACTAACCTGTGGTGATGTATACCTAACCTGAGTCTACTAGACTGACCTGTGATGATGTATACCTATCTTGAGTCTACTAGACTGACCTGTGGTGATGTATACCTAACCTGAGTCTACTAGACTGACCTGTGATGATGTATAGCTATCCTGAGTCTACTAGACTGACCTGTGGTGATGTATACCTAACCTGAGTCTACTAGACTGACCTGTGATGATGTATACCTATCCTGAGTCTACTAGACTGATCTGTGATGATGTATAGCCTGAGTCGACTAGACTGACCTGTGATGATGTATACCTAACCTGAGTCTACTAGACTGACCTGTGATGATGTATAGCCTGAGTCTACTAGACTGACCTGTGATGATGTATACCTATCCTGGGTCTACTAGACTGACCTGTGATGATGTATACCTATCCTGAGTCGACTAGACTGACCTGTGATGATGTATAGCCTGGGTCTACTAGACTGACCTGTGATGATGTATACCTATCCTGAGTCGACTAGACAGACCTGTGATGATGTATACCCAGCCTGAGTCTACTAGACTGACCTGTGATGATGTATACCTAACCTGAGTCTACTAGACTGACCTGTGATGATGTATACCTATCCTGAGTCTACTAGACTGACCTGTGATGATGTATAGCCTGAGTCTACTAGACTGACCTGTGATGATGTATAGCCTGGGTCTACTAGACTGACCTGTGATGATGTATGGCCTGAGTCTACTAGACTGACCTGTGATGATGTATACCTAACCTGAGTCTACTAGACTGACATGTGATGATGTATACCTAACCTGAGTCTACTAGACTGACCTGTGATGATGTATACCTAACCTGAGTCTACTAGACTGACATGTGATGATGTATACCTAACCTGAGTCGACTAGACTGATCTGTGATGATGTATACCTAACCTGAGTCTACTAGACTGACCTGTGATGATGTATACCTAGCCTGAGTCTACTAGACTGACCTGTGATGATGTATACCCAGCCTTAGTCTACTAGACTGACATGTGATGATGTATACCTAACCTGAGTCTACTAGACTGACCTGTGATGATGTATAGCCTTAGTCTACTAGACTGACCTGTGATGATGTATACCTATCCTGAGTCTACTAGACTGACCTGTGATGATGTATACCTAGCCTGAGTCTACTAGACTGACCTGTGATGATGTATACCTAGCCTGAGTCTACTAGACTGACCTGTGATGATGTATAACCTGAGTCTACTAGACTGACCTGTGATGATGTATACCTAGCCTGAGTCTACTAGACTGACCTGTGATGATGTATAGCCTGAGTCTACTAGACTGACCTGTGATGATGTATACCTAACCTGAGTCTACTAGACTGACCTGTGGTGATGTATACCTAACCTGAGTCTACTAGACTGACCTGTGATGATGTATACCTATCCTGAGTCTACTAGACTGATCTGTGATGATGTATAGCCTGAGTCGACTAGACTGACCTGTGATGATGTATACCTAACCTGAGTCTACTAGACTGACCTGTGATGATGTATAGCCTGAGTCTACTAGACTGACCTGTGATGATGTATACCTATCCTGGGTCTACTAGACTGACCTGTGATGATGTATACCTATCCTGAGTCGACTAGACTGACCTGTGATGATGTATAGCCTGGGTCTACTAGACTGACCTGTGATGATGTATACCTATCCTGAGTCGACTAGACAGACCTGTGATGATGTATACCCAGCCTGAGTCTACTAGACTGACCTGTGATGATGTATACCTAACCTGAGTCTACTAGACTGACCTGTGATGATGTATACCTATCCTGAGTCTACTAGACTGACCTGTGATGATGTATAGCCTGAGTCTACTAGACTGACCTGTGATGATGTATAGCCTGGGTCTACTAGACTGACCTGTGATGATGTATGGCCTGAGTCTACTAGACTGACCTGTGATGATGTATACCTAACCTGAGTCTACTAGACTGACATGTGATGATGTATACCTAACCTGAGTCTACTAGACTGACCTGTGATGATGTATACCTAACCTGAGTCTACTAGACTGACATGTGATGATGTATACCTAACCTGAGTCGACTAGACTGATCTGTGATGATGTATACCCAACCTGAGTCTACTAGACTGACCTGTGATGATGTATACCTAGCCTGAGTCTACTAGACTGACCTGTGATGATGTATACCCAGCCTTAGTCTACTAGACTGACCTGTGATGATGTATACCTAACCTGAGTCTACTAGACTGACCTGTGATGATGTATAGCCTTAGTCTACTAGACTGACCTGTGATGATGTATACCTATCCCGAGTCTACTAGACTGACCTGTGATGATGTATACCTAGCCTGAGTCTACTAGACTGACCTGTGATGATGTATACCTAGCCTGAGTCTACTAGACTGACCTGTGATGATGTATAGCCTGAGTCTACTAGACTGACCTGTGATGATGTATACCTAACCTGAGTCTACTAGACTGGCCTGTGATGATGTATACCCAGCCTTAGTCTACTAGACTGGCCTGTGATGATGTATACCTAGCCTGAGTCTACTAGACTGACCTGTGATGATGTATAGCCTTAGTCCACTAGACTGACCTGTGATGATGTATACCTAACCTGAGTCCACTAGACTGACCTGTGATGATGTATACCTAACCTGAGTCTACTAGACTGACCTGTGATGATGTATACCTAACCTGAGTCCACTAGACTGACCTGTGATGATGTATAGCCTGGGTCTACTAGACTGACCTGTGATGATGTATACCTAACCTAAGTCTACTAGACTGACCTGTGATGATGTATACCTAACCTAAGTCTACTAGACTGACCTGTGATGATGTATACCTAACCTAAGTCTACTAGACTGACCTGTGATGATGTATACCTAGCCTGAGTCCACTAGACTGACCTGTGATGATGTATACCTATCCTGAGTCGACTAGACTGACCTGTGATGATATATACCCAGCCTGAGTCTACTAGACTGACCTGTGATGATATATACCTAACCTGAGTCAACCAGACTGACCTGTGATGATGTATACCTAGCCTGAGTCTACTAGACTGACCTGTGATGATGTATATCTATCCTGAGTCTACTAGACTGACCTGTGATGATGTATAGCCTGAGTGGACTAGACTGACCTGTGATGATGTATACCTAACCTGAGTCTACTAGACTGACCTGTGATGATGTATACCTAGCCTGAGTCTACTAGACTGACCTGTGATGATGTATAACCTGAGTCTACTAGACTGACCTGTGATGATGTATACCTAGCCTGAGTCTACTAGACTGACCTGTGATGATGTATAGCCTGAGTCTACTAGACTGACCTGTGATGATGTATACCTAACCTGAGTCTACTAGACTGACCTGTGATGATGTATATCTAACCTGAGTCCACTAGACTGACCTGTGATGATGTATACCTAACCTGAGTCAACCAGACTGACCTGTGATGATGTATACCTAGCCTGAGTCTACTAGACTGACCTGTGATGATGTATACCTAGCCTGAGTCTACTAGACTGGCCTGTGATGATGTATACCTAGCCTGGGTCCACTAGACTGACCTGTGATGATGTATAGCCTGGGTCCACTAAACTGACCTGTGATGATGTATACCTATCCTGAGTCTACTAGACTGACCTGTGATGATGTATAGCCTGAGTCTACTAGACTGACCTGTGATGATGTATACCTATCCTGAGTCTACTAGACTGACCTGTGATGATGTATAGTCTGGGTCTACTAGACTGACCTGTGATGATGTATACATAGCCTGAGTCTACTAGACTGACCTGTGATAATGTATACCCAGCCTGGGTCCACTAGACTGACCTGTGATGATGTATACCTATCCTGAGTCTACTAGACTGACCTGTGATGATGTATAGCCTGGGTCCACTAGACTGACCTGTGATGATGTACAATGTATACCTAGCCTGAGTCAACTAGACTGAACTGTGATGATGGCCGTTAATTGTATTACGTACTCTACTCCCGTGGTGTAATAACACGATGTTTTGACCACACACGGATAATTATCAGAATGGATTTATACGTAACACTGGATGAGGAAACGAGAAGATAATTGATTTGATGATCATTAGAATGTATATCATATAATAATTTCCATTATTTTACGTCAAATGGAATTACAGTTGGACAGTGGATCAATATCAATTTGGTCATTTGGGGAAGCCTGGCTGCTGATCTGTTATATAATCAATATACATTCATTACAGTATACATTTATAGCAGAGTAGAGGTGGTGTATTTCCTGTGATAAATCCCAATGTAGGATCGTATTCGAAACATGATGAAGGGCACTGTTCAATATGGCATCGATGTAATCACAATATTGGTTTGATAAAAATGTCGAATAGAATCGCAACAACGGGCATAACACTTCTGTATCCTGATGTGTCTAAAGGTATCGTGATATTTATTGAGACGTACGGGGCCGTCTGGAACCTCCTGGAATCATCAGATCAGTTAAAGGGTCTTCCAGTTTTCTATAATATTTCTGCGAATAATTGATATAGTTACTTGTGTGTTGACGTGCCGTTCGGAACATTCTGATTTTCTGTTAGAACAACTCATTACCAATCGTTCTTGTTATACAAAATGTATAACATAGAAAATGATGTGGATTCCATAACTCGGCAATGTAATATTTTGCTGCTATTCAACAATAGTCTTTGTTTCGGTCGGTGTCTAAATCAGGGTCCTATGGCGTAACATTACCACTGTTTACAATTGCTGAGTCATTTCGAATGTTAGTGTGTTGGTAAGCTACCTAACAAGTGTTTAATGAAGATTGATATAACTACTACTGCTTGCACCAAATAGTATTCTGATTCTGGCGTAGATCGTATAAGAACACTATAAATTTGGTATTCGATAACTATTCGCTATGTCTTCCTTCTTCCGTAACTACCACTGACATTACTTATCATCAATCTGGCGCTCGATTCAGGAAAAGAAAGTAAGAAAAACTTTTTGTGTTTCAGAATTTTCATATGTTATTGCAGATTTTTTCGAAAGTGAAAATGATTAAATTCTGAGTTTGATTTCACTTAGCGCGACATTTCATTTTCTTCACAACATTTGTTCAAATTGTTTATAAAATGATTCGTTAGGTTTTCGTGCTAAGAACGTCGCTGTTTCTAATAAGAAGATACAGAATCGGGAGCAGTTCGTGATTTATTGGTAGTGGTAAACAGGCCGACATCTGGATCAAAATGACGCTTGTTTAGGGAAAGAATACCAGGCAACCTCTCTATCGTGTACACACACATTGATTACGTCATTACTAATGCTTATACTGCAATTTAGAGCCAAGTACAGGTCATAAAACAATTTAGAACTACCTTATATTTACCGAAAGCGTGATTCAAAAGAAACCATGGTGACCAGAAAGGCTATTACGATTCTTAAGAGAAAAGACATTTCCTAGAAATTGATGAGGACAAACGACACACTTGTTCGGAAGGGAATCAGACCCTCATTATTTGAATACAAATTGGAACAAATTTCGAATAGCACCTATCGATTTAAGGATAGAATGGTTTTACCGGGAGCGTACTAATCATTTACTTTTAAAAGTTCTAGTTTATAAATGGCCATGAGGAAATGACACGCTATGCTTTTAGTCTAATGTCTCTTATTCCAACATACCGTCTTAGGTCTTCAGGTGTGATGTATTCCTTTTTAATGGACGCCTATTTTTAGAATGTGTTTATCCAGAATGGGGATTACATTCCGATTTCTGATTAGGGATTGATATAAGTTGATACAACTCGATATAAAATAAACCTTGAAAGTTTCATTTATATATTACTTTTTTGTTTTTGCATTTCAGGACGAGTATCGCCTGAACTCCCTCCTCCTGTGTCAAGTGATGATGAGGCAGATTTAACGAGTCATCGTTCAAACGTAGATGAAGAGGACAGATTAAACTCAAATGCAAGTAGTATATGCAGGTGTAATTTGAAAGAATGATCACGTATTCAAGCTATTCCGCGAACATTGCATGTAGATTGGATATAGATGCATTTTAAAATAACTACCTCTCTCAACCCCTGGTTCACAATTTGATAAAACGGTATTATCACGGTTCGACTGGGATTATAATTATTATTAATAAACTGAATTTTATTAAATATAAAAATCGTATGATGAATACTAACATTAAGTCAATAAATTTATAGCGAATGATAATTAAAACGAACGCTTCCGATACAACGACGTCTTCTGAATTATAAAATGTAAGCTGTATCCTCCACGGGTCCTAATGATGATATGAGAAGCTGTATTATTAACATGAACGAGAGATAATTATAACAGAGATCAGAATACATTTCATGTGGTAAGGTCTGATAACGTGAAAACATTCACTTACTCTCGCAAAAGAAGTCCATAATGGCTAAAATCACGCATAAAACGTCTCCTGTCAACATGTCCAGACGTGACAGGCCACCAACGATAGTATCGATGTATACAGAGAGGATGTAATCAAGTTAATCTGATCCAGACAGGAGAGTGTCGGAACATCGATATGTCAAACTCATAAGAATGAAAACAGCCGTGTTAGCTTAGTGTCTTACTTCGCAACTTCGTCCTAAAACACGTGTACTGCCCTATGACCTATCTTATTAATTGTAATAATTCACGATGCTATGTATACATCACATACCTAAATAAGGATATACATCAATAGGAAGGACAATAGAGTAAGCATTTGTACTTCGATTTCCTGTATCATTTTACAGTGAACATTTGTTATACGTATCACACTCCCTTCATTCATATTTGACATTCGGCTAACTTTACTCTATATTTTTCTGCATTCCCGAACATTCCATTACAAAGGGAATACTGTGGTGACTCTGGAGTAACCTTATGATCAGGTAGTTTATTTAGCTTTGGATATTCCTCTTGGAAATTTCAGTTTGGGTAGGACGTTACATTCATTTGTTATTAATTTTATCAACAAAATGATCATACCCAACGGTTAAGGTTGGTTTTAAAGTTGCATCCCCATGTAAAAACTAACAATTAAAAAAGAAAAAGGAAAATAGATAAATAACACGGAGTGTCAGTTTCTCGCTGCTGTTCGGATAACCCGCTGTACCGCTTCCGTTAGGTTTCGCCAAATGACATCCCAGGTACTACACATTGGAAAATCCTATTGGGATAGGCTTTGTTTATAACTATAATATTCACCTCAACTTTCCAAATTTCTAACAGGAACCCCATCAAAAATGTTCCTTTCTTGTCATTTTCTGGGTTCATTCTGTCTGTCCTTGTCAGTTGGAGGATATTTGCTTCCGCCTATGATGGGTTGTGACTGGCTGACTTCCCCTAAACATCGGCGTGGACTGCCTCAGGATGAAAGCTGTCGTTATCCTGGTGATGTTCGTCCTGGCTATGACTCTCTTCCATCGTCCTTATGTCACTTTTCAAACCCACTTCTGGCTCTTGTCTGACGTACAGATACCTTCAACCCTCGTAGAATTTCAAGATGACACCTTGTTTCGATGATCAGATCAATATCGTCAATTAGTTCTTTACTGAGAGGGAAGCTTTTAGTAAAGCATTGTTTTTGTTTCAAAGTCGGTATTAATCGTACATGTAGTTCAAATTCGTAGTTAACGTTATTTCATAACACACGCCATTTCAAAAGTTTTCGGAGAATGTTACTGCTCACACCGATTTAAAATGGTTCCGACATGCGTATTCATTCAAAATATGAAAATCTGATTAAATTCCACCTAGCCGTGTGTCACTTGAGAATATTAAAATTATGCGTTGTCACTGTTGGCCCATAAAACTTCGTTATGATTGTTAATGTTTTTAGAAAAATCCTTCGTCCTTATTTATGATGGATTTTGACAAGGTATAGAAGAGTAAAACCCACGAAACGCCATTACACACCATTAATTCATGGCCAAAGACCATTGTGTTTTTAATAAATATTATTTGAAAAGACATTACGTCGATATTGATTTGGTAAGTTATCTTTTTGATAAGATATGCCTTGAATATGATTGAACTTTAAAGTTATGTCGGGTTGTCCATTTTGATAATTAACACCGACTGATGGGAACAAAAAATGATTTAAACGTATTTTATATTTGATCATCCCATACTTGTGAACACAAACGTGATCAAAAGTGTTCTCATAAAGTAGAAATTCCATTTAAGGTATGAAGAGCTTACTCAGTATTTCTGTTTAACTGTTTATCAGAACTCTTGATCACTCTCCCTATGATTCATTGTCATTTTGGGTTATGCGAGTTTAATGTTATTTTCATGACGTTTCGGGGTCAATCAGGGTCATCGACGTCAGTATCAATGACCATCCGGGCGAGAATTGAGAAATTACAGGTGGCATATTAA
The DNA here is from genome assembly GCF_902652985.1 of Pecten maximus. Lineage (NCBI taxonomy): Eukaryota > Metazoa > Mollusca > Bivalvia > Pectinida > Pectinidae > Pecten > Pecten maximus. Next base: position 25,192,695 of record NC_047022.1, on the reverse strand, counting down.
TACTGGTTTCACTGATGAAAATATTTTTCAATATTATGTACATTGTACATCTCTTACAAATCAGACTTTTCTTTCCTTTCCCTTTGTATTTTTTAGCCGTATTCAAATTCTGTGCTCAGGCTCAAATACTTCTGGTGATAATTCTAATATCTGAATTACTCTTTTTTTTCAATGATTTGAAGGAATTTCGGAAAGACTTCAACTGAAATGTAAATTTTAATGTTTAAGTTTTTTCTTTAAACTGCTTTTTACGGATATTCAGAATGTATATGATACAAATTTGATTGAAATGTACAAGCATGCTATTAAAATGAGATAGCCTTTTAATCCTGGAAAGGTATAATTACCAATTCTCAAGATAATTTCTAAGCAAATAAAGCATAATACTTGGCAAAGCTTTGTCATTTTTTAATCGTAGTCATCATTTGTTGCCGGCCTTGCAATGCCTAACCTCTCGTCTACCTTCTTTGAATCGGTATGGCCGACAGGGTGTAGTATCATTTGTCATGATTCATTTGAGATATTTTGATGTGTTTGCTCTTTATCTTTGAACTTGTATTGAATCTTCGTAATAGAGCACGTGAAATAGCGACAATGTCATCAGTGTTAGGTCAACTCAGTATGACTGAAGCGTGAACTCCGACCCAACCAGCCATACCGCCATCTTACTGGTCCGCAGTATTCTGGCTCCGAAATATCCCTGTTATATCAGTACTAATAAATAGATGAATTCGCATTGCCTGTGATAGGGGAATGAGTTAAGAAGCAGGTTATTCATGTTTCATTACGTGGTACCAATTTATTATCCTTATGATCAAGGACATCTACAGATTAAAGGCGAAAGTTTAATCAAACGTATTCTCTAACTTTGATAGGTGATGAAGATTCAGAATCATGTGTTTCTCCCAATTGTGGCTATCCATCAATACATGTTTGAAGGTTTAATCAAGATCTTTCAATAGATTAACCATCAGCAAGTAACGTTTAAACATTAGCCTGGCTAAAAGGAAAATCCGCCCACACAAAAATACATTTATGTTCCATTCTTAATATACCTATATGTAAGAATGGTTGGACTCGATATAGCGGGTACCTCGTCACTGAGAAATCAATACGTGTAACATTCTATTGTGCAGGCAAATGAAACCTTTATAAATCGTATCGGTTGTTAGAGGCATTACTATAGAATCATAAAATTGACTTTTTACAAATGACTGATTCTCAAATCCGTAAGACACTCACCAAGTATAGTGAGGTTAAATTTTATTGTGTAATTGCACCCAAGAACCGGACGGCGGTAATTGCGTAAGGGAATCAGTGGTCATTGCGTACCACCTACTATTGTTTCTTGTTGAAGACATGGCATTATCAAGATTTGACCTAGATTTACATTGATAAAGTGGAGACGCTAACCCTGCCAGAACACATGGAAATTTTACTACATATTTTGTGTCTATGCTTTATTCTAGTGTGATCCATTTCGTCTGCTTTTATATGTCACGCTTAACTCTGCCTTAGATTATCCGTATCTTGTTTTTACACTTAGAAATGTGTCACAATAGCTGTAATGGTTGATAATATCCTCTCTACTCACATCTTACATGTAGAGACACTTTTAGGTCTGCCGGGGGTGGGGTTGGTTTCTTCATTAGACGTTTTTGCAATCGGCAGTGGAGTCGTGAGGGGGTAATTAGCTGACTTTCTTGATTAGATACCAAACTTATGGTTACTTGTTAATAAACGCAGATGTGCCATGTTCGCTTTGCCTGGGGCTGATCATGTCCTCCTGAATATCATTTTGAAAGTGTAGCGTATGACATATGTATGAATTTTTACTATACATCGGATACTGCTAAGCGCTGGATGTGTCATTCATGTTTTAACAACGGACAGCTATAATGAAAGTAGTAATATTGATCTAGATCGTACGTGTGTTATGAGATAGTCATACTTTGAGTGTGATTACGTCTGGCTCGTGTAATATATCATCTTAACACCATCCTTAATGATACATGTACCAACGACGAGGCAAAGCATGTTTATATATTGTTCCTTTATGTAAGTCTACGTTGTAAAATGGTATTTCAAATTTCAAACGTGACGTATTTTGCTGTATTTATTAATCCTGTCCTGTAGGTAGGGCGTAAGAATTGTACCTGCTGCTCCATTGCATGATCGTAAGAGGCGACTAAATTTGGGATCTTATCTTTTCTGTTCTTTCTTACCAACTTTTTTCTTCCTAATGTCTCCCTTGACAATGCCTCACTTTTGACCTTTAGTTTAATTGAGCGTTCGCCCCTGTGAGGAAGGCTTTGGGTTCTGTCCCCTGGCCGCGACAAACCAGCGTCTTTAAAAAATGGTAGTTGCTACTCCTGCTTAGCGCTCAGCATATTATGAGTGGAACGACTGGTTCGCCCGTTGACAGTATAATTTGACCGGGTGGGGTGTCCTGCTGGGTGTCTTCGGCAGTATGCTTCAGTGAGGTAGCACTATAAATCGGCAAAAGTTCCGGCCTATCACAAGGAGACATTACAGAAACATACCGCAGCTTCCCGAAACATGCATACGCACTCACCACACGCATGTATATCGCACGCACGGGAGGCCGTCATTAAATGAACTTAGCTGTTAATAGGACGTTAAACAAATAAAACCAAACCAAAACCAAATTAATCCTGCTGTCGATATTATATAACACGTATACTAAATTTAGTTTTGTATGATGACATTACCAACGTCATCAGGGCGAAGATCAAAATTATTTGTCCAGATTCCTAGAGATATGTTATTTACAATAAGAATGTATCTGGATTTATCAATCATGTTTAAAGACTTATCTTTGTAGCATGCATACTGATGTGGATGTATAATTTCATCGATTTACAAATTGTGAAAACACCCAACTGTGTGTCTGAGAGAATAGTTGGAGAAGTTGAGGAAGAATGGGAAAGGGATGTTGATGTTTTTTTGTGTTGGACGGGGAGGGGTGGCGGTAATACGGCAACCAGGAAAATCAAGACATATTTGGTTTGGTTTGTATATAAGTCGCCACTGAGCACCATGTAGCCCTAGGGATGCAGCATGTACATTTGATGCGCGGTGGTATACCTACCCAAATGATGATCGTTATTAATCATGTTTACATTGGAAATATACAGTAAATATTCAAATAAGACAATTTCATCTCGTGTATCTGTAGATAAATAAACTATAAAGGCATGTTGGCAATTCAATCACACTCCACTCCCACATTGATCACGAGAACATTTGTCTGATAGATGACTAATCTATAACGCCAACTAGACACCTAACGATCATATAATGGATACACATTGGCGGATCAAAGTATTGCCTAAGGACTTAACCGCCTTGATTGCACCGTAGCGCCACTATCTAATGAGCACTGTTTAAATTGACATGGCATTCAAGCTACTAGACACTTTGGCTATACAATGTAGGATTATTAGCTTGATCGAGATTTCTGAAGCATAGTTAGCTAAATAAAAACGAGTAACGCTTAGCGCTTTTTCTTTACATGTAATTAGCTGAATATGTCTTAATGGATTAGGAGATATGCGTAGTGATTAATACATGTAGTGCATGATAATGTCTATACACAGAGATTTGTTGTAAATGTCCAGTCACTTCCAAACTCATTAAGCAAATAGATAGCTCTTGATCGAATAAGTTAATGAACTTTAAGGAAAGGATGCGATCAGTCCACACGTATGGTTATCTTAACGTCATGTTGAATAATTCTTAATTGAGTGTTCGTTATCATTGAGTTTAGAAATTGCAATTTTGAAGTTGATCTGTTTTGTTTTTGTAAATAGTGTAATTTATTTTCATTGTTCGCTTTTCTGGGAAAATGATAAGCCTGGCGGTTTTCAGACATTAACAGAGAGATATGAAACGTCATGTCTTCTTGAAAACATATGACATTTCTGTCAACACACCTCTACCCAGAGGCCCGTGGAAAACATGACATTTCTGTCAACACACCTCTACCAAGAGGCCCGTGGAAAACATGACATTTCTGTCAACACACCTCTACCAAGAGGCCCGTGGAAAACAAAGTAATTACCCGATATAGAAAAAACTACATTTTGGTAGTTTGCCTTCGGCTCCATAATTTTCCTTTCAGTTTAAATTGATGTCAGTGATAATTATTTATAATTACAGGAATACAATGATACAGTAAAGGTCACTTTACCTCCCCCATTGTTTTGTTTACTAGAATGAGACAATCTATCATAAAAAAAATGACACAATGATATCAACGCGTGGATAGAGCTGAAGTTAAAAATCGATTAAAAATAGGAATTTACATATGTATATAACACTTTGTACTCAGACTCAAATATATTTGTGATCAATCTTCATATCTAAATTGATATACTGTCAATGATTTGAAGGAAATTAGGTCATTGCAGGAGTGATATATGATATTCTTTTCAATGTTGAAAATGTTTAAAATGTTATTTCATGATTCAAACCAGTTTAAAGCACAGATATCAACCTGAAGTAAAGGGATTTTTTTGAGCAAATACATGTAACAGGTAACTCCCCTATTTTGTCCAATATTTTCCAATTTAGTTGTGATGATGACTTTTAAACCCATTCTTGTGAACAGCGTCATTTTCTATATTTCAGGAGTGTCACAAAGCTGTCAATGAGGGACTGAAGCATTTGGAGGGTAACTCACTCAAGAAGCAGGTTGGCGTTGGCAGTGGTGTGTATAGACTCGATATTTAACGTAAAGTCAGATGCATTGACGAACTAATCCTTGTGAAATTAAGTATAACTCAATCGAAAAAGTTGTCTACATCTCCGTTATAAACGGGGTAGTGTTCTATTATGCACTGGGTAGTGTTCGTAATTGTGTGAACATTTTCAGATTTGGAAGCCTGCTCTACGTTGCACGCTCATCCTTCCTCAGCACGTAATTGCGTTTTTCTTTCTGTAGAGAGAATATGATTATATGCATGTCTGGTTTGATGGATTTTGTTTCTGCAAATACCACTTTATAAATATGTTAGTTTAATAATTTGATTTCGGGAAATATTAATTAGATTAAAATGCAATTAGAATTGCCTGATATGATGTTAAGTGGTCCTTACTGATGACGTGTATGTTGTATGGAAGCTTTAGATGGATTTCGATCGTATTCCAATATGGTAGTGTATTGGGTTTCACTTATTGAAACCTAGGCATTATTTAATCTCTGCCGTGAATTCCTTCAAAGGGTATAAATGTACACCATGCATATCACATTACTCTCGTGCAAATATTAAAAACAATCGACTTAAGTCTTTCTACAGGTTTCGTATCAACAGCATGTTGAACTGGGATAAATTGTTTAGAAAAATATATAGAAGAAATTATTTGCAACTCAAACAGATCGATGTTGGAAGAGCTGAATTGGTATAAAACATGGTAGAAGTCATATCCTTATCATATTTAATTGTTTCTAGTTCTCAAAGAAGGAAAATGAAATCAGAATGATATGATTATTCACCTAATCAAATCACACTGTTGATGGCGTACACGCTCAATAGGTAATTACTTTAAGGTGTTATTGATGTTTTCTTATTACAGTTCAAAACGAGCGGAAACCATTAATAGAGAAGTCCGCTACAGGTGGACACACGTGTCTACAACACTTCTACGCCCTTTTGTGCTGCCAGTGTATCTGCGAGACCTATGAAGTAACATAAACTATTACGTCATAGATTACTGGAGTGATGACGTCAAATGATTTATTAAATACAATTTTGTACAAAATGACATTCATTGCATGTGAAATATGACTTAAAGTGTAACACTTTTAACTCATCTTGCTGTTACGTGATTAAACAGTGTTAAGAAATGACAAATGTAAACGAGGAGCTTTGTTCTAAATTTAGATATATAAAAATATTATCAGTCTGGCGGCAGAATGAAATACGTAGCTGATAATTCCCGTAAAAGATGGATTCTGTGGATTATATCGGGGCTAAGTCATAGACTGGAATCGATTAGTTCCAGGAACGTTGACAGCTGTGTTTTGACGCTCCACTTAAATCAAATCCGATTCGAGATTCGAAACCCTTTACAAAATGTCTTCGTCCGGCATTGTAAGCATTCTAAGGAGCCACGACAGCCCAGTCGATTAGAGCACCGGCCATGTAACCTCATGTGAAGATTCGAGGTGTGTGGTTCGACGCTCCCTACACGTGTCGGTTTGTATTTCACCAGTAAGTTATACAAAAAAGAAATAAGAAAATAACTATAACAATGTACTGTATATATGCCATTCTGTATCATTGTTTTACTGAAGAACAAAATAAATTGCCTGTTGACTCCGTTGTCCAGATCTAGTCCTCCTCTATTAGAAAATGTGATTTAACCGAGAGTTGACATTGATTCTCATGATGATTGTCGTCGATAGAAAACCGCTTACCTTTCCTTATCATCCTTGTACAGAACCACTCTGTAGAGACCACTTGTTTCGGTGGTCATGGTTACATATCAAACATTTTATGTAAGTAAATTTAATTTAGGGGAACAATAACCAAGTAATGTATTAAAATATTAGGAAGGCTAGTTTGAAGTGTAACGGATTAATGTCAGCAATATATTCTTTTATATTGATTTTTATGAAAACGCTGTTAACATAGTCAATAAGATCTAGTCAAATTATACATATCTTATGTATTAGGAAAAATAAATCTTCCAACTTTACAATGAACACGGATGTTTGTTTTTGCTTCATTCTTGTTAATGTGTTAAAAAGAAAACCTACAGTACAAAGAATAAATAAATCTCTATCAAACTATAAATTGCTCACGTCCAACTTTACACAAGACTTTATTTATTATTTTTCTTACAAATTTGAATTATGCTACTTTCGTCATTTTCATGGCAACAGAAGTAAAAGTAAGTAAGATTTTTACAATGTTTTGTTCTCTTTTGAAATATAAAACCTCAAAATACTTTCTTTCCAAATAGGTCTAAAGCAAATGTTTATTTGAGGGGAAGAATATAATTTCACAGCATAATTGTTTGGGGCCATTTACTGAATCACGTTGTGTGTGTTGCTAAGCAGAACAACGTCTTCTTCAAAGGAATGCGAGATTACCATGGTTACAGCAAAATGCAGGGTTCAATATCGATTGTATGGTATTTGTATTACTGTACATAAGCAATTACCTCTATAAAAAGAGGACTGCTGGAGTACAGATAATTGATTAATTATAAAAAATGTAGGTCATTTAGTCATACAAGTTGATGGTTAATGGTATATTGATGCTTAAAGAGCAGCTATTACACATTTTTAAAAGCATTTAATAAAATCTTTTCGTCCCGAAAAGACGAAAATTAACAAACCTTGATTTTCGACTTTTCGCCCCGAAAAGTAACTAATCTTAATTTCGTCTTTTCGGGGCGAAAAGTCAAAAATTAAGGTTTGTTAATTTTCGTCTTTTCGGGGCGAAAAGTTGATAAGAGGAAATGACCAGATTAATAAACCTGAAGAGACGAGAATTAAGTCGCTGATTTGCATGCATCTATTTCGTCTTTTCGCCCGAAAAAAAATGAAAATTAAGGTTTGTTAATTTTCGTCTTTTCGGGGGAAAAATACGAAAGGATATTTGATTTTCGTCTTTTCGGGGCGAAAAGTCGAAAGGACGAAATGGCACAAATCAGCCACCGTAGTTTAAGGTTTACCCACAGATAAATCAATCTTAGGTCGAGGGATAATTTGAATTTACTATTCTCGTTTGATATTATCTATATTACATTGAGTTTCAATAATTGAAAAAAAAAATAACGTTAAAACATTCGCAACGAGCCACTCATACAGCCCTGAGAGCTCGTGTTAGATGTTGATAGTATTTAGGTCCGGATATGTGGTAAACGAGGAATGATGAGAATAATCTCTTGTCCGTGACATCTTTAGTTATTACTGTAAGCCTAGCTTCTTACCAAAATTATAAGCTTTTCAAAAATATAGCATTATTCCCAAATAATAAATTATGTTCAATCTTTATTAATTGAAATATTGCCTAGGTCGATGTTTTCAAATTCAAATGCAATATTTCCAGTTCCACAATTTCGATTCAAAGTTGTATTAACGCTGTATTGTACAGCAATTGTTTTACGTTATAGTAATAGTTTTAAATATATATAATATTACATTTTTTTTTTTGCAAGATAGACCATATTTATTCTTGGCTCATTTTCTGTTATTCATTATCTACCTTTGGGGCAAATGAAAAAAAAGAAGTGGTATTAAATTTGATTTCAAGGCTAATCTGTCGCATGATGTCCTTGTGATAGTAGCTTCTGTCATGCATTAGTTTAATGTTAAAAAAACATGATATGAACCTACACAAAGTCCATATACATGTACATGATAAATATGAATATGAAGTTTGAAGCAAATATCGGTCTGCTATCTTTTCATCCAATCAAATACACCTGGTATGTATTTAATCCAATCAAATATACCTGGTATGTATTTATAATTGTACACGTACAGCCTACTGAGTTTTGTGGAATGTCTTGACGACTACAACCTCCTAATTTTGTTGAATGTCTTGACGGCTACAATCTTCTGAGTTTTGTGGAATGTATTATTGACTACAACCTTCTGAGTTTTATGGAATGTCTTGACGGCTGCCATCTTCTGAGTTTTATGGAATGTCTTGACGACTACAACCTTCTGAGTTTTGCGGAATGTCTTGTTATTGAATGTATTGACGACTACAACCTTCTCAGTTTTGTGGAATGTCTTGACGACTGCAACCTTCTGTGTTTTATTGAATGTCTTGACGACTACAACCTTCTGAGTTTTGTGGAATGTCTTGACGACTGCAACCTTCTGTGTTTTATTGAATGTATTGACGACTACAACCTTCTCAGTTTTGTGGAATGTCTTGACGACTGCAACCTTCTGTGTTTTATTGAATGTATTGACGACTACAACCTTCTGAGTTTTGTGGAATGTCTTGACGACTGCAACCTTCTGTGTTTTATTGAATGTCTTGACGACTACAACCTTCTGAGTTTTGTCGAATGTCTTGACGACTACAACATTCTGAATTTTGTTGAATGTCTTGACGACTACAACATTCTGAGTTTTGTTGAATGTCTTGACGACTACAACCTTATGAGTTTTGTTGAATGTCTTGACTACAACATTCTGAGTTTTATGGAATGTCTTTACGACCTCAATCTTCTGAGTTTTGTGGAATGTCTTGACGACTACGACATTCTTTTTGTCGAATGTCTTGACGACTGCAACCTTCTGAGTTTTGTGGAATGTCTTGACGACTACAACCTTCTGAGTTTTGTCGAATGTCTTGACGACTGCAACCTTCTGTGTTTTATTGAATGTCTTGACGACTACAACCTTCTGAATTTTGTTGAATGTCTTGACAACTACAACATTCTGAGTTTTGTTGAATGTCTTGACGACTACAACATTCTGAGTTTTATGGAATGTCTTTACGACTACAACCTTATGAGTTTTGTTGAATGTCTTGACGACTACAACATTCTGAGTTTTGTGGAATATCTTGACGACTGCAACCTTCTGTGATTTATTGAATGTCTTGACGACTACAACCTTCTGAATTTTGTTGAATGTCTTGACGACTACAACATTCTGAGTTTTGTTGAATGTCTTGACGGCTACAACATTCTGAGTTTTATGGAATGTCTTTACGACTAAAACCTTCTGAGTTTTGTGGAATGTCTTGACAACTGCAACCTTATGAGTTTTGTTGAATGTCTTGACGACTACAACATTCTGAGTTTTATGGAATGTCTTTACGACCTCAATCTTCTGAGTTTTGTGGAATGTCTTGACGACTACAACATTCTTTTTGTCGAATGTCTTGACGACTGCAACCTTCTGAGTTTTGTCGAATGTCTTGACGACTACAACCTTCTGAGTTTTGTGGAGTGTCTTGACGACTGCAACCTTCTGTGTTTTATTGAATGTCTTGACGACTACAACATTCTGAGTTTTGTGGAATGTCTTCACTACAACCTTCTTAGTTTTGTTGAATGTCTTGACGACTACAACCTTCTGAGTTTTGTGGAATGTCTTGACGACTACAACCTTCTGAGTTTTGTGGAATGTCTTGACGACTACAACCTTCTGAGTTTTGTGGAATGTCTTGACGACTGCAACCTTCTGAGTTTTGTGGAATGTCTTGACGACTACAACCTTCTGTGTTTTATTGAATGTCTTGACGACTACAACCTTCTGAGTTTTGTGGAATGTCTTGACGACTACAACCTTCTGAGTTTTGTGGAATGTCTTGACGACTACAGCCTTCTGAGTTTTGTCGAATGTCTTGACGACTACAACCTTCTGAGTTTTGTCGAATGTCTTGACGACTACAGCCTTCTGAGTTTTGTCGAATGTCTTGACGACTACAACCTTCTGAGTTTTGTCGAATGTCTTGACGACTACAACCTTCTGAGTTTTGTCGAATGTCTTGACGACTACAGCATTCTGAGTTTTATGGAATGTCTTTACGACTACAACCTTATGAGTTTTATGGAATGTCTTTACGACTACAACCTTATGAGTTTTGTGGAATGTATTGACGACTACAACCTTTTGAGTTTTGCCGAATGTCTTGACGACTACAACCTTATGAGTTTTGTGGAATGTCTTGACGACCTCAACCTTCTGAGTGTTATGGAATGTATTGACGACTACAACCTTCTGAGTTTTGTTGAATGTATTGACGACTACAATCTTCTGAGTTTTGTTGAATATCTTGACGACTACAACCTTATGAGTTTTGTCGAATATCTTGACGACCTCAACCTTCTGAATTTTGTTGAATGTCTTGACGACTACAACATTCTGAGTTTTGTGGAATGTCTTGACGACTACAACCTTCTGAGTTTTGTGGAATGTCTTGACGACTACAGCCTTCTGAGTTTTGTGGAATGTCTTGAGGATTACAACCTTCCGAGTTTTGTTGAATGTCTTGACGACGACAATCTTCTGAGTTTTGTTCAATGGCTTGACGACTACAACATTCTGAGTTTTGTGGAATGCCTTGACGACTACAACATTCTGAGTATTGTGGAATTTCTTGACGACTATAACATTCTGAGTTTTGTGGAATGGCTTGAGGATTACAACCTTCCGAGTTTTGTTGAATGTCTTGACGACTACAACCTTCTGAGTTTTGTGGAATGTCTTGACGACTACAACCTTCTGAGTTTTGTGGAATGTCTTGACGACTACAGCCTTCTGAGTTTTGTGGAATGTCTTGACGACTACAACCTTCCGAGTTTTATTGAATGTCTTGACGACTACAACCTTCCGAGTTTTTTGGAATGTCTTGACGGCTACAATCTTCTGAGTTTTGTGGAATGTATTATTGACTACAACCTTCTGAGTTTTATGGAATGTCTTGACGGCTGCCATCTTCTGAGTTTTGTGGAATGTCTTGACGACTACAACCTTCTGAGTTTTGTGGAATGTCTTGACAACTGCAACCTTCTGTGTTTTATTGAATGTATTGACGACTACAACCTTCTCAGTTTTGTGGAATGTCTTGACGACTGCAACCTTCTGTGTTTTATTGAATGTCTTGACGACTACAACCTTCTGAGTTTTGTGGAATGTCTTGACGACTGCAACCTTCTGTGTTTTATTGAATGTATTGACGACTACAACCTTCTCAGTTTTGTGGAATGTCTTGACGACTGCAACCTTCTGTGTTTTATTGAATGTATTGACGACTACAACCTTCTGAGTTTTGTGGAATGTCTTGACGACTGCAACCTTCTGTGTTTTATTGAATGTCTTGACGACTACAACCTTCTGAGTTTTGTGGAATGTCTTGACGACTACAACATTCTGAATTTTGTTGAGTGTCTTGACGACTACAACATTCTGAGTTTTGTTGAATGTCTTGACGGCTACATGTCTTTACGACTACAACCTTATGAGTTTTGTTGAATGTCTTGACGACTACAACCTTATGAGTTTTGTTGAATGTCTTGACGACTACAACATTCTGAGTTTTATGGAATGTCTTTACGACCTCAATCTTCTGAGTTTTGTGGAATGTCTTGACGACTACAACATTCTTTTTGTCGAATGTCTTGACGACTGCAACCTTCTGAGTTTTGTGGAATGTCTTGACGACTACAACCTTCTGAGTTTTGTCGAATGTCTTGACGACTGCAACCTTCTGTGTTTTATTGAATGTCTTGACGACTACAACCTTCTGAATTTTGTTGAATGTCTTGACAACTACAACATTCTGAGTTTTGTTGAATGTCTTGACGACTACAACAATCTGAGTTTTATGGAATGTCTTTACGACTACAACCTTATGAGTTTTGTTGAATGTCTTGACGACTACAACATTCTGAGTTTTGTGGAATATCTTGACGACTGCAACCTTCTGTGATTTATTGAATGTCTTGACGACTACAACCTTCTGAATTTTGTTGAATGTCTTGACGACTACAACATTCTGAGTTTTGTTGAATGTCTTGACGGCTACAACATTCTGAGTTTTATGGAATGTCTTTACGACTACAACCTTCTGAGTTTTGTGGAATGTCTTGACAACTGCAACCTTCTGTGTTTTATTGAATGTCTTGACGACTACAACCTTCTGAATTTTGTTGAATGTCTTGACGACTACAACCTTCTGAGTTTTGTGGAATGTCTTGACGACTGCAACCTTCTGAGTTTTGTCGAATGTCTTGACGACTACAACCTTCTGAGTTTTGTGGAATGTCTTGACGACTACAACCTTCTGAGTTTTGTGGAATGTCTTGACGACTGCAACCTTCTGTGTTTTATTGAATGTCTTGACGACTACAACCTTATGAGTTTTGTTGAATGTCTTGACGACTACAACATTCTGAGTTTTATGGAATGTCTTTACGACCTCAATCTTCTGAGTTTTGTGGAATGTCTTGACGACTACAACATTCTTTTTGTCGAATGTCTTGACGACTGCAACCTTCTGAGTTTTGTCGAATGTCTTGACGACTACAACCTTCTGAGTTTTGTGGAGTGTCTTGACGACTGCAACCTTCTGTGTTTTATTGAATGTCTTGACGACTACAACATTCTGAGTTTTGTGGAATGTCTTCACTACAACCTTCTTAGTTTTGTTGAATGTCTTGACGACTACAACCTTCTGAGTTTTGTGGAATGTCTTGACGACTACAACCTTCTGAGTTTTGTGGAATGTCTTGACGACTACAACCTTCTGAGTTTTGTGGAATGTCTTGACGACTGCAACCTTCTGAGTTTTGTGGAATGTCTTGACGACTACAACCTTCTGAGTTTTGTGGAATGTCTTGACGACTGCAACCTTCTGAGTTTTGTGGAATGTCTTGACGACTACAACCTTCTGAGTTTTGTGGAATGTCTTTACGACTACAACCTTCTGAGTTTTGTGGAATGTCTTGACGACTACAACCTTCTGTGTTTTATTGAATGTCTTGACGACTACAACCTTCTGAGGTTTGTCGAATGTCTTGACGACTACAACCTTCTGAGTTTTGTCGAATGTCTTGACGACTACAGCCTTCTGAGTTTTGTCGAATGTCTTGACGACTACAACCTTCTGAGTTTTGTCGAATGTCTTGACGACTACAGCCTTCTGAGTTTTGTCGAATGTCTTGACGACTACAACCTTCTGAGTTTTGTCGAATGTCTTGACGACTACAACCTTCTGAGTTTTGTCGAATGTCTTGACGACTACAGCCTTCTGAGTTTTATGGAATGTCTTTACGACTACAACCTTATGAGTTTTATGGAATGTCTTTACGACTACAACCTTATGAGTTTTGTGGAATGTATTGACGACTACAACCTTTTGAGTTTTGCCGAATGTCTTGACGACTACAACCTTATGAGTTTTGTGGAATGTCTTGACGACCTCAACCTTCTGAGTGTTATGGAATGTATTGACGACTACAACCTTCTGAGTTTTGTTGAATGTATTGACGACTACAATCTTCTGAGTTTTGTTGAATATCTTGACGACTACAACCTTATGAGTTTTGTCGAATATCTTGACGACCTCAACCTTCTGAATTTTGTTGAATGTCTTGACGACTACAACATTCTGAGTTTTGTGGAATGTCTTGACGACTACAACCTTCTGAGTTTTGTGGAATGTCTTGACGACTACAGCCTTCTGAGTTTTGTGGAATGTCTTGAGGATTACAACCTTCCGAGTTTTGTTGAATGTCTTGACGACGACAATCTTCTGAGTTTTGTTCAATGGCTTGACGACTACAACATTCTGAGTTTTGTGGAATGCCTTGACGACTACAACATTCTGAGTATTGTGGAATTTCTTGACGACTATAACATTCTGAGTTTTGTGGAATGGCTTGAGGATTACAACCTTCCGAGTTTTGTGGAATGTCTTGACGACTACAGCCTTCTGAGTTTTGTGGAATGTCTTGACGACTACAACCTTCCGAGTTTTATTGAATGTCTTGACGACTACAACCTTCCGAGTTTTTTGGAATGTCTTGACGGCTACAATCTTCTGAGTTTTGTGGAATGTCTTTACGACTACAACCTTATGAGTTTTGTGGAATGTCTTGACGACTACAACCTTATGAGTTTTGTGGAATGTCTTGACGACTACAACCTTCCGAGTTTTGTTGAATGTTTTGACTACAATCTTCTGAGTTTTGTTTAATGTCTTGACGACTACACCATTCTGCATTTTGTCTAATGTCTTGACGACTACAACCGTCTGAGTTTTGTCGAATGCCTTGACGAATCGTCTGATTTTGTGGAATATCTTGACGACTACAATTATCCGAGTTTTGTTGAATGATGCTTTGGTGTCCAGTCTTTGTTATGGCTATGGTATGATGTTTGATCAATAGTAATACGGTATCAAATGTGATGTGATATAGGTCATTATATAGTTCTCCAAGTATAGAAAGTGATATATGTATTACGTTTACATATGTTGTGTAGGTTTATTATGTGTTTGGTAGATGTTTGGTTTAGGTTACTCACTAAGCAGAGAATATAGAATTATGAAGCATTTTCGTCAGGTTGGCCAGCATGTGTGTAAATATATTCCCGTATATCGCTACCAGTTACTTTGATGGTTGACATTTCGATGACCACACTGTAATATTTCATCAGACAATTGAATAAGGAAGTGTATGTATATTAAGTGTGAAAGTGTGCGAAATTGTAATCAAATCGGCAGTTCTCTTCGTCTACAATATGATCATATGTACACGAATTAGGTGAATTTTGTCCGAGATTGCGATAAGATATAGTCACTTCGGCTACGCTTTAAATTCTTATCACAGACCCCATGGGTCAGTCGTCATGATTCAGATTCTGATGAAGACGACAGTGTAGTTATTGAAACATCGTCCATAAACTAAGTTAGTGACAAACGAAAATATATATACAGGAAATAATAATTTAAAGGGTTCAAAGCCATTGAATTATTGCTATAACATTGTTACATCTCGTTATTCTCCATAATGTCGGTCAGGTGATTACTATAAAGATACTTTTAGATAGTTTATATTTTCATAATTTCAAGGTTTAAAGCAAAAGAAATCAGTTTCGCGGAAATTGTGAAATAGACTATGAATTGTGTATGAAATATGAATTGTGAAATGGACTATGAATTGTGTATGAAATATGAATTGTGAAATGGACTATGAATTGGGTATGAAATATGAATTGTGAAATGGACTATGGATTGGGTATGAAATATGAATTGTGAAATGGACTATGAATTGTGTATGAAATATGAATTGTGAAATGGACTATTAACTGTTATATGGAATATAATACCTTTCTCTATTATGTAACTTTCAATCAATCTTTTTATATATAAACATTTACAGTACTTCTAATGAACTCGTTGGATACATTCAGGTTCAAGAACTCGTAGTTGTTGTATATGGTATTTCTTTCACTGCCGCTAAAGCTCGTGTTTTTGTAACTTTTGAACAAATAATTAACGAGTGAGAAATATACAGTACTCGTTAGACATGGACACAATTACACTTTCTTCAGACTGAATCCTTGGATACGTTTTAATGTCAACATTATGTCCTGGTCAAAACACCACTTTGTTAATCCATTTGCTGCAATATGATCAAATTTGTATAGTACATTTGATCCTTGTTCACTTCTCAAATCTGACAAACATAATCATCAATTAGGATGGAATATTGAGTTACATGAATGGATTAAACATTCCTGAACCCCCTGAACTATGTCTGTTTGTTTTTTGTTATACGAGTAGATCGACTTTTAAAAATAGTTTACATAGTGTTACATGTAACTAATATTTGAGTGTTAAATGTGTCATTTCAGATATCCGAGTATTATCACCAAATTAGTGTCAATATAAAGGTTAGATATTTAAACTACGGCCTCTTTCGCTTTAAGTTGTGAACATTTTCGGAAGGAACCAATATTTGCATTTCAAACTATATATTTGACAGAAATTGTACATGTTGGGTTTGTCCGCTACATTGACTCACTTCAAACAGATGTGATAGGCATTTGTTAAACATATGTCGTTAGGCAGCAATGCTTGTTAAGATTATAAGGAAAAGTCCAAAGTATCTCTTCATCACAACGTTTGCCAGATTTATTGGTCTTTTACTCAAGGATTGTTAATCAAAGATTAACAAATCAATGAAAAGCATGCTATCAACTAATACAATTAAAGATGAATTTGTCTTTAATTATGTCATTCATTAGAAGAGTTGTAACGCAGCAATGTATATAAGACTACCCACATTGTCTTTAATTATGTACATATCTTTGTTATTAAGCCTTGATTAATTTTATTACACTGAAGCAGCCAATGGCCGGCGGTGGTCAGGTACAAAATAGGTCTACGACGCGTTCGCAGACGCACCTGCTTTGCGCCATTTGATAGTCATCTATTTTATCATTAATCAACTCTGCATCATGTCCTCTGTCTGCCAACTCAGAGTTTGAAGATTTTCAATCTCCAATATAACTGAAGAACCTCCAGGGACTAGTCGTCTAAAGTATAGTTAACTACCTAAACCTCTGTTATAGATTACATCAAAGCTTAATGTTGTTTTTCGTAGTTTCATTTTCCGGCTGAATGCGCTTAACAGACAATCTTATGTACATGTAAAATGTTTGGTACAAACAATATAGATTTACATGGAAACCCTTGAAAAAGTACCAGGAAAAGACCACGTAAAGAATGGTAAACGTTTTCGACTTCATCAACGACACCAGCCAGACTCATCAACGATACCAGCCAGACTCATCAACGACACCAGTCAGACTCATCAACGACACCAGCCAGACTCATCAACGACACCAGTCAGACTCATCAACGACACCAGCCAGA
The DNA here is from genome assembly GCF_902652985.1 of Pecten maximus. Lineage (NCBI taxonomy): Eukaryota > Metazoa > Mollusca > Bivalvia > Pectinida > Pectinidae > Pecten > Pecten maximus. The sequence continues at coordinate 25,175,308 of NC_047022.1, read as the reverse complement.
CTCATCAACGACACCAGCCAGACTCATCAACGACACCAGCCAGACTCATCAACGACACCAGCCAGACTCATCAACGACACCAGCCAGACTCATCAACGACACCAGTCAGACTCATCAACGACACCAGCCAGACTCATCAACGACACCAGCCAGACTCATCAACGACACCAGCCAGACTTATCAACGACACCAGCCAGACTCATCAACGAAACCCGCTGAATAACTGGAGAGAAACATGACTTAGTGCTTGAAAAAAATATACATTTTAACAAACAGAATCATTTACATGTATTAGGTTTTTTTTTTATCTTACAAGAAACAGAATTTCAGATATCAAACTTTTGTTAACCATACTGATGTCTTTACGTAGATTCACTAGAAATATATATATACTAAGCAACTGTTGCTGTAGTGTTCAACGTCACAACACATACAAACTTTTAGTTTCTTCCTTCGATATTTTTATGATTTGTTTGATGTAAATTCATGAATTGAACACTGTTTTTATTGCGTTTACGATGGAATAAATGCAATGGGATACAGACATATTCGATATATGCCTGTATCCCATTGCGTTCATACCACCGTTAATGCAATAAAACACGGTTCAATCCCTGCATATAGCAAACAGTAATTACCTACTTACATACATACATGCAATAAAGCATAAAGATACATACAAGATAATACACAGAATACACATGACATATTGGCTACATTTCGTATGTAAAGCATACGTCATATTAAGCAGCAGTCATATTTTCCTATCCCACGAATTACTCAGAACTAAAAAGCTTGACATTTCACTAATGGTAATACTGGACGCCGACTATGTCGCAAAGTGTTGCCAATATGGATTTGTCAACATAATGCAGCTGTATCAAAACCAGGAAATCCCCACGTCAGTCTGCGCGGATATGTTTGTATGACAGTAATTTGTGTTAGGTACGGTAGGATATAGCAGGCTTAGGGGTACGAAATGGATACGTAGCGATGTAATTATCTTTGTACGATTCTTTAGGTAGCCAATGTATCAATAGGAGAAATGCCCGCCAGTGAGTGGTTGGCTAGAACCAGTATAATTATTTCTCAGCAAACTCTATAGATAGATCGATCTGTGCATTGGAATCCGGAAAAACCTTTTAGCACGAGCATGTCTAAAACCTGGGCTCAAATGTTTGGCATGGTAGAAGTCTTCAACACAAATTAGAACAGAAAAAATGCAAACATTCTAACGCTTTTGTAATTGCGATAAGGTCTTTCTTCTAAAAGCTTATAATATAGAATTAGTTATGAATTGCAACATTCTATTTTAAAAATTATATTTAAAATCTTATTACATAATGCTGTGTCAGGATTTCTTCAAAGGAATTAAACGATATTTGTCCAATTCTGAACCAATAAAACAGTTTTTTCCTTTAACGTATTTACGTAAAATTTACGATACTCCACTAAAAACTTGTATTATTTATTTTTAGTGGGATTTTGCAAAAGATTATAAATTTTCGTTAAATAGTGTGTTAGGTGACTATCTAATTATTCCATCGTCGATGATTATCATACAGAACACGAATGTGATAAATTGGAGACCTTTACTTTGTATAGCTTTACGACGTGATCAGTTTTGGCATTGTTACAAACAAACACAACAAACACTGTGTTTCTCGAGCTCCTAGCTAGATAAACTTATTGATTTCCTATTACATTAAACTGGAAAAAACAATGTGCCATTTGTTTACAAAACAAGAGGCTGTCAATCGAAAACAGATGTTCAAAAAGTTATTCCTGTTGTGCATTGCATACAGTATAAGATCAGTGTTACATGGTATGAAATCTAAGGTTTTACCTTGGAGTTTTAAAACAGTCAAAACGAATTTCTTCTATTTCAATACTAGAACGATAGGTTATCGAGATATGTTCGATACTCATGTACTTGTACACTTTAACCAAATAATCTCATCAACATGTACATTTGTATATAGATTTATGTTTTGTCATATATTGATTTTTTTATCTTTGAATACATGCAAGTGCGGTGTGTATCTATGTCCCTTTAACCAACCACAATTGATGTAATCACCTGTTCCAACATGAAGTTCCCAATACACACACTCAAATAAAAAGACCTCTATTTCACGAAGAGCCTAGCTGAAAACAATTCTCAAAAGAATAATAACTTTAAATCTCCGCCTGATTTGGCGAATTTTCCTTCACTACATTTCCTGTTAGGGCCAAGAGATAATTGAGTTACCACCATATCGACACTCACAATCCTTGTCCCCGCCACGAGATTTATTTGTACAGCGAGCATGTCTGTCGTAAGATTACAGGCAGGATACGATATATGGAAACAGGGTAGTGCCACTGACTTTGTTGGCCATACCTTAGTATTACTGATGAGATACAGAAGGAGGAAACAGTTATACAGTTATACTGACCTAGCTTTCTCTGCCAGAGCACCTGGTCGTATTCTCCTTCAACTTATTTATGAGGATGTCTTGCCCTTGTTAAATATATTTTAAGTCTGAGATTTATTTCGTCATTGTATCGGTATTATTTCGCTTTTGCGTCGGTATTGTTCCTCTATTGTGTCGGTAATCTTTCTCTATTGGTTCGGTATTGTTTCTCTATAGTATCGGTATTGTTTATCTATTGTATCGGTATTGTTCCCCTATTGTATCGGTATTATTCCCCTATTGTGTCGGTATTGTTTCTCTATTGGTTCGGTATTGTTTCTCTATAGTATCGGTATTGTTCCCCTATTGTGTCGGTATTGTTTCTCTATAGTATCGGTATTGTCCCTCTATTGTGTCGGTATTGTTCCTCTATTGTATCGGTATTGTTTCTCTATAGTATCGGTATTGTTCCTCTATTGTATCGGTATTGTTCCTCTATTGTGTCGGTATTGTTTCTCTATCATGTCGGTATTGTTCCTCTATTGTATCGGTATTGTCCGTCTATTGTATCGGTATTGTTCCTCTATTGTGTCGGTATTGTTCCTCTATTGTATCGGTATTGTTTCTCTATCATGTCGGTATTGTTCCTCTATTGTATCGGTATTGTTCCTCTATTGTGTCGGTATTGTTTCTCTATCATGTCGGTATTGTCCCTCTATTGTATCGGTATTGTTCCTCTATTGTATCGGTATTGTTTCTCTATTGTATCGGTATTGTCCCTCTATTGTATCGGTATTGTTCCTCTATTGTGTCGGTATTGTTTCTCTATAGTATCGGTATTGTCCCTCTATTGTATCAGTATTGTTCCTCTATTGTGTCGGTATTGTCCCTCTATTGTATCGGTATTGTTCCTCTATTGTGTCGGTATTGTTTCTCTTGTGTATCGGTATTTTTCCTCCTATTCTGTCGTTATTATTCCCCTACAGTATCGGTATTGTTCCTCTATTGTATCGGTATTGTTCCTTTTATTGTGTCGGTATTGTTCCTCTATTGTGTCGGTATTGTTTCTCTATTGTGTCGGTATTTTTCCTCTATTGTGTCGGTATTGTTCCTTTTATTGTGTCGGTATTGTTCCTCTATTGTATCGGTATTGTTCCTCTATTGTGTCGGTATTGTTCCTCTATTGTGTCGGTTTATTGTGTCGGCATTGTTCCTCTATTGTGTCGGTTTATTGTGTCGGTATTGTTCCTCTATTGTGTCGGTATTGTTCCTCTATTGTGTCGGTTTATTGTGTCGGTATTGTTCCTCTATTGTGTCGGTATTGTTCCTCTATTGTGTCGGTTTATTGTGTCGGTATTGTTCCTCTATTGTGTCGGTATTGTTCCTCTATTGTGTCGGTATTGTTCCTCTATTGTGTCGGTTTATTGTGTCGGTATTGTTCCTCTATTGTGTCGGTATCGTTCCTCTATTGTGTCGGTATTGTTTCTTTATTGTGTCGGTATTGTTCCTCTATTGTGTCGGTATTGTTTCTCTATAGTGTTGGTAGTATTCCTCTATTGTGTCGGTATTGTTCCTTTATTGTGTCGGTATTGTTTCTTTATTGTGTCGGTATTGTTTCTTTATTGTGTCGGTATTGTTCCTCTATTGAGTCGGTATTGTTTCTCTATAGTGTTGGTAGTATTCCTCTATTGTGTCGGTATTGTTCCTTTATTGTGTCGGTATTGTTCCCCTATTGTGTCGGTATCGTTTCTTTATTGTGTCGGTATTGTTCCTCTCTCGTGTCGGTATTGTTCCTCTATAGTGTCGGTATCGTTCCTCTATTGTGTCGGTATTGTTTCTTTATTGTGTCGGTATTGTTCCTTTTATTGTGTCGGTATTGTTCCTTTTATTGTGTCGGTATTGTTCCTCTATTGTGTCGTATTGTTCCTCTATTGTGTCGTTATTGTTCCTTTATTGTGTCGGTATTGTTCCTTTTATTGTGTCGTTATTATTCCTCTATTGTGTCGGTATTGTTTCTCTATTGTGTCGGTATTGTCCCTCTATTGTTTCGGTATTGTTCCTCTATTGTGTCGGTATTGTTTCTTTATTGTGTCGGTATTGTTCCTCTATAGTGTCGGTATCGTTCCCCTATTGTGTCGGTATTGTTCCTCTATTGTGTCGGTATTGTTCCTCTATTGTGTCGGTATTGTTTCTTTATTGTGTCGGTATTGTTCCTCTATAGTGTCGGTATTGTCCCTCTATTGTGTCGGTATTGTTCCCTTATTGTGTCGGTATTGTTCCTCTATTGTGTCGGTATTGTTCCTCTATTGTGTCGGTATCGTTCCTCTTTTGTGTCGGTATTGTTTCTTTATTGTGTCGGTATTGTTCCTCTATTGTGTCGGTATTGTTCCCCTATTGTGTCGTTATTGTTCCTCTATTGTGTCGGTATTGTTCCTCTATTGTGTCGGTATTGTTCCTCTATTGTGTCGGTATTGTTTCTTTATTGTGTCGGTATCGTTCCTCTATTGTGTCGGTATTTTTCCTCTATTGTGTCGGTATTGTTCCTCTATTTGTTCCGCTTCTGTGTTATTTTAGTATTCCCTTAGCCAGGGATCTATGTATTACTCCCTTAATGGCTATTCCCTCGAAACGACATTGTCATATATATGTCTTACTGAAATTTGAATCGTTTTCTAAAACAGAAGCAGACTGCTGTAGAATCGTTGAAGAGAAAAATCATTTTAAAATACCAAACGATTAATTTAGTTTGAACGAAACTTTTAATCATTATCAATCATGTGAACTCTTACTTAAACCAGATATATATTCACCTATATTGAATTGTCAACGACACGATGTTCCATGGCTGTCTCTCCATGAACTTTTACGGACAGCAGACAGCAGACACAATTCGTGAGGCTGTAATATGTGTTCCCTTAGACCCTGATGTGAATGGTGATCGACAGCTGCTCACCAGAGATGCTCCTACCCATGTTCCGTACTAATGAAGTAATTCTCAAAACGAATCTGCGATTGTCAATTTCCGGCCCCGAAGAGTGTCGGCGAGATCACATTGAAGTTTGCCGTGTCGCACTGCAGCGATAATTCTATTAGGCTGCAAGCGTTTCAAACACCCAAAGGTAAAACCTCGTTTTCGTAAAATTGCAATGGTTAACCTAATTATCTAAACGTGTTAATAACGTTAAACTGAAATGATGTTTCAGTATATGACCGTCGGGATTTAGTACGCGCTCAGGTTCACACGAACAAATCAGTGCCATGTCAACAGATTTTATCATAAAAACTAACATTGATATGATATAGCGTTCGAATCTGTCGGCCGGATTTCACATTTACTTGGGTATCATATCAGTTTTACACTGGACACTTTCACGTGAATTACATTTGTTCTTGCTGTATCATTAACGGTATTCACATCAACAATCTGACACACACCTTGTGTTGGTCAGGAGTATGGTAAGTGTACAAAATCGTAGAGTGTTACCAACACATGCTTTGAATACGTTAATTACATAAATACTGCTTCAGAACATTAACAGCATCTGTATCAATAAATTTTATCTCATATTGGGTTCAGATTCGTTTGTAAGATTATTTACATTAAAAAACGTGAGTTTACAATGTACATCCCATGTTACTGGATTAAACACCGTTTCCTTAAAAGTAGATTACCAAATACCGTATAAAATGAAAGAAAATAAATCGGATCTAGTTGTTGAAAAGAAACAAGACTATTGAATATACGTTCATTTGTGTATGTTAATTAACATTAATTAGTTAAGGTCATATCCTTATTTACATATTTTGATTCTTAACATTAAAAAAAGATCCAACGTTCTTGGTCATTAGGTTATGTTATTTTATTTTGTCAGTAAGGATGGCGGTAATAATGAATGTAAAGGAGAGAATGAGAAAAATAAAAAAAAGAAGGATCAAACAAGATATAACGAATATCCATCAGCAAGATATGCACACATAAACAACACACCATCCAAAAATAATATTGAAAAATATTGAAACTTTTCGGGATTCGAACTCCTTACACACGTTATCACTAAGCTCTCACGACCAATTCGTCAATGAAAACGTATTGGGTATAAGTAAATACCTATTTCCCTTCATGATTACACATTTCTAACATTTTCTTTGGGGCGTGTCTCATTTCTATGTTGGATATATTGTTCGAGGTAAACTTCTAGCCTGAAGCAGTCCCGCAGTGACAGTATTGGTGTTGGATACCATCATGATTTCCCACAATGACAGTATTTGTGTTGGATACCATCATGATTTCCCGCAGTGACAGTATTGGTGTTGGATACCATCATGATTTCCCACAGTAACAGTATTGGTGTTGGATACCATCATGATTTCCCACAGTGACAGTATTGGTGTTGGATACCATCATGATTTCCCGTCGTGACAGTATTGGTGTTGGATACCATCATGATTTCCCACAGTAACAGTATTGATGTTGGATACCATCATGATTTCCCGTCGTGACAGTATTGGTGTTGGATACCATCATGATTTCCCGTCGTGACAGTATTGGTGTTGGATACCATCATGATTTCCCGCAATGACAGTATTGGTGTTGGATACCATCATGATTTCCCGCAATGACAGTATTGGTGTTTGATTCATTATGCTTCCTGAAGTGTCGTGCCAACCACGATTCCAATATGTACGTATTCGTACAGATGTGACATATGTACCTTGGTTTCTCTGTTTCTTCTTCTTCTTCTAGGAGATTTGATAAAGACAATGTGAAGCAAATATTACAACGTCGATACGTATAAATTGCATACAATCGTGACCGCATGCGCCACAGACAGTCATGAACCCGAGAGCAACATAGAACATTTGTTAGTAATTTTGCAATGCAGGGGTTTCTCGTTTTAAAATATCGGCATTCAACGCACCTTAAGATGAATTTTTGATCATTCTCAAACAATGTATAAGCGTTTTGCCTGTTTAAAAGCAATGCAGTCATCCTGGATATGCCATTTTCATCATGCTCGTTTGGTAATTATGGCGATCAAACAAATGATGTGGATAAGAAAACGACACAACATATATTGAATCTGATTACGTCTAGATACATACTTCAGACATCGCTGGATTCCATGATATAAATATTTGCTACGAATGATTCCTTATTGGAACAATATCAACATGATTTCACACCTTTGATAATCCATGCCGCTTCGGAGCCGTGCCCTCCGACGACACATAGCCGCGAATTAAATTCGCTATACCAAGTAAACAACAGATGCATAATTCAATGGCTGGTATTGAAGCTCATTTCATTCCAAATATGTTGCAGACATACATGTACATGCATATCTTGTAACAAACGTGAATATTTCGACTGATTGCCACTTTGTAAAATGAATAGTATTCAGCGCCAACACTGGTGAAATGTAACTGCCAAGCTGAACAAATATTAGAGCACTGAAACTGGAAAGAGTTATCTTTCTTTCTTCGTCTCGCTATCGTTCAGTGAACGTCTAAAAAGACAATACATTTTATGTTGTTTCTTTGTTTTTGTTTCTTTGTTTTTGTTTCTTTGTTTTTGCCTTTTAAGATTTCGATGTTTTTTAAGTGTCCATTATACATTTCAAGTACTAAAGATTAGTTGTGGTGCAATATTTACGAAAATATAATTATTTGAAATATTTCACTTTTTCATTAAAAAACAGTTAAACTCACATAGAAGTTAACATGTCTTTTAATATATACAGCTTGTATCTTAATATTGTAGAAGATCCAACGCAGTAACGTGCAACAGTAATTAAAAATACAAATGAAAATGTTCGAGATATGAAATCTTAATTTCCCAGGAGATAAATATATAAGAGATCATTATAAGGAATTGTTTGATTCGTTTGTAGGTGTTTATTAGATACATATGTATAAGAAAGACAACAAGTCAGGTTCATAAAAACGATATTGGTATACAAGAGGCATTCTCTACATGATATTGTAATATCTATATACAAAGTTTACTACGATATCTCATTGCTGAGACATCAATAATACCGGAAAAATAAGGAGGACGCATGGTGTTGGTTAATAATAGTGAAAAGTTTATTAGTACAAATCTAGATTCGGCTTTAGCAGAACTATCCAATGATAGATATAAGACATATAGACACTAGATAAGTAATCGAATGTTGTCCTCGATTGGTTGGCGTGCGGTGGATGAAAATATGAGCTGATAATGTACAATTCCTGACTTTTAAAATCGAATGACTGAAGCACTATCTTGAGATAGAGACATGTCCTCATTGGTTTACACCGAAAGCATAGGAGATGTCATATTCATCTTTAGCATCCCTAGAATAGATGACAGTCGTACAGAAACATGTTGCCTAGATATCGTTTTCGTCTGGTACAAGACATGTTGTATTATGTGGTAGATGTTTGTTAAAGGGCAAAACATCTCACCTCACTGCACCCACTTAAAACTGACAGAACTAGATTTTTTTATATTCACGGTTTGTAAATGTGTTTGCATAAAGGTGATACATGAAAATAAATGTCAAATTTACAGTTAATATGAAATGAATATATTTGGCAACAAAAAGTTCATCTTTCACTAGAGAAAATATGAATGCTAACCTTATTACAACTCGTTATAATGTGGTCTTGTCCATTATTCCTGTTTCTATTATATACTTTCTGTGAATAACTTTCCACTGACGAAATCCATCAACACTGTAGTACTCATATGACCCGTACAGTCGGGGAAATATAAACCTAAAAAACAGATAATCTTTTTATGTGATCCGCAGAAGTTGATGGTATTATATGAGATATTAAATACGCATTGGTGTTTAATTTAATTATCAAATACATGTTCAGGGACAAGGTAAAAATGGAATAATTTTAGTGTGGGGACATTAAAGTTTTAACTTTTGAATTAAATCCTTTCCACAAAGAATGATTCACAAAATCGTGATTGAAAGCGTGTAACAAAATAAAGACAACTTCGAGTCTTTATGTGTCTTAATTATCATTACGCCCATTGTTCTTGAGATTTCTATCGTTGAGTTCTTGTTTAAAACAGTTCCGGTAAAAAGCTAGTTCCGTGATAATCATCTCGCAGTACATTGTACATGCGAGGAAGTGATAAAACATATCATCATATCATCAGAATAATACCAAATACATACAGCTAAGGGGTATATGTAAGGTATATTTGTCAGGTGGATTAACGTTCCAGTACATAAACAATAAACTAATACCGACATAAAATAACATTTTGCTGACGATGTAACTAAGTTTAGGCAATGTATTGCTATAAGACAATGTGTATTTTATTCACCTATGCTTCTGTGCTCATTATTTTAAGATATTTTCTAAATAAAAAACCCAACAATGTATTTTGGATTAAATGGCCACAGCCTCTTTTAATATAGATTGTTTTACAACCTCAGAACATGGCTAGCAGGCTTATAACCGTAATTAATAAATTTAGTATTTATATAAATTTAGTATGACAAGTACATGCAAAAGCAAGAACCCATGCTGAATGTCTACCCGCAGGTATCCGGACATAAAGCCCCTTGCCCTCTGACCTAGCAGAGTTTGCATGCACTTGTACAAACCGAAACCACCACAAGAGGAACCAACAACTCCAACCTGGAGAAAATCATAATCCTGCCTACAGCTCCCAGGATATCACGTGGCAAGCATTAGAGGAATCAGGATTGTTTAGACTTAGCCCTGCCCTGCCAGAAACTCCTAGGATACCTCCATAGCAAGTTTTTAGTCCCCCAGGGTAAACCATAGCAAGACTATTAGCAGAACAGAGCACAGTCTACTATAATAGTACCAAAATTAAATACATATGACACCAAAAAACATAAGTAAAAGCCTGCCCGCCATATCCTGCCACTCGGGACTGTCTATACAGTTCCGCAACCCCACAGAAATACACCTGTGGTTGTAAACATATATACTATATTGTGATCATTGATCAATATATACATTGATCACTGGACGCTATGAAACATTCAATAGTTCCCTGCAATGTATTAAGAAAAATGGCGTTACCAATGGTATCTAAGTGAACATTGTCCTGTCTAAATAACCCCTTACATGTATGTACGATATCTGGGTGTTTTATCACTCTACCCCCCACATCCAACGCCGCTAATCGGCCACACCTGTTCATCCGTTTTCTTTTCCGTTCAATAGCCTGAACGTTGTCACATCCACGATAGGAGATTCTAGGCAAGATATCAGACCATATAATGGAACATCCCGGCAACATTTCATGCAACCGGTTAACATCATGCCTAATACGTGAACACAATTCCCCACTGGGAACTGTCATCAGGTCATTACCCCCAGCGTGTAGTATGAGAAAATCTGGTGGAGGCCTTAATGACAGCAAATTCAAAACATCAGCCATTAACTGAAACCAAGACATTCCCCTGTGCCCCGACCAACGTACCAAAACTCCTTTTTGCCTCAATTTCAAATCGTTGTCTAGCAGCTTGACAGACATTCGTTGAGCCCAGTATATTATGGAAGAGCCAACTATCCATACATCTGAAATTATTAGCCCGACATGGACAAAGGGAGACAACTCCAAGAAAAACGTATACAAAATATAACTAGAAATTGTTTCGGAACAATTTGACGGGCTTTTCACTATTTAGCATAAATGACCTAAAGGCTTGGTATTTCCAAACATAAAAAAAACTATTTTAGAACACTTGATAGGTCATCCACATTCTAGTTTTGATTAATCTGGCATCTGAGATATTACATTTCAACAAAGGAGTGGACGAAGGGAAATAACTCGTACAGCTTTGTACGAGCTATCTCCCCTCGTCCAACTAACGTTATATCTCGGATGCCGTTATATATCAGATGCCAAATTAATTCAAAATGGCGTTCCGCGTTAATGGTAAACGTTACCGAAACACACAAAAAAAACAACATGAAAATCATCAGAATAACATTTTGAATCATACTTAAATTTCTTTTTTTTGGAAAAAGATTAAAAAATGAAGATTTTCTAAAAATAGACTTATTTGACCCCATAGCGAACGCTTTTATTTGACCTCTGACCCTAAAACTTTTAGTGAGTAAAAGCTAGAGCCAGGCTTTAACTACAAATAACGTAATTACCTGACCCCTGTAAAATGAATACTTTTTTAATTATGGGCATTTTAAGCTTTTTAATACATGACGTCATGGCAGCCATCTTGGATTTCAAATCAACTTAAAAAATAACATAACTTGGTCAGGACAATCCAAGGATTATTACAGCTAAGATTGAGCTGAATGCCACTTTCGAAACTTGAGAAGAAGTTTAAAATGTAAAACTATTTTTAATATAGAATATATAGTGGAACTTCAAAATGGCGTATACCGGAAACCGTATGTGTCACAGAAAAACTGAAAACGTCAAATTAATCAGAATGACATTCTACATCATACTAAGAATTTTTTTTGGAAAAAGATTGAAAAATGAAGATTTTCTAAAAATAGACTTATTTGACCCCATAGCGAACGCTTTTATTTGTCTTGGCTGACCCTAAAACTTTTAGTGAGTAAAAGCTAGAGCCAGGCTTTAACTACAAATAACATAATTACTCGACCCCTGTAAAATGAATACTTTTTTAATTATGGGCATTTTAAGCTTTTTAATACATGACGTCATGGCGGCCATCTTGGATTTCAAATCAACTTAAAAAATAACATAACTTGGCCAGGACAATCCAAGGATTATTTCAGCTAAGATTGAGCTGAATGCCACTTGTGGAACTTGAGAAGAAGTTTAAAATGTAAAACTATTTTTAATATAGAATATATAGTGGAAATTCAAAATGGCGTATACCGGAAACTGTATGTGTCACAGAAAAACTAAAAACGTCAAATTCATCAGAATGACATTCTACATCATACTAAGAATTTTTTTTGGAAAAAGATTGAAAAATGAAGATTTTCTAAAAATAGACTTATTTGACCCCATAGCGAACGCTTTTATTTGTCTTGGCTGACCCTAAAACTTTTAGTGAGTAAAAGCTAGAGCCAGGCATTAACTACAAATAACATAATTACCCGACCCCTGTAAAATGAATACTTTTTTAATTATGGGCATTTTAAGCTTTTTAATACATGACGTCATGGTGGCCATCTTGGATTTCAAATCAACTTAAAAAATAACATAACTTGGTCAGGACAATCCAAGGATTATTTCAGCTAAGATTGAGCTGAATGCTACTGGTGGAACTTCAGAAGAAGTTTAAAATGTAAAACTATTTTTAATATAGAATATATAGGGGGAAATTCAAAATGGCGTACAACAGAAACCGTATGTGTCACAGAAAAACTGAAAACGTCAAATTCATCAGAATGACATTCTACATCATATTAAGAATTAGTTTTTGGAAAAAGATTGAAAAATGAAGATTTTCTAAAAGCAGACTAACTTGACCCCCAGGCGAGCTTTTTTATTTGACCTCTGACCTTTAACTTGTAATTTTATAAAAGTTAGCCCCAAAGGTACTCTAACATAATATCATAACATTACTCTTGTTTCTTGAATACTTTTCGAATTATGGCCATTTTAAACTTTTGAGGTATGACGTCATGGTGGCCCATCTTGGTTTCTTGACCTACTTGAAGATGTTGCTGTCACCCCTTCAACTCATGCCATATACAATAGGCATAACTGACTTGGCATACCTTTTACCATTTTCCCACAACTTGTGTGACAAAATGAAATGCAGAAGAAGAATAATAATAACTAGAAATTGTTTCGGAACAATTTGACGGGCTTTTCACTATTTAGCATAAATGACCTAAAGGCTTGGTATTTCCAAACATAAAAAAAACTATTTTAGAACACTTGATAGGTCATCCACATTCTAGTTTTGGTTAATCTGGCATCTGAGATATTACATTTCAACAAAGGAGTGGACGAAGGGAAATAACTCCTACAGCCTTGTACGAGTTATCTCCCCTCGTCCAACTAACGTTATATCTCAGATGCCATTATATATCAGATGCCAAATTAATTCAAAATGGCGTTCCGCGTTAATGGTAAACGTTACCGAAACACCAAAAAACATGAAAATCATCAGAATAACATTTTGAATCATACTTAAATTTCTTTTTTTGGAAAAAGATTAAAAAATGAAGATTTTCTAAAAATAGACTTATTTGACCCCATAGCGAACGCTTTAATTTGACCTCTGACCCTAAAACTTTTAGTGAGTAAAAGCTAGAGCCAGGCATTAACTACAAATAACATAATTACCCGACCCCTGTAAAATGAATACTTTTTTAATTATGGGCATTTTAATCTTTTTAATACATGACGTCATGGCGGCCATCTTGGATTTCAAACAAACTTAAAAATAACATAACTTGGCCAGGACAATCCAAGGATTATTTCAGCTAAGATTGAGCTGAATGCCACTTGTGGAACTTGAGAAGAAGTTTAAAATGTAAAACTATTTTTAATATAGAATATATAGGGGGAAATTCAAAATGGCGTATACCGGAAACCGCATGTGTTACATAAAAACTAAACACATCAAATTCATCAGAATGACATTCTACATCATACTAAGAATAATTTTTTGGAAAAAGATTGAAAAATGAAGATTTTCTAAAAATAGACTAACTTGACCCCCTGGCGAGCTTTTTTATTTGACCTCTGACCTTTAACTTGTAAGTTTATAAAAGTTAGCCCCAAAGTTACTGTAACATAATATCATAACATTACTCTTGTTTCTTGAATACTTTTCGAGTTATGGCCATTTTAAACTTTTGAGGTATGACGTCATGGCGGCCATCTTGGTTTCTTGACCTACTTGAAGATGTTGCTGTCACCCCTTCAACTCATGCCATATACAATAGGCATACCAGACTTGGCATACATTTTACCATTTTCCCACAACTTGTGTGACAAAATAAAATGCAGAAGAAGAATAATAATAACTAGAAATTGTTGGTTAACAATTTGACGGGCTTTTCACCTCCTTAGCATAAATGACCTAAAGGCTTGGTATTTTAAAAGTTAAGAAAAAACTATTTAAAAACACTTGATAGGTCATCCGCATTCTAGTTTTGAATTAATCTGGCATCTGAAATAAAACGTTTCAACAAATGTTGGACGAGGGGAGGTAACTCGTACAGCCTTGTACGAGTTATCTCCCCTCGTCCAACTAACGTTATATCTCAGATGCCGTTATATATCTGATGCCAAATTAATTCAAAATGGCGTTCCGCGTTAATGGTAAACGTTACCGAAACACCAAAAAACATGAAAATCATCAGAATAACATTTTGAATCATACTTAAATTTCTTTTTTTGGAAAAAGATTAAAAAATGAAGATTTTCTAAAAATAGACTTATTTGACCCCATAGCGAACGCTTTTATTTGACCTCTGACCCTAAAACTTTTAGTGAGTAAAAACTAGAGCCAGCCTTTAACTACAAATAACATATTACCTGACCCCTGTAAAATGAATACTTTTTTTAATTATGGGCATTTTAAGCTTTTTAATACATGACGTCATGGCGGCCATCTTGGATTTCAAATCAACTTAGAAAATAACATAACTTGGCCAGGACAATCCAAGGATTATTTCAGCTAAGATTGAGCTGAATGCCACTTGTGGAACTTGAGAAGAAGTTTAAAATGTAAAACTATTTTTAATATAGAATATATAGGGGGAAATTCAAAATGGCGTACAACAGGAACCCTATGTGTCACAGAAAAACTGAAAACGTCAAATTCATCAGAATGACATTCTACATCATACTTAGAATTTTGTTTGGAAAAAGATTAAAAAATGAAGATTTTCTAAAAATAGACTTATTTGACCCCATAGCGAACGCTTTAATTTGACCTCTGACCCTAAAATTTTTAGTGAGTAAAAGCTAGAGCCAGGCATTAACTACAAATAACATAATTACCCGACCCCTGTAAAATGAATACTTTTTTAATTATGGGCATTTTAATCTTTTTAATACATGACGTCATGGCGGCCATCTTGGATTTCAAACAAACTTAAAAAATAACATAACTTGGTCAGGACAATCCAAGGATTATTTCAGCTAAGATTGAGCTGAATGCCACTTGTTGAACTTGAGAAGAAGTTTAAAATGTAAAACTATTTTTAATATAGAATATATAGGGGGAAATTCAAAATGGCGTACAACAGAAACCGTATGTGTCACAGAAAAACTGAAAACGTCAAATTCATCAGAATGACATTCTACATCATACTAAGAATTTTTTTTGGAAAAAGATTTAAAAATGAAGATTTTCTAAAAATAGACTAACTTGACCCCCAGGCGAGCTTTTTTATTTGACCTCTGACCTTTAACTTGTAATTTTATAAAAGTTAGCCCCAAAGTTACTGTAACATAATATCATAACATGACTCTTGTTTCTTGAAAACTTTTCGAGTTATGGCCATTTTAAACTTTTGAGGTATGACGTCATGGCGGCCATATTGGGTTTTTGACCTACTTATCAATATATAACTACACCCCTTTGATATATGCTATATAATGTAAGATACATGCCATTGTCCTAACTCTTACCGTTTTGGCCCAAATGTGTGGACAAAAAAAAGTGTAGCATAATAATAATAACTAGAAATTGTTTCGGAACAATTTGACGGGCTTTTCACTATTTAGCATAAATGACCTAAAGGCTTGGTATTTCCAAACATAAAAAACTATTTTAGAACACTTGATAGGTCATTCACATTCTAGTTTTGATTAATCTGGCATCTGAGATATTACATTTCAACAAAGGAGTGGACGAAGGGCAATAACTCGTACAGCCTTGTACGAGTTATCTCCCCTCGTCCAACTAACGTTATATCTCAGATGCCGTTATATATCTGATGCCAAATTAATTCAAAATGGCGTTCCGCGTTAATGGTAAACGTTACCGAAACACCAAAAAACATGAAATCATCAGAATAACATTTTGAATCATACTTAAATTTCTTGTTTTGGAAAAAGATTAAAAAATGAAGATTTTCTAAAAATAGACTTATTTGACCCCATAGCGAACGCTTTTATTTGACCTCTGACCCTAAAACTTTTAGTGAGTAAAAGCTAGAGCCAGCCTTTAACTACAAATAACATAATTACCTGACCACTGTAAAATGAATACTTTTTTAATTATGGGCATTTTAAGCTTTTTAATAGATGACGTCATGGCGGCCATCTTGGATTTTAAATCAACTTAAAAAATAACATAACTTGGCCAGGACAATCCAAGGATTATTTCAGCTAAGATTGAGCTGAATACCACAGGTGGAACTTGAGAAGAAGTTTAAAATGTAAAACTATTTTTAATATAGAATATATAGTGGAAATTCAAAATGGCGTATACCGGAAACCGTATGTGTCACAGAAAAACTGAAAAGGTCAAATTCATCAGAATGACATTCTACATCATACTAAGAACTTTTTTTGGAAAAAGATTGAAAAATGAAGATTTTCTAAAAATGGACTAATTTAACCCCATATATAGCGAACTCTTTTATTTGACCTCGATCTCTGACCTTAAAACTTTTGGTGAGTAAAAGTTAGCGCTAGTCATTATCTACAAATAACATTATTACATGACCTTTGTAAAATGAATACTTTTAGAGTTATGGCCATTTTAAACCTTTCAATACCTGACGTCATGGCGGCCATCTTGAATTTCAAACCAACTTAAAAAATAACATAACTTGGCCAAGACATTCCAAGGATTATTTCAGCTAAGATTGAGCTGAATGCCACAGGTGGAACTTGAGAAGAAGTTTGAAATGTACACACTTTTCTATTGAAATATATAGGGGGAAATTCAAAATGGCGTACAACAGAAACCGTATGTGTCACAGAAAAACTGAAAACGTCAAATTCATTAGAATGACATTCTGCATCATATTTCGAAAGAATTTTTGAAAAAGAAGGAAAAATGAAGATTTTCTAAAAATAGACTAACTTGACCCTCAGGCGAGCTTTTTCATTTGACCTCTGACCTCAAAACAATGCATTATTAAAAGTTGGCCCCTGATTAGTCCTACAATAATATATCTTTGAAATTATTTTAACTGTTACCGTTTTGGAGCTATGGCCACTTAAGCAAAATAAGATCTGACGTCATGGCGGCCATCTTGGTTTCTTGACCTACTTGAAGATGTTGCTGTCACCCCTTCAACTCATGCCATATACAATAGGCATAACTGACTTGGCATACCTTTTACCATTTTCCCACAATTTGTGTGACAAAATAAAATGCAGAATAATAATAATAATAATAATAATAACTAGAAATTGTTTCGGAACAATTTGACGGGCTTTTCACTATTTAGCATAAATGACCTAAAGGCTTGGTATTTCCAAACATAAAAAAAAACTATTTTAGAACACTTGATAGGTCATCCACATTCTAGTTTTGATTAATCAGGCATCTGAGATATTACATTTCAACAAAGGCGTGGACGAAGGGAAATAACTCGTACAGCCTTGTACAAGTTATCTCCCCTCGTCCAACTAACGTTATATCTCAGATGCCGTTATATATCAGATGCCAAATTAATTCAAAATGGTGTTCCGCGTTAATGATAAACGTTACCGAAACACCAAAAAACATGAAAATCATCAGAATAACATTTTGAATCATACTTAAATTTTTTTTTTTTGGAAAAAGATTAAAAAATGAAGATTTTCTAAAAATAGACTTATTTGACCCCATAGCGAACGCTTTTATTTGACCTCTGACCCTAAAACTTTTGGTGAGTAAAAGCTAGAGCCAGGCATTAACTACAAATAACATAATCACCTGACCCCTGTAAAATGAATACTTTTTTAATTATGGGCATTTTAAGCTTTTTAATAGATGACGTCATGGCGGCCATCTTAGATTTCAAATCAACTTAAAAAATAACATAACTTGGCCAGGACAATCCAAGGATTATTTCAGCTAAGATTGAGCTGAATACCACAGGTGGAACTTGAGAAGAAGTTTAAAATGTAAAACTATTTTTAATATAGAATATATAGTGAAAATTCAAAATGGCGTATACCGGAAACCGTATGTGTCACAGAAAAACTGAAAACGTCAAATTTATCAGAATGACATTTTACATCATACTAAGAACTTTTTTTGGAAAAAAATTGAAAAATGAAGATTTTCTAAAAATGGACTAATTTAACCCCATAGCGAACTCTTTTATTTGACCTCTGACCTTAAAATTTTTGGTGAATAAAAGTTAGCGCTAGTCATTATCTACAAATAACATAATTACATGACCTTTGTAAAATGAATACTTTTAGAGTTATGGCCATTTTAAAACTTTTCAATACATGACGTCATGGCGGCCATCTTGAATTTCAAACCAACTTAAAAAATAACATAACTTGGCCAGGACATTCCAAGGATTATTTCAGCTAAGATTGAGCTGAATGCCACAGGTGGAACTTGAGAAGAAGTTTGAAATGTACACACTTTTCTATTGAAATATATAGGGGGAAATTCAAAATGGCGTACAACAGAAACCGTATGTGTCACAGAAAAACTGAAAACGTCAAATTCATTAGAATGACATTCTGCATCATATTTCGAAAGAATTTTTGAAAAAGAAGAAAAAATGAAGATTTTCTAAAAATAGACTAACTTGACCCTCAGGCGAGCTTTTTCATTTGACCTCTGACCTCAAAACAATGCATTATTAAAAGTTGGCCCCAGATTAGTCCTACAATAATATATCTTTGAAATTATTTTAACTGTTACCGTTTTGGAGCTATGGCCACTTAAGCAAAATGAGATATGACGTCATGGCGGCCATCTTGGTTTCTTGACCTACTTGAAGATGTTGCTGTCACCCCTTCAACTCATGCCATATACAATAGGCATAACTGACTTGGCATACCTTTTACCATTTTCCCACAATTTGTGTGACAAAATAAAATGCAGAAGAAGAAGAATAATAATAATAATAATAATAATAATAATAATAATAATAAACAGAACAGAAACAATAGGTCTTTTCACCACTTTTGGTGAAAAGCCCTAATAATAAGAAACAGAACAAAAACAATAGGTCTTTTCACCACTTAGGTGAAAAGCCCTAATAATAAACAGAACAGAAACAATAGGTCTTTTCACCACTTTTGGTGAAAAGCCCTAATAATAAGAAACAGAACAAAAACAATAGGTCTTTTCACCACTTAGGTGAAAAGCCCTAATAATAATAATAATAATAATAATAATAAACAGAACAGAAACAATAGGTCTTTTCACCACTTTTGGTGAAAAGCCCTAATAAACATAACAGAAACAATAGGTCTTTTCACCACTTAGGTGAAAAGCCCTAATAAACAGAACAGAAACAATAGGTCTTTTCACCACTTTTGGTGAAAAGCCCTAATAATAATAATAAACAGAACAGAAACAATAGGTCTTTTCACCACTTAGGTGAAAAGCCCTAATAATAATAATAAACAGAACAGAAACAATAGGTCTTTTCACCACTTTTGGTGAAAAGCCCTAATAAGTATTTATATAATAATCCGAATTTTTATGTTAATGACCGTAGCGCCTAAACAACAACTGTTCTGAATACATAATGACAAAATTAGATGATCTGACCACACGGGTACATTGTACGATGTTTACTTGCCGAAATATACGCATTTTAATTTCAATCCAAACCGCCTCACAGCTTCAGGTCGCCATCTTTGCTCAAATCAAAGCATCTGTGCGTTTGAAAGAGTCAGTACTGCAAAGCTTCTAAACAATCTTGTGATGCAAATTTTAAGATTATAATAGAAACGAAATATGGATTTTAAAATGATTTGATTTCAATTACTTGTACTTTAGGTTAGCGAATCGTAGCAACTATTTACAACGAATATTTAATGTCGCACTAAATACTGATCACAATATTTTTATTTTGTCATTTTTTATTCCTTTCATTTCATTTCATTATGAGTGTAATTTAGATTTCCCAATAAATTCGCGGGAAATGAATTTGATGACGTAACCGGAAGCTCACATGCTATTAGAACGTGACCCGGAAAACATGACGATAATAAAAACAGAAGTTCTTGAACATTACCGGATAATTTTCACATTTTTTTGAGACACCAATGTGCTAAAATACAACGGAAAGTAACACTGATTATGTTCATAGCTATCGTATCAAGTAAAACGAACAGTTATTGCGAAAATAGCAGTATTTGCTTCACCCAGAGTCTCTGCTTCACCTAGGCTAGACCTACTTTCGTTTTCCAGTTTACAGTTATGGTCATATTAAATAATTCATCTTCTCAACCATAGTCGATCTTATCCGCGAGATTTTTCTATTTAGAATATTTGTACTTCTCATGTACAGTGCTTCTTTGTTTAAAATTGACTGGTCTGCAGGTCTGATCTGACTCCCTCAGCTGACCCTGATTATGACCATAGGGCCATCTCATAATAAATGTATCAACGGCAGACTCGTCTGGATTACTACAACTTTTACCTTTTAAATACTTTAATATATAAATACTTATTACCGGTTAGCTTGTAAATAATAATAATAATGATAAAAAAAATCATAATTGTAACGCAGTACTCCCAGTATTAACCACGGACTATCAACTATCAGAAAAATTGATTGTTCCAGATTGAGATTGCTAAGAATTTCAGAAAATGCCTTTCTTCAAAAACATTATACCATCTGTTTTTTCACTATTTGAATAGTTCGCGTTTGCAATAAATATATTGAAGGAAAATGCTACTTAGAACTATTACCATTAACAATATTTACACATATCGCGCATATAAGGGTACCTTTAACTGATACAATCAACACTAGCTGATATAAGGAAACACATGCGAGGACAGCGAACGTCCTGTTGTTCAGTTGTTATTATATGGATACACATGTAACAGTGAAATAACAATGATCTGAGATATCGGTAGAGAATGTAAGATTACTGGGTGTAAGTTACTACTGAAATAAATGTACATAAGTGTATAAGTGGTATTGATATTATTTCCCAGTATGCAATCAAAATGTACTTCCCGGATGTCTTGTTAAATGTTTTAAAGTTAGGTACCTAAGACTTATTCCTGTCGTGTGTTATTCAGTAAGTGTCCAGATCGAGAGGATGTGTGTGGGCGTGTACCTAATAAAGGGACATGTTGATAGTTTACCAATGTGACATATACCAGTGGTTTTACATGTTTCGCTGATGTGTGGTACGATCATACTGCCTACACAATAATTTTGTCTACTATATATATATGTTTTACTTGATAATATATATTTTGTATTAATTTTTCTAAACCTGTGTCGTCTTTATAGTTTGTATAATTTAAGTCTATTAAATTGTTCGTCACGCAGATAAAGAAAGTATCCTACCATCACCCCATATGGAATGGTACCAAACCACAGTAAGGGTATATTTATATGTGGAGTGGTACCAAACCACAGTAAGGGTATAGTTATATGTGGAGTGGTACCAAACCACAGTAAGGGTATATTTATATGTGGAGTGGTACCAAATCCACAGTAAGGGTATATTTATATGTGGAGTGGTACCAAATCCACAGTAAGGGTATATTTATATGTGGAGTGGTACCAAATCCACAATAAGGGTATAGTTATATGTGGACTGATACCAAATCCACATTAAGTAAACATAAGATGGCGGTAGTACGTCACCAGAACCTATAGTTTTAGTTTCATTTTTGTGCTAATACATAAACATCTTTGTAAAAGACTGATATTCGTGTTCTGTTTTCTTACATCGTACAGTGTGTTGACAGACTGACACGATACTGTGCTCTTTTAACATGACGACGAAAATAGGATATCTCATTATTTCCCTTTTATCCTTAATGTGTAATAAAAACTGGGTTAATTTTCCGTTATCACATTCAATAATAAACACACAAAATTACGTAATGTTTTTTAAAATATATATGGTAATTCAATATAAAATTGTTTGGAAGAAATGTAGCTCGAATAAGATTTTCTTGTAATAATAATAATAATAATAATAAACAGAACAGAAAAAATAGGTCTTTTCACCACTAAGGTGAAAAGCCCTAATTAAAAACGAATATATATTTTATATGTAGATGACTGCCACCGACCTAATTGTCTGATTGTCTCACTGGATACGCCTTTCATTGCTAGTGTTGTCGCAGCACCGATTCTAAACGAGTGTGATTTAAATTTTGCTTGTGGCAAGCCTAACGAGACAACACATTTTTTCAAAACAGCACAAAATTGATATCTATTTAACGGTATACCGTTCGGATGTAAAAATAAGTATCCGGGACGGGAATTTCGCGCTTGAAGAAATGCATGCATGTTATTTACTGGACAAACGACATTGCCACGGATACGTGGAATTACCACAGTAAACGATTTAGCCAACTGGTCCGTCTTAGATTGTCTTAATACAACAATTATCTCTGTACCACTTTTGTTTAATATTTGAATGTCCGCCATTGACAAAGGTCTATGCTAAGCAAAATATTGCTCTAAATAAGAGTAATTCATATTCATCGTAACAAATGTGTGCTAGTTTACCATGAATCAGTGAGAGTATATCGTACGTGATGGGGGCCCTAGTGTCTACCGAAACTTTCAATCTTCTAAGACCTTCGACGGCTTTCCGTACAATAAAACATGATGTTGGATCTTGCCAGTTATGTAGCTGATGTACATAACTAATTGCCGACAAATACGAGCTTACCGTAGAGGGGGCAGAGCCATTCTGGGAATGGTGACAGATAAACAACAAAACATGTTCAATAGGGGCAGGCCATAAATCATACAGTTTGAGAGTGTTTCTTATCCTATGAAAACTATTCAATGCACATGAATAAAGCGACTTTGTATTCTCGGACATACTGGCTGCTAAAAGTTGTCCAAGCTGAGGCTGAAAATCGACCAAAGCCATTCTGGGATCTCCTCTGGCTCCGGATGTGCCTGTGGAGCCAAGTCTCTGAATTTGCTCAACTGTAAACGGGATAAACTGTCGGTTAAAACACTAACACTACCTGGTATATGCTCTGCCTTAAACAAAATGTTCATCTTCAAACAACGAACTACAAATGTTCTGAGCAAAGCCAAGACAGTAACATATTTGGTTGTCATGGAGTTAAGAATGGCCACAACAGATTGATTATCACATCGGAATAGGACTTTTTTGTTTGTTAGTCTATCGCCCCAGATGTAGACTGCCACTAAAATTGGAAAGAACTCCAGTACTGTTATATCATCAGTATATCTTGCTTGGAACCAGGATTCGGGCCATCGCCCTTCAAAATATGCCCCAAAATCCATTACCTTTCCTGGCCGAGCTATCAGTAAATAACTGTAAATCTGAATTGCTGACCCAAAATTGATCACTAAATACAGACACGCCGTTAAAGGAATGAACAAATTTAACTAGTAATTTCAGGTCTTCACGTAATGTTGGCGTTATTCTTATATGGTGATATGGTTTGGTTGTGCCCATGGTGGCATTAATTAGGCGTCTACAAAACGTCCGTGCAGGTAGGATAGCCCTACAAGCAAAATTTAATGCTCCTAAAAGGGATTGCATCTGTTTTAAAGTAGTGCTTTCTTTACTTAGCAATAAATTGATTTTCTGTGTTATATCTTGCACCTTTTCCATAGGAACACGGATGCACATATTTATTGTACCAATCTCTAAACCAAGAAAACACAAAACAGTACAAGGACCTTCTGTTTTCTCTGGCGCGATAGGAACACCTACCTCGCTACACAATTCCATAAATTTTTCTAAGGCAAGAGCGCAATGTTTTGAATTTTTTTACACCCCCAAACAAAAAAGCATCCAAATAGTGCAATAATTGCATTTATCAATTCATATAGGAACGACAACATATTCCCTCCCTCCCACCCAATTTACCAGATGGGTTACAGTAGTATAGTTTTGCTATGAACTTTAAATTTTGTTAACTGGTACCAACCTTCTGCCCAGAGTTCTCTACATTACAGACTTCAACATACCACAGAGGGGCCTAGATGACCACAACCAGTACCGGAGTCTCAGATTGACCTGGGTTTGACTTTTCTACACACAAGGAATAAAACATGTAAATCCAATTGTTCCTTAGATGAACAAGCGTTCTTCAGGCATTTCCATGAATTATCTTCCACTGAATTACCTGATAATAAAATGGTAACTAATTTTTTAGATACATATTTTGATGGTGATATTGCAGGTTCTGTGTATCAAGAATTAGACTGTGACTTTACTGAAGGAGAAATTTTAAATTCTATTAATAATCTGCATAGTTCCAAAGCTTGTGGTAGGGACTAACTCATTAATGAATATGTCCTTAAAGGTAAGGATGTACTTATACCGTGTTTAGTCGAATTATTTAATAATATTTTTAAGTCTGGAAAGTATCCAAAATCTTGGCCTGTTGGCAATATAGTTCCGGTCTTTAAAAAAGGCGACAGGAATGATACAAATAAATATTGAGGCATCACATTAATTAGTTGCTTAGGTAACCTTTTTACATCAATTTTAAATAAACGCCTTATAGATTTTGATATGATATATTCGATGATTAGTGACGCTCAGTTTGGCTTTAAGAGAAATATGTCAACAGTTGATGCTATATTTGCTCTTCAGACGGTAATCAGTAAGACGCTTAGAAACAAAAAGAAATTATATTATTGTTTTATAGATTATAAAAAAGCATTTGATTTTGTAAACAGGCAAAATTTATGGTTTAAACTCATCAAAGAAGGCGTGACTGGGAAAATGTTGAATATTATACGGTCTTTGTACAATGATGTGAAATGTTGTGTGAAATATAATAACATCACGACAGAATTTTTCAGTTGTAAAAATGGATTATTTCAAGGGGAAGTTTGTCTCCGATTATGTTTTCCTTATATGTAAATGACTGTGAAATGAATTTTTTAACTAATGAATGCCCTTCTATCGAATTACAAACATTAAACCTATTTTTATTAATGTATGCTGATGATATGGTATTGTTAGCTGAAACACCCGAGGGCTTGCAACAAATGTTAGATGCATTGCTTCACGTCTTCGATACATATGTGTCCAGTATTTTAAACTATGGTTGCGAAGTATGGGGAATGCACAAAGCACCCGATATAGAAAAATTACACTTGAAATTCTGTAAAAAATTATTAGGAGTCAAGAAGTGTACACCAGATTGTATGATATATAATGAATTAGGAAGAATACCAATTAGTAATATTCGCAAGTTGAGAATTATCAAATATTGGTTTAAATTTAAAAAAATCAGACAATTGTATATTACAAGCCCGTTATCAAGAAACGTTATATAATGAGGGTGGGTTATGTGAATACGTCAGAAATGAATTATTCCGAATGGGATTAGGATATATGTGGTATCAGGACAGTATGAGTGATAGAGATTTCGATATTGTTAAATTTAAGATACATGATATATTTCAACAAGAGTGCAGAGAATCTTCTTCGAAGTGTGCATTGTATATGCATTTGAGTGATAATTTTTGTTTACAAAAATATTTAGCAATGCCTATAGATTCAAAACATTTAAAAGAAATAATTAAAATAAGGATGTCATCACATAAGTTAAAAGTAGAGGTTGGACGCTATAATAATATATCACGTAACCTTAGAAAATGTAATGTTTGTAATAATGGAGATATAGAAGATGAGTTTCATTCTATAATCAAATGTCAATGCTTTAAAAAGTTGAGAAGTAAGTTCATAAAAAAATATTATTTTACTAGACCAAACATGGTATAAATTTATAAAACTATAGTGCACTGATAACATAAAAGATATGGCCAATTTGGCGAAATTCATTTCCTTAAGTAATAAGAAACGAGACCACCTGTTACAATGTTAGGCTGAATATTGAATAGTGTTGTATATATTTTCGAAATCACTTAGTATTGAGCAATTTGCTAATATATATGTAATTAATATATAAATGTCTAGAATATATAACTACAACATGTTTGTAATCCCCTATGTACTTCTGTAATTTCCATGGCAGAATTTGTAATTTGTGAAAACAATGTACTTAATTATTGAAGTGTGAGAGATATTCCTCTACACTATTCTAGATGTAACCGACCGGTGTTGATGTGTGTGGATCAGTGTGAGTGTGTGGGTATAGGTGTGTATGTGCTGTAGTGTACATGTGTGGATTGATGTGTGTGTGTGTGAGTTTGTATGTGGATCAGTGTGAGTGGGTGGGTATGTGTGGATCAGTGTGGGTGTGTGAGTATTTGTGGATCAGTGTGAGTGGGTGGGTATATATGTGTGGATCAGTGTGAGTGGGTGGGTATGTGTGGATCAGTGTGGGTGTGTGAGTATTTGTGAGGACTGTGAGGACTTGTTGTACATGTAATTTATTATATATACTGATAAACCATGTGGTTTAAAGTAATAAAGAACTTGAACTTGACTTTTCTACACACATGTATACCTGGTGTGCTTTGATATGTGAAGGATGACATAAACTTTCACGAGCCTTGAGTTATGGGCTTGGACAGCTTTTAACCATGATGTGGCGTGACTTATAATTACATAAATTCTGCAGGTAACAAGTTTACAATTTGACAGTGTTATTTGTGGTTCACGGAACATTTGCACATTTACAGACTGGATGGGTAACTCTTCATCTACGAAACGGATATTGAATTTGATGGACCATGTGTATATGATGTATGTCGTGCATGCAAGTAATGGAACTGATGGGGGACATGATAGGTCTAGGTTAGGTCTCATCCATGATTTACCATGGGGGGACAGGAATTTCAGTCCACTCCCGAGAAACCAGGTGGGGCGCCCTAGCTACTTCACTGGTGTTAATTACCACCGGGGAGTTTTTTGTCCACTATGGAAAGGTTATATGTTATATAATTTACCCTAGGGACAGGAAATAGATACATACAATTTATATACATGTTATGGAGACAATGAAAAAATTACGGTATAAATTATTCTGGGTTGTACGATTGCTCCCACTCAAAAGCTACTTTGGGGGGATGAGGCCAACCCGTGCTACCTGGGTGGCGCTGATGTGCCATATATGTATTGGAGAATACAGGCGGTCAGTTTTTGAATTCTTAGGATCCTGCCAGACATCGCTATGGCCAATTTATGTAAATTTATGGATATCCTAATTGGGTAAGTGTAAAGGCGCTAGTCATAGATCAATTTAGTTCATTAATAAATAATAGTTTATCAGATTGAATATCTTATTGTCTTGTTTTAATTCACCGTTATATAGGCGCTTACGTACGGTTTGTTCTAAAACTGTGGAAAACTTCTCAAAAATAGAACAGGAGATAGAGCAACCCATGGGTAAACATTTGTCAAAAAAATACATGTCATCGAGGATAAAACCTAACAGATCGAAATCACTTGGCCATACCGGAATTAACCGGAATGCGGATTTGATATCTGCCTTTGCCAATAAAGCCCCCTTTCCAAGTCTTTGTACCATTTGAACTGCTTTATCGAATTTTGTGTACGACACTGAACATAGTTTAGGATCAATAAAGTCATTAACAGATGTATTAGTAGGGTAGGACAAATGATGAATAAGCCTAAATTGTCCCGTATTCTTCTTGGGTAGTAAGCCCAGGGGTGAAATTCTCAAGTTAGGCGAAGGCTGCGTTTTGAATGGACCTGATATTCTACCTAGCTCAATCTCCTTCATAATTTTTTCCCTAGCAATATGGTCATTCTCGCGTACAGAGGTTATTTGCTTAAGTTGTTTCTCGGGGACCTGTATAATGTATCGGGAAACCGCGTTTAAAACCATTAACCAACTCGGTGACTAAAACTCTATTTGGATGATCTTTCAGTAAGACTTCTAAAATATCAGTTTTATTGGTGTTGAGCCTAAGCTGGTTTTTTCCCTTTCCGTTATTTCCCTGGCTTCCCAACTGTTGTGAGGCTGAGGCGTCTTGTTTGGCACGAAAAGAACTACAATTCATTTGTGAATGAGGCCCGTTACATTTTTACAAACATGTTTGAAACGGCATGGGTTGAATTTACATCTATTGTCGTTGTACGCATTACACACGCCTTGTTTGTAAGTCTGTGTATTGTAACCCGTAGCGAAACTAGCATTTGAACCATTTGTATTACTTGGTACCGGCATCAACCTGAATTTAGTTTGGCCCATGCTTGAGGACAGATTGCTTGACGTAGTCTAAACTGCTCGTCATAGATACGCCAGCCTGCCCCTGGCATCTACTGGCTTCGTCCCTAATAACAGTCATGTACTGTATCAGCTCTAGAGTCTTTTCGGGGTATTTCCGCACGCTATCCTACAGCACTCTTGGTCTTGATTCTATAACCCCATGATCATTGACAAACAAATTACTCCCAGCATAAAAATCATGAAGCTCTGTGCTACCCTTGAGTAACAATGCCAAATTAATGTACTGATTAGCCCATATTTTTTGTCGAAGCTGAATGGACACATGAGCAGCAACATCATCGTCTACGCAACTGATCAAATCAGATACAGAGGAATCCTGACCTAACAA
The DNA here is from genome assembly GCF_902652985.1 of Pecten maximus. Classification (NCBI taxonomy): domain Eukaryota; kingdom Metazoa; phylum Mollusca; class Bivalvia; order Pectinida; family Pectinidae; genus Pecten; species Pecten maximus. The sequence continues at coordinate 25,146,347 of NC_047022.1, read as the reverse complement.
ACTATCCGTCACTCCTCCACCAAGTGTTACGTTAGGCATAGCAGTAAGGCCAGACTGCGAGACCTCCCCGCTAACGTTCTGATTAATAGCCATTCCCCAGACATCAGATAAATTAACATTACCATTATCAACGGGCGTTTACTGATCCTGGGCCTGGGCATGTCGTTCCTGTGTCTGATCTCCCCCAGCGTCCACTTGGTCGACATACGTAACATCGGACGAAGTAGTAGGCCTACTTTCAGTAGTATCCCCCGACTCAGTCGTAGCCGCATCACATGAATCAGCCAATCTGCTCGGTTTCCTCCTCTTCCTCTGACCTGCCGCCCTCGATGGAGTTCCAGCAGGCCTCTTCCCCGGTAACACTTTCTTGTAAACTGGCATAATCTTTCAAAAACTTGAATAATTATTTCCAAAATTCACAAAATTCTCAAGATGGTGGCTGAACTTGCCGATGACTATTGCTGCAAGAACGCTAGCTACTGCATTCACCGTGACGTCAGCAGATGACGTCACTGATGACCTCAGACATGGTGTCACAGAAACAATTAATTAACTCATTATCGCTTTTTAATTAAGATTAAATTGATTAAGAAGATTGTTCCAAACTACTTAAATATTTATGTTGATTATTCACCTATAAATAGGACTGATAATGAATGTATCGTTGTTGTTTTTATAATTAAGCAGTATCTATACAGAATGAGGTGTTTTCACAAATCAATACATGTCAACTCTTTAACACAATAAAGGACACTTATAATAAAGTTCAACAATATAATGCTTCTGGTAAGGGTGAATGACAAGGACAAGTTTTAAGTAGAATGGAAAGAAAAATAGTTAATGTATGAGTTGGATATTTGGTGTGAATTGCCAGGTATATTTAAACTATTACTTTTACAACTATAGTTGATATCATTTTTACACTTCACAAGAAACACATTTTGTACTTACTCCCAGCCCTTGACAAAGCCAGACATACTGGTCTACTCCCCACCTTTACTATTACTAGTATTTGTCTTTTTTCCCACTATCTTTCCTAACCTCTTCTATCTTTCACACTTAATTATAATTGATGTATTTTGAATATCATTTTGATATACAGTAGGCAATTCATTAGTTCATATGTTCTGATACTGTGCCCTCAAGCAGATGTGAATGATGTTTGGCTGTGAAAGGTTGTGGGTCATAGTATGTACAGTGTAGGTATGCCGGGTAATAAAAAATGCTGATGCATATTTTGATGAATACGCAATGACATCATGTTGTTTTTATGTCAAGATTCAGTTTGTAATGAAAAACAGTGTTAATGAGGCTGATGATGAGGGTGAGGATGTTACAATAAGGTATCTAACAGTATATATCAGGATAGTACATTCACATGATGATGATGATGAGATTGCTGGTTGTACATGTGAGAATGAGATGCTACATTAGAATTTGGCAACATTTGTGTCGATATATCTTGTAGATGAAAAAGAAAATAAAGAATAAATTATGTACATGTACAAGTAATAATTCTCTGGTCAGCTGATGTCTTATTCAATTAAAAACTTTGCTTGATGAATTAGATTCATAGTGTTTGTAACAAAATGCTTAAAACAAAGAATTTGACTTTTGAAGCTAGAGCCTTTGACAGTTTCCAGTTACACAGTAGATCTGTACCTTTTAGAACACTTCCTGAAAACTGGAAAAATGGTAATAAATGCTCAAGTTTTCAAGTTTTCACATGAAAACAAACTATGGACAGACAAGAAAACAACTGCTGAACCATAACAATGTTTTTTTTTCACACTTGGTACATTAATCATGCCCAAGCATATTGTATGTGATGCAATCCTTATATTCTAATATCTTGACAACAGAGTGAAAAAGTACAAATTAGATCCAAGCTATTATTGGAATTGAAATATTTTTATGAAATTCAAGTTGAATATCTAGATAACCTCACAAGTAAATGGTTCAACTGACCACTCACAACAGTCATAACAATCTGCCAACAGATTTACATTTCAATCTTGACAGAAAAATAAAAGTGTCTTGAACAAATCAAACATAAAAACTGCCAGGGGAAAACTGAGAATTAACAGAACACCACAGAAATTAACTCAGATAAGATACACCATTAAATGATACAACACCACAGAAATTATACACAAGTGCATGTATTTGGGATCCTTTCTGTAATATTGTTTTTAAAACATCCACTTCACTAATAAGTATTTTTATCAAGTTATCTATAGGTTTCAGAATCAAGGTAGTAGCTACATGTGAAATAATGTAAAATTCAAATACATATATAACTCAATGATGCAATGTCTTATGTTTAAGAGTATATTTTTTTAAATTCTTACAAACATCCACTAGCGGATCCAATCACTAAATTATTGCCCCCCCCCCCCCCCCCCCCCCCCCCCCCCCCTTCGAAAATTCTTGGATCCGCGCCTGATCCCGAATGATTGCAAACTTGTTATATTCATTTTCCACCGTGGGCTTTGCCCCCTGGACCCCCCCCCCCCTACCAAGGCGCGCTGTTCTGGACCCGCTGGGGGCCCTGGCGACCCCCAGACCCCTCGCCAAGACAAATTCGGCACGCGCCTGGGGCGCTCGCATTATCACTAAATTGCTGGAACACCCTCCCCCCCCCCCCCCCTCCCTTTTCGAAATCCTGGATCCGCGCCTGACGACATCATACTCGTGACACTTAAAATAACAGTATTAAATCAGTCTGTTATTAATTTGCACTCTCGGTGAGTCAATTTTGGATTAGTCAACTTACATTTCTTAATTTAAACAAATCAATTTAATGTAAAAAAAGACCTTTTCATCCTAACGGGTTCCCATGCCATTTGCCCACCATACATCTTGCAAACATATCGACTATAACAACATTAAAACCACTGTTCATTGCTTAAATGAAGGTACATGTACATGTATGTAGTACAAATAGCGAGATATTACGAGTACAAAATCATAAGAACAGAATACAAGTATATGCTTTCCAACATTTTTTTCCTCTTGGAGAATTTTTAAGCCAATAGTTTACTGAATTGTACATCGATTCTGATGCGTTCTAGATTTAAACGAATTAATGCAAACCAGTTACTATCATCATCATACGCAGATACCCGCATCATCGCGATTTGGACATTCTCAGTCACCATCATCATGCCAAAACTTACGATGTTAATATCAGCTTAAATTACACCAATTATTGGTAACTCATCGCTTCAGATTACATTGATATTGAACCAACTATCGATACGCTTACTCAGAATGCCATATAAAGCTGACAAACATTGATAATTCACATCAGGTGATACTCATCGTTTCCGCCCTGCGCCACATTGGATGTGGGTAACTACAGTTACCACCCGCATCAGGTTACCCCCCGTGACTTTGGGAGAGAACTGGCGTATCCGGAAAAAAAATCACGTGGTCGGGCAGGTGACCCCATGCCGTTTCATGACCCATCGTGAAATCGAACTCCGGTCGCCAAGTAAAAGACAAGTGTGTTGGCTCTGTGCCACCCGACCACTCCATTTTATGTTTCTGGTCATAGTCTATAAATACTACAAAGTGCACCTAGGGACCCATAGTTAGGGAATAAGAGCTTCCCTACTTGGATAATTGGGAGTGCATCTCACATATGTATTTAGTCAGATATCGCCCCGATACGTGACGTCTTTTCAATGTGACTCATGAAGTAATTAAATTGTTAGTGGCAATATATTTACCGCCAAACCTTAATAAGAAACCACATTCTATTTAAGGAAATAAACAACGGTTTTAACAGCTTCCCATGATACATCCCTTGAATGTACACACTGTCAAGGTTACCAGCCGACTTATTATAGGTAGTGTAGCTCTCATTGTCATTTAAGTGTTTGAAAAAAAAAATAAATAAAAAAAAAAAAAAAATAAATAAAAATACATGTCAATGGTCGTAGTTCATTTTTTTAGAAAAACTATCTGTGGTACATTTGTATGTGGAATAATTCAAATATTTAGAATAAAAGAAAATCGTACAAAATGCAAACGTAACGATTGATATGGTGAATAGAATGTAACTGTCATATCTAAAATGCAAGGATTGCACAAAAAACGCAATTATAGATATATTTCAATAGAAGTGATATACAGCAAAGCCAAAATGAATTAAACAGCTCGTCAGACATGCGAAAGGACGAAAGTCTGGATATCTAGAAAATAACTCGTACTAGAAAAAGTCTGGACGGCGAGGTAAAAGGATTCAATGTCCGTCAACTATCCTATAATCTTTAAGCTACTATTCACCCGAATTAAATTTACCCACTCTAGTGTTAACAAAGATAACAAGCTATATATTGGTACTATTACGTGTAAAATATTATACAAGAGAGAATATATCTCTACGTTTCTAGTACTAAAACTTGTAAAATAGTCTCTAAGAGGGAATATATATCCTCATTTTTAGTACTATTACGTGTAAGATAGTCTGTAATATATAATATATCACCACATTTCTAGTACTATAACGTGTAAGATAATCTGTAATATATAATATATCACCTCATTTCTAGTACTATAACGTGTAAGATAATCTGTAATATATAATATATCACCACATTTCTAGTACTATAACGTGTAAGATAATCTGTAATATATAATATATCACCTCATTTCTAGTACTATTACGTGTAAGATAGTCTGTAATATATAATATATCACCACATTTCTAGTACTATAACGTGTAAGATAGTCTGTAATATATAATATATCACCACATTTCTAGTACTATAACGTGTAAGATAATCTGTAATATATAATATATCACCTCATTTCTAGTACTATTACGTGTAAGATAGTCTGTAATATATAATATATCACCACATTTCTAGTACTATAACGTGTAAGATAGTCTGTAAGAGAACATTTATCTCCATATTTCTAGTACTATAACTTCTAAGATAATCTGTAATATATAATATATCACCACATTTCTAGTACTATAACGTGTAAGCTAATCTGTAATATATAATATATCACCTCATTTCTAGTAATATAACGTGTAAGATAGTCTGTAATATATAATATATCACCTCATTTCTAGTAATATAACGTGTAAGATAATCTGTAATATATAATATATCACCACATTTCTAGTACTATTACGTGTAAGATAGTCTGTAATATATAATATATCACCACATTTCTAGTACTATTACGTGTAAGATAGTCTGTAATATATAATATATCACCACATTTCTAGTACTATTACGTGTAAGATAATCTGTAATATATAATATATCACCTCATTTCTAGTACTATAACGTGTAAGATAGTCTGTAATATATAATATATCACCACATTTCTAGTACTATTACGTGTAAGATAGTCTGTAATATATAATATATCACCACATTTCTAGTACTATAACGTGTAAGATAGTCTGTGATATATAATATATCACCACATTTCTAGTACTATTACGTGTAAGATAGTCTGTAATATATAATATATCACCACATTTCTAGTACTATAACGTGTAAGATAATCTGTAATATATAATATATCACCTCATTTCTAGTACTATAACGTGTAAGCTAATCTGTAATATATAATATATCACCTCATTTCTAGTACTATTACGTGTAAGATAATCTGTAATATATAATATATCACCACATTTCTATTACTATTACGTGTAAGATAATCTGTAATATATAATATATCACCTCATTTCTAGTACTATAACGTGTAAGATAGTCTGTAATATATAATATATCACCACATTTCTAGTACTATTACGTGTAAGATAGTCTGTAATATATAATATATCACCACATTTCTAGTACTATAACGTGTAAGATAATCTGTAATATATAATATATCACCTCATTTCTAGTACTATAACGTGTAAGCTAATCTGTAATATATAATATATCACCTCATTTCTAGTACTATTACGTGTAAGATAATCTGTAATATATAATATATCACCACATTTCTAGTACTATAACGTGTAAGATAGTCTGTAATATATAATATATCACCACATTTCTAGTACTATAACGTGTAAGATAGTCTGTAATATATAATATATCACCACATTTCTAGTACTATTACGTGTAAGATAGTCTGTAAAAGATAATGTATCTCCACATTTCTAGTACTGTAACGTGTAAAAGTGTGTGTTAAAGACAATTTATCTCCAAGTTTCTAGGTCTTAACTTCTAACATAGTCTGTGAGATATTATTTTTCACCACATTTCTAATACTATTTTGTATATAAAAGTCTATATGAAATAAAACATCTCTACATTTCTGGTACTTTAATTTTTAATATAGTTTGTAAGAGGGAATATGTTTCCACATTCTGGTAATGTAATGTGTAAAATAGTCCGTAAGAGATAACATTTCTCAACCTTTCTGGTAATATAATGTGTAAAATAGTCTGTCAGACATAATATATCTTCACATTTCTGATACCTACGTGTAAAATAGTCTGTACGGCGGATTATCTCTCCTCATCTCTAGTACTTTAACTTGTAAAATAGTCTGTAAGAAAGAATATATATCTACATTTCTGGTTCCATAACTTGCAAAATAGTCTGTAAGAAAGAATATATGCCAATATATCTGGTACTAAAACGTGTAGAGGGAATATTTCTCCACATCTCTGGTACTATAATGTGTAAAATAACTTCAAAAGGTTTCACTTATCGCCATAACTTGGCATTGAACGTAACGTGTAAGATATTTTGTGAGATGATATATTGACACATTTCTAATACTGTCAAGTGTCAAATATTATTGCATTTTTCAAAAGGCTTTCTTTTAGCACATTTCTGATATCGTGTGAGCTATATTGTATGAGGGTATGTATTCGTATAACTTTCGCGTGTAAAATATTTTGTAAGGGGGTGTCTATCGGTACAATTCCGGTACTATGGCGTGTCAGCTATATTACAAGAGGGTATCTATTGACATAATATAGGTCCTACCACGTATAAGATATTTTGTAAGAGGGTGTCTATCGGTACAATTCTGTGTTTCTATCAACATTTTGCTAAACATCATTAGCTAAATGATTCCATACTCAATGTAATGTACGCCCATTATCATCGGTCTTATCCGTTGTTAGACAAGAGGGTGGACCCCATCCTAAGGGTCAGTATTAAACGGTTATTGTATAAATACTGCTTAACACTCAAAGTCCACTCATCGACAGGCTAACACGAACATCATGAACTCCGTCTGTTTAGTATTGCTTCTTGTACCTGCAGCAGGTAAGTTTATTTACTAATAATATCGATTTGTTTCAAGTAACTTTACTTACAAGCCCAATCAGCGTAATATCAACCATCACTTTGGACATATTCTATTAAGATGATAAGTAAACAATATCTCATTTGAATATTCTTATCACTTTCAAATTAAACGGCCAATATATATGTATTTTGTTCGTGGTCTTTGAGGTTATTGACATAGGCTGTCAATATAACAACTGAGTGGACACTAATTTAAGTTATTAGGATACATTATAAATTTATTAATATACCGGTATATAGTATATACCGAATAACGGATGAAGGCATACATTTCAAAAATTATCCAAGGGATACAATTAGGAAAATCGAAATAGGTTTAGAAGATATATATATTGAAATGGAGCTGCGCCAACCAGATAAAAAAAAAATAGTTATCAAAGTTGGGAAAAGTTTCAGCTTCAATTTGGAGTGTAAATGTATATTCCGTGTCAGTGCTACTTCTCGTAGTGTTCTGATTATTCTATTAAACACACAATGTCGTTATCATTTTGTATGAAACATGCATAATCAAGAAAAAATACAAGGCGCACAGAATGAGTAAACTAATTCATTAACTACGTATACAAACGTATAGAGTCCAGTAATCATTAGCAGGGTAATATTTACGGAAATATTTCAACTGCATCAGATGTAGACATTCTTGAAATGCAGGGTTAACAGAATAACTAAAAAGAGATTATGATATTTGATGCTAAACATCCAAGGTTTCTTTTTAAATATCATTTCAATTTAATCTTTTTTTTTCTTTATCATTTTCTGTCATTTTAATTAATATTTTTTAATCACTATTTAAGAGTTTTGATTTGAATTCTTATTCTAATTTTTCTGGCATTATGCGTATGAATATAATATAGTCTTACTAAATGTTATGTGAAAATAATTCATAAAACTAAAAAAAGGGGATTTAATGTGATGAAAGTATTCCGGATAGGAATGTTAACTGATTGACATGAGTCAAAAGTATTAAGATAGGTAAGACATTGTAATATTGTGCATTTGTCTATCTAATTATAGATACAATAAATCATATTCGCTTAGTGTTGTAAGCCCGAATACTAAAGATGTGATTTCCCTGCCATAACTGTGTCTGACATAGATACAGTAAATGTTTGTACATTTAAGTCAAGAATTTTATTCTGTAACACATTCAAGGCCTGACTTATTCTGTGTGGAACTGAAGCACTGGTCTGAGATAGTTCAGTAACATATTAAATGTATACTTTGCCGAAGAGAATGATATCTTATCTCTTTGACCCACGCCTATCCTCAAGGCAGACGTTATAGATCATGAACAGTGTTCGCGTAAGGACTTTAGATAAGGGCGTTTAACGAAATTCCTTCATAACTAATTACCTAACGACCAGTGTGGATATATTAGGAGGTGGACTATGATACGGTAGACTCCTGAAGTCAGACCTTAAACTGGTGTTGTGTACTTAATAGCTTTGTCATAAACACTATCTTTGTCTTAGACATCAGTTTAGTTATCCGACAAGGTTTTGTTGTTGCATAAAGATTCTTAACACACATGTGACATGTTTATTGACTTCAATGCATTTTCATAAGACATGCACCGTTTTACCTTTCAGAAAGAATACAATGTCTATTGATAAATCCGTGTTTCAAAATGATTTTATTACATCGCATTTTCATATCTTCTGTGCTCTTTTATTTAAAATGTAGTTATATTTTCTGAATAGGTGCTTTATATGACCGAAATAAATTTAAAAAAGATAGTCGGCTCAAAAAATGATTGATGAATTCTTAGATGACTAAACTATGGATAGGTTCACTGTAATACTAGGTACATGTATATTTAGAGATGTGATATTTATTACGAGAATCTACATTAGAAAAAATGTCAATATACTTGCAGGCAAAAACTACATGCTTTAAAATATAGATAATCTTTAAAAAAAAACACACACTTGTTTTATATATTTTCCAATTGTTTCCTTAGAAATCGAAATACGTTTTTCACATGCTTGTTTAATTGTAATTATGTGAGAAAATAAGAAAACATGGGGTTGTTCCGTAGACAGGGATATATATCAATCCTTTGGTAGGAGTTTGGCTGGCCAACACAAGACTTCTCAGATATCCTTCTCCATGGAACGGCCAATGTACGATTCTCTTGTTTATTAGAATTACATTTTCTCACTCTTGTATATGATATTTTGTGTCTCTTCTCCCCAGTCCTGTGTTACAACTGTAATGGACGGAGCGATGGAAACTATGAGATTGGCTGTCGGTCATACCTGATCTGTACAGACGGCAAACCTGTCATACATGATTGTCCTAGAAACCAAACCCATTTCATGGTCTATGACAATAGAACCCAACAGTGTGCTGAGTACGTATATTGCATTACATATGTAAAATGTCAATTACATAATCTGCCGTTTATAGAAGTGAATCAACCCATTTTCATTTTTGCATATGACACTAATGTACTATACCTAGGGCGATTTTGATTGGCAGCAACAGTAGGAATTCGATTCTAACATTCTAATATGCATGAACAAAGACATTACGTCATGGGTTCAAAATGGCGCAACAAATAATCTGCATCCGTTTAATTTTGTCATTCACGGTTTTTACTTTAAAACCTGCCTGTCAAAATGTCGTTTGTTTGAGCTATATGAAAAAAAACTTTTCCCAGACTTGCTCACAAAATAAAAACTTACAAGACTCGTTTCTTTAAGATCCTATATAAACTGAACTAATGCAAGCAAAGATGGTTTATTGTAAACAGTATTCAATTAGATATATTTATTTCAGATAACGGGCAATTTTTTTATTGGCCAATATATAACTCAAGTTATGACATGCACAAAACTGTGACATGTATGCTTAACCATCCCATAGTTTGAAAGAAGTCATTTTGTCGTAGAAAATAGTAATAAACTTAAAATGTCATAACCCTATGTGACGGCTATTGCCGATAGCTGAATAGCCACTTCGATTTGGGGAATTTGATTTTTCATTTTGTTTACATTATTCAACATATTTAGTCCATTCGTATCCGTTAATATCAGAGTATGAGTAGTAACGCAGTATATTGTTTCAGAATTATCTTTAAAACGCATGAATTATTTTAATTTGTAGTCCATCCAGTGTGATGCATCCCTGTGGTGTTCTGCGGGACTGTACGGGTATTAAGGACGGTCGGTTCCCGGATGAGGATGAGCATTGTCGGACCTTTTACACGTGTTCTGAAGGACAATTCCTTGGGCACAATTTTTGCCCAGCAGGTGAGTAAGCTTTTGGCATATTCAATTGGTAATGAAACAATGACATCAGTGTAATATTTCACTCAATAATATGGTAAACATCGGTTACACATCCATGCCAGAGATTTCATGAACATATCCCATCTGTAACCCTGTAACGGACATTGGCATCAGTGTGCAATAAATAACATGATAAAGGATAATTCTTTTAAAGAAAACTTAATTTGAATACAACTGCTGATTCATTGCCATATTGGAGAGTAAATATAGCGAGAACTACCAACAAATAAAATACCTTGTCTTCAGTCATAAACCAACTTTACTGAATTTACAGTTAATAGTTCAATAGAAGGTAAATCACGAAAATATATGGAGAAACCTCTTGCACTCAAGACGAGCACTCAATTATTGGTTAGATATCATTACAATTGGTTAGTTTAATTCGAAAGCGTTATTCGTCATGTTATGCGAGTTTTGTTTTTGTTTTTCTTCTTCTTGGCCTTATTTTTATTTGTTTGTTGTTTGATTTAAAAAAAAATGATAACTACTTTTTCCATTTTGCGAAGGTCTGGTATTCGATTCTACAAAAGGTACGTGCAACTGGAAAAATGCTGTCGCCCCACCCTGTGGAGATATGGTCAATACACCACCTTAAACTGGAGGGGAAATGAATAATTGTTTGTTTATTTACATGTGACAATTATGATATTAAACTACAAAATAAATTTATTTAGTAGTGTTTTATATTACTTATGTTAAGATAGCTATATATTCTTACTCTAAGCACAATACAATGTATCTTATAAAAGGTATAGTTAAAACACGCTTAAATCTGATCACAGTAGGTACAAAGACCCTGTAAAGTCGACCAATTCACTATGGATACTAACTCTAACCAGTGCATGTTTTATCAATACATAATTGTAATTAGCACACTTTTTGGTCACATGCCCTTGAGATAGACATGGCAAGTGTGTTTAATGAGTATCTTATTTACTATATGAAGAACATTTGGTAACAAGTTTATTTTTTGGTTAGTTAAGTTGTTTTCGTTTAATCATAAAAAGATAATTTCATTTTGTACGTTGATATCAATGAAATGTATTGAAATTATGTGAATCACACATGCAAGCAAAAAGTATGCTTATGTGATAAAAATGAGACATTAACTTGATATTCAACAAAACATCGGACAATTCTATAATCACCGGTAATGTATGCCAATGTTAAAGAACACACAAGCGATTTATGTTCTTCGAAATGAATCCGGGCAGTTCCGGAGGCTATGGCTACGCATCATGGGCATAATATGAAAACAATTATGAAAATGAAGGCCGATTGTTAAATAAGATCTTCGCAGCATAGACCGAAATCAACATGGAAATCACGCTCAGATGTCCAAAGTACTTTCCGAGGCCATAATAGTCATACAGAAACTTTTGGGGGGGAGGGGGAACGGTGGCGCCCCTCCCTTCTCCCCGCAAACCCTAGGGGCCCAACAGAGAGGGTATTAGCTAATTATTTAAAATCCTACTTTTGTAGGAGTGACAGAATTTGCCTAAATATGACCTGGAGCACAATTGGATGAAGAGGAAGGACAGAAGAATTTCTTCTGTATGGACAAATTGATTTTGATAAAATTAGGTCTGCAGCCTCCTTGGACAGTATAACCTTAATAGAATTAAACTATTCCCTCAGAGACAGAGAGATGGGCCGAATACGAAAGTCAAAATTGGTTATTAATGTAATTTGCTTTGAATTTGTTTTGGAACAGGAAAGCTTTATGTCAGTTGATTGCAGTGCAAGGTACTTGGGAAAAGTATTCGTAACATACCCTAAATGGGAGTATTTTTGCCATAATCACGTATATATCACGGTGAACAACAAAGGCTCTTTTGGCCTCTTGTATTATAGCTGTTGTGAAACTGTGTCAGTAATTTCGTAGTCTACAGTGACCCAACAGCTGTCAACTTAGTCGTTATTCATGAGTCTTTACTTAACGCAGACGAGATAACAGGATTATTATCGGAAAGGTCATTCATACACACACTCACAATGGTTGCCCTCTTTGTGCTACTTTCAGCTATCTTCTCCACAGGTAAAAGAACTTCAGCTATGCATCAGGACGACTGTAGTTACTGTTTTAACTTTTTAATGTAAAATATGACAAATAAGTATTGTCAATTTATGCATTATACCATTAAATCTTCAAATAAAATTTGCCGCGGATAAATTGCTCACTGTTCAATTAGGCAATGGAGACCGGATAATTTTAAGACATGTCAAGTGCGGCATATTTCGAAAATTTTAAATAGATACCGATTTCCGTTGCGTTTCAAGCTGAGGCAATTGCATCTAAAGAAATCGTATATATTTCAAAACGGAAACAGATTCCGTTTCACAAATCTTTCAAGGTCAACTTACTTAATAATGACGTATATCTGGATCAAGATTTGCAGGCAGTTTTCCAAGAGCTACCAGTCTTATTTACATTTTTATTGTAATATACTGTTTTTTTTTATTGACCGGCAATGTGGCAAGACAAATGGCCCTTACTATTTGGTTAATAGCATTGCATGTTTTGAAGGTACGACGTATGAATGTTCCCCTAACTCTAACGAGACCGTAGAGATAGGGTGCCGGGCATTCTACAGTTGTGAGAACGGCCATGGTGCACTGATCGACTGCACCGTCATCAACTCTCAGTATGTCTACAACGCCGCCATTGGACATTGTGATGAGTAAGTAGCATGTGGTATGTCTAGTAATTTTAAACTGATTACCGTTTGCGATACTAAAGCATTTTAACGAATGGTTGTATGGGGAATATTCACATAAGTTTCATTTCTGCCGAATATTTTAAAAAACTAATATGAAGAAGACATGAATGATAATAATATCAGGCTCATTTAATAGAATACAGTCATGTTAGCCTCTAATTTGTGCTATTCTTAAAAAGCATCAACATGACAAATAAATAAGATAAGATATATGAAAATGTTTCATTTCAAACTTATCTATTTATTCATCAAGAGTTTTTATTTACACGTTTTTCGTGCAATCTAATATCATGGTAAAACAGTACTGATCAAAATGGAAACTTTGTTTTGAACATATTCTGAATTCTCCCGATTTATGATATTATCATATAATATATTGTTTTATTCATCAAATGAGCATTATACAAAATACTGCGTGATTACTCTACCAGTCCCCTGAACGTAGCTCCACCTTGTGGTCAACAGAAAGATTGCACCAACTTGGGAGACAGAAAATTTGCAGACGTAGATAACAACTGTACGAGTTACTACACATGTTACAGAGGCACTTTCTACGGTCATAACACTTGTTCTCCAAGTATGTTATATTTTTCGTATTGTATATTGCTTATAATTGTAATATATACTAAAGATAATTGCTGAAACTACAAATCCATTCGATATCCACGCTTTTACTTTGTTATAATACAATGTCTTTCGCGTTCTTTGTACCGGATGTGACGTATTCAACAGCTTTATTATGTAAAATATTCCACAACACTACGTGAAATGTCATTTCAAATGCAACATATGACGTTAAACATTCGCTACAGTAGCATTACATACGTTGTACTACATAAATTGATGTCTTATTATAGTTTTAAAATAATTTTAATCAATATAGGTCTGGTTTTTGACGAGAGTCTACAGTCATGCAACTGGCCCCGAAATGTGCTGCCACCTTGCGGGTCCAAGGGAACTACGTAACTCCACAGAATTTGTATAAGCACCCCCAGTTACTGTCACGTTGCATTTCAATATTAAGAGATGTAACGAGATTGTAATATATACAATAAATGTAGAAAGCTTACAACATGAATGTTTTGTTATGAATTTCAAATGTTTATCGGCATTTAATTATAACAACATTTATTGCATTTTTGCCAGTGAAATATAGAAATGTATCAAACTAATAAAACTTATATTTTCACTGCGGCGATGAGCAGTGAAAATATAAGATTTTGCAGTGAAAATATAAGTTTTCCGCTTTTGATAAGAGCGGACCTTTGTATTCACCTCATTGAAACTTGCCGATTTTTTTCAATCGAAGCGGAGATAGATAAATTGGTTATTTTGCTGTATTTCTGAAATTTTCAGACTAGTTTTTGACAAAATACTCCTTTGGCGATAGCTATTCATGCTCAGTCGTTTCAAAACAGCGCCGTCAAGTTGACGTTGAGTAACGTCACAAAGAGATGACGTCATTACTGATTCCCGCACTTTTAAACATTATTAAGTTTTCGATGTTTTTAATTTTGTTTTTAAGTTCATGAAATGCATCATCAACAACAACAATGAATTAACAACAACAATATGTTAACAAACCCACGAACTTTATTCGGAATCGATAAAACAATGGAAAAATATCAGCAACATATCAACAGATTATAAATGTGCACGGAGATCATTGAATAACGAATTGAAAATATAAATATATATGTTCCATATATATGTAAGGGATTCTTGCTTCATCGACGCCATAACTCATACAAAGGTGATGCACAGCCAGGCAATGACATGAATGTCGAAATCAGAAAAGTATGTTGTTGAAAACGGAACATTCAGGCACATCAGTTATCAAATTGGTTGATATTGATTTCACAAGACATTCGTATTAGCAACATAGTAACCACTGTACAAATTAGTAAATGTAGGAACAACAATGTAAATCATAACAACTACATGGTTCTAGAATGAACAAGTCCTTAGAAATCAAAATTTATAAAGGACCCTTCTAAATCAATGATGTATAATTAATTTTCCATTGTTTGTACGCAGAATGCGGCTTTCTGATTGGTTGAGATTTTTTTTCATACCACTATGAAAAAAATTCCGAGAATGGTGCGAAAAATGTGACGTCACAATATGACAATTGACGTTGCGTATTGATTTGAGAAAAATAATCCCATATAAAACCAATAAAATTATACATAAAACATGTTTTAAATTAGAAAAGTATTTTCAAAAATTAATTATAGGCGTTGATGTCAATTATTTTTTAGTTTCATCGGGGTATGAAAAAAAATTTGTTTGCAAACTTCTGTAAGAATCCGCTACGCGGATTCATACAGTTTGCACACAAAAATTGACATCAATGCTTAAATGATAACATTAAATGTATGGACAGTTTCAATATCAATGATAAATTGCCAATACCCATTGCAAAAGCATGCGGATTACTGGTCGTTCATTCAGTGGTCAACATTCATGTTAATGGAAATACCGCTTTAGATTATAATAGCATTATACCCGCAAAAAACCTTACACAAGGTGATAAAAATGCTTGTTATCAACATGTGCTTCAAGTTGGTAAATATATGTATGAATATGAATGAACTGATATCACAACAAGAATAGGATTTGAGCGTGACGTTACACTACCACCTTCATCACAAAAATGACCAACGCAGCATATGTACAGTGGGGTACAATGTACATATAAACTATAACACTGGAATTAGAAACAGATTACAAGTCAATACGGCTTCGGAGAGGAAAAGCCGATTCGGTCACAAAACATACTCGTGTTATCTAAGCCTTCAAAATTTATCTAGCTAGATTTTAGTTTTTTTTTAAAATTGAAAGCCGATTTTGAGGTTAATAGGTAATATTTATTAACAAATAATAATTGTTTTCAAACAGTACTTATGTTGTCGTAAAGAAAAAACAATGTATATACATGTATTATGATAGTTATGTATAAATATATTTTCAAGCTGACATTAAAATCCTCGCTTTGCATTTGAATACGTATTATGTTCTTCACTGTCATGTCGAGAAGCTAACAGCTGTCTTATAAGTTTACAAAAGCTAAACCAGGAACTTGGACGAATTATCGACAAGATAAAAAAAAACGTTATCAGGCCCCATGTCATTTGTGCACTGAAATCTTCAACATGGTGGTCACTTGTGTACTTCTTCTTGCCTTCCTCTCTACAGGTATAACATTTTTTTGTCTTCGATTTAGATATATATTTTGTTTAGATACGTTTGTTCTATTAAAAAAACTCAAATTGACCAAGTCTGTTTAAACATATTGAGTACATATTGATATCACATATATAATATCGTCTACCAACTCCTGTTTGACGATGCATTGATGATCACAACTTTCATTTTTAGCATGAAATTTTACGTATTCATTTATTCAATTCATGCATAAACCCCGCTGATCATTTTTAAATATTTTATTAATAGTGAAAACAAACTAATTATCATTATCTGATCTACTATGATGTGTTTCACGTTTAAAAGGAGTCTTTTCTCTTAAAATTACCCCGACGCTTTCTAGCAAATCAAACGACATACACACAGTGATATCATTGTTTTAAGAAGATAACAAATATTGCTAACCATTTGTTGTTTGTCCCCAGCGGATTTAAATCATTTATCTATTTTCTTTTGAAATAATCATTATTTGAAATGTTTATCATCATGCGTATTTCTTATTGATAAAAGTCATTATTTGACCTGATCAGGTATGATATATGTGTTAAGAACGGTGTTTCAGGGATGGGTCAGCATTGTAAACCAGGAGTTACGGAGAACGTGGCTACCGGTTGCCGCAATTATTACGCATGCGTCAACGGCGTTGGTCATTTAGTAACATGTGAAGACGTCGGAAAAGGCTTCGTCTACAATTCGGCCACAAAACAGTGTGATGAGTAGGTTGATTTTTTATTTTGATTAAAACATTTTTCCGTATCGTCAATTTCCTGTTATAGTTTTTTGAGATATAATATGTGCATCAATTTATACAATAAATGAAGATTAATAGATATATACAAATATGACTAAACTTTAATATACCATAATGGGGAGGGGGGGGGGGGGGGGGGGGATTTTTTATTACTATAATTTAAATAGATGTGTTTAAAGCTTGAAACACATCAGAACATGTATTGTTCGTAATTAATTTACACAAAGTGACTAAAACAGTGTATTATACACAAATATAATATATGTAAATGAGATACGAAAACAAAATATGCACGAGCAAACAATTTGCATTTAGAAGAAAATCACGATGAGGCTTTTTGTTTTGTTTTATTTTTTGTTATTTTTTTTTCAGCACGCATTTAAAATTCAATATTCATATTTTAGATGTCATCATTAATTCATACAATTAAAAACATTTCTAGACATTACCACGTTCAATGTAATTGCCAATATTACGGATGTTATGTTCTTGTTGTCCCATCTGCTTCTATCTACATGTATTAACTTCAAACTTTCGATTATTTGGTGTATATTTTGTATATTACGCACTTACATATGTATATCAACTTAAAGCATAACTTTATCATTTTGCATTGACATTTGTTTCGGATACTGAATCAAAACATGACATGATATGTATAGATATTTTACTTTACCAACGGAGTACAGACTAAACAAAACGAAATCGAAGTCTAGAATTAGTCTAAATAATATTTTCTATTTTCTCATAAAAGCAAAAACTGATAAACCATTGGTACATACATGCAAATTTGATAAGAAACATACGGACTTAACTTGCTATGTATATTGTTATCACTTATTTCATAATTTCACAATAATTTCATGGCAAGAAATATTGTTTATAATTGTCACTACTTTATAAACTTCCATTGTTTTACAAATACATCAACATTTCTTATATTTTACCTCAAATATCGTGTTGTCACAAAAAATAGTTACATCGGCATGATCAAATGAAACTGAAATATGTATCCTTAGTCCACATAACGTGCAGCCACCATGCGGTCAACAAAAGGACTGTACTGGCAAAGGGGACAGAAACTATGCTGACAAGGACAACCAATGCCACAGTTACTATACGTGCAACAGGGATACTTTCTTCGGTCACACGATCTGCGCCACGTGTAAGTCAAGTATTTTCTCGTATAATTTGAGGATGCCACATCTCCGAGAGCAATTATTATTGATTGAAAGCAAGAATATGTTATTGCATTATTCATAAAAAAATATGCTACTACCACCCACCAGAATTGGAAAGCTCAAATTCAAAACGAATAAACCATCAATTGCATACCAAAGAATGTATGTAATGCTCTGTCTATATATTTGGCATGTAACTTTTAGTCTTTTTAGGATTATCTTTTTTTTTTTCATTTGTGGATGATAATTAGATGTATTTTTATTACATGGATGCCAACTGATGGATTTCTGTGACAAGCTTTTTTTAAGAAACAGATTAGTATAACTGACCATTGGTGATAAACTTTCCATCACTTCTATTGGTCGAAATCCATAACAAGTCTGTCTACATGCTAACGGTCATTGTCGTCTCCCAAAAATAAACCGTATATCAGGGTATCAGAATGTTAAAGTAATTGGTATGTAAGTTTCGCCAAATTCATGATAAATTATGAACGCTAACATTAAAAGAGTGAAATACATCATTTA
This sequence comes from Pecten maximus, assembly GCF_902652985.1. Lineage (NCBI taxonomy): Eukaryota > Metazoa > Mollusca > Bivalvia > Pectinida > Pectinidae > Pecten > Pecten maximus. The sequence continues at coordinate 25,127,357 of NC_047022.1, read as the reverse complement.
GATAAAGGCTTCAAGAAGGTATCATACAGCCTTGTAATAGTGCTCTACTGATAAATTAATTGGATCATATAAATACAAATTTATGATATTTGTGACCTTCTTCTCTGGGTATCAACGAAAATTGTATTAATATGTTAGTTATTGCGAATAAACTGACAGGTTTCAGAAAATGGAGGGAAATCGTCTTTAATTCGGAATATACTTTGGAAACGCTCAGTATTTCATCATATTTTTGTAGAAATTGAATAATTGAGGTATTAAATACAATAATCAGTTTACACTATTCATCCGGGATGAATATGAAACGCCATAACCAACAGGATCTTTTTAAACCAAGTTAGGCCGGAGGTAAGAGAAAATTAAGCATTGAACGGCTTTTTAGCGCGCTTCATGGAATTTGCCTCTGTCCAGTTGGCATTCATATTGACTATGAATGCCAACTGAAAGCCGTTCAATGCTTATATTTATCATCTGCGATTTTTCATAAGCTGGTGAACTCGCAACTGAATTGGTAGGGTTATATAGTGGCAGTGCCATACAATGGTAAATATTTTTACATGAATTATATTAAAACATAATATCTTCCGCTTACGCATACAAGCTGAAATGAAGCGCTTAACGTGACGTGTGTTTTGAAGAGTAGCTTGTTGATTGAATGCTGTGACGACATAGTTGACGGATTTTTGTCGTTATAGCTCTGGTGTTTGACGAGAGCTTGCAGACGTGCAACTGGCCACAGAATGTGCTGCCACCTTGTGGGACCAAGACGACAACAACTTGATCGACATAATTTTCTTTCTATCTTGTAAAAACTTGTGCATTTCATATACATTTAGTCATTTTTGGTATGTTTTACACACATTTTATCTGGATTCATATTCAAGAAGCCACTATCAAGAATGTAAACTTTATTTTTTCAAAACAACATAATACGAAAACAACAACGACCGGGTTTTGCAAATACAAATATTACAATTATATTAAATGATCTTGGCCCAGTTGTTTAAAAGGTGATTAGCTTAATCACTTTATTAATGAAAATCCATTTCTCCTTTACTTAAAAAACCTGTGTGGATATATTCCTTGAAATAGATAGGTATGAAGAGACTGCGGAGATCTACAGAAATTCACAACATTTTGTCAAGATAGTTTTGCCAGAAATGATTCCATCAGGATATACAGTTTTTTCTTAAACTGCGAATAGTCTAATCACATTTTGAACAACTAGGTCAAGAGGGTTTCAAGTTACAAAATTAACTTGAAAACATTATTAGGATTGTTTTCATTTGCATAAAAAGGAAAATATAAAATTTGAAAGAATTCGAAGAATTCATCGCTAAGCAAAAAGGTTTCGAGAACCACATATTCTGGATAATAGCTCTACAATAGTAACATTGACCTTTTACTCACACAAATGACGGGAACAACCTTCTTTACGAGGAAATAACAGATTACAGGATGAATCCAAACTCGGTATGAATAGCATATTTACCCAGCACCTAGGTCGTCTACTTAATGGTTCGTCCGTCATGCACGTTTCAATTTTAATGAGTAATATCCAAGCACATAGAATATCAACAGGAGGAACACAATTGTCATAATGTAACAATATATGGGAAGTTCCACGCCGATACCCAACAGGATGTCACGTGAGGTCAGTATTGCTGATGTGTTCATTCCACACTGAGAGAAGACATCTACACTTGTTTGGTTGCACCTGGAAAGATATGTATTAAAATAAATACAACTGAACATAATAAACCAACGAGGGAAATCCATGCGATATGATTAAGGACGTACATGATGGACGATCTATTATGAAGAGATACAGCAATATAAATGAAACGAAAGCTCTTTCGTTTTGTTCTGTCTAAAACGATCTCTGAAACAGCGGCTGGTGAAATTTAATCTCGTTGAAGCAACCGAGTCATGTGAAAATTGTGTCAAGCTACCAAGTGTTCGAATGGACACATCAGATAAACGTGTTGCAGTCAAAATAGTAATTAACGGTTTTCTTTCCTGTGTTTACACAATGCAATCATACCTAATCACTTTGAGCTAATACCTTAACATGAAAAATGAATATTAATTGATTTTTTCCCCCAGTTTTAATGATATTTTCAAAAAAATACATAGTATTAGTTAGGCGAGATCATTTATAGTTTACGGACATTACAATGAAAAGAAATTTAAAAGTCAGAATTAACCTTTTTACACGATTAGGCAGTTTAGATAGGGTTAAACACTGTTAGATTAATAAATGCTTTACAAAATATATTAAGCAAATTCATGTTCTGAGGCAATTGTAATACAAATTTTCAATATTTCTAGAACGACACATATTCATAACACGAAGTATATATATATTAGATTCAAAACTGTATAGGGTCAGTTGGTTACAACCATTTAAGTTGTATCTTTCATTCGTTTATAACTCATAGAGAATTGATACTATTGTAACGTAAAAATTAATGAATCAAGAGGAGAGATTACTTGACCACGAATCTCGTCAATGGAAAACATTTTAACTGAACTATATGTCGTCACAAGTTATTCAAAAGGACCAATATCAAGACTACTTTCGCTGCTGAAATCTCTGCCTGCGTAGTGGGCGATATATAATTATATACCTTACCAAACATCAGCCGCATCCTTTAGTATACAGGTCATGGTGGCGGAGTAAGGGTAGTGGATAAGAACAAAGTACTTCGCCCACTGCAGCCATTTAGGAGGATTGATGTTGAGGAAACCCCCTGTACAAAGAGTTTAATTATGAAACACACGAGTGGATATCACATTAAATATCTGGGTATAAAAATGTTTTTTTTTTTATATGGTTAAATGTATTTTTACATGAAGTATGACTGTATATGTGTTATCGCTTTAATCGATTGAAGTATTTATTTACATGACAAAAGAGAAAATTGTCTTGGGCAGGCACATTATAATAATCATCTCGGTAAAACTGAATATGTTAATTACAGTAAATCATCTATAATTCGCGTGGGATTGTTTTCGTGTTAATACGTGAAGAGTCAATCGCAATCTATGAGAATACTATTTAATACTAGTATTTGTGACAAATATAGAAATGGTATAAATCAGGTCTTATTCCGTAAATTTTCCTGTATCGTTTTACAGACTTTATATGAAAACTGAGGAGAAAACACGGAGTGAAGAAAAATACTGTACGTTTAGTTGAGATGTAGTTGAACACCGTACCTTAAGGGAGTCTCAGACTGTAATGTTTCGATACAAATCACAGATAAGTCATAATGCTTGTCAATATTTTCCAACATACGCATAAGGGAAAAGCAGGCATATGGTTAAAAGGGAAAACACCCCTCTTGTGTTGATACCATACCTAGCATTAGTCCCCCTAGAATGATTACGTTGCCAGTCATCATGCTTAGTTTGACGTCCCTAATCAGTACTCCAAGAATGTGCGCCAAACTCTAAATAAACAAAAAATATAAAGAAATTAAGTTTTTTTTTATCGTTTCAATAATTAACTACTATGTTTGTCCATTTTAAAGCGTCTGTAGTAGAATAAAGGAAATAAATGTTTATCAGATCTAACAGAATTTAAATATCAATATTCCTAAATCATATCCACTATATAGAGGATATTGAATGGTTTCCCGTTTAATATAACAAATATTTCACGAGTATGACAGAATATAGATATTTTCACGAGTGCGAAGGACGAGTGCAAAATATTGAAATATTCTGTCATATGAGTGTTATATTTAACGGGAACCATTCAATTTTCTTTTTATTGTATTTCATGAACTTCAAAACAAAATTAAAAACATCGAAAAATTGATAGTCAAAAGGAATCAGTAATGACGTCATCTCTTTGTGACGTTATTCCACGTCAACTTGACGGCGCCATCATTTTGAAAGGACTGATCAGCGCTATTTAAGCGTTTTCTGCTGTTATCGGAGAATCTGTGCATGAGTAGCTAAGTCAAGTTAGTAATTAGTCAAAAACTAGTCAGAATATATCAGAAATACAGCAAAATAACCAATTTATCTATCTCATATACATTTCCTATTTCCCATGCACTGTAATGTTTCCTTAAAGTAAACTTGAATCACGAAACTCTCGTTTTATATGAAACATCCATTTAGATGTAATACAGATGCATACATATCCAAACACTTTTCTAAGAAACACAATTCCTGTATCAGTTTCCTTTCAATTCTTGATTTTGGCAGTTGAAATCTTACGTTCCAACACAATCTATTTGCACAAAATTTCTTTTACCGTTTGAAACATTCGTGTATCATCACTGTGCTTCACGCCTCAGACTGTAAAATACTTTACATAATAGACTGTTTGAGGCTGATATCCTTTTCTAAGTAAAAGTCGAATACTATTTACAAGGTCTAAATAATGAATTCTGTCTTGAAATGAGAACTTTGTGATTCGTTGTATTTTCCTTGATTTTGCCTATGAACAAAACACACACTTAACTATATGGTGAAAGAAAGAGGTAGGTAATTGTAAAGATAAAAACATGAATATGATCATGTGTATATTCACCAACAAAACTTGCAGATTAAAAATAAATAAACAAAGACTGCAAACCAGCGCAATCATTTGTTGCAGAATCGTGTCAGGACTCACACAACTAAACATTTTACAATATGTTATTACTAGTGACTCCACTCCCTCAATCGCTCTAAATGAAGTTCAAATTAAGTTAAAATTTATATCAAATTAAGGTTTAATATTTTTGCTACCTGATAAATGATGTTATTGTATAGGTTCAATGGTAAATAAGAAGCACGCGGTTACTCAGTAATCCAGTAATCGTGATATTTACAGTGGACGAGGTAACCCAAACCTGGGGTTTCCTACGTCATTAAAGTTTCAGTAGGAGTGTATATTTTTGTTTAAGTCTTAATACATTACTCCTTATTATGATACCTATTCCCTTAGTCAATTACTCAAGACAATACCTACAAAACTCAAAAACACATTTTCGTCAGGGTCTTGGTTCAAGTGGAACAGCAGCTGATTGGCTGATTTAGTTATGCGAGTCCTTCACCGCCAGGAGCGCTAACATAATATCAATGCAAAACTAAACATCTACAGCGTGTTGATCATATATTAATTTAATGTATACCTGTATCAATAAGCAGTTAAGAGTCCCAATACCCAGGTAAGCGAAGTAGCCGCCCACCCCTCCAAGACCAGCCAACCAATAGACAGCTGAATTAAACAGAAATGGTATCGACAGAAGCAGGGGCATCTCGCTGGTAATCTTGGCGAAGTAGTAAGCCGACAGACGGTACGCTCCTGCAGCTCGGTCCTTGCTAACGACTGCCCGCTCACCGGTAACTGGTAAAATTGTTTAGACACTGTTCTGATTTCATTGGTAAACACTCAAATGGTTCATAATGTGATTAAAAATTACAGTTTTCTTTAATTTTCTCCGATTATAAAAAGTGCTAGTAAATTCCCCGTGTTTGCATTAGTTCAAGAACAAATTCAATTGTTTTTCTCGTTTACTACAAGACTTCTATTTTTCTTACTGTTAAGTCAACTAGGTTTGTAGGTTTTCGTGTGCAGATAATAACAAAAACAGTTAGAAATTAAACATATTTTTTTTGAAATACTCACATCCTAAAATAGTTGTGATACATATTTGAAAGGACCAATATATCAATGACATGGACACCTACAATATCAAAAGATGATTGATAATGCATAATATGATCTTCATAATAACATGACATTGTAGCTTGGACGTTCACATTAACAGTGCATCTAGCTGATTCTCTTTGAGCTTCATGTCAAAGTTTAATCATTGCCTCTTTACTTACGAAATCCTTGACTATGTCTTTTATATTAAATCCAATAAAGCTTTTTTATGATATAGTTGAATTCAATATCGATTCTTTAGACATGTACATATGTATTCAATTTTATAATTTTAACATTTTTTAGTTATATTATCCATAAACATGCATATCACTTTTTTCTAAATTCTATACAATAAATACAGATAATTCAATACCAAACCCATTCGATCTCGGACGGTTTTAACCGAATTATCGATTTGGAAGTACAGCACGCTGGCAAATGAAGCAATGCAAGCCGACTGTATGAGGTCAAACTTGTGAAATATTCGTCCCTTTGATTGCTTGTATGATCTCCAGTTGAGCATTTTGAACTGGGTCCAAAATGATGTAGGCCATCGTCGATTTGTCTCCCCTTCAAAAGTACAGCTCCAATCTTTCAAACTGTGATCGTGTAATGGTCTAACTGAAATTTCCATAACAAAAAATCTCTAACTATATTGATATTCAAACACTGCAGCTGATAATCAAAAACAACATGCCAGATGTGATATTAAGCTTTGTTTGTATTTGTTCTCACATCACATATATCTTCATAACACTGAAACAACGTTATCCGTAGCAAAGCTGTAATCCGTCCATTACCTAATACGAGTTCCACATCCCCTGTCTCTGTTTGACCTTCTCTTTTGGACTCACTAATAGTAAATGCATTCATTTGGTCGTTCGGCATACACTTCTCTTGTAGACTGCAATAGAAAACCATAATGTCTTATAATAACAAATATGACATGCATATTTGAGATAATTAGATAATATAGGCATGCATGTTATCATTCTCTCAACCAAAAAAAACATTTACCTCTGAAGGACCCGTTTGCAGACTTTTCCATATCGGTCACTTATCTGTTCACTTGTAACGTAACAAATTTGAACAGACTACTTTTAATTTTTCCATTTTGAATTTCTATTTCATGATCATCAACATTTTCTTAATTTGAGAACCAAGCATCATTTTAATTTGAGAAAGATTTCCACGGCGTGTGGCGACGAAGCAGTAGTTGAGACCCCTTCCTTTCCGGAACACATGATCTTATTCTTAATCGAGAATCTTCGCTTGTCCTTGTTATATCAATTTTGGGTTATAATAACTGCTTCGATTCAAAATAACTATATTATTTCTGTTTTTCGACCTTAAAGTGAAACAGAAAGTGACATATAACCTACTTTATGCCAGTTATTAAGGACTTAGGAAGATGATTTAGCATTCGTTCCCTACCTGGATTTATAATTACTATATCAGACTGGTTTAACTCCTACCTTTGAATCTTCCTTGGATCGCCGTCCGTCTGGTTAGAGGGCGCATCTGTCTTCAACACCTCCACTTCATATAATAAGATACACACATCATCTTTATGAAAATCACCCAATTGATATAATACATTGTAGATGGTACATGCTATAATAAGCTCACATGCATGTACCAAACCTGTAATATATCATATAAAAACGCTTTTCTCATATGCAGATTTTTTTATTCTTTTTTTTTTTTTCGCCAAAACTGACATTGAAATACTGATCAATGTCTTCACAACAGGTGATAGGATTAAAATTTCGTTAAGTAATCAATGTGCCCTAACATGGAAATTTGGTGATCTCTTCTGGGTTTTTCATCTAAAAATTTGGAAAATACATTATTGTACAATTTTGCAAGTTTGCATACACGCAGTGGAAACATTAGCTATGATTTCTTTGCCCTACCGTTATATGTTCCAGCTGTTTTGTTGTGGCATCCTAGTTTCATAGTCACAAAATGTTCTACACGATTTTTTGAATTTTTAACGACGTTTTACGGTAACCTGAATCTTTCACTCGTTTTTCTGTCATATGCTTGATGAATCTCGTTACGCAATATGTTGGATGAAAAAGTTTAATTTATTTTACTAACATAACGTATAATCCTCTATCAATTCTATAAAACTATAATAAAATTTTGATTATAGGTAAAATAACTCATGATATATACTTACAAAGAAAGTCTGCAGGATTGTAATGTTGACTACACACTATTCCAAGTCTAGCAAAATGATCTATAACCATGCTGGCTCTTCCAAAGTATGCCATCTACATCAAGAAACAATTACATGTTATTGTAACAAATCTTTTAAAGTTTCTTCTAGCCGCAACATCAGTCTTTAGTTAATCATTTTGACATAAAGACGTTCAGTATCATATATCTGTCGGTCAATATATCTAATTAGAAGCTGCACAAGAATGGGGCGTTGCAATAAGCATGTCAGATTTTCATCTGAGGTTAGGTGGCTGGCGCTCTTACGATTGAGCTAACACGGTCCCATTCAACGTTCCGGTGTGATGTCGTGGTTGTGTCCTTGAGCAAGACACTTTACCCTAATTACTCTGGATGACATGCGACGCAACTCCCTTATGTTGTTCAGAGAGGTAGCCATCAACAACTACAAGGAAGTTCCGCCTCAAAATTACCCTGACTGTTCACGGGGAGATAAACCTTGCAAACAAACAAACAAGCCAAGGGAAGGAGGAAGCGTAGGTAATATGCTATATATATATGTATTCTATAACAAAAGATTACCTCTCCATCCACGAGCAGTAATAATGTAGAAAACATATGGAAGATCTGACTTGACGGTTGGTGAATGGTGGCCACTATCGTTTTATTGTACTCCGTGGCGTAGTTCTTCAACTGTATCATCAGAGAATGTGCTGTATTGGAATCTAATCCCGAAGTTGGTTCCTATATCATAATTTTTAAAAAAATGTCTAGATTAGTTCTGTACGAACAATATTAAATACAAATGTATCATATGGTTAGAAATCAAGGTAAGTGGAATGTTTTCAGCATTGAAATGTCAACATAGATTAGCATGGATACCCTTGAAGAGTAAATCAACAATCAAGTCGGGTAATCCGATAGAGTAAGCGTCTTTAGCTTCATCGAAAACAACCGCCATATACATCGAGGTTTGACGTTACCGTACATGTACACGTCAAACTGATGAGACACGGAGGCTTGACGTTACCTTACACGTCACACTGACTAGATACGGAGGTTTGACGTTAACTTACACGTCACACTGAGGAGACACGGAAGCTTGACGTTACCTTACACGTCATACTGACGAGATACGGAGGTTTGACATTACCACACACGTCACACTGACGAGACACGGAGGTTTGACATTACCACACACGTCACACTGACGAGACACGGAGGTTTGACATTACCTTACACGTCACAGTGACGAGACACGGAGGTTTGACGTTACCTTACACGTCACACTGACGAGACAAGGAGGCTTGACGTTACCGTACATGTACACGCCAAACTGACGAGACGCGGAGGTTTGACGTTACCTTACACGTCACACTGACGAGACACGGAGGCTTGACGTTACCATACACGTCACACAGACGAGACACGGATGTTTGACGTTACCTCACAGGTCACACTGACGAGACACGGATGCTTGACGTTACCTTACACGTCACACTGACGAGACACGGAGGTTTGACGTTAGCGTACACGTCACACTGACGAGACACGGAGGTTTGACGCTACCTTACACGTCATACTGACGAGACACGGAGGTTTGACGTTACCTTACACCTCACACTGACGAGACACGGAGGTTTGACATTACCTTACACGTCACACTGACGAGACACGGAGGTTTGACGTTACCTCACACGTCACACTGACGAGACACGGAGGTTTGACGTTACCTTACAAGTCACACTGACGAGACACGTTACCTTACACGTCACACTGACGGGACACGGAGGCTTGACGTTAGCGTACACGTCACACTGACGAGACACGGAGGTTTGAGGTTACCTTACACGTCACACTGACGAGACACGGAGGTTTGACATTACCTCACACGTCACACTGACGAGACACGGAGGTTTGACGTTACCTTACACGTCACACTGACGAGACATGGAGGCTTGACGTTACCTTACACGTCACACTGACGAGACGCGGAGGTTTGACGTTACCTTACACGTCACACTGGCGAGACACGGAGGCTTGACGTTACCTTACACGTCACACTGACGAGACACGGAGGCTTGACGTTACCTTACACGTCACACTGACGAGACACGGAGGCTTGACGTTACCTTACACGTCACACTGACGAGACACGGAGGCTTGACGTTACCTGACACGTCACACTGACGAGACACGGAGGCTTGACGTTACCTTACACGTCACACTGACGAGACACGGAGGCTTGACGTTACCGTACACGTCACACTGACGAGACATGGGGAACTGGAGACAGGGCTTGACGTACCATGACACGTCACACTGACGAGACATGGATGCTTGACGTTACCTTACACGTCACACTGACGAGACACGGATGTTTGACGTTACCTAACACGTCACACTGACGAGACACGGAGGTTTGACGTTACATTGCACGTGACACTGACGAGACATGGAGGTTTGACGTTACCTTACACGTCACACTGAAGAGACACGGAGGTTTGACGTTACCTTACACGTCACACTGACGAGATACGGAGGCTTTACCTTACCTTACAAGTCACACTGACGAGATACGGAGGCTTGACGTTACCTTACACGTCACACTGACGAGACACGTTACCTTACACGTCACACTGACGAGACACGGAGGTTTGACGTTACCTTTCCCGTCACACTGACGAGACACGGAGGTTTGACGTTACCTTACACGTCACACTGACGAGACACGGACGTTTCACGTTACCTTACACGTCACACTGACGAGACACGGAGGTTTGACGTTACCGTACACGTCACACTGACGAGATACGGAGGTTTCACGTTACCTTACACGTCACAGTGACGAGACATGGAGGCTTGACGTTACCTTACACGTCACACTGACGAGATACGGAGGCTTGACGTTACCTTACACGTCACACTGACGAGACACGGACGTTTCACGTTACCTTACACGTCACACTGACGAGACACGGAGGCTTTGACGTTACCTTACACGTCACACTGACGAGACACGGAGGCTTGACGTTACCTTACACGTCATACTGAAGAGACACGGATGTTTGACGTTACCTTACACGCCACACTGACGAGACACGGAGGCTTGACGTTACCTTACACGCCACACTGACAACGACACGAAGGTTTGACGTTACCTTACACGTCACACTGATGAAGAAACGGAGGCTTGACATTACCCTACACGCCACACGTTTCTCGGATACCAAGCTAGTTTTTTTTCGGGTATGCAGAATTCCAATCCAGTTACTAGCTTAGAGGAGCGTTGAGAAAATTGATAAAAAAGCCAAGTCTGAGTGAAAAATACTCCATTATATGTAGTTATGAAGGATATTGATAGTGTACCCTCGGGAGCAAACCCCAGGACAAGCTTCAGCATTTACTCCCCATTTTGTAACTCACCGTGTAGTATATCCATATACGTAATACCCACAATGGAAATAACCTTATATTCCCACATGTCATCTGTAATTATACACTTTATTATTATATCGGTTAGTGAAAACTCACATCTATAAGGAGGATGTCCGGATCTGCCAGAAGCTCACAGCCAATGTTCGCCCTTTTCTTCTCTCCGCCAGATAAGCCACGATTAAAAATATCACCGATAGCTAGAACAAAAGTAAAAACAAAGTCTACAAATTCATATCGAATGCTGAATCCATGATTAACATATGATATCAATGAATTTTCATGTCATATACGAATTTATGAAACTTGTTTCGAAATTTTCATTTCGCTCGTCAAGGCTCGCAAAATATTATAACAATCTCGTTTCATAAGTTCTCATGATTTTTTTATGTTTTATTACATCACTCAGTAAACAGGTTTTGAAGTCAACGCGTGGAGGACTTAATAAAACGTTGTTCCATTCTCAAATTGCTTGCCACGTCACAGGCGCTTTCTGACTGGTCCAGCCAATGTAAAATGCTCCAGGGTATTTTACACTAGTAGTATATGCAAAAATGATATTATGAACGAATTCACGAGATAACAGGCAGGTTATGTGATAAATATTTATTTAGATTCATTAGATCTGAAGGTCAAGTACAGAATCGATAAAAAAGTAAATTGGACACTGTTAAAAAAACATATACCGTACATAAAACGCATACAAGTGTAAAATATAATCAACCTAATCATCATTAAATACAATAATACAAAGAATGATAAAAGCTGCGAGATGAAAACATAGCTCGCGAAGGGGACTGAAATACAAAATTAGATTTTTAAAAACAAGTCAAAGGTCACGGTCAAGGACAGCAGATCCGTAAATACTGCACCAATGGAAACGTGGCAAGACACACAATTCAAATATGAACGCCCTACCAGGTATCTCATACAGTAAACATTTTGGTGGGCAAAGTTTAAATTGATGAAATATAGGTCAAAGGTCAAGGTCAGCAGTTCCCCAAGTGTAGTATAGGTCAAAGGTCAAGGTCAGCAGTTCCCCAAGTGTAGTACATCTGTACCAATAATCACAAGGAACACATATGTGAAAAACTGTAGATGTATTCTCATAAGTAGTGGTAAAACACTGGTTTATGAATAATTTAATGCAGTTGTCTACGAACAAAGCCAACATCGCCGACGTCAGGGTTATAGAGAGATCCCTGTCGTCCAGGGAAGTTAAAAGAAAACGGTATTCTTCATAAAAAAAGCATTGATTCATCTGGACCAAATTCTACATTTATAAACAACATATTCAGAGGACAATAGCCAAATCTTGCTCTGGCTGTTTTTTTTTATACAATATAGAGCAAATCATTATAATACCAGATGATCTTTAAGGTTTTCTGACTTCCTGTTGAATGTAGATTCCTATCTTAGGAAAAAGGTGGTGTCTTGTAGAGCATGATAAATCTTCGTAAAATACTTACCTGTGTGGAGGCACTTCTTCAGACCCAAAGAATCGACGATTCTATGAATTTTCTCAATTTTTTCCTGTTTTGGTACTTTGTCTGGTATCCGTGTCATCGCTGTGAACTGAAGGTAATATTTGAATGTTGAATCTCTTAAAATCGACACTGTAAAGTTGTAAATTTAACAATGATATATAAGACGTCCTGTTTAATCAAAATAGGGTCTCAATCATAATTAACGTTAAACGAGGATATACGTAGTAACTACAGGTAAAACTTGTTTAAAATGAATTCCACAGGACCAAAGGAAACGGATAGTATATCATGAATTCCATTATAGAACATTTAAACAAATAATTTCACTTACTTCATAATTTTAATGGATATAAGGTGAGATCTAATACAGATGATATATCATACAGGTGAGATCTAATACAGATGATAAACCATACAGGTGAGATCTAATACAGATGATATATCATACAGGTGAGATCTAATACAGATGATATATCATACAGGTGAGATCTAATACAGATGATATATCATACAGGTGAGATCTAATACAGATGAGTTATCATACAGGTGAGATCTTATCCGCTTGAAAGCTTTGTCATGTTCATACAGAGTAAGCCTTTTCACAAATCAGTCTTAATTGACATGTAGTATATATCTCATCCCGTCAAAGTAAATAATACATACCTTAATCGTAAAGAATTTACTACTACGATTCCTACTGCAGAACCATTTAATGATACTTACATAAAGAGTTTCCCACAGCGTTAGATTAGACAGGAATATATCATCTTGTAACACATAGCCAAGGCGACGGCGCTGTGCTTTGTCTAAGGGTGACCCGTTCAGGTTAATTGTCCCGGAATCGTATGATATCCTTCCCGCCAATACACTTAGAAGAGTTGTTTTCCCAGCGCCTGAAATAGCAGTATCAAAAAAGTAATATCAGAATAGCAATATCAAGATATTGATATAAAAATAGTAATATAAAAATAGCGATACCAAAATAGTAATATCAAATACGTAGTAATATCAAATAAGCATTAATAAAATAGCAATGTCAAAATAGCAAAATATCAACAAAGGAATAACACAATAGCAATGGCAAAAACCAAATGTAGCCATTTGAAAATACCAATATCAAGATAGCGATATAAAAAAGAAATAATATCAAATCAGAAATATCAAAATAATATGAAAATAGTAATATAAACACATGCGTATTTCATGTTCCGCCTGGATAAATTATTATTTTAGCTTGATCACAAATGTAGCCCTTTCATACATTTATGCGGTAAAATGTTTAAATCAGAGTCTTTACAAACGATAAGCAATGCATAGATTATAACTAGTTTAAATAATATTGAATCAATTTTTTTTTTACATAATGGTAAAAAAAGGTATGTACATTGATACTGATATTTTCAGTCTTCTTATAGATTAGATTATATGGTTTGATTTCGAATGTTGTATTATGTCCAATCTACGATTCAGAGTCATTTAGGGACAAACAACGCCAGGAAAATATCGCCAAAGGAAAATTAACATTTAACTCAAACAGACAAGTTAAAAGATAAAATTCCTAAAATCAAGCATAGCTAACAACGAGTTGTAAGTCATTAAATCATTGAAATGAATTATAGTTTGATAAAAACAAATAGTGTTAAAAAAGTGTATTGAATTTTTGTGAATTTCATATCTTGGTGAGTTGATTATGATACTTCAAAATGAATGCTACGATATTAATAAACACAATAGTCTCAACACAAACTTTATTTATACCATTATTAATTTTAAAACTATTCATACAAGTTTAAATGAAAACTTCAAATACATATATTAAATATATCAATACAGGAAATAAAGATATTGGGTGATATAGATAGTTATATGTATTTGTGTTGGCCGTTGTTTACCATCAAGACTATATGAGACTATGTTTGTTACCTGTAGGCCCCATAATAGCCAGTAGATCACCACTAGACGCTGATCCTGAGACATTCTTCAGTAAAACCTTAGATCCGGTTGACACGACTATATCTTTAAAATCCAGTCTAGAGGATCTCGAGATTGTCTCCATGTTGTATAAGTTGATTTGCAATGGTGTATCTCACATCACTCTAAAACTGAAAACAGAAACATGCTGTGTCCAAGATAAGCAAGATCCCAAAACGAAAGATCAGTTAAATGAGAGTGATTGGTGATGCATTACAACCCGAACAAGAATGAAGAGGGGCCAAAAAGCACAAGGACAGTAATATCAGAGGAGGAAGAGATACCATATAGTCTAGATGAATAGACAAATGATCCAGACAGAAATAAAATCGTTTGTCCTTCCACAAGCGATGACCATTCACTGATGAATTTATCACAATATCTATATCATAGAAATTCGTTTATCGGTATGTAAATACATATACATATTCCCGATATCACACTTAATCTACTGATATATAGAGGTTCCCAAACGAGTGGAGATTGTTTATCATTTTTATCCAACTCGTGTTAGTTAATTTTTTAATTTTGAAAAGACACGAGCTTAACCTCAAACAAAAGTAGTAAAGGAACTTACTAAAGCGTCGATCAAACACACTACCCGATTAAGATCAGCCCTACTCTGTGAAGAGGTCTGCTCTCAACAGAACTACATTTGGGACACACATACTAAAATTTAGTACACATCAATTTTCTATTGCGATTTATTATTATTTTCTTTTTTTTTGATGTAATGATGTATCAGATAAGGGTCTCATTATTTGCTCAACTTTAAAAATTGAAAAGCATCATTCATGCACAAAGGTAGGAATACCTGCTATTAACAAAATCACCTCATACACGTATCACTGTGTGCGAACTCATCTGTACGGTTACCAGATGTTGCGATTGCTGAAGCGGTTGAAAATGGCTGCTTATTGCAGAGGTGAGAAGAAAATAACAATTACGTACCGATAAAGAGTGAAATGATACAAAGAATAAGTTGTGGTACATGTTAAGATATCAATCATGCCCTGAGACTATCAACATGTCTGTTAACTATAACCAAACTATCGCAAGGATTAGAAATCACTTGCTCCTCATCGAAAATTTCATCCGAAAGATGTTATTATTTTCATTGATATCCTCTCGTTATGTGTTATTTATTCTATCTTAGTTCTGAAAGGAAAGCTTGAACTCCGATTATTCTATATCACCGTTCCTTCACGATGTAATATTATGAAAACCTACATTTTACGAGAAAAAATACACGGAGTTGAATGCGGGAATATGTACGGGTTGTTATAAAACTACTGTAAGGGTTGTAGCGATTTATGAAAAATAAATCGTACGGGTAATTGTGATGGTTATCGATGCATTATAAGTAGTCTGAGCCACACTCTCAATGTCCACGAGTTTTATGTAATTTATTCGATATTAAAAAATGTTTCTAATGTTCTAATGAGATTTCTTGTCTACCGTTTCAGATCACGATGGAATACCGTTGCTATTATTGTGATTTCAAATGTTTGCTGTTTGAAGACGTAATTAAGCACAGTCGAACTTTACATGGACATGAAATGCTTAATTTCAAAACTGCAAAACACTCACCAAAAGGAACTATAGTTCAGACCAAAAATTCCAAACGTGTACCAGATGTAGTAGGAAGACAGGGGGGAAAGATAAAAGTAAATAGTGACACATGTACTATCACATTACAGGAAAGTGATGAAGGCTCCCATGACAATACTCATGCTATTCCGCCGTGGTGAAACATATTTGGAGAACAGGATTGAAATCGTTCAAAGAGAAATTCCTGAGATTTATGGGAGGTTGGAAGAAACCAGTTCACAGGATGCGAAAATAAATTTTGCTGTTCCACATCATTGATGTTTAGAAGATATTGAGCTGTCACAAAAGCTAAGAAATGTAAAGCCAGGAATATTGCACGAGATGATAGAAATGGCAAAACTGAACAACGTGGAGCATTACAATACATTCAAACTCTGTATCGACGGTAAACAAATCAACACAGGTGCAATGGATCAGAAAGAAGGTGATGTAAATATATGGGGCTATGAAACAGAACCTACATTTTCACAACGGAAAGATTAACTATGCTAACTGAAACATTTACAAATTTATTGGAATCACTTGATGCAAGGGGTGTGACATACCTTTCCGAACAGTTTTCAGCACAGAAGGAGCAAGTTCGCAAGATTAGTAAGGACATATTGCAAATGTTCAGCAAGCGTGTTTGCAAACTGCGGACTGTAAGGCAAAGGAAGTTTGTCACGTTGACAAAGTTACAAACGACATGCACAACACCACTGTTGAAAGAAAAGTATACTTATGCCATCAGTGCCATCAAAACCCATGTTTACAGATTGAATATGACCATCAGTAGGTTTATAAATGCGTTTGACTTAGTTGGGAGTATAGTCACTGAATGCAACGACATGAAACACGTGTATCAACGTGGGCAAAATTGTAATTTACCATCCCAAGACAGGACCTAATGGAATAAGAAGCGGAGATCTCATAAACTCGTCCTTCATTAAGCAATGAACAGATGTCTGGTAAGAGACGCGAAAGAACGCCAAAGTGACAGGAAGTACTGACCAAACAGCACTTGGATTCTACGGTTTAAAAAAGATGAAAGAACGTTCTGAAAATGTTTCAACTCAAAAGAAAAACCGGCCCCGGGGATGAGACAATGTAAAGGATGGAGTATGGAACGTCAAATGAAATCAATGCCATTGCAACACTGGTATTAAAGGTTTTACCCGTCTTCTTTCCGTCGTTGTCCTATGTAGAAGAAGGATGTGATATAATTCATTATAAAGATGCCCACTTTGCTGTTGTGAGTCCAGATGGCAGTGCCAGACAGACAGAGGAAATTAAAAGACCACACGGGGAAAAACGTATGCTATTGAAATGAAATGTCCCTTTCCAGATCAACTATCCAAAACACCAGTTGTTTATTCATTACCATGGTATTACGTCGTTCAAATTCTGTTCGTTTTACTATTTCTATGCTACTACACGGAAAGCACAACGACATTCCAAGCGAAATTCGACCAAGAACTGTTTCGGGACATTTTTGCCTTGCTCTAGAGATTGTACGGTCAGGAAAGTTTACCTCCAAAGAAACTACCAGACATTTTCTTGACACGCGGTTGTATTTAATTTTGTACGCTGTACGTACACTTCCAGGCAAAAATCTTGGTGCATACATAAATCACAACACACCGTTCAATCACATCGCTATAGGTCGTACACAATCCTAGATTTGTTTGTGTTACAACCCGTACAGTCGATGCTAACTTTATTTCGATTTTTTTGCAAAACGTAGTCAAGACAGTATCATGCTGAATGTCATTTTCATTTTAGGAGACGTATATGTTTCTACTCACACAGTCAGGAAGTTATTTATTATCCGTGTTTATCTGTAAAATGTGCAAATTTGATACGACAGTAACATCGATAGCTGATTTCGCGCAGAGTTTTGATATAAAAGTATCATTTCCCATGTGTATTTTTAACTTATAAATCTACATAATATCAAGAGTTTATTCAGGAGACACCGTAACGCTGGGGTATGTAAAATACATAATATAACTACCTAATTTCATGCTTTAAAACTTATCTTGCTCTCTGCGTTTACCGTTTCCGCCTCGCTTCGGCTATCGCAACATCCGGTAGCCGTACAGTTGAGTTCGCACACAGTGCGTATATCTAAATGTATTTGCATTGACTATCAAATGTATTCTGTCAATGTCAAAGTCCTTTGGTTGAGATAAATCGAAAGGATTCCTAATGTACCATCTTTTTCATTTTTCTAAAACAATGGAAAATCTCATACGAAACATATAAAGTGACATTTATGATGAGAGCACTGTACTACATAAAAGTATTGGATAATGTTATAATATATATAGCATACCTTGATCATCATCTAGGTCGAGTTCAACATCAAATCTTAGACGACACCTTCAAAAGAAGAAGGATTTCTGTCTATACATGTACATAATACTTGCCATACTTGACTGACCACCGACTGAAAGAAAGGAATCGACCTATAAAACTATGTACTCAAATCCACCACCCTATCCGATCTAACGAACACATACATGTGGGATTCCCTTAGGCTATACCGATACGGTATATACAGCGTAGGTTTATTCCAGTCTAGTCGACTTAATCTCTGACTGAACACCAGACCAGGCTGGCCACCTTTTACATTTTTTACACCTTGCTCAGGTTTGGTCACACCTGAGTGACCATCAGGTGAATTCCAGGTAGAAAAGTAATCACTTATATTTTTGCAATTTCATGTCTATAGATTGTCAGCTTGACATATTTGATAAAGCTATAAAACCTGTATGGTTTTGTATGGATGTGAAGTTTGGGGTTTTTGCAACTATAAACTTATTGAATGATTGCCCTTAAAATTTTGGACGGTCCCCTCTTGATATTAATGTTAAAGTCACAATGATTGGAATTTTGGCTAAATTGACTAAAAATAAACAGAATAAGCTAAGCAACAAACTATTAACAATTGTGTCATATTATAACTCGTCCTGGTTGAAATATGTGAAAAATATATTTGAAGAATGTAGCTTGTTAGATATATTTAATATTCAAGATTTTTCAAGTATAAATTGGCTGAAGAGTACTATATTTTACAAACTTAAGGCAAATTCTCCCCACGCGTAGAATTTTGATATCAATTTGCGCAATCCCGAACTACAAACGAATGTGGATCGATCGCGAAAATTACCCCAACGCGTGTATTTTACATATCGAAATCGCGAAATTAACCCCCCGAGAAAATAACCACGTTTACAGTAACAAAAATTATTCCTAGAATATAATTTAATTTATCATAATGAAGACTGCTGGTTAATTTCTTTATTGGTAAGTTGTTGTTAGGTAGCAATATAGTTTGATTTATCCTGTACGGTTACTTCCCTTGGTTTGGTAGTTTATTTCCATATTTGCAATTAGAGTTATCGCCCTTGGCAGTTCCTGATATTTGGTAGCCATTGCTAGCGTGTGAGAGACAAATGCCTTGAACTTTGACTTAAAATTTGATTTCAAAAGATATCAAATAGTATTGGTTAGTATCTGCTATGATTTTGGGGGGGAATTTTCTGCTCCCAGTTTCCTCCCCAACTTCATTAGCTAGCGTGGTTGAAGTCATTAGCCATCATTTGCCACATTAATCATAACAGTTAGCAAAAAATAAACCCAACATAAAATGTGTAATTTTTGTTTGTTATTTGTTTGAGTTGTCTTCTATTTGATAATACAAAAATACCACCTGAAAGTGGTAAATGGTCTAATATACCACTTGAAAAAAGAATATGCACTTTATGTAATTTAAGAGAAATATGAGACCAATTTCATTATTTATTTAACTGTGAGCATCAATTTATACTCAATAGCAGACGAAAATATATGTCTAGATATTATTATGATAGACCACATACATTTAAATTTCATACATTATTCAATTACGTAACTCAAAATGATCTTACTTCATTAACTGAATTTAGTATTTATATAAATGAGATAATTAATTCACAATACCGATGTCCATCTTGTTTTACCATGTATCATTGTTATCCATTTGTTAATGTTCATATTCTCTGTACTGTACTGTTTATGTTTATGAGAAAAACAATTGCCATTGTCATTATCAGTTCAAATTATAATGGACAATGCACAGCTACAAGTAAATTTTCTTGATAATGGTAGAGGATGCCATTATCTTCTTACTTAATGCTGGATAAAGTTTTCCATTAAAACAAGAAAATGAGATGCGGTGTATAGGAAATGTGTGAAAAGAAATATCGATTGTACAACGCCAATTACCACGGTTAATGATATCCCAGTTGGAAATTTTCAACATAACCATAGCCTGTCTGCCTGCTGATGCGTTTGTTGTTAACTTAAAAAGATGTAAAGATGAAATCACACGAGTGCCAACATTGTATGATTAGGAACTTGGACTATTACGAAACCATAACGGAGAAATGAAAGCATTAACAGAGAATTTTCTGTTTTTGAGAAGGTGAAAACTACCCTTTATTATCACAGAATGAAGACAATTCCAAATATAAAGCTACCAGCTTCCCAGCAGGTAATGAAGTTCGTGTGAATGGACTAAGACTCATATTTGCTACCAACGGGAATTAAAAAATTAACTGTGATTCAGTGTTATGTCAATCATTAATTAGTTGTGTACTTTTATTTCACAAGATCATAATGTTAAAAGGTTGTAAGATAAAATTTACTTTAAACGCTTGAATATGTAATCAGTATTGATGTTGTTTGCACCAATTAAGCATATCGCCAAGCACACGCTAATAAAATATAAGGAACGCAATAACTGACTTCCTATCAGGCGATATAAGAGAAAGAAGAATATATCAATAATATCTGTTCTGGCTTTAGTTTTCATACACAAAGTCCCATGAATTACACAGCAAATCAACCTTGTAGACTCCAATTACATTTCTGTAAATAAATGGCCAAATCTAAAGAGATTAAATGCAAGTTAAATTGTAATAACATGTAGAAGCGATTAGCACTAACATATATTGAAGTACTTTTTCTAAACCAATTAGATTATTCTCATTAATGTTAATGTATGTTTAAAGATAATGCAAAATTTTCCTCATACTCCTTTAAACGAGTAACATATTTTAAAGGCCCCGTTCGTAAAACCAGACAAGCAGTTTTAGCTGACAGAATTACAGACACCGTATGTTTGATCCAACTTTACATAACTGCATCTGGTAAACTGCGTAATGGTGAGTTTCAAATATATAGGGGACATTTAATGGTTTCCCATTTAATATAACATACCACGAGTATGACAAAATATCGAAATATTCTGTCATACGAGTGAAGTAAATGATATAATAAACGGGAAACCATTCGATTTTCTTTTTATTGCATTTTATACACTTAAAAACAAAATAAAAAATAATAGGGTCAAAAAGTGCGGGAATCAGTAAAATATAATTCATGACGTCATCTCTTTGTGACGTTACCCCACGTCATTGATATTTTGAACTCGAGACCGATAGGTCGAGAGTTTAAACCAAATTTCATGTTCTAATCGCCAGTATATCCACGAAAAACAACGTACTTTCCCCATTCTAACACGTTTACTATCGCATATATTTAGAAACATTGTTTTACATCGCTACAAGTACGCCTCCACTAGTGACGTGTCATACTGTGGCGGATTGACCAATCAGAAAGAAGCTTTTAAAGTGGGTCAATTGGCCACGCCCATACTGGCGAGAGTTCGATCTGTATGTTGTTGACAAAGTCAGTGTTGATGTGTTTCTACAGGCTCAATCGTTATGTGAAATTGTGTGCACTTGTTCCATTTCATTTCGGATTTTATTTGGCTAGAGATGCCTACACACGGACGAAATGAACGTTTCAATCAATAAATGACGGTAAGAATGATGCTAACGATTTTTGTTAAATTTATTCAGTTAATTCATTCTTTTCGATTTCTTCACTTTCGAATTCAATCTCATGGATCATCAATCATAAATGATGCAGAGTGTTAAATTTCGCTACGAGTCGAACTTGACGCCATATTGTTTTGATTAAAAACGGGGCGTGGCTAAACACGATAGATCATGGTTCTATCGCAGATTAGAACATGGTCCGTAACCAATCAAAACACGCGTTGCAAACGAATCGTGTTAGAATTAAGCATTGATGTCATTTTTTTGTTTTACTTTCATGGGGTATGAAACAAATTTTGTTTGCAAACTGTATGAATCCGCGTAGCAAACAAAATTTGTTTCATACCCCGATGAAACTAAAAAAGATTGACATCAACGCTTATAATTAATTTTTGAAAATGATTTTCTAATCTAAAAAAATGTTTTATGTACAATTTTACTGGTTTTAAATGGGATTCTTTTTCTCAAATCAATACGCAACGTCAATTGTCGTATTGTGACGTCACATTTTTTGCGTCATTCTCGGAATTTCTTTCATAGAAGAATGAAACTAATTTTTCGACCAATCACATTTGAGTATTTACCATGAAAACAAAGAAAAATTAATTATAGCAATATAACCAAATTATATTTCTTCGCTTCGACTGGAAAAATCGACAAGTTCAAATGAGGCGATACAAAGGTTCGCACTGTTGGTCAATATGTTCACTGCAAAATTTTATATTTTCACTGCTCATCGCTGCAGTGATAATATAAGTTCTATAAGTGTATCAATTTCTATATTTCAACGGCAAAAAATCTGTATATATTATGACACACTACACACTGCTGATGTTACGTAAAAACACGTTTTATTCATTAACACTGAATCAAATAAGGTAAAATTCTGGATAGCCTGTATGATTGATACATGTATCTTGAAACTCAGGACTTGCTCTTCGTCATTAATTATCATCTATTATCATGTTTGTTACTTTTAAGATGTTTTAACCATTATAAGATCTCCCTCAGGAACTGAAGAGGTCTTAAGACAACTTTCATTGATTGCAAATCCAATGGATAACACTATAAAATGTACCAAATAGATTATAAATTAATAAATGAACAATGTTTCCAAAAGAAATAGGAGCATGTATTCCCAACTTTACTATCAGTATGACTTGGGTTCACTTACCTGTTGCAAGTAATATCAGGTCACCTTCTCTGCCTAGGTTATGAACTTTGATCTAATACAATATTTGAAAAATACTCGCAGTATTCAAGTATTTAAAAACGTTATCTCGGCTTTAATAGTACCGCCTTACATACGCCTAATCGGTGTGTCAGGTCGAAAAGACATGACTGATATATTTCGTAGTGAACAGATAATCACGTGACAAAATGATGCA
The DNA here is from genome assembly GCF_902652985.1 of Pecten maximus. Taxonomy (NCBI): domain Eukaryota; kingdom Metazoa; phylum Mollusca; class Bivalvia; order Pectinida; family Pectinidae; genus Pecten; species Pecten maximus. The sequence continues at coordinate 25,103,758 of NC_047022.1, read as the reverse complement.
TGAGACATTTTCCCCATCCAAGCAACACCCTTTATATATATATATAAATTTGCCTCCATAGGGCATCCCGGACATTGGAAAAATCTAGTAGAATGGCACTTCCCACTGATACTTTCTAACTGTTTTTTTTTTATTTTACCCCTGTTATCTTAAATGTAGGGCAAGGTCAATTATTTGAACAATCACCCAAGCATGCCACAGACCAAATATCAACGCCTTGTTATTGAGAAGATGTTTAAAGACTTTAGCCTAGTTGACCCCTGTGACCTTGAATGTAAGCCAATGTCATTCGTGTGAACAAATTTGGTAAACTTTCATACAAGCATGTTACATGCCCAATATCAAGTCACTGTGTCTCTTGGTTATTGAGAAGTCGTTAAAACATTTAGCCTATTTGACCCCTATGACATTGAATGAAGATAAAGGTAATTTATTTGAACCAACGTGATTGGTAGCCCTTCACCCAAGCACGCTACAGACAAAATATCAACTCCCTGGGCCCCTTGGTTATCGAGAGGAAGATGTTTAAGTTTTAGTCAATTTGATCCTCTGCGACCTTGAATGTAGGTCAAGGTCATTCATTTGAACAAACTTAGTAGCCTTTCATCCATGCATATTACGGTTACAATATTAAGTCCCCGGGGTTTTGGAAACTAGTTTAGTATAAGATACAAGTCGCATTCAAATATTACCTGTACGAATCCAGTATTCTTGTATATTTGTACAATTGTTGTAGCTATAATTATGTATCAACAAATTTAATATTGCTCAATATGGAGCCTGAATATGCATTGACAATTTGTCAATTGATAATTGTCTAATTAATAATGCTCATAAAATGTAACGGTTAGATATGAAATGTTTATCTGTTATTCATACATACTATTATTCAATGCTTTTGAAATTATACATGAAGAAGGGTGAAATATTAAAATCATAATTTTTTTGACATTTCTTTTTGAAATTGTACAAACATAGCGATTTAACAGGGAATATATGTTTTCTTGGTAGAGGTAAGGTAGAGTCGACATTAATTTAGTCATACGAAATACAATCTGCTTCGGCCATTGTAATACTTATAGGTTTTTTTATTTTACCATTTCCTGTCATTCAATATTTGTAGACTTCCTTTGCGTCTGTTGGTGTCTCCTTGCCTCTCGTCGTCGTATGGCCCTAGCTGTTCAGATGGCATTAAACCACGTACGCACACAAAAAGGTCAAATATATCTCTACCTGCTAGGGTATGAGGAGGGACACTAGGGTATGAGAGGAGGTATGGGGTATGACACTCATTTCCTCAAATGTACCTGTATATGCTCTTACTTCACCGAACAATTTCTGCGCATTACAAACAAACCCTGTACCAGATCCTATACTTTAGATACCTCACCTGGATTTTTCCAGCAATTATGGCAAAATGCTCTACTTTTGAACTGCCTCTCCCAAAAAATGGTTCTACATTGTAACTACAGGAAGACTGTATTACCCCTAAAGCTATCAGGCCCCCCTTCTCCCGCCCTAAGGGTATCACATCCTTATACAACATACAACATACAAAGTTTCATCAAACTTGGTTGATATTTGCTCAAGTTATCGTGTTCATAAGCTAGGTAACTGTTGACGGACGGACGCCGGACGACACTGTATGACATAAGCTCACCAGTTGAAAAAACAAATAAACCCATTTTTAAGTCGCCCCTCCCCCTTCCTCCAAATAAAAAGAAACAAAATGTTGTCAAGCTAACAGTAGCACTCTGTCGCGAATGTCCGGAAAATGGACCCGGAATATCATGGTCGTTTTCGTTTATTGTGGGCCAAACGGTTTGACCAGGACCTGAGGATTTTTTGTCGTTTTCAGACAAGGTTTGACAAAGACTTTCAAGGTCTAGATTAATATCTGCAGGTGAGTCAAGATACATTTAAAAAAAGAAGTATCTTTAAAAAAGATAAACGGCATAGTTTTAAAGCCACATACTCACGAAGAAACATATATCAATGTTTACATTTTGAGTTTTTTACAGTTTTCGGACTGTACCTAACAGATTATCGTGAATCAGAAACTGAAAGAAAATGTGTATTTATGAAAGTATAAGGGGAATTCCCAAAAATAATAACTGTGTCTGCCGGACCAAAATGCCAACAGCGGGTTTTACAGTCCATACAAAATGGGGGAACGCCGTAAGCGTGGAACAGCGAAAACGCAGACAGATTCTGCCCCCCCCCCCCCCCCCCCCCCCCCTTAGGAAAGGAAATGATTCGTTGGAACTTAACGAGAGAAGAAAAAGGAATAGACTCGAATTCCGATTTTATTTTTCCGGACGTCTATTGGATTGCTGGTTAGCTTTTGAACATTGTCAACTTTTTATCAGAGACTTGTGTATATCAGATATACAAGTCTCTGTTTTTATCGATGTTTTGTTGTATGCATATTGCTACATTTTAAAATTAAGTATTTAAATGTAAACTATGTTTATTTTGTTCAGTTACCTTGGTATTACGCGAATATTCTGTTAATATGTTTAAATGAAAGTATTATTAGGCAAAGTTCACGTATGCTCGATATGTAAACAACGGCCATGTGTGTAGTTTATGTGCAGTGCACGTTACGTTGTTATAGCCTAGTTTTGGCGATGTATGGTACATGTATGCACAGAACGTACCAAATTAAAAAAAATAATTTTGTTATCGTATAAACAACGTTTACAAGATATTTTTATCCAAGAAATGAGAGCTAGTTTAGAAAGCTCTTCTAAGTGCATCATGTATAAACACATAGTCGATACGTTTATCATACAGGACTATCTCAGTAAACCATTAACTTTCAAAATAAAACGAATAATATCCAAATACAGATTAAATGCACATTCGTTGAATGTTGAAACTGGTAGATACAGTGGTATCCCTAGACCCCAAAGGCTGTGTACTTTGTGTGATAATCATGAAGTTGAGGATGAAGTCCATTTTATTTTGTTATGTCCAAAGTATTCGGATTTAAGGGTGAAGTATTTAAAACCATATTTTTATCGCCGTCCATCTGTTTTCAAAATGACTGAATTGTTCTGTAGTACCAATGTAAAAACTTTAAGAAATTTTGGAAAATATTTAATTCAGGCAACGGCTAAAAGGAAGTCACTGTTACTAAGTTAATAAGTATTTATATATTTAATTAATAGTTAATTAATTAGTAATTACACAACAGTTTTTTTCTTTATCAGAACCTTCTAGAGAAAATATGACTAGGAATATAATTTAAAGTATGTGATTGTCTTTTTATGTCTTAAAAATTCGTGTAGTTTAAAATTGCAATTGTGATATTGTAATTATATGATATACACTTTTTTTGTGATGGCAAAAAATATTAACACATGCTTTATTGAAATGTATAATACTTTGTGTTACATTGGCTGTGTTCTCCCCCGTCTTGCACAAATGTAAAATGTTGTCATTTGTATGTATATATTGTGATACTATATGCTATTTGCATACGGAATAAAATAATTGATTGATTGATAGCCTCGTTCTCGGCTCCGTGACAAATCTCGCTATAAATATATATACGGCGAGTTATGTTTGGTTTAAACAGTATTTTATTTTGTAAACAGCAAAGTTGTACACATTACATGAATGTAAGGATTCGAAAACAAGCCTAAAGCTTATATTAATTAGAGTTATGTTTATACACTGATGTCTCAAGGACTCTCCTGGTCATAAAATACTCAAAACACTTAAGGTCAAATATATTTACAAAATGGCAAAAACTTTTGCCCTTAAGGTCAAATCTTTTGACCTTAAGGTAAAAAAAGAACGGTTAAATAATGGCAAAAACGACTATTTGACATAATGTCCACTTTTTCTTTTTACCTTAAGGAGTAAGACAAATAATGTAAAATCATTTGACCTTAAGGTAAAAAAAAATTCCCATTATATGACGTCAGACTTGTTGACGCACCACTTGTAGGAAAATGGAATCGTCCTCTGCAACTGGGCATGCGTACAGTTTCCTCCGTTCGTCATATTTGAATTTTCCGGAAGAAAAATGGTGGCGGATGCAGTTTTATATGTTTAGTTTAAACATATTTGATTGCCTTCTGTGCAATCGGGATTGGGCACAAGTTATACAACTTATCTAAAGCCCTACAGCTTTCAACTGTTCAAAACTCACTGCTTATACTAATGTCCATATAATCCAATCCATGGTGAGCGTTCTCCTGGCCATTCCTTTCTTTCTTTGAAATACGTTTCTCCTATACCGTCGGTATTGGAAAGGATATAACCATACACTTGAAATAAGTAATTTGTATAAAAGTCGTAATTTAAAAGGGATATAAGGAATATCAAAAGGAGGGGGGAGGGGTGGGGTTAGAATCTATTTGAATCCTGAATGAATTGCTGAGTGTGCATGAAAATGAGTTCGTTTTCTCGATCAGACAAGTTAGAATCTCCAAAGAGCAATAGATTTACGGTAAGGAGAATATATGTATTGAGATTACGAAATAGTGTTATTTAAGGATTAACATCAATTATTTTTTCTGTTATACAGTCATAACAGAAAAAACTGGAGTGTACTCTAAATAAACCGCGAAGCAGTTTATGAAGAGAGTACACTCCAGTTTTTTATGTTATGACTGTATAACAGAAAAAATAATTAATGTTAATTCTTATAATTTAATTTCGTCTTATACACACCAAGATATTTCACTTTCTTTGGCGAACTCTTTTCTGTGATAAATTATTACGCAAAGTCATCAGCCAATCAAAAATGACGTTACATTTCGCAACGTCAAAAATTTTGTTATGGAGGTATAACAAAATTATTTCAGCCAATGAAAATGCGTGTTTCATACAAAATTAAATTATTCTTTGTTCAATATAGGAATTACAAGGAAAAAAGAAATGATAGGTGTCTTCAATAGGAAATCCACAGTGACAGTGTTGGTCTACAACTAAATTGGCCCTAAATAAGTGATTTCTTAATGTACTGGCACGGTTCCTTAAACGAGTGTGTAAAATGTTCTGTTTCCTTTCGCCATAGAAAAAATGGTTCTGTAATTTATGTATATCTGTGTTGCGAATGGCATGTTTAAAGACTGAGAGAAAAAAATCAGTCCAATCCGTTTCGTTAAGTTTGTTATTAAAAAGAACAAAATTGGCATCATTATAACATAAAATCTTGCGTTTATAGTTTCTAATAATATTCGATTCTATTGTTAGTTCAAAAGTTGTCGCTTGGTGGTCTGAAATGTCCCTGTCTATGTCGATAGTGTCAGCGAAAGAGTGAATACACGTGTCCAATAAAAGAATTGGGTCGAGGAGCGTGCTACCCGTGCGCCCAAGTCTCAGTTTTATATAATCAATGGAAAAGGAAACATTTAACTTCAACATTGAAAAGTTTGTAGAAAATTGAATTCAATATTTAGACTATATCAAATCATTTAATATTTAAAAAAAAAAATATTTACCTTAAGGTTAAAAAATTCTTTGGACCTTAAGGTAATAAACTTTTGACATTATGGCCATGACGGCAAAAAAATCTTTTGACCTTAAGGTAAATAAAAGCTTTTGACCTTAAGGTAGATAAAATCTTCTGACCTTAAGGTAAATAAACTTTTGACATTATGGCCATAATGGCAAAAAAATGTATTTACCTCAAGGTTAAAAAAATCTTTTGACCTTAAGGTAAATACACTTTTGATATTATGGCCATAATGGCAAAAAATTATTTACCTTAAGGTTAAAAAAAATTGTTATATACACTTATATTTCTGAATATAAACTATTTAAGAAGCATGCACAGAGAAAATGAGGAAAAATTGGATGAGTCCATTATGTTCAGGGTACAGTTTGAATCGTGACTTTGGGTGTATTTTAAAAGATAAAAAGATTTATTTTTCCCCTTAAGGTCAAATCATTTGACCTTTAGGATTAAATCACATAATGTCATAAAACATTATTTGACCTTAATTGTTTTGAGTATTTTATGATAGAATGGCGTGCCATACGGTCAAGCGTCCAAGCCAGTGGTCATTTTAATGTTGAGAGAGCGTAAATGAGCATCTTGGATTGCCATTATTTTAGTATACTTTTCTTCTTTATAACAAAAAACAAACAATGAATTTGGATTTAAATGACCGCAGCCTCATTTAATATGAAACGTATACAACCTCAGAATATGGCGAGCAGGCTTATCAATTTATGAATTTAGTATGACAATGGCCGCAGCCAAAACTTATTATTACAAGTGCATGCAAAGGCAAGGACCGATGCTAAATGTCTACCCGCAGGTATCCGGACATAAAGCCCCTTGCCCTCTGACCTAGCAGATTTTGCCTGCACTTGTAAAAAACCGAAACCACCTCTCGCAAGAGGAACCAACATCTCCAGCCTGGAGAAAACCATAATCCTGCCTTTAGCTCCCAGGATAGCACGTGGCAAGCATTACAAGATCAGGATTATTATATTTAGACTTAGCACTGGCCTGCCAGAAACTCCTAGGATACCTCCATAGCAAGATTTAGTCCCCCAGGGTAAACCATAGCAAGACTATTGGCCGACCAGAGCACAGTCTAGTATAATTAATACCACCAGAATTAAATAATATGACACAAAATTGTGTAATTATATGCCTGCCCGCCATATCCTGCCCTGAAATAAAGACTGCAGCATAAAAGTATAGCACTCGCGATCGTAGTCCAATACACAGTATTCCAAAGCCGCTGACCCGCATTCCAGTCCTTATGTCATAATGTAATTGTCTCTTTTCACCAAAATTCAAAGTCACTCAAGATACACGTACAGCTCTCATATGGTTGATAATTGGAGACAATTCACAGAAAATGTTGTTACACTCAAGACCCATGTCCACCTTCTGGTGTGTCCACAATACTCAAGTACTGAAAGAGATAAACTCGACAGCAGAAAATTGTTAATGAAACACAAAACCATTTAACTTTCAAATGCATTAAGTAATAATTAAATACAACTTTGAATGTATGCGTATAGCTTTGTATCCACCGTCAGCGGTGAACACATTTATTAATACAACATAAGATACCTTATTTTTAAATATATGTACTCTTTAATTTAAAACAGAAATACTAAATTATTTGAAATAGGGCGGTGTGAAAGGGGTGGATGGTGGGAAAATTTCGATACTAAAATCGGTTGTTATAAGAGTGCTGCTCATGAACGTGTCAAGTGCTACAGGATTTACTGAGAACTGATTAGCTTCATGCAGGATACTCCCGATATACCTTTACATGACAAATGATTAATTAAACAATTATCAGATGCAATAGGCATGAAGCTAATTTGTGCCTCCCTTATCCCGGAGGGGTCATCAGTTAACCTTATCTGACATATACAAACGGCCACCGAGACCGGTGCCCCGACAGCTATAAAATTTATATCCCCCTGCACTGCCTAATGGCAAGACCCTCTGTAATTGAGAGATAACTGAACAGCCATTAAATTAACCTTTGATATACGGGTCATTATTTCACTCTTAACACTCGCCCTTTACTCAAATCTATTGATCGAAAATCCAAAATAAATTTGTTTAATTATATATTATTAATTAAACTGTATTATTTTAGTATACTTTTCTTCTTTATAACAAAAAACAAACAATGAATTTGGATTTAAATGACCGCAGCCTCATTTAATATGAAACGTATACAACCTCAGAATATGGCGAGCAGGCTTATCAATTTATGAATTTAGTATGACAATGGCCGCAGCCAAAACTTATTATTACAAGTGCATGCAAAGGCAAGGACCGATGCTAAATGTCTACCCGCAGGTATCCGGACATAAAGCCCCTTGCCCTCTGACCTAGCAGATTTTGCCTGCACTTGTAAAAAACCGAAACCACCTCTCGCAAGAGGAACCAACATCTCCAGCCTGGAGAAAACCATAATCCTGCCTTTAGCTCCCAGGATAGCACGTGGCAAGCATTACAAGATCAGGATTATTATATTTAGACTTAGCACTGGCCTGCCAGAAACTCCTAGGATACCTCCATAGCAAGATTTAGTCCCCCAGGGTAAACCATAGCAAGACTATTGGCCGACCAGAGCACAGTCTAGTATAATTAATACCACCAGAATTAAATAATATGACACAAAATTGTGTAATTATATGCCTGCCCGCCATATCCTGCCACTCGGAACTGTCTATACAGTTCCGTAATCCATACAAAAACACTTGAGGTTGTATACAGTATCATTTATTATAAACACAATGATCAGTTGATGTTATAAAACATTCTATTGCTTCCTGCAACGTGTTTAGGAATATGGCGTTACCAACCATATTTAAATGAACCTTGTCATGCCTAAATAGTCCTTTACATGTGTGACTTATATCTGGGTGCTTAATCACCCTACCCCCAACATCTAACGCTGCTAGTCTGCCAGACCTATTTATTCTCTTTCTTTTCCTTTCAATAGGTTGTACTTTGTCACAACCCCGATAGGTAATCCTTGGTAAAATATCAGACCAGATAATAGTGCACCCAGGCAACATTTCGTGCAGATGTTCGACATCGTGCCTGATACGGGCACACAGGCCGCCAGTGGGGATGGACCCTAAGTCATTACCTCCAGTATGAAGTATTAGAAAATCTGGTGGAGGCTTTAGTGACAGCTGGTCCTTAATAACATCCAATAGCTGAAACCAAGACATTCCCCTGTGCCCCGACCATCGCACCAAAACGCCTCTGTGTCTAAGCTTCAAATGGCTGTCCAGCAGCTTCACAGACATCCGTTGTGCCCAGTATATTATCGATGAACCAACTATCCATACATCTGAAAGAACTTGTGCCGATTACTAGCCTTATATGCAAAAGGGGCGGCTCTCTAACATGTATTCATATATCAATCAAAAGCGGATGTAGGTTTTGTAGGCCGATGACTGCCACCGGCCTAGCTGTCTGATTTTATCGTTAGGCACGCCTTTCATTGCCAGCGTTGTTGCCCCGCCAATTCTAAATGAGTGTGACTTAAAATTTCCTTGAGGTAGGCCTAACGAAACAATGCATTTTTTCAGCACCTCACCAAACTGATATCTATTTAGAGGTGTACCGTTTAAATGTAAAAATAGATATCCCGAGCAGCAAGTTCGTACTTGAAGGAAGGCATGCATGTTTTTAATAGGGCAGACGACATTTCCAGGGATACATGGGATTACCACAGTAAATGCTTTAGCAAGCTGGTCTGTCTTTGATTGCCTTAATATAATGACCATCTCTGTAAGATCTTTATTTATTTGAATATCAGACCTTAACAAAGGTCTATGTGCCAATTTCGCAGATGTATACACAAGCTCCCCAACCCGGAATAGACCAAAAAATGCTAAACAAAACACTGCTCTAAATAATAGTGATTCATATTTACTGAAGCAAACATGCGCTAATTTACCGTGAATCAATGTCAGTACATCATATGTTATTGGAGCCCTGGTATCTATAGATACTTTTAATCTTCTAAGGCCCTCAATTGCCTTCCGTACAATAAAACATGATGTTGGATCTCGCCAGCTATTGAGCTTATGTACGTAACTAATCGCCGACAAGTACGAACGTACTGTAGAGGGAGATGAGCCCTTCTGAGAGTGATGGCAGATAAACAGCAAAACATGCTCGATAGGGACAGGCCATACATGATCGAGTTTAATAACTTGTCTTATTTGATAAAAGTTATTTAATGCACATGAGTAAAGTGACTTCGTATTTTCCGACATACTGGCAGCTAAAAGTCGTCCAAGCTGAGGTTGAAGATCGACCAAATCCATAACGGGACCCGCTCTGGCTCCGGGTGCGCCTGTGGAGCCAATTCCCTGAATTTGTTCAGCTGTAAGCGGGATAAACTATCAGTTAAAACATTAACACTACCTGGGATGTGTTCTGCTTTAAATAAAATGTTCATCCTTAAACAACGAAGTACAAACGCCCTGAGCAATGTCAGGACAGTAACGGATTTGGTTGTCATGGAATTGAGAATTGCAACAACAGATTGATTGTCGCACCGGAATAGTACTTTCTTGTTCTTAAGTCTATCCCCCCAAATGTACACTGCAACTAGAATTGGGAAAAACTCCAATACCGTTATGTCATCAGTGTAGCCTGCTTGAAACCAGGATTCGGGCCATGTGCCAAATGCCCACCGTCCCTCAAAATATGCACCAAATCCATTACCCTTCCTGGCCGAGCTATCAGTAAATAACTGTAAATCTGAATTGGTGATCCAAAATTGATCACAGAACACAGACACGCCGTTAAAAGAATGGAAAAATTTTACTAATAGTTTTAGATCTTGTCGTAGTGCATGTGTGATCCTTATATGATGATAAGGTTTGGTTATCCCCATGGTGGCGTTAATAAGGCGCCTACAAAAAGTTCTCGCTGGCGGGATTGCTCTACAAGCAAAATTTAAAGCTCCTAACAGGGACTGCATTTGTTTTAATGTCGCGCGACCTTTACGGAGTGAGGTGTTAATTTTCTGGATTATTTCTTGCACCTTTTCCATGGGAACCCGGATACACATATTTATTGTATCGATCTCTAAACCAAGAAAACATAGAACAGTACAAGGCCCTTCCGTTTTTTCCGGCGCGATAGGAACGCCCAACTCACTACATAGAATCTCAAATTCTTTTAAAGCCAGGAAACAATGGTTCGCGTTGTTAACACCTCCAAATAAAAAATCATCTAAATAATGCAGTAACTCCCCGTTGTCCAATCGCTTACGCACGTTTTCCTCTATGACTGTGGAAAACTTCTCAAAAATAGAACAAGAGATAGAACAACCCATTGGTAAACATTTGTCGAAAAAATACATATCGTCAAGTTTAAAGCCTAACAGATCAAAGTCACCAGGCCACACTGGGATTATCCTAAATGCAGATTTGATGTCTGCCTTAGCTAATAACGCCCCCCTTCCAAGCCTTTGGACCATTCTAACTGCTTCATCAAATTTTGTATACGACACTGAGCATAATTTTGGATCAATGAAGTCATTAACAGAAGCATTTTGAGGGTACGACAAGTGATGAATTAGCCTAAATTGCCCGGTGTTCTTCTTAGAAACTAAGCCCAATGGTGAAATTCTCAAATTAGGCAAAGGTTGTACTTTAAATGGACCTGCTATTCTTCCTAACTCGATCTCTTTCTTAATTTTCTCCCTAGCGGCATGATTGTTTTCGCGAATAGACTTTAAATTATTTGCATGTGTTGTTTCTCGAGGGCCAGTATAATGAAGTGGGAAACCATGTTTAAAACCGTTTACTAACTCTGACGCTAAAACTCTGTTCGAATGATCCCTAAGTAAAACTTCTAACACATCAGTTTTTATTGGCGTTGCCCCCAAGCTGTGTTTTTCCCTTTCTGTTATTTTTTTGGGTACCCAGCTGTTGTGATTCCTGCTTGGCACGAAAGGAATTACAATTCATTTGTGAGTGTCCACCATTACATTTCCTACAAACATGCTTAAAACGACATGGATTGTATTTACATTTCCCTATGTCATTGTATGCGTTGCACACACCTGTTCTGATATTCTGATAATTTGAACCAGCAGCGCTACTTGTGTATGTGTTAGCATTCGAACCACCCATATTACGTGGTACTGACATCAACCTTAACCACAGGTCTGAATTCAGTTTAGCCCATGATTGAGGGCAGATCGCCTGACGTAGCCTAAATTGCTCGTCATAGATCCTCCAACCCGCCCCCTGGCACCTACTGGCTGCGTCCCTAATAATTATCATATACTGGATAAGCTCTAGAGTTTTTTCAGGAAATTTCCGCACATATATGTGCATGTAAATCAGGAAGGCATCCGACCATTTCTCTATGCTCGGGATCCTATCCTTGAGAACTCTAGGCCTTGATTCCAGAACGCCCTGTTCATTAATACATAGGTTACTCCCCGCATAAAATTCATGGAGTTCTGCGCTACCTTTTAGCAACAACGCTAAATTAACGTATTGATTCGCCCATATTTTCTGGCATAATTGCAGCGGTACATGAGCCGCTACATTGTCATCCACACAATTGATTAAATCTGGTAGTGAAGAATCAAAAGGTGAAAACCCCCCCTGACATAAACCACCTGTAAACCCTTCACTATGTGGCAAAATAGGCCTGCAGCCAGCAGTTAGCGAGTCGCCCCTACCAGCATTATTTTCACCTAAAGCCACCCTCCAAACGTTTGACAAATCATTTTGCGGCCTAATATTCCCCGGATTTAAATCAATTTCTGGCCTACCATTCTCAACGGGCGCCCGTGCCTGTTCCCCCGTGACATTGTCCGGCTCCGGCTCCGGCTCTAGCCCCGTCTCCTGCTGAGGTTCCGGCTCCGGCTCTGTGTTTCCTTCCGTCTGGAGACGTGCTGGCCTCCTTCTCTTTCTCTGACCCAACGCTCTAGAGGGAGTCCCTGCAGGCCTCTTCTTAGTGGACGATTTGTTATACACTGGCATGATTTGTTCAATTTAGTAATACAATGTTCCCACTAGCCGTACTTAGCACTCGTACAATGTTCCAATAACACGGAAGATATCCCGAATTAACACAATAGTTCCAATATAACACAGTTTAACAATGTTTCTAAACTAACACAGTTTAACAATATTTCCAGTATGACACAGTTTAAAAAGAATTTCGATACTAAAATCGGTTGTTATAAGAGTGCTGCTCATGAACGTGTCAAGTGCTACAGGATTTACTGAGAACTGATTAGCTTCATGCAGGATACTCCCGATATACCTTTACATGACAAATGATTAATTAAACAATTATCAGATGCAATAGGCATGAAGCTAATTTGTGCCTCCCTTATCCCGGAGGGGTCATCAGTTAACCTTATCTGACATATACAAACGGCCACCGAGACCGGTGCCCCGACAGCTATAAAATTTATATCCCCCTGCACTGCCTAATGGCAAGACCCTCTGTAATTGAGAGATAACTGAACAGCCATTAAATTAACCTTTGATATACGGGTCATTATTTCACTCTTAACACTCGCCCTTTACTCAAATCTATTGATCGAAAATCCAAAATAAATTTGTTTAATTATATATTATTAATTAAACTGTATTAATACACGTGTGTAACTAGAATTTTAGGTTGTTCGGGAGTATGTGGCTTTAATGCTGGTGGTTATAATGTAAAACTGCTGGTGAAAAAAAATAACGAACGAATTGCGTTTCAGAACGGATAACAAAATTATATCAGTTTGAATCATTTTTGGTGATAATAAGACTGCATTTAAATCAAGAATATAATTGTATTAATGTGTCATTTGAAAAGATACATCCGCTTATTCAGCTTGCATTCAATCTTACTGTGTTTCGTTCTTAAATGCATAACTGCATTTTGCATTTACCGCTACATTGACGAATCACATACTTCATCTTGACCAGTAACGTCACCTGTCGCGTCATATCCGGGGCCAAAAGAACGAACATGCCCATGGTGATTGCTAAGGCCTCAGACCACAATTAATTTCCCTCTTTGTTTTACCAAAGAAAAATCGAAATTAAAATATTTCAGAAGTTTGCAAAAAATCTGGCTTTCACATCACGTGTAGAACTATTCAAGCTGAACATACAGTGAGCTGGAAAGTACCCCATGACCGGCATTTAACAAAGTTATTAATATTTAAGTGTAACCACCCTATTATATTGTAGGAAAATCCGGAAAACAACAAAATATTACTACTCAAGCCTTATAACTCCCCGTGTCCTGCCTCACAAACAAACATGGAAATGGTGTCAAAACAAAATTCTGCCACTAGATTAAATATTGCACTATAAATCTATGCTAAAATTATGTCCATATCTGTAACAGCTAAGTCAGGAAAAAATATTTAGCAACAGTCCTGAAATTTCAATATGTACTACATTCGTGTACAACGACCCGGCCTAGTGATCATGGTCTGTATTGCGCTTGAACATTGAAAACGAAAGTAGGCAAGTACAGTAAGCATAATTGTTGTTATTTCTTATTCTACTCTCTGCTTCGTGTCTTTTCACTTCCTAGACGTTTTTACACCATATATATACTTTAATTGTCATTATGGCATCGTTCGATTTGGAAGACAAAAGTGTCATTCAAACAGGATGTAAAACGGGTTTTCCGGTATAACGACGGTTAGCCACACACGTACCTATGTCTCCTTAAATTACACGCCTTTTTGGGTGTGGAATGAAAAACTAAAGAATTCAGATCGCTTATCTTAAATGATTGTGTGTGTGTGTGAAACAGTTACAATAATAACATTGTTAGAGGTTATCTATGTCGTGCCAGGCTTTTGTAAGAAAAATGTGAAAAGCTCAAAATAGACTGTTTATATTGTTTTACGTCTTGATTATATCATTTTTTACCATGAAAATTATCAATAAATCACTATTTTGATCATTTGAACTAAAATGGGACTGGCATGACATAGTTAAACACTAATACAATGACCTTATTGTAACTGTTTAACAAAAAAAAAATATTTAAGATAATTACATTGTATAAGCTCTCTGAATTCTGCAGATTCTGATAACATTCCAATTATAAACTAGGTCATTTTATCTAATTCAAATAATGTTATATTGAAAGATCTTATTTAATCTTTCTAACTATTCCTGAGCAAATATATACCACATCACAATATTTGTGGAGGGGTCCATCATTGATTACAAACTGTTTGGTTATTTCTCAAGTCTTACTCGGCATAAGTTTACTGAAGCACTTTAATTAAGGGCTTCTCTCACTGGTTTGGGATGGGGTCTGTTCTCCTTTGGGGAAGAAAATTGGTGTGAAATGGGAAAGATTTTTTTCATGTGTAGACTGCAAATTTATAGGGTACACATTTGGCTTGAATATGAAGTAATTTCAGTTGGGAGAAGGGGCCATGATTCGATAATGCCCCAAAAAGCCCTATGAAAAGAACCCTCACTTTCATGTCAGTATACAGTGTACAATATACTTTACTATTGGTATTAGATTTAAATAATTAAGCTTGAAACCGTGATTACATATTTAATAGTTATATTTGAAATCATATTTCTAAGATGCTTATATGTGTCGTATTGTTATACTGTGTATATACTTTAGACCAGTGGAAGGAAACAGAAACGTACATGTGTAATCTAGATACTGTATGTGAGCTGGAGGGATATTCTATCCTGAATATTCTCAATTAAATCAGTCTTTTCATTTACATCAACTGATTTCCCAATCAATTTAAGTGATAGAACTAGGAAAAACAGGAAGAAAAGGGACAACTCTATATTTCAAAGTGATTCTTATGAATTTTCCTAAAAATAAGAATTGGTGTAGTAGTGTTACATTAACAGAAATGGCCAGAAATACCTATATATAAAGAATTGATATTTCTGGCTTTAAAAAAAAATAAGATTAGAATGCTGCTGTGATTGTGTAACAAGAACAGACTTTAAAATGTTGACTAGAATTACTTTAAATAAATTAAAAAGATCAAATTCAACAGTTAACATTTGTGTTATTTTTATCTTCAAACATAGATTAATATGCCAGTCTAGTGATTGCATGGTCTCCATTTTATGTCAGATAATATATATAGGTCACAGGAGTTTGATGTTCTAGCTGTTGATAAGAATATATAATAACCAATATGAAAATACGCCTGATACTATAAACAAGAGGTCCATAGGGTCTGAACTGTTAAAATGACCAGTAAGGAATGGTGGCAAAATTACTATTTCCAATTTTCATGTTGACATAATTAAACTGTTAGTTATGTTTCAAAAATTGGTATACAAATATAATATGAAAAAAAAAATAATAATAATAACAATATGAAAATACGCCTGATACTATAAACAAGAGGTCCATAGGGTCTGAACTGTTAAAATGACCAGTAAGGAATGGTGGCAAAATTACTATTTCCAATTTTCATGTTGACATAATTAAACTGTTAGTTATGTTTCAAAAATTGGTTTACAAATTATGTTTCTAACAGAGGTGATATAATTCACTGATGCATTGTTGACTCATGAATTCATAATGTAGGGTTTTTCATTTTGAGATACATTAATATATTGTCTCGAGACAGGTAATGGTACTGAAATATGAAAAATTACCTCTGTTGCTGAATTTGTTGAGCAAAACATACATGTACAGTAACCCATTACATGTAACAGTGACAATCATGTGCTGATCCTTTATAGTGTACATAATATAATTATATGGTTACATATTTCATATTTTACAATAGTGACCTTGAAACTAGGCCAAGTCATTTACATGATGAACTTGCTGGCAGAATATCTTTGAGTTCTTAATAAAACCAACTCCTGTGCCTTTTAAAACAAATCAAGGTCATTGGTACGAGGAAACTTTATAGCAGCTACCTTTAACTGGCCAAAACTGAGTACCCTGGGTCTCTTAGAACATTATAAAATTTGCAAAGGAATGTTTTGCTATTTAACTGTATGAACTAGGCCAAGGTCGTTTATATGTAGAAACTTTATATTTATCACTCTTTCAAAAATGTTCCCTACTATTAAAATTTATCAAGCCTCTGACCTTCTGGAACTAAGTGAGAAGAAAATTCTGAAAAGTTTTAGATATATGAACCCTTGACCTTAGAAATAGGCCAAGGTCAGTTATTGAAGAAACTGTATAGCACTTGGTCCTAGAGATCAACTAACCACTATTTATAAGTCCTCTGAGTCATTTGGAACTTGGAGAGAAGATTCTGTAAATTTTTAATATATTTAGCCCCTGTGACAGTGAAAATAGGTCAAGGTCATTTGTGTGAGGAAAAGTGCACTCCATAACAGAAACCTACCTGTACTGATCTAAGATGAGTACCCTGTTGTTTTTTTTTTTAACTTGAGAAGATTTTTAACAACTGAAAAATTTCGCTCCTGTGAAAATAGACTAAGGTCATTTATAATATATGAAGAAACTTTATACCATTATGCCCTATTTACCTGCTTCAAAAAATACAAGGCCTATGGGTCTTCTAGAATTTGAGAAATTTTCAAGAGGATTATAAAAACCGTGAAAATACTTTACCTTCAGGTCATGGTCATGGAACAGAGATGGGTACCTCTGTGTTTTCCCTATCTATATTTAACCGAGTGTGCAAAACGACGCCATTCCCAATGCATTTTAGCCGGGGGCTGCGGTGGCAGAGTGGTTAAGGTGTCTCAACACTTTATCACTAGCCCTCCACCACTGTATTGCGAGTTGGAAACCCACGTGGGGTAGTCAATACTGGCCGTAGGTCGGTGGTTTTTCTCCGGGTACTCTGGCTTTCCTCCACCTCCAAAACCTGGCACGTCCTTAAATGACTCAGGCTGTTAATAGGACTTTAAAACAAAATAAACAAAAAAAAACCCACAACATTTTAGGCTTATTTTTAGCTCAAAGGGCAAGTGAGCTTATGTTGTGGTGCGGCATCCGTCTGGCGACAATTTTTCCATTTAAACAACTTCTTCTCAATAACCAAGAGGCCCAGAGACCTAATACTGGGCCTGTAGCATGCTGGGGTGAAGGGCGACCAAGTTTCTTCAAATGAATAAAATTGACCTTCATTCAAGGTCATAGGGGTTAAATAGGCTAAAATCTTTTAAACAACTTCTTCTCAATAATCAAAAGACCCAGGGAGTTGATATTGGGTCTGTAGCATGCTTGGGTGAAGGGCTACTAATGTTGTTCAAATGAATGACCTAGACCCTCATTCAAGGTCACAGGGAGCTAATAGGTTGAAATTTTTAAACAACTTCTTCCCAACAAGAAAGAGTCCCAGGGAGTTGATATTGGGTAATATTTGTAGCATGCTGGGGTGAAGGGCTACCAAGTTTGTTCAAATGAATGACCTTGACCTTTCAAGTTGAGAGCAGTCAAATAGGCTAAAATATTTCTAGGACTTATTTTCAATAATTGAAAGGTCCAGAGACTTTATATTTGGCTTTTAGCATTCTTGGATGAAGGCTAATGAGTTTGTTCAATTGAATGACCTAGGTCATAATTTAAGTTTGAAAGAGCTAAATTGGCCAAAATATTTCAAATAACTGCCAGGCTCTGAGATATTGATATGGTCTCTGATACACTTGTTCTTGATTATGTTAATTTATGAAAAAGATCACTGGATAGCAGGTGAGCCATTCAGGCCCATTGGGCCCTTGTTTAAAATTCTTGATTTTATCTATTGATTAAAACGTCCAAAAACACAGAAAAATATAATGGCAAATATATTACACAAAATAGATAAGAAAAAGGACAGTCAAGGGTCGGATTTGGTGTGTGCCATCATGTAAAGCTAAAAGTCACACTACGGTATGAAACTGATCAGCATGACACCTGTAACATAATTAATATCAATTTACATGTGGAAATTTCTCAATTCAGTCCATTTTATTTCCCCAAATTACCCAGGAAAAAGCAATGATCCTGTCTTATAGAGCATGATAAGAAGATTTGCATAGGAAGTTTTTAACTATTTGGCCCCAGTGACCTTGACAATAGATCAAGGGGATTTATAGTCATGAGGAAAATTCATATCACTCTGCCCTTGGTACTTGCTGGCAAAATATCAGGCCTTAATATATAGGGATTGGATTTCACTTTTATGTTAACCATGCTTTTATGGAGCAATTCCTCTAAGAATATATTCTATGGGGCGCGCGCTAGCGCCCCATTTAGAATATATTCTTAGAGGAATTGCTCCATAAAAGCATGGTTAACATAAAAGTGAAATCCAATCCCTATATTTACACTTACGGATGTTGTTTCTATAAGTCTTTGTGATTACAATATTTTTTCTTTGTAAATAAAAAAAATCATATAAAAGTCGGACACAGTGGGAGGAGTCAATTATTAGAACAGCCAATGGTGACGCTTCACAACAAATTGAGACTTTTTTTCCGCGGTAAAAAATAGTTCTGTTTTTTATTATGATATTAACATAAATAACAAAAACATTTTGATAGATTATCATATTTAATATTGTCAAACATGTTATTTAAAAAAAAAAAAAACCTTTGTAACTTAAATTGTAAATGTAAACAAAGCCATGTGCTTGGCGAAAGTAGTTCCCGTACCCTGTCATATTTTCATACGCAAGTTCAAGGGTCAATGTTTCCATGCAAGAATGGTAAACAAATCGGTCTGGTATTGTTATATAGTGACAAAACTTTGCAAGTGTAAATATAGGCCTTCTGGAAATCAAAAGTTGAAATACCAGAAGTTGTAATTTTATCATTAATTCCTTACTTGCTGTTTGAAGGATTCAGGCCCTCTGGACTTTGTTTCAAAAAAAGTTTTTGATAAAAAATTAGCACTAAGCTATTGATAAACCATCAAATTTATTTTGACAGGACAAAAATGGCAAAAGGTTTGATGACTCCAGATGCTTTGAAGATGAAAATAGAAGCAAATTATGCAGCAATATTGAAAGATGTTCAAGCTGAGGATATAATGGATAGATTTGTCGACAAGGGCTACTTTACCATTGCAGATGTAGTGGAAGAAATAATGGCAAAGAAAACTAACAATGAAGCAATGAGAGTGCTTATACAACTCCTCAATGAACGTATACAACAACCTGGGATATTAGATTTCTTTTTAAAACAGTTGACCGATAATGGTTATGACAAGTTAGCAAGGAAAATAAGAGAAACAGAGATAAAACCAATTCAAGTGTCTGAAGGCAGAGCAGGTAATTTGTTTTAAAGATATGCAATGGTGTAGATATTTTATGCTGCTATTTGAATCTATTTCTTGTTACCAGTACACATAACACGATATCTTGTGATATCTCAAAACTGCTTTACTACAACTGTTACATTGTATGTTCACTTTTGACTTTTGATCTCTACACCCAAGAAATATGCCTCAGCCAAATTGAAGACACACAACTAGCTTTTTATTGGTGTCAGAAAAATAAAGACCAATCACTAAGCTGATGCATTGAAGATTATAGAGGAGCATCAACAGGTTCAAGGCCAGTCCATTTAGTGATTGGTCATATTTCAGAGGTGCAGAGAGCAAAAATGAACATTGCCCTAGGAGTATCAAGGATGGATTTGAATTAGGGATCAAGAGAGCTAGAGAGCAGAGATTTGATAAACCTCAACATTTTTATCCAACTCTTAAATAATACACTACCAGTATTTATTGTCTTAATAAAATATATTATTAATTTAATGTTTGTTTGTATGGAAATACGAAAGAACATTTCTCTAATTGAAGAAAAATTAGTTCATTTGTTTAAATTAATTTTATCATTATTTGTATGGAAACAAGTATTAGTATTTATTAGTATATGGAGTTTTTGAAAAATTTGTTCTCTCTCATGTCTTTTGTATATATATTAATTATGTTTATGTTATTGCATAGGTACAGATAACCACAGATATCCACAGATTCCGGAAGAGTTGAAAAACAAGGTCGTCACAGAAAAACATGCCATGTTCCTCGCAAGGACATTTTCACCCGATAAAGTACTCAAATTTGGTGTTTTTCTTGGTTTCAATGACATCTCGCACGTCCAAGCAGATTATCGAAAGTATGGAGAATCTACAGTCGTGCAGCAAATCATCATCAGGTGGAAAAACAGAACTGGTTTTACAGCAACACTTGGAAAACTACTGGAAATTTTTGAGAAAAATTCAGATGACATTGAGCTTAATGCAACTGAATATGAAAAAGCATTGGAAAAGATTTCCAAGTCATGAATGGATTAATTTTCTTTACCTTTTACTGTTTTGTAAATTGATCAATATATATCATGTTACACTAGTTTCCATTCCATAACAAATCCATTCAGGGCTTTAAAGTTTCATTTCTAATAAAAACAAAAACAAAACAAAAAATAATGAAAAAAATAAGTAAATTTTCATCCATAAACTAATTTAAGGTATAGTTTTAAGCTGCACTTTTACCTTAATTAAATGTAAAATCTACTAGCTGGTGGAATTTCACACCACAATATTTATACAGATCCTTTTTATGTTATAATTTTGAGTAAACATAATTTTAATTAGACTGGTGGACACAAAGTTCCAACTCACAATCAATATATCATTTATATATATATATAACATAGTAACACAATTGACGAAAGAAGACAACGTTATGACTCGTGCCCTGACCGGGCCTCGAACTCACGATCTACGGCACCTAATCGTCTAGCCAGAAATACCTGCAGCTTATACCGCTGCGCCACATCGGCGTTCTTAAAAAGTATGTTTCAATGGCGCAGTGTTGGTCGGCCCAATATCCTGACATGGTCATAGTTTAAGTCGTCTATTAGATGATATGAATACCTGGATCGCAATGTATTTACATACATGGATGCGAATTGTACACATATTATGAATATTCATCAGAGTACAACTACGACAAGAAATTCAAATCCAAAGTACCATCCTGACGATGGTACTTTGTAGACACAGGCTAGCTTTGAAGGTGATATTAAAATCAGAACCCTTCGGATTAGGCGGTCTAGTGGTAGGATGCAGGGCTACATACAATGTAGCCGAATGGTTGCAAGTTTGAGTCTTGCCACTGGCACTGTATTGTATCCTTGAACAAGATACTTTACTCTGTTGTGTTCCAGTTGACTCAGCTGTAGATGAGTATGTGGTACAGGTAGGGTAGTACAAGAACTGTTGTGTGTAAGCTGTTAGGGCCAAAATGTCAGCTCCCGCTGTATGCTTCCCAGGGAGTTGAGAAAGACCCAATAACCACGGATAATAATTTGTGAACCACATTGGGACGGCTATGTTGCTGTGATACAGAGGTATATAAAACTCCAAACTAACAATTATTAATCATAATTCCACTGAACAATATATACAATGCATTTCAAAGAGTAATTGGTGTTATTTATGATGAAGGACCATTTGTATGTTTTATAAATGGTATGTTGTAGTGACTAACTATTGTATATGAAATTACATGAATTAAACAGGGAGCCCAAATTAAGCTCTTACCTGTCACTTGAGTTTTTGTTGTTTTATTACAGCGACATATACAAGAGAAGAATTAGCTTGCTCTGTTTAGCAAAATAAACACTACACTTATACGGTATAAACCAGCCTTTGATAAATTGAACACAACATTCCTTTGGAACTGGTTTGTTGGGAGCATCAAAGGCTCCAAGTTGAATTCAATATGGCAGCCATGCCAGTGAAAGGTTTCTTTATGGATGTTCACTTAAATGTACACACTGTATGATGGGACACAGTTTTTGCTCCACCATCATCAATTGACAGACTGTTCAAAACACCCTACAGTCATCACGCTGTTGGTAAAACAATCCTTAACACTACCATTTCTCGAGAAGAACCAGAATGATCTCAAATTTTATGTTTAGGCTCCCCTTGTTCCCTAGTTGTGCATGTTTAACAGGCGGCCATTTTGAATTTAGAGAGGTGCCATGTAAATACTGTTATAGCTAATTTCTCAGAAAGGATTAAATTGATATTTCTAAAGTTCCACAGGTAGGTTTCCCATTATACCTAGCTAAGAAGGGTTTGGTATTAAAATAGGAAAACACAATATATTGGTGGATTTATACATCCAGAAGCCACCCATCATAAAATCAAAAAAAAAAAAAAAAAAAAAGTGGATTTAAGTTCCTAATTATAACCAAATGGAATGGGCAATGTTTTCTTTGAGGTAGGTCAGAGGTCAAAATGCATGAAGGTCAAAGTGACCTACTTTTAGTACATGTGCACTACCTCAGAGTATGAAGTCAAAGTGACGAGTAGTGCAGGAGATACAGCCCTGCAATTTTTTTATGTACATTTTGTAGGTTAAAGGTCAATATATAGGTCATGGTGACCTACTTTGGTACATGACACACACCTAGC
This sequence comes from Pecten maximus, assembly GCF_902652985.1. Classification (NCBI taxonomy): domain Eukaryota; kingdom Metazoa; phylum Mollusca; class Bivalvia; order Pectinida; family Pectinidae; genus Pecten; species Pecten maximus. Next base: position 25,080,901 of record NC_047022.1, on the reverse strand, counting down.
TACCTACTCACCTTGAAATATATATTCATATTGATCACTAGTTAAGTTCATGTTCGTATGTAAAAGTAGGTGGGTAAATATATACATTATTTCAAATTTTAATTTTGAATATCCATATTTACATTAATATTTGCAAGTAAAGGCCACAGTCGCGCATTCACCCCTACATTCATATACTCGTACTTAATCTGAACATGATCTTGATGTTCGTAATCAGCATAAATACATGCATTTATACTCCATTTGTTCTTTGAAAATAGTACTTATTACTTGCCACATTTGTATACTGTAATAATACTTAGAACTTATATACACTCTGTAACATTAAGTAAAAATAATTGTAACTAATGTACACTTTCGTGGTACTTACAACATTTGTACACAAAATGATACCTATTACTTCTGTACACTATTGTACATAGTAATGTTACTTGTAACTATTGTATATTGTAATCATACTAGTAACTATTGTACACTGTAATGATACTTGTAACTTCTGTACACTGTAATGATACTTGTAACTATTGTACACTGTAATGATACTTGTAACTATTGTACACTGTAATGATACTTGTAACTTTTGTACACTGTAATGATATTTGTAACTAGTGTACACTGTAAACATGCCTGTAACTATTGTACACTGTAATGATATGTGTAACTATTGTACTCTGATATCATACGTGTAACTTGTGTACACTGTAATGATACTTGTAAATGTTGTACACTGTAATGATTCGTTTAACTTTTGTACATTGATACTTGTAACTTTTGTACACTGTAATGATACTTGTAACTTTTGTACACTGTAATGATACTTGTAACTATTGTACACTGTAATGATACTTGTAAATGTTGTACACTGTAATGATTCGTTTAACTTTTGTACACTGTAATGATACTTGTAACTTTTGTACACTGTAATGATACTTGTAACTGTTTAATGTCTTGAGTACGTCAGTAATGTAATTAATATTGAATGGAATGTCAGTTAATCTAGTGTCCGTTCTAAGATCTACAGTAGGTACGTCAGTGTTAGTATCGTCAATAGTGGATATAGATCGAAATGGTTATTTAGTATATCAGTCTTGATGTCGTCGTTCATTTCTATAGATCCTGCCGCACTCCTTAAAGGTGGAATACAAGTTGATGTATCAGATGTTTTGATAAGTTTGCGAACAAGCTTCCAAAAATTTCTAGGGTTCGTATTATTGTAATTGTCCAAAAGTCCATTTTGTCCGCATAAAATAGTTCTTTCTTGCGTTTTTTGAGATTATTTACTTTGTTGCGTTGTTTTCTAAAATTACTCATAATTTAGGGGAGTGCGACTGGATTTAAGTTTATGTAAAAGTCTTTCCCGTTTCCTAATTTCGCGTCTTAATTCAGTGTCAAACCATGGTTTGTCGTTAGGTCTAATTGTCACTAGTTTTGAAGGAATACATTCGCCGGCTATTTCTAAAAATGTATTAGTAAATAAAGTACACATGTCATCCGGTAAAGGTGTAGTAGAGAAAAAATCAGTCCAATCCGTTTCGTTAAGTTTGTTATTAAAAAGAACACAATTGGCATCATTATAACATAAAATCTTGCGTTTATAGTTTCTAATAATATTTGATTCTATTGTTAGCTCAACAGTTGTCGCTTGGTGGTCTGAAATGTCCCTGTCTATGTCGATAGTGTCAGCGAAAGAGTGAATACACGTGTCCGATAAAAGAATTGGGTCGAGGAGCGTGCTACCCGTGCGCCCAAGTCTCAGTTTTATATAATCAATGGAAAAGGAAACATTTAACTTCAACATTGATAAGTTTGTAGAAAATTATATTCAATATTTAGACTATATCAAAACATTTAATATTACGAGTGATATTTATTGTGGCCATAATGGGGAAAAAATATTTACCTTCAGGTTAAAAAAATCTTTGGACCTTAAGGTAATAAACTTTTGACATTATGGCCATGATGGCAAAAAAATCTTTTGACCTTAAGGTAAATAAAATCTTTTGACCTTAAGGTAAATAAACTTTTGACATTATGGCCATAATGGCAAAAAAATGTATTTACCTCAAGGTTAAAAAAATCTTGTGAACTTAAGGTAAATAAACTTTTGATATTATGGCCATAATGGCAAAAAAGTTTATTTACCTTAAGGTTAAAAAAAAATTGTTATATAGTCTACACTTATATTTCTGAATATAAACTATTTAAGAAGCATGCACAGAGAAAATGAGGAAAAATTGGATGAGTCCATTATGTTCAGGGTACAGTTTGAATCGTGACTTTGGGTGTATTTTAAAAGATAAAAAGATTTATTTTTCCCCTTAAGGTCAAATCATTTGACCTTTAGGATTAAATCACATAATGTCATAAAACATTATTTGACCTTAATTGTTTTGAGTATTTTATGATAGAATGGCGTGCCATACGGTCAAGCGTCCAAGCCAGTGGTCATTTTAATGTTGAGAGAGCGTAAATGAGCATCTTGGATTGCCATTAATACACGTGTGTAACTAGAATTTTAGGTTGTTCGGGAGTATGTGGCTTTTATGCTGGTGGTTATAATGTAAAACTGCTGGTGAAAAAAAATAACGAACGAATTGCGTTTCAGAACGGATAACAAAATTATATCAGTTTGAATCATTTCTGGTGATAATAAGACTGCATTTAAATCAAGATTATAATTGTATTAATGTGTCATTTGAAAAGATACATCCGCTTATTCAGCTTGCATTCAATCTTACTATGTTTCGTTCTTAAATGCATAACTGCATTTTGCATTTACCGCTACATTGACGAATCACATACTTCATCTTGACCAGTAACGCCACCTGTCGCGTCATATCCGGGGCCAAAAGAACGAACATGCCCATGGTGATTGCTCGATATCTAGGCCTAGTGATCATGGTCTGTATTGCGCTTGAACATTGAAAACGAAAGTAGGCAAGTACATGTAGTAAGCATAATTGTTGTTATTTCTTATTCTACTCTCTGCTTCGTGTCTTTTCACTTCCTAGACGTTTTTACACCATATATATACTTTAATTGTCATTATGGCATTGTTTGATTCTATTACCTCGTTCGATTTGGAAGACAAAAGTGTCATTCAAACAGGATGTAAAACGGGTTTTCCGGTATAACGACGGTTAGCCACACACGTACCTATGTCTCCTTAAATTACACGCCTTTTTGGGTGTGGAATGAAAAACTAAAGAATTCAGATCGCTTATCTTAAATGATTTTGTGTGTGTGTGAAACAGTTACAATAATAACATTGTTAGAGTTTATCTATGTCGTGCCAGGCTTTTGTAAGAAAAATGTGAAAAGCTCAAAATAGACTGTTTATATTGTTTTACGTCTTGATTATATCATTTTTTACCATGAAAATTATCAATAAATCACTATTATGATCATTTGAACTAAAATGGGACTGGCATGACATAGTTAAACACTAATACAATGATCTTATTGTAACTGTTTAACAAAAAAAAAAATTTAAGATAATTACATTGTATAAGCTCTCTGAATTCTGCAGATTCTGATATCTAATTCAAATAATTTTATATTGAAAGATCTTATTTAATGTTTCTAACTATTCCTGAGCAAATATATACCACATCACAATATTTGTGGAGGGATCCATCATTGATTACAAACTGTTTGGTTATTTCTCAAGTCTTACTCGGCATAAGTTTACTGAAGCACATTAATTAAGGGTTTCTCTCACTGGTTTGGGATGGGGTCTGTTCTCCTTTGGGGAGGAAAATTGGTGTGAAATGAGAAAGATTTTTTTCATGTGTAGACTGCAAATTTATAGGGTACACATTTGGCTTGAATATGAAGTAATTTCAGTTGGGAGAAGGGGCCATGATTCGATAATGCCCCAAAAAGCCCTATGAAAAGAACCCTCACTTTCATGTCAGTATGCAGTGTACAATATACTTTAGTATTTGTATTAGATTTAAATAATTAAGCTTGAAACCGTGATTACATATTTAATAGTTATATTTGAAATCATATTTCTAAGATGCGTATATGTGTCGTATTGTTATACTGTGTATATATAATAATATAGAGCAGTGGAAAGAAACAGAAACGTACAGGTGTAATCTAGATACTGTATGTGAGCTGGAGGGATATTCTATCCCAATCAGTTTAAGTGATAGAACTAGGAAAAACAGGAAGAAAAGGGACAACTCTATATTTCAAAGTGATTCTTATGAATTTTCCTAAAAAAAAAAGAATTGGTGTAGTAGTGTTACATTAAAAGAAATGGCCAGAAATACCTATATATAAAGAATTGATATTTCTGGCTTTAAAAAAAAATAAGATTAGAATGCTGCTGTGATTGTGTAACAAGAACAGACTTAAAAATGTTGACTACAATTACTTTAAATAAATTTAAAAGATCAAATTCAATGGTTAAGATTTGTGTTATTTTTATCTTCAAACATAGATTAATATGCCAGTCTAGTGATTGCATGGTCTCCATTTTATGTCAGATAATATATATAGATCACAGGAGTTTGATGTTCTAGCTGTTGATAAGAATATATAATAACCAATATGAAAATACCCCTGATACTATAAACAAGAGGTCCATAGGGTCTGAACTGTTAAAATGACCAGTAAGGAATGGTGGCAAAATTACTATTTCCAATTTTCATGTTGACATAATTAAACTGTTGGTTGTTTCAAAAATTGGTTTACAATGTTTCTAACAGAGAAAAATTGGTTTACAATGTTTCTAACAGAGGTGATATAATTCACTGATGCATTGTTGAACCATGAATTCATAATGTAGGGTTTTGCATAGATACATTGTCTCGAGACCGGTAATGGTACTGAAATATGAAAAATTACCTCTGTTGCTGATTTTGTTGTAACAGTGACAATCATGTGCTGATCCTTTATAGTGTACATAATATAATTATATGGTTACATATTTCATATTTTACAATAGTGACCTTGAAACTAGGCCAAGTCATTTACATGATGAATCATTATAGCACTCCATCTTTGCTACTTGCTGGCAGAATATCTTTGAGTTCTTAATATATCCAACTCCTGTGCCTTTTAAAACAAATCAAGGTCATTGGTACGAGGAAACTTTATAGCAGCTACCTTTAACTGGCCAAAGATGAGTACCCTGGGTCTCTTAGAACATTATAAAATTTGCAAAGGAATGTTTTGCTATTTAACTGTATGAACTAGGCCAAGGTCGTTTATATGTAGAAACTTTATATTTATCACTCTTTCAAAAATGTTCCCTACTATTAAAATTTATCAAGCCTCTGACCTTCTGGAACTAAGTGAGAAGAAAATTCTGAAAAGTTTTAGATATATGAACCCTTGACCTTAGAAATAAGCCAAGGTCAGTTATTGAAGAAACTGTATAGCACTTGGTCCTAGAGATCAACTAACCACTATTTATAAGGCCTCTGGGTCATTTGGAACTTGGAGAGAAGATTCTGTAAATTTTTAATATATTTAGCCCCTGTGACAGTGAAAATAGGTCAAGGTCATTTGTGTGAGGAAAAGTGTACTCCATAACAGAAACCTACCTGTACTGATCTAAGATGAGTACCCTGTTTTTTTTTAAACTTGAGAAGATTTTTCACAACTGAAAAATTTCGCTCCTGTGAAAATAGACTAAGGTCATTTATAATATATGAAGAAACTTTATACCATTATGCCCTATTTACCTGCTTCAAAAAATATAAGGCCTATTGGTCTTCTAGAATTTGAGAAATTTTCAAGAGGATTATAATAACCGTGAAAATACTTTACCTTCAGGTCATGGTCATGGAACAGAGATGGGTACCTCTGTGTTTTCCCTATCTATATTAAACCAAGTGTGCAAAACGACGCCATTCCCAATGCATTTTAGCCGGGGGCTGCGGTGGCCGAGTGGTTAAGGTGTCTCAACACTTTATCACTAGCTCTCCACCACTGTATTGCGAGTTGGAAACCCACGTGGGGTAGTCAATACTGACCGTAGGTCGGTGGTTTTTCTCCGGGTACTCTGGCTTTCCTCCACCTCCAAAACCTGGCACGTCCTTAAATGACCCAGGCTGTTAATAGGACTTCAAAACAAAATAAAAAAAAAAAAAAAAACACACAACATTTTAGGCTTATTTTTAGCTCAAAGGGCAAGTGAGCTTATGTTGTGGTGCGGCATCCGTCCGGCGACAATTTTTCCATTTAAACAACTTCTTCTCAATAACCAAGAGGCCCAGAGTCCTAATACTGGGCCTGTAGCATGCTGGGGTGAAGGGCTACCAAGTGTCTTCAAATGAATAAAATTGACCTTCACTCAAGGTCATAGGGGTTAAATAGGCTAAAATCTTTTAAACAACTTCTTCTCAATAACCAAAAGACCCAGGGAGTTGATATTGGGTCTGTAGCATGCTTGGGTGAAGGGCTACTAATGTTGTTCAAATGAATGACCTAGACCCTCATTCAAGGTCACAGGGAGCTAATAGGTTGAAATCTTTAAACAACTTCTTCTCAATAAGAAAGAGTCCCAGGGAGTCGATATTGGGTAATATTTGTAGCATGCTGGGGTGAAGGGCTACCAAGTTTGTTCAAATGAATGACCTTGACCTTTCAAGGTGAGAGCAGTCAAATAGGCTAAAATATTTCCAGGACTTATTTTCAATAACTGAAAGGTCCAGAGACTTTATATTTGGCTTTTAGCATTCTTGGATGAAGGCTTGTGAGTTTGTTAAATTGAATGACCTTGATCATAATTTAATTTTGAAAGAGCTAAATTGGCCAAAATATTTAAAAGACACACCTTTTCAAATAACTGCCAGGCTCTGAGATATTAATATGGTCTCTGATACACTTGTTCTTGATTATGTTAATTTATGTAAAGGATCACTGGATAGCAGGTGAGCCATTCGGGCCCATTGGGCCCTTGTTTAAAATTCTTTATTTTATCTACACACATGTATTGATTAAAACGTCCAAAAACACAGAAAAATATAATGGCAAATATATTACACAAAATAGATAAGAAAAAAGGACAGTCAAGGGTCGGATTTGGTGTGTGCCATCATGTAAAGCTAAAAGTCACACTGCAGTATGAAACTGATCAGCATGACACCTATAACATAATTAATATCAATTTACATGTGGAAATTTCACAATTCAGTCCATTTTATTTCCCCAAATTACCCAGGAAAAAGCAATGATCCTGTCTTATAGAGCATGATAAGAAGATTTGCATAGGAAGTTTTTAACTATTTGGCCCCAGTGACCTTGACAATAGATCAAGGGGATTTATAGTCACAAGGAAAATTCATATCACTCTGCCCTTGGTACTTGCTGGCAAAATATCAGGCCTTAATATAGGCCTTCTGGAAATCAAAAGTTGAAATACCAGAAGTTGTAATTTTATCATTAATTCCTTACTTGCTGTTTGAAGGATTCAGGCCCTCTGGACTTTGTTTCAAACATTTTTTGGATAAAAAATTAGCACTAGCTATTGATAAACCATCAAATTTATTTTGATTTTTGACAGGACAAAAATGGCAAAAGGTTGGACGACTCCAGATGCCGAGCAGTTTAAGATGAAAATAGAAGCAAATTATGCAGCAATATTGGGAACTGTTCAAGCTGAGGATATAATGGATAGATTTGTCGACAAGGGCTACTTTTCCATTGCAGATGTAGTGGAAAAAATAATGGCAAAGAAAACTAACAATGAAGAAATGAGAGTGCTTATACAACTCCTCAGTGAACGTATACAACAACATGGGATATTAGATTTCTTTTTAGAACAGTTGACCGATAATGGTTATGACAAGTTAGCAAGGGAAATAAGAGAAACAGAGATAAAACCAATTCAAGTGTCTGAAGGCAGAGCAGGTAATTTGTTTTAAAGATATGCAATGGTGTAGATATTTTATGCTGCTATTTGAATCTATTTCTTGTTACCAGTACACATAACACGATATCTTGTGATATCTCAAAACTGCTTTACTACAACTGTTACATTGTATGTTCACTTTTGACTTTTGATCTCTACACCCAAGAAATATGCCTCATCCAAATTGAAGACACACAACTAGCTTTTTAATTGGTGTCAGAAAAATAAAGACCAATCACTAAGCTGATGCATTGAAGATTATAGAGGAGCATCAACAGGTTCAAGGCCAGTCCATTTAGTGATTGGTCATATTTCAGAGGTGCAGAGAGCAAAAATGAACATTGCCCTAGGAGTATCAAGGATGGATTTGAATTAGGGATCAAGAGAGCTAGAGAGCAGAGATTTGATAAACCTCAACATTTTTATCTAACTCTTAAATAATACACTACCAGTATTTATTGTCTTAATAAAATATATTATTAATTTAATATTTGTTTGTATGGAAATACGAAAGAACATTTCTCTAATTGAAGAAAAATTAGTTCATTTGTTTAAATTAATTTTATCATTATTTGTATGGAAACAAGTATTAGTATTTATTAGTATATGGAGTTTTTGAAAAATTTGTTCTCTCTCATGTCTTTTGTATATATATTAATTATGTTTTATGTTATTGCATAGGTACAGATAACCACAGATATCCACAGATTCCGGAAAAGTTGAAAAACAAGGTCGTCACAGATAAACATGCCATGTTCCTTGCAAGGACATTTTCACCCTATAAAGTACTCAAATTTGGTGTTTTTCTTGGTTTCAATGAAACAGAAATCTCGCACGTCCAAGCAGATTATCGAAAGTATGGAGAATCTACAGTCGTGCAGCAAATCATCATCAGGTGGAAAAACAGAACTGGTTTTTCAGCAACACTTGGAAAACTACTGGAAATTTTTGAGAAAAATTCAGATGACATTGAGCTTAATGCAACTGAATATGAAAAAGCATTGGAAAAGATTTCCAAGTCATGAATGGATTAATTTTCTTTACCTTTTACTGTTTTGTAAATTGATCAATATATATCATGTTACACTAGTTTCCATTCCATAACAAATCCATTCAGGGCTTTAAAGTTTCATTTCTAATCAAAACAAAAACAAAACAAAAAATAATGAAAAAAATAAGTAAATTTTCATTCATAAACTAATTTAAGGATATAGTTTTAAGCTGCACTTTTACCTTAATTAAATGTAAAATATACTAGTATATATAACATAGTAACACAATTGACGAAGGAAGACAACGTTATGACTCGTGCCCTGACCGGGCCTCGAACTCACGATCTACGGCACCTAATCGTCTAGCCAGAAATACCTGCAGCTTATACCGCTGCGCCACATCGGCATTCTTAAAAAGTATGTTTCAATGGCGCAGTGATGGACAGCCCAGTATCCTGACATGGTCATAGTTTAAGTCGTCTATTAGATGATATGAATACCTGGATCGCAATGTACGTATTTACATACATGGATGGGAATTGTACACATATTATGAATATTCATCAGAGTACAACTACGACAAGAAATTCAAATCTTTACCTGACGATGGTACTTTGTAGACACAGGCTAGCTTTGAAGGTGATATTAAAATCAGAACCCTTTAGATTAGGTGGTCTAGTGGTAGGATGTAGGGCTACATACACTGTAGCCGAATGGTTGCAAGTTTGAGTCTTGCCACTGGCACTGTATTGTATCCTTGAACAAGATACTTTACTCTGTTGTGTTCCAGTTGACTCAGCTGTAGATGAGTATGTGGTACAGGTAGGGTAGTACAAGAACTGTTGTGTGTAAGCCTGTTAGGGCCAAAATGTCAGCTCCCGCTGTATGCTTCCCAGGGAGTTGAGAAAAGACCCAATAACCACGGATAATAATTTGTGAACCACATTGGGACGGCTATGTTGCTGTGATACAGAGGTATATAAAACTCCAAACTAACAATTATTAATCATAATTCCACTGAACAATATATACAATGCATTTCAAAGAGTAATTGGTGTTACTTCTGATGAAGGGCCATTTGTATGTTTTATAAATGGTACGTTGTAGTGACTAACTATTGTATATGAAATTACATGAATTAAACAGGGAGCCCAAATTAAGCTCTTAGCTGTCACTTGAGTTTTTGTTGTTTTATTACAGCGACATATACAAGAGAAGAATTAGCTTGCTCTGTTTAGCAAAATAAACACTACACTTATACGGTATAAACCAGCCTTTGATAAATTGAACACAACATTCCTTTGGAACTGGTTTGTTGGGAGCCTCAGAGGCTCCAAGTTGAATTCAATATGGCAGCCATGCCAGTGAAAGGTTTTCTTTATGGATGTTCACTTAAATGACTGTATGATGGGACTGTTTTTACCCCACCATCATCAATTGACCGACTGTTCAAAACACCCTTCAGTCATCACGCTGTTGGTAAAACAATCCTTAACACTACCATTTCTCGAGAAGAACCAGAATGATCTCAAATTTTATGTTTAGGCTCCCCTTGTTCCCTAGTTGTGCATGTTTAACAGGCGGCCATTTTGAATTTAGAGAGGTGCCATGTAAATACTGTTATAGCTAATTTCTCAGAAAGGATTAAATTGATATTTCTAAAGTTCCACAGGTAGGTTTCCCATTATACCTAGCTAAGAAGGGTTTGGTATTAAAATAGGAAAACACAATATATTGGTGGATTTATACATCCAGAAGCCACCCATCATAAAATTGAAAACAACATCCTATTAAATGGAAAATAAAGATATGCACTGCATATAAAACAGTCAAATTGATCCCTTGCCTGGTGTACTGTACCCAAGTGAAAAGAAATTTACAACTTAAATTTAAAACTTTGGAAGAAATTTCTTTTTATGAGTTTTTGTGGGATTTTGGATAAAAAAGGGCAAATTTGAATCTGCTCTTTTAATAAGAGGGAGTTTCTGTCTAAAAAAATTGTTCTGTTGAAAGTTGAATACAATTACCATCAAAGTACCATATCTGTTCTATTATCAGATGAATTGACTAGTATTAACCAAGCTAGATTTATGTCGCACTGAAAACACTCAACATTTATCGGACAGTGTTATTTTCCTATTTAAGCAGCTACAGTAAACAATGAACACACTTCCCATACCAAAGATCAAAAAAAAAAATTAAAAAAAAAGTTCAGTGGATTTATGTTCCTAATTATAACCAAATGTGAATGGGCAATGTATTCTTTGAGGTAGGTCAGAGGTCAAAATGCATGAAGGTCAAAGTGAACTACTTTCAGTACATGTGCACTACCTCAGAGTATGAAGTCAAAGTGACGAGTAGTGCAAGTGCAATACAGCCCTGAAAAACTTTTTTTTTAATGTACATTTTGTAGGTTAAAGGTCAATATATAGGTCATGGTGACCTACTTTGGTACATGACACACACCTAGCTATACCTACTCACCTATAGGTGCACCAGGATGCCCCAAGCAAGAAGTTCCTGTGACTAGTAGTGCCCAGAGAAACTGTTTCTTTGATGTAGGTCAAAGGTAAAAAACATAGGTGAGAGTGACCTACTTTTGATCCTAGGCTTAGCCATGTATAAAGTTCCAGTGAGATAGCCCCTGGATGAGACTTATTATAGAAGGGTGATTGGAGGGAAACATGGAAACAACATGGACTAAAAGATCATTTTGACCTTATAATTCTGATAGGGAATTGTTTATGTACACAAAGTGGACAATGTGCAGCTTCATTAACTACAGCTTCGATTATTACTAACATCTTGGTATTCCATTAGAAGATATTTGACATCTGAAACCAATGACATTGCTAGGAATCAAGCATGATAAAATTTATTTATTTAAAAAAATACTTTAAAATATTAATTAACAAAGAGACCCAGGGTCACAACATGACTATTATATTCAATAAAAGATTTCAAATTTAATGCCCAGTAGGCTCTTTTATTCTTGAGAAGTTAGGATGTTTAGAAAAAAACTAAACCAATGATCAATACTTCTAAGTATTACTCCGAGGTGAAATATCCAAACAAGATGACATATCAAGTATTTATTGTATAACAAAACAAAAACTCTCATTCCATGTAATCAAAATCTTCTGGGATGTCAAACTGTTTGTCAATCACACTTTCTTCAAAGGAAAACTTCCGTTTAATCCAGGACTTGATAGAAAACACATTATCTGGAAACGAAAATTGAAATCTTTGAAAAAAAAACAAGAACAAGAAATATTTATTTCTATCTAAACCTCAATTAATCTGAAATACATGGAAAGGGAAGATAATTCTGGGTACCTCTAACAGAATAGAACAAAATCTTAAGTGGTTATTATCAATTTATTAACAATATTTAATATTAGGTATTGAAAAAATGCAAACAAACAAAACTTAACTGACCATATCCATTCACAGGACAAAGAATTTAATTCCAGCGTGACTGTAAAGTGATCTACCTGGCTAATTTAACTTCATAAGAAACATAGAGGTCTAAACTAACTGAATCAGTAGCATCTTAAAATTGCCAAAGGAAAAGATAAACATTACAAGAGAATTGGCACTGCTTAATAGGTTAAAGATTGGAAAATAAATCACAAGTCAGAAAAGAATCTATGCATGAAAATTTGCATTTTACAATCAGCCTAATACCAGCCGGAAGCCACTAATATTTATTTGCCCATAGACCAAATCTAATAGACTTGGGCATCAGACCTAAGCTCAACTGGGATTTCACTTTCTCTGTTTCAATAATCTGTTTTGTTGTGTATCTTTTTGATACTATCTTACCTGTCCATCTGTTGGCTGCCTCCCTAGCAACAGTTGTCTGGTTCTGAACTTCCTGTAGAACTTCTGGGTCACATTCCCTGTAGAGTTCCAATTCTGACATCAGACGAGATTTCTCCTCCCTTCTCTCTGCAAGTGCTGCCAACAACTCGGATCGATCCTCCTGTAGTTATATCACATTAACTTCATAAAAATTAAATTTATGATCATATCAAATTCCCAAACTTCCTCCATAATAATTGAAATTGCAAAATCATTTGATAAAATTATCTTTATTATCCCAGTTCAGCGTGTTTTAATAAGTCTTTGTCTTGTACGCTAACTGTAGGATGTTTCAAATATGAAAAAAAAGAAAATTCAAATTTCTATGGTAAATTGTGCTTTATCATAGTAAGTGGTGTCAGCCAATGTAAAACATCAGGATAGTATTCTGAAGCTCAGAAATATAGAAAACAATGAAAATCGAAAAGTGAAATTAACAATAATAATTCACCAACACCTCAACTAATTTGGAGGTTTGTAGAGAAGTAGACAGATATGAACATTATAATGCCATTTATTAAAAAAAAATGGATAAACAAATGAAATTTTTAGGCTTATACTTTTTGTAAAATATCTGAAAATGTATAAAACATTTGTTGTATTAAAAGCTAGATATAAATAATAAACATTTATAGATGTAATGATGTAACTATGTGGATAATGATAAACTATACCAGCTACAAGAGAGTACAGAATGATGTACTCACATTGTCTTCCTTGCCAACTTTGGCCTTTGATACAGACGTTGTTAATGCCAGCTTCTTGCTCTCTAAATCTTCCAGCTGACTAGTAAGGTCACTGATTTTTCGTTTTCTCTGAATAAAACATTAACACTGATTTATATTGATCAGCATTTTATTTATCTTTAAAGCCCTCTTCCCATGTAAAAGTATAGGATTAAAATTTAAGATTTTAACTTTTATGTGGAAAAAAATGAAGAAGGGGTCTCATTGGTTTGGTTAAGTATTGTTTAACATCCTATCAACAGCAATGGTCATTAAGGATATAGCCTCCCCTGTGTGTGCGATGTATGCATGCGTTGAATGTTTGTGTTTTGGGAGGCTTCATTACGTTCATGTTTGTCTCCTTACAATAGCGTGGAACTGATGTCAACTCTATAGTGCAACCTTAATGAAGCATACTGCGGAAGACACCCAGCAGGACACCCCACCTGTTCACATTATATTGACAATATATGGATGAGACCTTCTTTGTGGGAACAGGCTTATTTGGTGAAAAATTTAGCTTTTTTTCGGATTCACTATCTATTCCACTCTATAGTGCTTTACACAGGGGTCAAAATTAACTTTTTTCATCACCAGCAATTCATTTTTATAGCGATGTTTTCATTCATTTTAACACAAAGTAAAGGAGCGAAAATACAGGAAACACACCACTTATCAGAAAGATTTCATTTGTCATAATTTCTAATGTTGGTGTCTATTTTCCACTTATATTTTCATTATTTATTCTCGTGTATCATGTATATGAACAGATTGTCGGGGGGAAAAACATACTAGCAAAAATTAATGAGTGGACAAAATTTTAACTAGCATTTCCTTCAATTAAACTGGATTTTAGCTAGTTATAAAGAGTTGAATTTTCAAACCCTGTTACAGCAGAAATATTGGATGAAAATGCAAAAGTAAAGCTACTTCAAGTGGCTGCTGGACTTGAGAAACATGCTTCTATTGTAATCAGAATAATTATTGAGAACAGAAAATGGAAGCGGGGCAATGGCTGAACTTGAAGTTTGAATATTATTCAGAGGAAAGGACCGAAAGTGGGACACACACATTTCAATACAAATGATGGGTCAGAGGCTATATTGATACTCTTTGGGTTTCAGAAATCCCCATAGCATTTTGAAACATAGAAAATGACCCACTTTTTTTCAGGAAGTGCATTGTTTTAAGGAGAAAGACTATTTTATCTGAACACCATCCCATATAAAATACCCTGCTTGCCACTTTTTATAACCCCATCACAATATGACTTTAAAATTTAGTATGCTTTATAATCATGATGTGTAGTTGTGTTTCCCTGAAAGGCAGATAATTTAACTGATCTCTTTGAATCTTAGTAGCCTTTATAATCATGATATATTTTTGTGTTTCCTTGAAAAGCATTTAGATTCAAATATTTTTGCAAAAGTTATTGCCCTTTGTTTGTTTTAGTATCTGACTCTTGTCTGAAGATCTCCCACATTTCTTTTATAGATCTACCTGAAACTTGGTAGGCTTATAATTAATTAATTAATAAAACAGTGTTTTACTGAGTTGCACTTTGATTTTTTACTTTTATGTTTATCTCTGTAGAGCCTGACCCTGATCAGTTTTCAACCAATTTCTTTTTGTCTTTATAGACTTCACTTTGACATGAAATTGTATTTTCTCAGTGGCTGTTTGATTAAACAATTAATCAAGTGCATTTCAATATTTGTATTCACTTGATACAATACTGCATTAAATAATCTTTTTGGTTGGTATGGGCATTCCATCGATGCTGTAGTTTTAATTTTTTTTAAAAGGAAAGAAAATGGAGCAAGAAGACTAAATAATTGGAGAAGGAGAGCTATATTGGTGTACTCACATTTTGATAATAGACAATTAATTAATAACATTTCCATATTCACTTGATACAATAATGCTTGTCTTTTTGGTTTGTGATGGGTGCATTCCATCACTGCCATAGTCATGTTAGAGGGAAAGGAAAAGGAAGACTTCATTAATGGAGAAAGAGAGCCATATTGGTATACAGAGGAGTCCACTTATTTGCATATCAGTTATTTGAATATCCCGCTTATTTGCATAAAATTCTCAGGTCCCGATTTTCTTCTTCTTTATCTTTGTATTTTAATCCCGTGTATTTGCATCGACTAAAACACCGACTCCCGCTTATATGCATATATAGATTCAAAAAAATCGAAAAATTTGATTGATTTTAGGGTATTTTTGTTCTTACATTTTGACTGGCCTTACTGGGGAATGCCCAGAAGTAGACAGAAGTTCCAATCTTGTCTGTATCCACCATAGCATCATCAACAAGACTGGTGAGGATGTCCTTCACCGACATGGACGTGATTCCCTTCTCCTTCTGACACATCCTCTCCAACTCCTTCAGGGTGAAGAAGTCTTTCTGTGATGAGCAGTAATCTTTTTATAAAACTAGAATTTAAATCACCATCAACAGCACTAAAAATTTTAACAGATTTGGAACTCAATAATTCACTTCCTTTTTTTGTTATAAACACTTTACAGTCACTGACTGAAATGTTCAAAATCCCAATCAATCATTGTTGTTCATAAAACTAAGAGCACCACAAACAGATGCTAATGAATATGTCTAACCCATTGCAATGATTTTTTCATGTTGGATGTTAAATCTATGACAAAGAACCTGGCACATACATGTAAACAATAACATATTGTCTAAATGAACTGTTGACCACTGAAGAAACTTGCAGAAAAAAATGAAGATGAAAAAATGAAAAAAAAATGAAAAAGAATGAAACTGTTTCACTAATTCAATTGAATCAACATTGTGAAATCATTATTGTTACTCCACAAAAAAATAATAAGTAGTCTAGATCACATCTGAACTGTAGACCACTCAAGATACTTTACCCCACTGTTCGGTTTAAACTTTCTTTTATTCAGGGCATTTCAAAACATATATACACTCTAGTTACAAAATTGAATGTACAGAATAGGAAATAGAAACAAGTGTCTCAGACACTTATGTAAATCTATCACCTTATCATAAACAGCAAATATATTGAGGATGGACAACATATTATTTGCCATATAAGACCATATAAGAACAATGAGTAACAAAAGTTAAAGCAAGGAGAAGAAAAGGAAAATGGTGAATACTTGTTGTAGAGTTTAGGTTGTTGATACAAACAACTTTAAGTACAAAAACATACTTTTGGGATGAATAAAATTTTATGAAAACCTGTTTGTTTTAGTATATAATCTTGAATAGCTAAGACGATGACCTTATTTTCTTGTAGTGAAAGTGTCTGGTTCCCAAACAGTAAGATATCTATTGTAATATTAAAAGGAAAGGAATATAAATACTGCCTTCTTATGTCGTCGTACCTGGCACATTCTAAAAGGAAGTGGGTAGCGTTTTCAACTTGGCCGTACAGACAAAGCGGAGACTGAACAATATTTCTATTATATAAATAACTGTTTAAGGAACTACATTCCATTCATAGACGAGCATGGTAAATTTGACCCTTTCGGGATCCAAATGTGTAGTGGATAGGTATTTTCCTGCTTAACTGTTGATCGAGGTAAGATTTTAAAGCAGAAACAGATGGGTTTGATCGACCGTGAGGAGGAAGCTTATTCCATTGATCTATTGTAGAGGGTAAAAACGATTGTTTATAAAAAGCAGTTTTGCACAATATTGGAGTGACAAATGTTTGGTCCGAGTTTCTTGTATCATATTTATGTCCCTCTGAAACTGTGTTAACTATATAAATATTGGGGAGTATATTGATAGAACATTTTATGAAATTGAAGAATTTTTCGATTTTGTCTATGGTCAAATCAACTAGTCCATCCTACCTCATTGAACAATTTATCAGTACTGGTTAGCTTTGTTACTATACGTGCAGCTTCAATATTAAAATTTTCAAGTTTTTTTTTCCAAATCTTTAGGAATATTTCCCCATACAATATCGGCATATTCAAGGAGTGGTCGTGATTGTATAAAAGAGAAATAAATAGTTTGCAAAGTTTGTCTGTCTAACTGAAATTTCAACGATCTCATTATATTGATTTTAGATGAAGTTTTGGCAATAAGTACATTATTTGTATGTAATTAACTTGATCTATCCAACGACCATCCCTTGAGAAGAACACACCCAGGTGCTTCTGAGAAGATACATTATTTATAGGAGTATCTCCTGTACCCCACTGTTTGATGGACAGAATCAGACAGAGGGATGGACACAGAAGATAATAAATATGTCCATCTTAAATCAATGGATATGATATGGAGATTTGTGTAGCACACAGGACAGGACATAAACAGTTGGTGAGAAAAATAAAGATATTGCCACCTAATCAATAGCTGTCTATCAAACTATGTATTATGATGATTGTTTTCTTACCTTTTCAAAGAAAAAATCCATCATGCGAGATCTCTTCTCATCAACACTCAAACCTTTCTTTTTAGACTGAAAAAAAGAAAACTTCATGATTCACAATTCCAATACAGCTATCATAGTTATTATATAATTAGAATTCAGGACACTACATATACATGTATAGAAAGGTGAACAGGGCAGCTGGACTGCGATTTGAACCAAGGATATCAAAATTCTTTGTATTCATCCCAGAAGACATAACTTAAAAAATAGCATTCACTTGTTTTGTATCTGTGCATAAATAGACAAAAAATATGATGTTACAACTTGAAATTAAACAAGTTGATTATAACTTTCGTTCCTGGCCCCACGTACCTGTGTTATAAGTTACCATATTTAGCTGTATAGAAAGGGTTTGTGGCCCGTGGTTAGCTTATTCCTTAGTTTAAGGACAAGCCTTAAATCAATAATAGTCCCTAATAATATTGAACATTGATTCTATTGAAGGTCAATGCTTTCATAAAAATCGTTTTCCAAATACTTTACCATTGTATATGTATTCTAAAAACATCAAATAGGAACATATCATATCTCAGTCGGTGCTGTCATACTCGTCGTTGAAAGTTAAGAGTCCCACATTAGAACTTATATCAGAATACATGCACACTAACTTTCGTCGTATCAAATATGGCGCGCTTTTGAACTTCCGGGGTCGTTCGTTTCGGGGGTGTCAGAACCTAGTTGATAAGTAAAGATAGAAAAATATATGTTTGTCTACAACTCGTAAATATTAAAATGACTTGATAAGTTATAAATAATATACAATCATACACATCAACAATATTTTCAAAGAAATCAAGACAATATATTTTCGTTAGTGAAAGTAATCCGTCAATCCGTGATCCGTTTAAAAGAAATAGAGAGGGGAGACTACTCTCATTGAAAATCTCGGACAGAAATAAACATGGACGTAGGGTGAAACTTTCAATGTTTGAAACTAGGTTTTTATTTGTTTTTAATTTAACATGGATCGAAAAGCACAATACAAACACAAAGCTGATGGTGTCCAGGCGATCAGAGATCGGACTAGAAACGAGGATATCGGTAAGATAAATCACTTGCATAGAAATAACAGAATCGAACCAGGTTATACATAGCATGGTCTAGCTGCGATAACGTATACATGTACGTACATTGTAGCTCTGAACGACGGACGGACAATTTCTGACAGATGACTGCCGGATAGCACTGCAGTGAATGAATATTAGTTCTATGTTACTGTAGCTTGGCGTCGTGAATATGACAATGGGTAACACATGTACAGCTGATGTAAGCTCCCAACAGCTCAACTGCTCAACTCAAGAGCGTCCTACGTGTACTTCGGCAAATAGCCCGGCGAGTTTCCTCTGGCGCTGACACCATGCCAGAGGAAACTCGGGTTATTCGGCAAAATAATTACAAATATATACGTAACTTGCTTTTTTTTCATAATTCTGCTGAAAACGTCATTCCATCTCTTCCCTTTAGCAAGGGAAGTTTTCATTCCCTGGCTTCGAAATCCAGAATTTCTCCCTTGGTAGTTTTATTTTTTTGCCAAGTGTACATGTACATGATTGGTTAGTTCTTACTCGGTCAACGAACTGACTGTTGGTATCCTGCTCTCCATTTTATAAGCTATCCTAATGTAATACGTACTGACTGTCCAGATGTCCTGGACTCCATTATATAAGCTATCCTGAATACAATCATGCATGGCTGTTGCAGTGTCCAGGACACCCCACGCTCCAAAATATATGCTATCCTAATAGGATCCTTACTGTTGATGTCCCACACTTCATTATACTGTATAAGCTATCCTAATGGTATACTGACTGTGGGTGTCTCGCGTTCCATATATAAGCCATTCTAATAGGATCCTGGCTGTGGGTGTCCCACACCCCATTAAATATATAAGACATCATAATAGGATCCTGGTTGTGGGTGTCCCACTTCCCATTATATAAGCCATATGCATTCTTACATAGGATCCTGTCTGTCCTATCCCACGCCCCATTATATATTTAATCCATCCTAATAGAATCCTGACTGTTGTGAGGACGTTTAAATTTATTTGTATATTACTCCAAACATATCATTGTATAAAAATATATATCTCGTGAGTACTGAGCATGTCATATCTTTTTGAGTAACATGCCAAGATATTAACACTGATAAATAGATTGTTTTATCTTTTACATTAAGCATTAAGAAAGGAGAAAAAGGATAAAGTTCTCAGTGCAAAGAGGTTCCGTTTTATAACAGAGGCTGAGGCTGGAGCTGAAGTCACACAAGACGAGGTTGGTATATGTTTAAGTTATTATAACAGTAATGCTCAAGCATCATCATGCTGCATGTAATTTTTACACAGATTATAATATATGCATACAGTAAATATCAGGAAATTATGATAACTTTTGATTACAATTACAAACATTAGGAAATCTTTTGATTTTAAAAGTTCTTCTTAAAATTAGATACATGTTTTTGTATTTACTTAGATTTTTGTATGTTTATTGTTGAAAATCATTTGAAAGCAATCACCAATATATCTTTAGTCATCATTATGAGAGTGAAAATAAAACACTAATAAGTTTTTCATATTTTGATTAATTTCTTAATTCAACTCTGAAAACTGGACATATATTTTTCACATGAATTCTCATAGACCCTATGCCTTTAACTTAATGGTTACAAAGTGAAGTAAATGTCAAAGAAAACAATATTTGAATTTTATGATAATTATATATCATAGTATATGTACTTGTACAAAAAATGCATAAATGTACATCACGACAGCTTACATATATAATTGTAAATGTATACTTTTAAAAGTAGAATGTGCTTGTTTTAATTCTTCAAATTTTTTAAAGTTTAAAATTTCTATTGTTGAATATAAAATACTGTAGTGATGCAATGTATGTTTTCTAATTATTTACAATAGGCCTTCTGGCAATTCATCATCGAACGAAGATTGCATTACATACATGTAAATGCATGTATAATTATTTTGTAAATATGTGTTTTTTCCATTACTTAACGAAAAACCTCATTGTTAACTCTGAATACCTTGAATACACCAGATAGACTAATCCAATGCTGGCCAGTCCCATCATCAGGTGGATCCTCCTTCCTCAGACTTTTTGGCACTTTCCATGACGTCCTTGAGAGGTGCACCCGCTGGGTTAATCAGGCCCAACCAGGGACCGATCAGCTCTCGCTACCACTTGCTGGTACTGCGAAGTGTTGCCCTTGCCGTTTCAGCAACATCTTGTCACCTGCTGCATCACCTCGGGTAGTGATGCCTACCTGTCTCTCGTCACCTTATGTCTAGCACTGTACCTAGTGACTGATATGTTGCTGGTTTTTGTTATCAAATGAACTGTTACATGCACCTAAAAATGTAATATTATTCTGGTTTATTATCAGGTGAGAAATGCAACAGCTGGTCTCCAAAAACCTGGTCCTCATAGAATTGAAAACCTAAAGCTATTGAAGCAAGCATTCTCACAGGGGACCGTGTATATTGATGTCTTCTTCAGGTAACTTTCACTGTCATTTGAGAAAAAAATACACATGTTCATGTATATTGAAAATATGATTTTAGAAGAAATGGATGAAATATCATGATAGAACTTACTACAGGTACATACATTATTGTAGGTTATTTGAATTGCTGAATAATATTCATGAGTTGTACATAAGAAAATTAATTTTGTAGATGTAAAATTATTTATAATCAACCCAATTATGAATTACAAGTGTAATCAAACTAGGTAAAATATTAAATGTCATTAAACATATCTCTGTAGTTAGAGTAGTTTGGACAGGAGACGAAATAATGTTCAGGATTCTAATTTTGTCAACCACACAAACAATTTGCATGATGGTTCTCGAATCAAATATCTATTTGATTGAAATTAAATTCTGACTGATTTTTTGTTTGCAGTATAGAAAAATCCCTGAGCTGTCTGATTATATGTATGTAGAACAGCTAACTCCCTAATTATAAGATAACTGATTATGTGTTTACAGTATAGATAACTCCCCGAGATAGCTGATTATGTGTTTACAATATAGATAACTCCCTGAGATAGCTGATTATGTGTTTACAGTACAGATAACTCCCTGAGATAGCTGATTATGTGTTTACAGTACAGATAACTCCCTAAGATAGCTGATTATGTGTTTACAGTACAGATAACTCCCTGAGATAACTGATTATGTATTTACAGTACAGATAACTCCCCGAGATAGCTGATTATGTGTTTACAGTACAGATAACTCCCCGAGATAGCTGATTATGTATTTACAGTACAGATAACTCCCTGAGATAGCTGATTATGTGTTTACAGCACAGATAACTCCCTGAGATAGCTGATTATGTGTTTACAGTATAGATAACTCCCTGAGATAGCTGATTATGTGTTTACAGTACAGATAACTCTCTGAGATAGCTGATTATGTGTTTACAGTACAGATAACTCCCGAAGATAGCTGATTATGTGTTTACAGTACAGATAACTCCCTGAGATAGCTGATTATGTGTTTAGAGTACAGATAACTCCCTGAGCTATCTGATTATGTGTTTACAGTACAGATAACTCCCTGAGATAGCTGATTATGTGTTTACAGTATAGATAACTCCCTGAGATAGCTGATTATGTGTTTACAGTACAGATAACTCCCTAAGATAGCTGATTATGTGTTTACAGTACAGATAACTCCCTGAGATAGCTGATTATGTGTTTAGAGTACAGATAACTCCCTGAGCTATCTGATTATGTGTTTACAGTACAGATAACTCCCTGAGATAGCTGATTATGTGTTTACAGTACAGATAACTCCCTAAGATAGCTGATTATGTGTTTACAGTACAGATAACTCCCTGAGATAGCTGATTATGTGTTTACAGTATAGATAACTCCCTGAGATAGCTGATTATGTGTTTACAGTACAGATAACTCCCTGAGATAGCTGATTATGTGTTTACAGTACAGATAACTCCCTGAGATAGCTGATTATGTGTTTACAGTATAGATAACTCCCTGAGATAGCTGATTATGTGTTTACAGTATAGATAACTCCCCGAGATAACTGATTATGTGTTTACAGTACAGATAACTCCCCGAGATAGCTGATTCTGTGTTTACAGTACAGATAACTCCCCGAGATAGCTGATTATGTGTTAACAGTACAGATAACTCCCTGAGATAGCTGATTATGTGTTTACAGTACAGATAACTCTGTGAGATAGCTGATTATGTATTTACAGTACAGATAACTCCCTGAGATAGCTGATTATGTGTTTACAGTACAGATAACTCCCTGAGATAGCTGATTATGTGTTTACAGTACAGATAACTCCCTGAGATAGCTGATTATGTATTTACAGTACAGGTAACTCCCTAAGATAGCTGATTATGTGTTTACAGTACAGATAACTCCCTAAGATAGCTGATTATGTATTTACAGTACAGATAACTCCGTGAGATAGCTGATTATGTGTTTACAGTACAGATAACTCCCTAAGATAGCTGATTATGTAGTTACAGTACAGATAACTCCCTGAGATAGCTGATTATGTGTTTACAGTATAGATAACTCCCTGAGATAGCTGATTATGTGTTTACAGTACAGATAACTCCCTAAGATAGCTGATTATGTGTTTACAGTACAGATAACTCCCTGAGATAGCTGATTATGTGTTTACAGTACAGATAACTCCCCGAGATAGCTGATTATGTGTTTACAGTACAGATAACTCCCTGAGATAGCTGATTATGTGTTTACAGTACAGATAACTCTATGAGCTATCTGATTATTTGGTTGCTGTATAGATAACTCTCTGAGTTATCTGATTATTTGGTTGCTGTATAGATACAAAAATGTAACTCCCTGAGCTATCTGATTATTTGGTTGCTGTATAGATAACTCTCTGAGCTATCTGATTATTTGGTTGCTGTATAGATACAAAAAATGTAACTCCCTGAGCTATCTGATTATTTGGTTGCTGTATAGATAACTCCCTGAGCTATCTGATTATTTGGTTGCTGTATAGATAACTCTCTGAGCTATCTGATTATTTGGTTGCTGTATAGATACAAAAAATGTAACTCCCTGAGCTATCTGATTATTTGGTTGCTGTATAGATAACTCTCTGAGCTATCTGATTATTTGGTTGCTGTATAGGATAACTCCTATGAGCTATCTGATTATTTGGTTGCTGTATAGGTAACTCCCTGAGTTATCCAATTATTTGGTTGCTGTATAGATAACTCTCTGAGTTATCCGATTATTTGGTTGCTGTATAGATAACTCTCTGAGCTATCCGATTATTTGGTTGCTGTATAGATAACTCTCTGAGCTATCCGATTATTTGGTTGCTGTATAGATAACTCCCTGAGTTATCTGATTATTTGGTTGCTGTATAGGTAACTCCCTGAGCTATCTGATTATTTGGTTGCTGTATAGATAACTCCCTGAGTTATCTGATTATTTGTTTGCTGTATAGGTAACTCCCTGAGCTATCTGATTATTTGGTTGCTGTAAAGTTAACTCTCTGAGTTATCTGATTATTTGGTTGCTGTATAGATAACTCTCTGAGTTATCTGATTATTTGGTTGCTGTATAGATACAAAAAATGTAACTCCCTGAGCTATCTGATTATTTGGTTGCTGTATAGATAACTCCCTGAGCTATCTGATTATTTGGTTGCTGTATAGATAACCCTGAGTTATCTGATTATTTGGTTGCTGTATAGATAACTCCCTGAGTTATCTGATTATTTGGTTGCTGTATAGATAACTCTCTGAGCTATCTGATTATTTGGTTGCTGTATAGATAACTCTCTGAGTTATCCGATTATTTGGTTGCTGTATAGATAACTCCCTGAGATAGCTGATTATTTGGTTGCTGTATAGATAACTCCCTGAGTTATCCGATTATTTGGTTGCTGTATAGATAACTCCCTGAGTTATCCGATTATTTGGTTGCTGTATAGATAACTCTGAGTTATCCGATTATTTGGTTGCTGTATAGATAACTCCCTGAGTTATCTGATTATTTGGTTGCTGTATAGATAACTCCCTGAGTTATCCGATTATTTGGTTGCTGTATAGATAACTCTCTGAGCTATCTGATTATTTGGTTGCTGTATAGATAACTCCCTGAGTTATCCGATTATTTGGTTGCTGTATAGATAACTCCCTGAGTTATCCAATTATTTGGTTGCTGTATAGATAACTCTCTGAGTTTTCCGATTATTTGGTTGCTGTATAGATAACTCTCTGAGCTATCTGATTATTTGGTTGCTGTATAGATAACTCTCTGAGCTATCCGATTATTTGGTTGCTGTATAGATAACTCTCTGAGCTATCCGATTATTTGGTTGCTGTATAGATAACTCCCTGAGTTATCTGATTATTTGTTTGCTGTATAGGTAACTCCCTGAGCTATCTGATTATTTGGTTGCTGTAAAGTTAACTCTCTGAGTTATCTGATTATTTGGTTGCTGTATAGATACAAAAAATGTAACTCCCTGAGCTATCTGATTATTTGGTTGCTGTAAAGTTAACTCTCTGAGTTATCTGATTATTTGGTTGCTGTATAGATACAAAAAATGTAACTCCCTGAGCTATCTGATTATTTGGTTGCTGTATAGATAACTCCCTGAGCTATCTGATTATTTGGTTGCTGTATAGATAACCCTGAGTTATCTGATTATTTGGTTGCTGTATAGATAACTCCCTGAGTTATCTGATTATTTGGTTGCTGTATAGATAACTCTCTGAGCTATCTGATTATTTGGTTGCTGTATAGATAACTCTCTGAGTTATCCGATTATTTGGTTGCTGTATAGATAACTCCCTGAGATAGCTGATTATTTGGTTGCTGTATAGATAACTCCCTGAGTTATCCGATTATTTGGTTGCTGTATAGATAACTCCCTGAGTTATCTGATTATATTTGGTTGCTGTATAGATAACTCCCTGAGCTATCTGATTATTTGGTTGCTGTATAGATAACTCCCTGAGTTATCCGATTATTTGGTTGCTGTATAGATAACTCTGAGTTATCCGATTATTTGGTTGCTGTATAGATAACTCCCTGAGTTATCTGATTATTTGGTTGCTGTATAGATAACTCCCTGAGTTATCCGATTATTTGGTTGCTGTATAGATAACTCTCTGAGCTATCTGATTATTTGGTTGCTGTATAGATAACTCTCTGAGTTATCCGATTATTTGGTTGCTGTATAGATAACTCCCTGAGTTATCCGATTATTTGGTTGCTGTATAGATAACTCCCTGAGTTATCCGATTATTTGGTTGCTGTATAGATAACTCTCTGAGCTATCTGATTATTTGGTTGCTGTATAGATAACACTCTGAGCTATCCGATTATTTGGTTGCTGTATAGATAACTCTCTGAGCTTTTTAGATTTGTTGGCAGTAAAGGTAACTCCCTGCATGAGCTATCTGATTATTTGTCAACAGTATTGATAACTCTCTGAGCTGGCTGGTGGGCCTGTACACAGGACAGGATGTTGAACTACAACAGGAGGCGGCCTGGTGTATCACTAACATATCTGCAGGGACACACCAACATGCCATTGCTATCGCTAAATATGTAGCACCTTACCTTGTTACGTACCTGAGCAGTGTGATACCTGTGATTCAGGTAAGATTTGTCAATTTCAGGTTTTCCTGATATCTTTTATATATACATTTGATGATGACTATGGTTAAAATTGACTAATTACTTAGATTGGCAATTTCCAATTGAATTTTTTTAGGACCAGAGTGCGTGGGCACTAGGGAACTTGGCTGGAGACAGTAAGGAAAGTCGTACCCTGATTCAGGCCCAGGGTGTTGTCCTCCCCCTTGTACAACTACTACAAGTAAGTCATTTGTTCTGACTTCTACAACTGAAAAGTGAAGTCCTCCTGTTGTGAAATCTTGTAAATCTGCAAAAAGGTTTGAAGGCCACCCGAGACAAAGTCTCAGCTGATCTATTGCGATCACCTTTTGTCCGGCATCCATCATGCAACGTCTGTCATAATTAATTTATATTTTCCACTTCTTCTCATTAACCGACAGGCCCAGGGATATGATATTGGGTCTGTAGCATGCTGGGATGAAGGGCTACCAAGTTTGTTCAAATGAATAACCTTGACACCCATTCAAGGTCACAGAGGTCAAATATATATATGCTGAGATCTTTAACTTCTTCTTGGTAACCAAGATGTCCATATACCTGATATTAGGTTTGTAGCATGCTGGGATGAGGGTCTACCAAGTTTGTTCAAATGGTTGACCTTGACCTTTGTTCAAGGTCATGAGGGTCAAATATGCTTATATATTTAAATGACTTCTCCTTGATAACCAAGAGGCCCAGAGACCTGATATTAGGTTTTGTAGCATGTTGGGATGAAGGGCTACCAAGTTTGTTCAAATGGATGACCTTGACCTTCATTTAAGGTCACAGGGGTCAAATATACAAAATCAAAGACATCAACACCTCAGGTGACCATGAAGCTAGGCCCATGAGCCTCTTGTTTAATTCTGTAGACTGGGGTAATTGAACGCTTATTTACCAATATCAAGTTTTACTTAAAAATATTAGCTTGATCCAATACACATTTCTTTTGTTTAGTCACCTCATCCATCAGTTGTGCAGTCCGCTTCATTTGCCTTATCTAATCTGGTGAAGGAATCTCAGGACATAGCAAGGTAAGGGAGATAACTAAAATTATGAATTTGTTTATAACAATTCTTTACTTAAAGATGTCAGAATTTATTCTTAGACTAAGATCTCATAGTGTAGATCTATAAAGTTATGAAGGGGAATTTTATTTGCTATTTTGGTTTACTTTTAACAAAGTATGCTGCGTTTATTGGTATTGTATGAATTTTAATCATATTTTACCAATTGTACTGCACTTACTGCTAAGTGAAGTTTTTTGGGGGTGGTGCAGTATTGTTAATTTGCATGGAGAGAATAATCTGTATTATAAGTTTAAAACTACTAGTCCTGCTAAAATTACTGGCTCTGAAAAAAATTGAAATAAATCAAATATATAACATATTATTGCAAAGTCCATGCTATGCAAAGCTCAGGCTGCCAGCAGTGACATTTTCTAATGGAGGATGCATATTTTACAAATATTTCTAGTTTTGCTAGTATAACTTTTCTTTCTTATCTTAGGGAGATTGTTCAAGCCAAGGCATTACCCTTACTTCAAACCCACCTGACCAACACACAGGAGAATGAAGGCATTTTAACGGAGGTCTCCTGGGTCCTTACTTACCTAGCTGCCAGGTAGTCCTTTCAATGGATTTTAATTTCAGATCATCTACAGCATTTTTTATAGTGTGTTTCTTTGTCAATTAATTCTTTTCTTCAATACTTGAAAAAATGTAAATAAAATATATTGTTGATAATTATGGTAAAAAAGATTATGCTGTCAGATGAATGGATGATCAGTATATGTTTATATACGGCTATTTTTCAAACCAATCATTATCCATTTTGTGGGAAACAATGATTTATCATGGTTCTTTGTTTCACATTAATTTGATTGGTGAACATAATGGATATAACCGGGAAAAGGTTTGTTGGTGATGTGATGCCTGTGAAGAATATCGAGGGGAAATTTTATTCATTAAGGAAAAATATATGAGATGAGGGGCTCTTTTGACTGGGCCCGAGTACCAAATCATTTTTAGCTCACCTGGCCCAAACGCTTGAATGGATTTTGATGAAATTTAGTCTGGAGCATTATTTGGCAAAGGGGATCAAACTTTGTAGAAATGAATGGTGTGGCTTTTCTGGGGCTGGCGGGGCGGGGCCCAGTAGGGGAAATTTAGGTTAATCCTTTTAATCCCTACTAGTCCTGAACGCTTGAATGGATTTTGATGAAATTCGGTCTGGAGCATTATTTGGCTAAGGGGATCAAACTTTGTATAAACGGAGGGTGTGGCTCCCCTGGGGCCAGAGGGGAGGGGCCCAGTCGGAAAATTGAGGTTAATCCTTTAAATCCCTACTAGTCTTGAACGCCTGAATGGATTTTGATGAAATTTGGTCTGGAGCATTATTTGGCTAAAAGGATCAAACTTTGTATAAACAGAGGGTGTGGCTCCCTTGGGGCCGGAGGGGAGGGGCCCAGTAGGAAAATTGAGGTTAATCCTTTAAATCCCAACTAGTCCTGAATGCCTGAATGGATTTTGATGAATTTCTGTCTGGAGCATTATGTGGCAAATGAACTTTGTATAAACGGAGGATATTGCTCCCCTGGGGCCAGATTAGTGGGGCCCAATAGAGGAAATTGAGGTAAGTCCTTTAAATCCCTACTTGTCCTGAACGCCTGAATAGATTTTGATGAAATTCAGTCTGGAGCATTATGGGGCAAGGGAGATCAAACGATGTATCAATGGAGTGTGTGGCTCCCTGGGGCCTGGAGGGGTGGGGCCCAATAGCGGATATTGAGCTAAATCCTTTAAATTGCTACTAGTTTAAACCCTTGATATCCCCACCCCTTAAACATATATAGCATTGCTGGACATCAAGAGATAAACACAATCCTGTTATGAATATAAGCCCTGGGGTCTTTCCCCACCCCTAGGGACTTCTAAGTTCTTTGATATATCTTTGAAACCATTGAGATCCCCACCCTATAACCATGTATAGCATTGTTGGGCATAAAGAGATAAACACAATCCTGATCTAAAAATATGCCCTGGGGTCTTAAACACAATCCTGATCTAAAAATATGCCCTTGGGTCTTTCCCCACCCCTAGGGTCTTAGTTTCTTGGTTATATTTTTGAAATGGTTGAGATCCCAACCCCATAACCATATATAGCATTGTTTGACATCAAACAAGTGTAGATATTAACAAATTGAACATGAACATTTATTTTGAGGTTTGGTCAAATCCAACCAGGTGAGGGATACAGGCCCTCTGGGCCTCTTGATTTTTGTGCTAATGCTTTTTTGCAGGTGACATGGTGACTTAAACTTTTTCTACAAAATTAAAAATAATATGATTTTTTTGACAGTGCAGAATTTGCAGAAGAGATGGTCAAACTAGGCTTGCTCACACAGATTGTTGAAATCCTTGTTCAACTTGTGTCGACGAATCCCCATGTATTTCAGGTAATGGTCAAAATAAGAAAAAAGACATGTACACTCCAAATATGGGTCAGTGTTAATAGACCTTATTGTCCTATAAACTCACAACATGATGAACTCAGAATCTAGTCTATGATGTTCAGCGTGATTTTGTTATTCCAGATTGTGACCCCCTTACTTCGTTGTCTGGGTAACATATGTAGTGGTCTAGACGAGTACACACAAATGGCATGTACAAACCCGTCACTCCTTCAGACTCTCACCGCCTATCTGTCCTCCAGTCACCGACACATCCGCAAGGAAACCCTCTGGGTCCTCTCCAATATGGCAGGTGAGGTGATCAGAAAGCAGAACTTCAAATTCAATACAATCAATTAAATATCAGATGGTGGGCTATTCAAATCACTCTTCGTCCGTCCGTCCGTCCATCCGTCTCTAAACAATTCTTGTTATTGCTATTTCTCAAAAAGAACTGAAGGGATTGATCTTTCTCAAATTTCATATGTAGGTTCCCCTTGGTCCGTAGTTATGCATATTGTATTTTGGGACCAATTGTTTATAAAAGCATATACACATACATATCATCGAACACGGACCACGTATCTGGGAGCGTGATACTGTTGAGAACATCTAGCCTAGAAAATACTTAACTCACATACCATTCTAAAAACATATACATAAATTATCTTACTGCAAATAACTATACACTTGCATATATAAATATATAAAGAAATAGCAATACTTACATCAACCACATTAGGTTCACAGAATTCCCAAATTCCGAGACACACTCAATGCAGACACACGCAGGTAAAAACTAATTCAGACCAAAACACATGTTTGGATTCCGGATTAATATTAATATTCCACCAATATATTTACGCATTTATTTTCTTCACTTGATTATCATTATTATTTTTTGTAGTACTCTTTTATTGAAAGAGTTGTTGAATTATTTATCTATTATTACTTTATTTGTATACAATGTATTTACTGAAATGAGTACTTTATAAATTATATTTAAAGACATAATATGCAAGTAGAATGAATGTGAAATTTTTTTTATCCCCCGCGAAACGCGTTTGCGGGGGATATTAAATTGGGCTCCGTCCGTTCGTCCCTCCGTCCGTCCGTCCGTCCCTCCGTCTGTGTGTCCGTCCGAGATTCTTTTCCGGGCTATAACTCTACAACCGTTCAACGCAGCTCCTTGAAACTTTCTATATATATTAGACTAGTGCCCTAGTTGTGCCTTTTGCTATTGCGGACTTTCCATTTTCGGTACTTTTTTGTCACCATGGAAACTTAGTCAAAAATACCAAATTACTGATTCCGGGCTATAACTCAAAAACCGTTTGACGCAGCTCCTTGAAAATTTCTGTATATATCAGACTAGTGCCCTAGTTGTGCCTTTTGCTATTGTGGACCTTCCATTTTCAGTATTTTTTCTGTCACCTTGGAAACTTAATAAAAAATACCAAATTACTGTTTCCTTTTGTTTCCGGGCTATAACTCAAAAACCGTTCGACGCAGCTCCTTGAAAATTTCTGTATATATCAGACTAGTGCCCTAGTTGTGCCTTTTGCTATTGCAAACCATCCATTTTCAGTATTTTTTCTGTCACCATGGAAACTTAATAAAAAATACCAAATTACTGTTTCCTTTTGTTTCCGGGCTATAACTCCATAACCGTTCAACGCAGCTCCTTGAAACTTTCTGTATATATCAGACTAGTGCCTTAGTTGTGCCTTTTGCTATTGCGGACCTTCCATTTTCGGAATTTATTCTGTCACCATGGAGACTTAATCAAAAATACCAAATTACTGTTTCCTTAATAACTCATACTTTGAGCTTGATATATACATGTATTTGGGTTTTCATACCAACTGCGGGGCGCGGGGGATAATGCCAAGCTTTGCGGCTCCTTGTTTTTTAAATATGTAGTGTGGAAATATATGAATGACGTGTGCAAGCCCTCCTGTGAGAGGACATATTTGTAATATCAACATGTTTTGCCTGAATAAAAAGATTTTAATCAAAAAAAAAAAGTACTGAAGGGATCTTTCTCAAATTACATATGTAGGTTCCCCTTGGTCCCTCGTATTGCATTTTGGGACCAATCTGAAAACAACATGGCCAACAGACAGTCATTATCGCTAAATTTTAAATTTCATATATATAAGTTCCCCTTGTTTGAAAAGTACTGCAGGTATGTTTCTCAATTATACAGATTAGTAAGAGGAAGGGAATAATTTACATAGATTAGTAAGAGGAAGGGAACAATAGAGAGAATATCAATCTGACATGGAACCTATAAAGATCATTCAATGGTGGGCGCCAAGATCCCTCTGGGATCTCTTGTTTGTACATGTATAATAAAATTTATTTCTACAAAAATAAATTTAGTTTACATTTCATCTGCCAGTATGAAGATCACGACACTTGGGTCGGACACTATGGGATCACTTTTTCTGTTGTCGCATACATGTCATTTTACATTCCTTGATTGACGGTTGTATTTATGAAGAGTGATAGGGTGCTAATATCTTATTCTTTAGGGTCACACATCATAACCCTTATCCTGTATGAAAATGTAATGTAAATTCGCTTGTTTTGCAATTGTTGTAAAATAAATAAGTTTATTTATCATGACTGTGCAGTAAAATGTATGTTTGACATGTTTTGAGCTTTGGCTAAATTGTGTATTTAGTTCCATTTTCATCTAAGTGGAGTTGGGAGTATAGAATCTTACATGGGCTTGTTTTATGGATGGGGATTATATATCTCAATGCTAGAGTTTGGCTGGTCAGCACAAGATGTGATTGATTATTTTCTTACAATGACATACTCATCAATAAGTAAATTCCCAGTTGAATTAAACATACTTTTGTATGCAATCAGTCCGCCAAAAATCATAAATCCTAATGTTGAGATGAGGATTTACAACAATTCTGTGATGCCATGGAAACAATAAAGCGATATCATATAAACAGTTCCTTTATGATTATTGTGTATTTCTCCAGGAGAACCTCACACATGTCATACATTGGCCTTTGGGCCACTCCTCCCAGTTATCCTTGATCAAGTCACTGGAGCCTACGACATAAAGATGGAGGTAAGTTGTTTTCCTGTAGCATTTCCATTTAGTAGAATGTTCCAGTTGGACTGGATGGAACCACGCTTTCTGATAATTGGAAAGTGATGTTGAATTAGAATGTTTGAGTATGACTTTCTTGTGTCACTTGGCTGAGAAGATTTAATGAAAATTTACCAATTTTCTTTCAAAAAATTGTAATGGTTTGAATGTGGGCATGATTGATCAAAAGTCAAGGTCATTGATATTACTATTTATATAATTTCAATTCCATTGATGCAGGTATCTATACACTATGATCACGATAGCAACTATGTATCCTGACAATCTGTTGACGCTTCACAAGAATGCTTAGAATGTTCATTAGCCCTCCACCTCCGGGTCACGAGTTTGAAAGCCATATGGGCAGTTGCCTGGTACTGACTGTATGCCTGTGCACTGGCTTTCCTCCACCTCCAAAACCTGGCATGACCTTAAATGATGCTGTCTGTTAATAGGACGTTAAACAAAATAAACAAAACCTAACTTTTCAGGAAAAGAGGAAGGGTGTGGTAATTAAACATATAATAATACTTTTTTGTATTTTTGTAAGTGCACAGTGGGGTCATTAGGTCGAATACAGTATTTTTCATACATGAATATTTCCATCGATCAGTAGTATAAGGTCAATGTCAACATTTCTGCTATGGTTTTCTTTGCAGGGGTTGAGGATACTGTAAACCTTGTTTTTCTCTCAGTAAATAATTCACTAGTGAATAATATTCATCAGGACAAGACATAAATTATGTCAAGGTATTCTTATCTTTAAAATTGAAAACTTTACACATATTACTACATGCAGGTACAGGATGTTTGGGGTGGACTCAGTTCTTTTTGATTCCACAAGTATTTTTGCCTTGATCATAAAACTTAAATGCTGCTCAAACAGAAATTCATTATTTCAACTAACTATAGTAATCATCTCATAAAATCAAATGTAATATAAATACATATGTATCTGTATTTATGAAAGTAAGTCGTCTTTAATTTGTACTTGTAAAATCTCAAAATAAAGAGGAGATGTATCTGTATTTATGAAAGTAAGTCGTCTTTAATTTGTACTTGTAAAATCTCAAAATAAAGAGGAGTATAATTGTCTTGAATCCTCACCACTACAAGGAACCATTGTTAAGAGTTTTAAAGGAAAAAAATTGGTTTTATGTCTCTCCACACTTAACAAGAAGCAAACAACAACAGAGTGAAATTGAAACTAACCACCCTGGCACAATAATATGAATGTCTTCTACATATCTAGCTTATTTTATCCCCACCACTAATGTATAGTTATATAAATATCTTTTCAGGCTTTGTATCTGCTGTGTAACATTGCTTGTCATGGCGAGGAACTTTGTCTGCAGCTGTTGAATAAAGGGATTCTCCAGAAGGTGGTGCCAGTGTTGAAGTCACATGATGTGGAGATTCTTAACTTAGGATTAGCACTTATTGAAATGACGCTGCGAATGACAGAAGGGGTAGGTGATGAAATGTCCATAAATAGCTCTCGTAAAGATACCTGTCTAATATGACACCCTGTCTTATTTGGCAGTTTATACAAGAGTTGTAAAAAAAGAATTACCGTAA
The DNA here is from genome assembly GCF_902652985.1 of Pecten maximus. Lineage (NCBI taxonomy): Eukaryota > Metazoa > Mollusca > Bivalvia > Pectinida > Pectinidae > Pecten > Pecten maximus. The sequence goes on along the minus strand of NC_047022.1, from coordinate 25,046,194 downwards.
TAAAAAAGAAGAAGAAAAACACAAGTGAATAGCTTCATTAGATTATTCATTCATAGATACTGTATATGAAGAATATTAAATACAAAACAATTTCAGAAAATGGCTGTTTCATCCAAACCCTGCCAGGAATCTTCGGTGATGATAGGAGCCAGAAGCGTGTGAATTCAGAAGAAAAATCAGAAAATGAAAGGGGGCCTTAAATGAACATTTTCATTAGAAATTGAAAATTACTTTTTATTTAAGATTTAATTTTTATTTCACTATCATAGCCATTTTTATGAAAAAGATAAGGCATGTATCCCATAATTAAATAGTTTTGTTGGTAATTTTTCCAATTTTACTATCATATTTATCCTAGAATAATCACAGATGCGAACATATAACCTCCGACTCAGAGTCGGGGAATGAGACATAACTGGACAATGAAATTGCATTTGATGATAATTTTGCTAACCAAGGGTGCTTGATACTATACTTTTCTTATGTATCAAGTATAACGTTGAACAACATTGACTAGCAAAGTTGGTAATTTTACTGAAGAGCTGTAGATATTGGTGGGTGTAATACCAGGCAGAGGCTTATTGGCAGACAAATACGACATTACAAGATTTAAGAGAGTAGTTGTATGGATATTTTTTGTAACAGGGAAAGAAGATATTAGAGGAGAGTGGAGGACTGGAGGGATTAGAAGCCCTGGAGTATCACAACAACACTAGGATACGCGAACAATCCTGCAACTTATTGGAAACCTACTTCTACTCGGAGTGATATTACCGGTAGGCAAATCTTTATTGATTTAGATAATCTCAATTGTTATCTGACTCACTATATAAATGGATATTAACCAAATTTGACTGTTTTTCCAAAAGATTAATTATAAAACATGATTAGCTGTGAATGCTACCCATGAACTGTTGCCCCGTCACGCGCTGCCCAATCAAATGCGCCTAATATATAATGATTAATTTTAAGATTGATCAAAATTATGAAATTTATTATTAGAAATATTCAAAACCAAAATATTTAGAGGAGTTTTAAAATGTCTCTTTATACTTAATTATTTCAGACTTTTCCTGTGTGTCTGTTGTAATGTTAACTTTATGATTTATCTCAGAAAAAATCTAAAACATGCTATTTAAAAATGTTTAACTTTGAGCTGATCACACCCCTAAATGTATTACCATAATACTTAGATTTGTATGTACATGTAATAGTGTCAATTTTATGTCAAACATCAACAGCAAAATATTACCTTGATGGTAATTTTATTGATAAAGACAACTTACAATAATTTTACAAAAACATTCATGGCTACTGTAAGTATTATCAATACAAGTTACTTCCTTTTGTCACTTTCTTATCCGTTTTGACCATTTCACCAGGTACATTGTATGTTTTTTGATTACAGGATAAACCTGACTAGGCCAGGAGTCTGGCTGTCAACTATACCTAGTTCTACCAGGACAGAGCCAGTTGAAGCATTCAGTGAATTGTAGCAGAATTACCAAAGAAATATAAATGCTGTAGAGGCCAAGGATAGCCAGAGACCTTTTTGTTTCTGTGGAAAACACAATCTATTTCAAAATGGCTATTTCAGGCATAAATCTTAACGGACATGCAGGTAGAATTGGGGCCGTGGTGGCCGAGTGGTTAAGGTGTCCCGACACTTTATCACTAGCCCTCCACCTCTGGGTTGCGAGTTCGAAACCTATGTGGGGCAGTTGCCAGGTACTGACTGTAGGCCGGTGGTTTTTCTCCGGGTACTCCGGCTTTCTTCCACCTCCAAAACCTCGCATTCCTTAAATGACCCTGGCTGTTGATAGGACATTTAACAAAAAAAACAAACAAACAAACAAGGTAGAATTGATAAAAAGTCTCCATCAAGGCATATCTGAAAGTGACCTATAAAAATTTGGTATTTGGTACAAAAATGGCCAAGAAGTAACGATATTTCTGACACATCAAAAGTAATTGAATACAAGATTTGATTATAGACTACTTTGTCCTGAATTTCCCTTTAAAGGGGATTTATATGTGATGGTGGTCAGTGATAGGGCCTGGCTTTTCATCAGTAAACAGAAGTGTTGCAGGTTGCCCAATGATGATTAAAGTATAAAGAATGTGAACTTTGATTATGTTACAAAAAAAAGAGAAGAAAGCAGCAAAAAAAAAAAAAAAAACACTTAAGCATTTAACCCAAACTCACTCCCAAAATTTACTATTTGCAGGTATTATATACAGTAACAAACAATACTGATATCTAGGATTTACTCACAAATACATATGATAAACAGGAAGTGTAACTTCAGTGTCAATAGAACAAATTTAACAATGTGTATTACCATTATGTTAAGTTGACCTGTGAATAAAGGCCATATTTCTCTTCTCTGTCTAGTGACCTTTATAGGCAGGTTGGACTGGATATCCATGAAAAGATGAGCATTCTTTCTTGTAGATTTACGTGAAAAAAATCCCTTATTAATATGGTGTGACTTTCAATAATCTCAAAATAGATGTTACACACAAGTCACATTGATCTATATTAAAGCAGTTGGCAAAAGTATTAAAACCTGTGTTTATTTCTGGTATCAACTCAATATTTTTTTATAAAAGTTAGTTCAATATTCAACTTACTGCAGCCAACTGATGCATTTCTCTGTTTTAATAAGGATGCATATGGCTTTATTTTTTATTTTACCAAAATTTAAAATATGCATTAATATGGTTTTATATATCCAAAATAAATTGATGTATTAATTCATAAAACTGTGTTTTGTTTTTTAATGATATTTTTTATTTTTGGTAATAAAAGAAATAAAGCAGGACAGTGAATGTGATACATGTATGTAAATGAACACGAAGATATAATCAAGTCTAGTTCTCTGCAGTCATGGCCATCATGGCTATACATATGAGAGTGGGTCGACAGAGACAAAGTCAGCATTGGGACGTTCACCTAATCATATGGTAGGGAGCTCGAGACCAGGTTATCATTTGGGATGTGCCAACAGATTTTAAGGCATGCATGGGTGTCAATTAAGCAAGGTTATCATTGGGGGCGTACCACCATGGTCATACAGTAGGGGAGACTAGGTTATTATCAAGGCCGTGCCATTAGATGATATGGTAGGGAGACAAGGTTATCAATGGGGATGTGCCAACAGATCTAAAGGTATGGAAGTCAACATAAACAGGGCCATGTCACTAGATTATATTGGAGGGGAGATGAGATTTTCATCGAGGACATGCTACCAGATCATACGGAAGGGGAGTCAAGGTTAGGGCCTGGATACCCTCCATGGATGGTTTGGGAGAGTCTGGAGCTATGCTGAACTGGAACTTTTGGAGCAAATTTGTGAAGAACAAAAACAGCTCCATCCTTGCTAGTGGTTCTCCTATGCATAGACGTGGACCTAAAACAAGAACAAAATTCATTGAATGTTTTTAATTTTTTTTTCTTTTGATGAAAGTTTAAAGCATCTAGTCTTTAGCTACAAAGATTTACTGAACAGCTATGCATAGCAATGAAGTTTTTACTTTGATTTGAGTTTATTTTTATTTATTTTTTTTAAATATTTGTACATGTATAAATGCATGACAATATGTCATTTATTCAATAAGCACAGGTGACAAAAAAACCACTTAAGGTAGGCATACATATGTATAATGGGTTGGATAAAATGTATTGATGTACAAGAGTTACCTTTTATGGTGAGTTTAAAAGTTAATTACAATTGGGCTTATCATATTAGATAATACAACAGTTATCTTTAAAATTAGTTTTCTAATAGGATTTCATTTTAAACTTGTGAATGGGTGTCCTGATAAAAATCACTAAAAATGTTTTACATGTAATTACTTTACCTAATGAGAAAGGGACAAAGCCATCTCTCCGTCTTAGACTGCCACTCTCATCCAGGAATCGTTCTGGGGAGAACTCGAACGGTTTGTCCCAGTACTTGGGGTCGATGTGGGCAGAGTACAGATTGGCAATGATGATTGCATCCTTAGGAATGGTGTAGCCTTGAAGTTCGCTCGTTCTTTTGGCAACATGCGGTAGTGAAAAGGTCACTGGAAAAAGAAATCACGGGAAATTAATATATGGTAGGCATGTGTGGTGTATCTATTTAAAGTTACATTAATCAAAGATTATTTGTAGCCAGGGAGGTCTCTGTAACTAATGAAACAATGTTATTGAGTTAACATTCATACTAACTCGTTTCTGTATGAAGGTCAAACTCACAATGTCAAGGTTACAATTTATATCCAATTAGCTTTATGACAATTAGAGTAAGGTGACAGCACCCAATATGAGTTAAATTGAGACACTTTTTGTATGTTTGATGCAACATTGGCTTTGAACCACTTTATACATATAATGCAGACCTACATGTGTTTCCAATTCTCTGTACCTCCAGTAGAGCAGCCTCCACATACGGAAGGGTCCCTCTGTCAGTAAGACTAACAGGACGGCCCTTGCCTATCACCTAAAAAATAATCGGTGAATATACTTCTAAGTGTTAATGATCCATCGTACTTTATAAATGGTTTAATGAAAAATGACGGTTATATGGACGGATAATTGAGATTCATTTCCAAATTAATGGCTTAATGTAAATATAATTATCTTTGTTAACATCTATTTATACTTTTGTTTAATTAGAAAGATTTTTGCCATATAGTAAGGAAAAACATATTTATATTATTCTCAGAATTCATTTTTGAAAGAGTTGTTGAGCAGAACATTGGCCCTACTGTTTACCAATGGTTAAAGTCTTTTACTTTTTCCCAATCCAGGTATTAAAATTCCCAAATTAATGGCAGTTCAACAATTAATTGATACATCTGAAAAGTGCCCTATGTACAATTTTTTGAACGTCGGTCTTGGGTACAAATGGTTGCATGAACTCGAGGGAAATACATCATAAACGTATTGTGTGTGATTAAATTCAAATATTCCCTTATTTTAATTTTTTCACACCCTCCAAATTCTCTACCTTGTCTATTTCTGCCTGGCATTTAGCCTGTACATCAGGATAGGTAATCATGTACAGAAGGCACCAGTCCAAACTTGTCCCAGTTGTTTCCCCTCCAGCCAGGAATAGGTCGACAATTATCTTGTAAATGTTGGCCTCTGCAAAATAAATATAAATTAATGCTGTCCATCAAACAAACATAGTGGTAACATAACTTCGATGAGAAAGTCATGAACAGAAGAAACTTTATACTCAGTAGTCTTTGCATAATTCACAACCCAAGGTCCCCATAACAAGAGGCTCAATAGACCTGTATTGCTCACATGATATTCACTTCAATAATTCTCTGCATTTAAGTTAATGAAGGATTAGCTTGAATATACATTTTATATGATGGAGATATTACGCAAAAAAAAAAAGAATAGAAAAGAGTACACAGATCAGAGTTCAGAGTACACTCCAGTTTTTAGCTCACCTGGTCCAAAGTACCAAGGTGAGCTTATGCCATACCCTGGCATCCGTCCGTCTGTCCGTCAATAATTATCTTGTAAGCACAATAACTTGAGTAAATAATTAACCAAGTTTGATCAAACTTTGTATGTAGATATATATCAACAAGATCCCGGACGAGTTCGAAAATGGAAATTGATTCGACAGTAATTTTGAGTTATTGCACTTTGTAATTATTATTATTAACATTTTTTTGTTCACATGGGCCGAAAAGTAATTCTTTTTAAAACGGTACTAGTCCTGAACAAATAAATGGACTTTGATGACAAGATAAAGTTAGAAATTATTATGCCTCTGAATCAGCCAATCAAAAGCAGTGTTACAAACAGCAATGTATTTTTTTTACTTTATGGGGTCTAAGCCAATGAAAAAACTTGTTTCAAACAACACTAAGTTATTAACCTTTAGATTGTTTCTGTGTTTTTACCCCTGGAATAAGGGTGGAGGGCATTTCGATTTGAAAAATTTCCAGGCTTTATCCCTGAACCTACCTGCCAAAAATCTTTATTCTAGGCATTATAGCTAATCAGGAGTGTTTTAGTGTTTTAACGAATTTAACCCCTGTGACCTTACTCTTCAGCTAAACCTGTTTTTTGTATGAGATGATAAATGAACATACATGTACATCAGTATTGCAATCTAGTAAAGTAAAGTAATTAAGTCCTTTTAGTGAGAAGTTAAATAAAAACATTGAAGTTTTTTTCATGATACTACTTGGGCATGTCTAGTCTTATTATAGAAAAAATAGCTAGAAATACCTATACATGTATAAAGAATATATATAATTGATCAAGTAAATTGTGGAATATCAGTAGACTAGACATGCCCCTTTGATGGTACCTAGACTTCGAATTGACACATTAAAATGTACCTGTGTAGAGTTCTGGGTTAGATTTATCCTCGCACACTTGTAGATAGAGATCTATGAAATCTCGGATGTTGTTTCGGTCAAATGTTTTCCGATGTTCGGTGATGGTTTTAGACAGGTAGGATTTTACCTTCTCGATAGCCGCTCTGCGTTTAGATATCAACTGGAATGGACAATCAAGTCAATATTTTGTGAGGGATTTCGCGTTGTTCATGGTCATTAAAGAAACAGCGAAAGTCAATTAATACCCAGTGAATAATTATTCTTGTATAATAATGTCTGTGTTTCTATTTATAGATAAATAGATAATAAAAGTATCGTTGTTTTTCCAAGATCTATATATACATGTACATTGTATATATAAGCAATGGGAAAATAAACATATTACAATGTAAAACCATTTTTCTTCCATGAATCGTTCCCTATAATAAGGGAAATGAAAAAAAAATCCTTTTCAAGAATGACAAGATTAAGTCAACTGATAGTTTGAGCCATTGTTGGAAGAATCAGTTCAAAAGTAGAAAGATATTTGAAAAACTTAAATCGGAGTATTTTGTATTTGTGAAATATCCTGGTAAGCGATGCAGACCCTCTAGGCCTCTTGTTTTTGACAAAACAAGGGGTGTACTTGATACTATAGGTAATACTAATCTAAGGTCTGTGGTTGTGGACACAGGCGCTTGTACATCTAACAGGTAACATCCAATGTACACAAGTACTGGATTTAACTTAATCGTCGTTAATTGTACATTTAGTAAATGAACGAGGCATTTTAATCACGGGGATCTGAGAATTGTTTTGTTGGGGTCTTTTTTGGGGGGGGAGGGGGGGGAGAGATTAAAGTTCGCTAAAGATGACACCCCAAATCTTAATCTATAATGACATCAGGGATGTTTTTTTGACCCGTATTTTATTCTAGACCCCCCAAAAACGCCTGAAAATCCGAAGTGCTATCCACACTAGGGAAGGTCCAAATACATGTAAACCTAACAAATTCTCATGTGATTATAACAACATTTTGGTTTTTGACTAACGAGATCCCACTGTATAGCTAGACCTCTTGAACACGATCTAATCAAGATCCTCTGTACACCCTACATTTTGTATATGGGATTAAAGGATATGTACATATACCTGGCGACCGGATGGGAACCACCTCGTTATGGAGAAGAAATTTTCCTTGGCGAAAGGGGCATTCAATTTGAAGATTTCTTCCAGAACACCTGTGAGTTGTGTGAACCGTTCTTCGTCATACTGGAACCTAAAGAAGATTTAATTAATCTTAATGGGACAAGTATAGATACCTTTGCAGTACTAAAACTGTTAAGTACTTTGAGTTACGAAATATGAACATATAATATTAAAAGGTGGGGGGTTCCAGCACTTTGTGATGTACCTCTAACCAAAAGGAGTTCCAATTAATTGGAGTTTCTCCCCTTTACTATAGAAAAATGATACATACGAAAGAAGCACAGGTACTTGGGGTCAGGAACTAAAGTTATAATGGAATTGAATAAAGCGCTTTTTAAAAAAACACCCGTTTCTGGTTGTTATAATATAGTTCTTATAACAACCAGAAACGGGTGGGTTTTTTTTTTTTAAAGCGCTTTATAATCGATTCCAATGTTGTATCGGTGCATAAATAGACAAGAAATGATGTTACAAATTAAAATTGGACAATTCCATTATAACTTTAGTTCCTGACCCCAAGTACCTGTGGAAAACAAGTCGGTTTGTCAAGGCCACAGGTTAATATTAACTATTATAAAACTACCACACATAACTTCTTGTGGTTTCTTTTCATGCTCAAAACTCCAAATCGCAACATCTCGGCCTATTCAGCCAAGACCCAGAATGTTCACGTTATATTCCGAGTCTTGACAGAATGTGTCGGGTTGTTACGATCTTGTCCAAACCAAAATAAGATATATTCCGTTTGAATCTTTGGAGAAGTTTTTTTTTTACTTGTTTTGTTTAACTGGTCATTAATGAACAGTTGTGCACCTTTCTTGGGCTTTATCTTTAGTGTGGGTTGGAAATGCACTTGTTTATTCATGCATGCAATTTATTTATTTTTTCCATTTAAAAAAAACTCGGTTTTAGTATTGATTATACCCACCTTTCCCCAAACATAACACTGCAGATGATATTAGTTGCTGCAGACAGAAGGCACGGTTTCATCCGAACTGGCTTCCCATTGGATGATATCAACGTTTCCATGACGACTGCGATCTCCTCTTGAATTTTCTCTTCTAGAGATTTCTTACCCACGCCAAAGTCCCTGAGTGTCTGAAGTGTGAATCTCCTCAGTGTTTTCCATGGCTGGCCACTGTTGTATGTTAAACCTGTACAGTAAGGTCACTGTTGTATGTTAAACCTGTACAGTAATGCCACTGTTGTATGTTAAACCTGTACAGTAATGCCACTGTTGTATGTTAAACCTGTACAGTAAGGCCACTGTTGTACGTTAAACCTGTACAGTAATGCCACTGTTGTACGTTAAACCTGTAAAGTAATGCCACTGTTTACGTTAAACCTGTACAGTAATGCCACTGTTGTACGTTAAACCTGTACAGTAAGGCCACTGTTGTATGTTAAACCTGTACAGTAAGGTCACTGTTGTATGTTAAACCTGTACAGTAATGCCACTGTTGTATGTTAAACCTGTACAGTAATGCCACTGTTGTATGTTAAACCTGTACAGTAAGGCCACTGTTGTACGTTAAACCTGTACAGTAAGGCCACTGTTGTACGTTAAACCTGTACAGTAATGCCACTGTTGTACGTTAAACCTGTAAAGTAATGCCACTGTTGTACGTTAAACCTGTACAGTAATGCCACTGTTGTACGTTAAACCTGTACAGTAAGGCCACTGTTGTACGTTAAACCTGTACAGTAAGGCCACTGTTGTACGTTAAACCTGTACAGTAATGCCACTGTTGTACGTTAAACCTGTACAGTAAGGCCACTGTTGTACGTTAAACCTGTACAGTAATGCCACTGTTGTACGTTAAACCTGTACAGTAAGGCCACTGTTGTATGTTAAACCTGTACAGTAATGCCACTGTTGTACGTTAAACCTGTACAGTAATGCCACTGTTGTATGTTAAACCTGTACAGTAAGGCCACTGTTGTACGTTAAACCTGTACAGTAATGCCACTGTTGTATGTTAAACCTGTACAGTAATGCCACTGTTGTATGTTAAACCTGTACAGTAAGGCCACTGTTGTACGTTAAACCTGTACAGTAAGGCCACTGTTGTACGTTAAACCTGTACAGTAAGGCCACTGTTGTACGTTAAACCTGTACAGTAAGGTCACTGTTGTACGTTAAACCTGTACAGTAATGCCACTGTTGTACGTTAAACCTGTACAGTAATGCCACTGTTGTACGTTAAACCTGTACAGTAATGCCACTGTTGTACGTTAAACCTGTACAGTAAGGCCACTGTTGTACGTTAAACCTGTACAGTAATGCCACTGTTGTACGTTAAACCTGTAAAGTAATGCCACTGTTGTACGTTAAACCTGTACAGTAATGCCACTGTTGTACGTTAAACCTGTACAGTAATGCCACTGTTGTATGTTAAACCTGTACAGTGAGGCCACTGTTGTACGTTAAACCTGTACAGTAAGGCCACTGTTGTACGTTAAACCTGTACAGTAAGGTCACTGTTGTACGTTAAACCTGTACAGTAATGCCACTGTTGTACGTTAAACCTGTACAGTAATGCCACTGTTGTACATTAAACCTGTACAGTAATGCCACTGTTGTACGTTAAACCTGTACAGTAAGGTCACTGTTGTATGTTAAACCTGTACAGTAAGGCCACTGTTGTATGTTAAACCTGGACAGTAAGGCCACTGTTGTATGTTAAACCTGGACAGTAAGGCCACTGTTGTACGTTAAACCTGTACAGTAAGGCCACTGTTGTACGTTAAACCTGTACAGTAAGGCCACTGTTGTACGTTAAACCTGTACAGTAAGGCCACTGTTGTACGTTAAACCTGTACAGTAAGGCCACTGTTGTACGTTAAACCTGTACAGTAAGGCCACTGTTGTACGTTAAACCTGTACAGTAAGGCCACTGTTGTACGTTAAACCTGTACAGTAAGGCCACTGTTGTACGTTAAACCTGTACAGTAAGGTCACTGTTGTACGTTAAACCTGTACAGTAATGCCACTGTTGTACGTTAAACCTGTACAGTAATGCCACTGTTGTACGTTAAACCTGTACAGTAAGGCCACTGTTGTACGTTAAACCTGTACAGTAATGCCACTGTTGTACGTTAAACCTGTAAAGTAATGCCACTGTTGTACGTTAAACCTGTACAGTAATGCCACTGTTGTATGTTAAACCTGTACAGTAATGCCACTGTTGTATGTTAAACCTGTACAGTGAGGCCACTGTTGTACGTTAAACCTGTACAGTAAGGCCACTGTTGTACGTTAAACCTGTACAGTAAGGTCACTGTTGTACGTTAAACCTGTATAGTAATGCCACTGTTGTACGTTAAACCTGTACAGTAATGCCACTGTTGTATGTTAAACCTGTACAGTAAGGTCACTGTTGTATGTTAAACCTGTACAGTAAGGCCACTGTTGTATGTTAAACCTGTACAGTAAGGCCACTGTTGTATGTTAAACCTGGACAGTAAGGCCACTGTTGTATGTTAAACCTGGACAGTAAGGCCACTGTTGTACGTTAAACCTGTACAGTAAGGCCACTGTTGTACGTTAAACCTGTACAGTAAGGCCACTGTTGTACGTTAAACCTGTACAGTAAGGCCACTGTTGTACGTTAAACCTGTACAGTAAGGCCACTGTTGTACGTTAAACCTGTACAGTAAGGCCACTGTTGTACGTTAAACCTGTACAGTAATGCCACTGTTGTACGTTAAACCTGTACAGTAATGCCACTGTTGTACGTTAAACCTGTACAGTAAGGCCACTGTTGTATGTTAAACCTGTACAGTAATGCCACTGTTGTATGTTAAACCTGTACAGTGAGGCCACTGTTGTATGTTAAACCTGTACAGTAATGCCACTGTTGTATGTTAAACCTGTACATTATGGCCACTGTTGTACGTTAAACCTGTACAGTAAGGCTACTGTTGTACGTTAAACCTGTACAGTAAGGCCACTGTTGTACGTTAAACCTGTACAGTAATGCCACTGTTGTACGTTAAACCTGTACAGTAAGGCCACTGTTGTACGTTAAACCTGTACAGTAATGCCACTGTTGTATGTTAAACCTGTACAGTAAGGCCACTGTTGTATGTTAAACCTGTACAGTAATGCCACTGTTGTATGTTAAACCTGTACAGTAAGGCCACTGTTGTATGTTAAACCTGTACAGTAAGGCCATTGTTGTATGTTAAACCTGTACAGTAATGCCACTGTTGTATGTTTAACCTGTACAGTAAGGCCACTGTTGTACGTTAAACCTGTACAGTAAGACTTTTTTAGCAATCAAACATTCCGAACATTTGGCGGGAAACAAAATGTGTTTCCAGTAAAACAAAGGGAAACGCAATATTGACGCGGAATGGAAATGAAACATATGGACCTTATGTCAAAATTACTAGAAGAGAGGGAATTTTATTTTGCTTTAAATAGCGCTAAACATACGAAATAAGACAGTTTCCACATCGCTTTGAACAAAACGCAAAATGTTTACTCGCGAAAATTACGTAACAGTTTCACAGTATAACATGTACATGTGTGCAAAATACATTAAAATTGTAGCGTTATAAATGGCAGCCCTATTGCATATTTTAGCTTCTTCGGTACGGTTAATATCACCACGACGGCAATTACGGCATCATACAATCCGAAATCTATATCTCCGATAAAATAAACAGTATGAACCGTTTTACAACATAAAAGGGAAGTACAATTCAAGTTAATTTGGTAAAAAAAATTACAACACAACAATTCTAGTATAGTACATGTATTAGTTCATAAGTCCAGTTTGTATAAATCAGTTTAACCAAAGTTGTTCGTTTATTACAGAGGAAAGACTGTGTGATTTTATGTTGTTTTCAGACTAGCCTTGACAATGACCTTGAAGGTATTAACAGATCCTTGGACGAATGATGTACTTTGACCGTGTTGGAAACATTTGTAACGGTACGAACCTACTGGGGGCTAGTTCTTACTTTATGTGGGTAAACAGGTTCGTTTTTACAAGCTAACGGCTCGCTTGAAATGGACATAAAATCACAAGGTACATCGGTATTTTATAAACGAGTTAAAACAATTCTGACCCAACCGTGACAAACAAAAACGGCCATGGTGTGCCTGGCATATGCTGCCCTGATTGACTGTTCAGAACGATGGTCTAGTGCAATTATCAAATAACCTGATAAATAACGAAATACCTGTGTATGTATAACCGTTGCAGTTACAAGATAAGGTTCTCCTGTTAATGAATTCGTAATACAGGATCACGTCCCACTAAACGAGTAAAAAACTATCTATCCACGTCACGGAAACGGCCGTATAATTGCCTATGTATTGCATATAAGTTCAGTAACGATGGTTCTATTGCCATTATCAAATAACCCGTGATAATAAACGAAATATCTTGATAATAACCGTTGCAGTCAAAGAGTTTATAACAATATATACATGGATACATATTCAATTATTCACCTGTTCCTCTAGAGACGCCGACCAGAGGTACGAACAGCTGGGGTCTATCTGTGAATACGTCGGCTTTCTTCACAAACGCTTCGTGTATGGCGTCGTAGCCGTTAACCATGACGATGATGGTTGAACCACAAAACAGCGTGTACACATCACCGTAGATCTCAGCCAACTTCGTCAATTCCAGATAACCCTTGGGATCCTTTTTGAATAAAATATCATTTCCGAAAAACAGTCTTGGTTTAGGCCCCGGTGGTAAGTTACTAGGTTTCGATAAGAATTTCATGAAAATTATAAATGTAAGGAGTCCAAGCAAAATGCTGCCAAGAATGAATGTTAACATTTTCTCCGAGTACGAAACTTATATCACATTTAAAGCTCTAATGTTACTCAGTACGGAGAATCCTCTATCTGTCCTTATAGTAAACCTGTACAAATATTAATGTTGGCCCGGCAATGTTTCTCCTGTTAATGATTTCGTAAGGTATTCCGGATCACGTCCCACTAAGCGATAAGTAACTGATCAATATTCCACGTCACATGAACGGTCCGTTTAGCTGTGGTCTTATCTATTCAACCGAAATCTTGTGATCTTATAAAAGTACATTTAGGGGGCATCTAAACAGGAAAATCCAGTGAAAACAGTGATATTTTGTAAGCCTATATATTCTTACATGTACTATGGTGCAATTTAACAGAAATAACTTGAACTTTTAGTGGGACTTACTGTTGAAATGTAATTTGTTAAGCTGTAAATTTTAACAAAACATGCATGTTTTACGGGGGGGGGGGGGGGGGGGCATAATTAGCTTATTTGTATTGCATATATCGCACAAAATAGTCAAGTCGGTTTTTTTGCTCACAAGTGTCTAAAGCACAAAATAGGAGCATCAGTTTGATCATATTTGAGTTTATAATATGTACAAGTATAAACACTGTTTTTGTTTTGACATTGAAATGCAAATAGCGGTCGTGAATAATATCACACAAAAATTGTGAGATCCGAACGTCCTAAGTACTCAAGAAATGATGACAGAGCCGCCTTTTGACCCGACACCATTCCGTAAGAAGGTAACAATGCTGCCGTGAACACATGGTTCTTTGTCCAACATAAAAATGGTTACAGGAGTGAGCACATTTCTGTGTTCCCCACATCACACTCGAGGTCCACACGAATTCTGACCAGATCAGACCCTCTTAAGTACTGAAGAAATGATGACAAAACCGCCTTTGTAACAATCCGGCCGTGGACATGTGGTTCGTTGTCCACCATTCAAATGATTAACGGAATGAGCACATTTCCGTATTCTCCACATCCCATTTGAGGATCACACGAATTGTGACCAAAATCCGACCTCCTAACTACTGAAGATATGATAACAGGACCGCCTTTTGACCCGACACCATTCCGTAAGATTATAACAATGATGCCCCATATCCCACTCGAATTCTGACCAAGATCCGACCATCCTAAGTACTCCAGAATTAATGATAGAACCGCTTTTTGACCCGACACCATTTCGAAAGAATGTAACAATACTTCCGTGGACATGTGGTTCCTTGTCCATCATTAAAATGGTTACCGGAAAGACCACATTTCCGTGTTCCCCACATCCTACTTGAAGTGCACACGAATTCTGACCCAGATTCGACCGTTGTAAGTACTGTAGAAATGATGACAGAGCCGCCTTTTGTCCCGACACCATTCCGGAAGAATGTAACAATGATGCCGCGGACACGTTGTTCTTTGTCAACCATTGAAATGGTTACCAGAATGAGCACCTTTCCGTGTTTTCCACATCTCTCTCGAGGTTCACACGAATTCTGACCAAGATTCCATCGTCCTAAGTACTCTAGAAATGATGTCAAACCCGCCTTTTGACCAGGCACCATTCCGTTAGAATGTAACAATACATGTACTTCCACGGACATGTGGTTCCTTGTCCATCATTAAAATGGTTACAGAAAGGAGCACATTTTCGTGTTCCCGACATCCTACTTGAAGTGCACACGAATTTTGACCAAGATTCGACCGTCCTAAGTCTGTAGAAATGATTACAGGGGTCCAGTACTAATGTTAAACGGTGAATATTAGGCGTTGACCCCACCTGTTCTCGCTACTACTTTTGAAAGTATTTGAAAGATCTTCCTCAATATTTCACATGTAAGCTTGCCTGGTTTTTAAAGTTGTAAAAGTAGAGAAAACAAACATACTTCACTTGTGGAGTGCCAAGATCTATCCGACATTTATTTTCAAATAGTAAGACAGAAATTGGAGGCCTGACCAAGTAGTCAAATAAATGCTTGTACTTGAAAGTAGGTGACTCTTTAAATAGAGAACACACCTGTTTGGACTCTTAACTTTTATCTACCTATATGAAACTTAAAATGTTTGCACACCACACAAAACACAACACTCTTGTTTCTGTTCACATTTTACTGATAACAACACCAAAAAGTAAGAATATTTATATACTAAAGTTTCTTTAATATCACAAAAATATCATAAAACAACAGATTTTAATAAATAAATTGTACTGAGATCCTAATGAGCAGGAATGGGACAAGTGTTTATATTTTACTTAGCAAAAGAACAAAAAGGCACCCAACTTGCACAGGCCTCTATTGCATGACCTGTTTGCAAGGCATGAATTAGTCGGGTATTTCAAAATATATATCAACTAGAAATATTACATTATTTATGAATTGTTTACAAAATAGATGCAGTCAGTTTACAGTACATTGTAAAGGTGTGATTGCACAACCACCGAAATATAGTGCTATTAAGTTGAATATTTCAAATCAGATTGGCATCAACAACAAAATTTACAAATTAATCAAACTCCAAGTCACAGTAAATGAATATTGTTTCCCTATACCCTGCAGGAAGTTGCCAAATTCAACAATGGCCATACATAGGAATTCACATAAATTAAAAATCAAAATTAAAGGCAAAGTGAGTGGGGACTCGCATGGAAATGGTGTCCAGTAAATGATCTCATTTCAGTCACATCATCCTTGGGGGAAATAGTATTGAGAAGAAAACAGTGATGCCATGCAAACACCAATTAGGAGAAAAATGTAGATCAAATGGAGGACTGACCATTTTACTTTGACCATGACAATCATCAACTATTTCCATGGTAGAATGACAAAATGTTTTTTTTCTACCGAAAATGGAAGCAATGATTTCCCTACCTTTTTCATTGCTAAGGGATACTATATGGTGTGAACTAAACTGGTTGCATACAGCTGGGTTAACATCCATGCATTACCTTGTGAATAAGTGCAAGTCAAGAGTGATTTTTGACATTTTACATTGAACAACAACACTAAAATCTTAATCAGGGCCCAGTTGTTCAAAAGGTGATTTGAACTTAATCACTTCATCAGTGACAATCTCATTTCTCCATTACTTCAAAATCTATGTGTGTATATTTCTTGAACTAGGAAGGTAGGAAGAGACTGACGAGTGTTGTAGTTTTATGAAATTTTATCAAGTTAGTTTAACCGGAAATGATTTTATCAGGATTATGAAATTGTTGTTAAACCGTGATTAGCTTAATGACCTTTTGAACAACTGGTCCCAGGTGTATTACTGTTAGGATCCTATATAGTGCAAAAAAGAATATGAACTTAATTAATCTGTTTAGGGTTCATCATGCACAGGGCACAAAGTGATGTTTTTACCAGGTGGCCTATTTGGCTACCAAGTCATAAAAGCTGGGCGCCAATTGGAAACGTTAGTCGCCCAGCCAAATTGTCTTTAACCCTTTAAGCCCTGATGATGCATTAATGCATCACCGGGCCGGGGCCGAATGATGCATTAATGCATCACCGTGCCGGGGCCGAATGATGCATTAATGCATCACGGAAGTAGATTTTTTTCTGCATTTTTTTGAAGTGATGATACAGCGATTTAAATAATCATGACTGATTCTTACTTGAATGAGATAATGTTTGGTAATAAATAATGAAATTAACAATACGTAACACAACTTTAGATGTCTAAATTTACGTATAATGTCCAACTTGTTTTAAACTTCTGCTCTCGAGAACTTCCGGTCAGACGGGAGCGAGTAAACAACTGATTCCCGAAAAAATGCAGTGTCTGCCAACTCGCTAGCTTTTATGATCAAATCTCCACCATCTATCAAAGACACGGTTCCAAAACTACTTGCATGGTTTTATATGTATGTTTCATTGTATTTCTGTTGATACTTTATCGGGAAAACGAGCTAATAATTCTGATTTTTAACACAAACAGAAGACCGAGTATTCTAATTTTAGTAACACAGATCATGATCACATGACCATATCTTATCCAAGATGGCTCTATAAACACACACATATTTTGCATGAAAACATTCCTGTGGACATGACACAGGTGATGGTCACAGGATGACTATATAGTATGTTGACCCAGTGACCCCTGTAGTCATTTACACCGGTGATGGTCACAGGATGACTATATAGTATGTTGACACAGTGACCCCTGTAGTCATGACACCGCTGATGGTCACAGGATGATTATATAGTATGTTGACACAGTGACCCCTGTAGTCATGACACCGCTGATGGTCACAGGATGACTATATAGTATGTTGACACAGTGACTCCTGTAGTCATGACACCGCTGATGGTCACAGGATGACTATATAGTATGTTGACACAGTGACCCCTGTAGTCATGACACCACTGATGGTCACAGGATGACTATACAGTATGTTGACACAGTGACCCCTGTAGTCATGACACCACTGATGGTCACAGGATGACTATACAGTATGTTGACACAGTGACCCCTGTAGTCATGACACTGCTGATGGTCACAGGATGACCATATAGTATGTTGACACAGTGACCCCTTTAGTCATGACACCGGTGATGGTCACAGGATGACTATATAGTATGTTGACCCAGTGACCCCTGCAGACATGACACCGGTGATGGTCACAGGATGACTATATAGTATGTTGACACAGTGACTCCTGTAGTCATGACACCGGTGATGGTCACAGGATGACTATATAGTATGTTGACACAGTGACCCCTGTAGTCATGACACCGGTGATGGTCACAGGATGACTATATAGTATGTTGACACAGTGACCCCTGTAGTCATGACACCGGTGATGGTCACAGGACGACTATATAGTATGTTGACCCAGTGATCATGACCCCTGTAGTCATGACACCGGTGATGGTCACAGGATGACTATATAGTATGTTGACACAGTGACCACTGTAGAAAAGACACCAATGATAGTTACAGGACAACTAAACACAGTACAGTGACCCTGTGTCACCATTTCAATCTCTTGCCTTCAATGTAATTTTGAAAGGCTTAGGACTTATGATATAATTATATTCTCCTTCTAAGTTGGGAATCTGTGGTCCAGGTGTAAAAGTTAGCTGGTGCATGAGATGTGTGAAAAAAAGGAATGCTTCAACATCAACAAGGCTTTCTCCTGGACAGCGTCGTTCACCGGCTCCATATGGCAAGTAGAAATCTGGGATTGATAAATCTCCATTGTCATCTAAAAACCTACAAAATTAAAATATATATATTCTGACAAATGGAACCCTGTTTACTTGTAACATTGATGCCTGAAATATATAATAATTTTTTTCAGAAGCAAAACATAAGACTAGAAATTCAGTCTCTCAATACAACCACAACTACATGGAGAACTGTCGTCCAGAGGGCCAACTCATACCCACCGCCCCTCTGGTGAAGATTTTCCAACAAAACCTACGGCAACCTAAATTTGTGGGGAAAAAACCTGCATGCATATGTACACATTATGAGTCCCTAACATTCCTGTGTATTTCAAATGAAATCGGTTGATAGTTATATAGGAGTTGTCCGAGTTGTCTTGACGAAGTTTTCCACAAGAATATGGGTATTGAAACCTGGTAACCATGGAAACCAAAAATTCTGTAGAGAAATATCATGCATGCACATTTACACATGGTCCCTATCACTCCTGTGTAGTTTGACTTGAAGTAGTTTACAGGTTTATGAGGAGTTGACTGGACAAAATTCCTCCTCACCCAAAAACCGAAGTATAGTGACCTGGTTACCATGGTAACCACAAAATTACAACATGATATAACTTCGTTGCGGGGAGTATAAAAAGAAATTATCCCTTAGAAATCACATTCAAACCCAGACAAATAGTTATCATAATCAAATCTAGCCAATCACAAACCACATTCAAATCTAGCCAATCTTCAATCACAATCAAATCTATAACCAATCATTAGTCACAATCAAACTTAGCCAATCATTAATCACATTCAAATCTAGCCAATCATTAATCACAATAAAAAAAAAATCACAAGCAAATCTAGTTAATCTGTAATCCAAAATAAAATCTCATCAGTCATTAATCACTATTTCTGTACACAATACTGACCTGTTTGGGTCAAACCTCATTGGGTTTCTCCAGTGTCTTTTGTCGTGGTGTACACTCCAGACATTAAAAAGTATCAGTGTATCTTTGGGAATGTCATACCCTAAAATATCAGAAACATACTTATAAAGTAGGTTAACAATTAAACAGGTCATAAGCTTCACGTTGTGGTTCATTTATCTAGAAATTGTACATTATTACAGGTATTAGGTACATATACTGTATGCTTACTGATCATGACACCATTGAATTACACTAGAGGAAAAAGAATATGCATAAGAAACAATTTACTAACTTCCTATTGACAAACTATATTAATTTAAACTGTTCTTACTGCTGGGTTTATTGGATTGATACAATTTTTTCCTGTTGATATCTTTAAACTTATCATATTCATATAATTACACTTAAAAGAAAAGTGTAATTTTCCTAATTTTCCAAAAATACTTAAACCTGAACAGGAACATTTTATTGTAGTTGAGCCAAATTGTTTTTATTGAAATTTCAAATAACTGTATATGTATGAAAATCATGCAGAGAATTTCTAAAGCACAACCTTTGGTACCAATATTTATATCCATTAGTAAGCCTAAGGGACAAATACAACTAGAATTGTCTCAGAGTAGGGGGTGGACAAATTGCAGGACAATCAATAAAATTATTGAATTTGTTAGCATTTTTTACAGAACTGCAAGTAAAAGACCTGTGTAAACTCACTACAAAGCATATATGTGCACTAAACTGTAGATAAAAGCTTGTCAATAGACCTTTCTTATATTTACCCTGGAATATGCAGCTCTCCATGGTTCTATGAGGCAATAGGAAGGGGTATATGGTGACAATTCTTTGAACTTCCATTATCACTGCCGATGTGTAGGGTAGATAAGGCTGGTCACATAGATTTGGGAAACGCTTTCTCCCGACAACCTCGTCCAATTCTTTCTGCACTTTCAGTTGAATCTCTGGGAAGGCCACCATATATCCCAATAACCAAGTTAATAAGACAGGCACTGCCCCAAACCCTGACCCCATTATTGTCAGGAGAAGATAATCAATGTCATCAGTCTCAATTTGACCGTTGTCTTCGTTATTTTCCAGGAATAATAACAGCTGATCCACCATATCTCTCATGATACTTGGGTGATATGTATCCTTGTGCTTGTTCAGATGATGGCGGATATGTTTCAATAGAATCCTGCTCTTTTCTCCCATTTCCTTAAATTCCTCGCCACTAAAGGTTCGAAGAATAGGAAAATAATCACTCAGTTTTCTTTTCTTTGCTGAAAACCTCTTCTCTAAGCAATCAAACAACACATCAACAGATTCATCATCTGGACTGTACGGCTCGTCAAACACAAGTTGTAGCATTATATGGAGATGGGCGAATTTAAAACTTTCTGCTGGGTCAAATGCTTTTATCTCATCAGACTGTTGTAGAAAATAACAAATAAGGCTCATAATCTCATCTGTAATTTTCTGTTCCACACAATTTCCTGCTGCAGAACAATAGCTATCCATGCTTTCTTCAACAAACTGCCTCTTCACTTTGGTTTTCGAACCAATATCTGCTGTTGATATTCCTATTATGAATAAAAAAGCAATTCGCAAATGTAGAAAAAACCAATTTCATAGAACAAATTCACCTTGGTCTGTTGTTTAATTAGAAGGTGTTCAAAGATTTTAAACATTTTTTACTTTTATGACCAAACATATCAATTTCTGGGGCTTGGTTATAACAACATATTTGAAGATTTCAGCACATTTTGACTCCTGTGACCTTGAATGAAGGTCAAGGTTATTCATTTAAACAAAGTTATTAGCCCTTCACCCCATCATGCCACATGCCTATTATCAGGTCCCCAGACTTTTTAGTTATCAAGAAGATGTCTCTTATAATTTTTTTTACCATATTTGACCTCATTTTACAGATCTTAGCATATATGACCCCTTTGACCTTGAATAATTGTATGTAGGCCAAGGTCATTCATTTAAACAAACTTGGTAGCCCTTCACCCCAGCAGGCTAAATGCCCATCATCAGGTCTCTGAACCTCTTAGTTATTAAGAAGTTGGCGAAACTTTTTTTTAGTATATTTGACCTCTGTGACCTTAAATGCCGGTGAAGGCGCCTAGGCCATTTCTTTGAACAAACTAACTAGCCCTTTACATATACCCCACTTTGAATATCGGTCAAGGTCATTCATTTGAAGAGACTTGGTAGCTCTTCACAACATCATGCTACAAAATCTCATAATGATTAGATATCAACATGTTTTGTAGCCCGAGTTTTCTCTTGCCCTGTCACCATGTCTGGTGTAGGGCCAGAGCGCACTACTATATGAAAACGTGGAATTATCCGACACCATTTGGTGTCGCTAAGAATTTGGTGGATATACAATAAAATCGGGTGTGACATAACACCTACCTTACATATATGGATAAATGAGATGTTTATTAACCCCCGGCATACCCATTTAGTCCAATCTAGGTGGTTTATTCCGCCCGTATAGACCCTCGCTTTACGCTAGTCAAAATTTCGTACTGCTGACCCGCCATTTTGTAAGTGACAGTACGACTAACCACCCGAATCGGAACACAATGGACCGAAAAGACCACGTATCATTTATTGTGTTTTTCGTCTTACATTGTTTAAAATAAGAAAACTAAGCTTATTATTTCCCAAAACCTGTTATATCCAATTTAAAAATTCATTATTTATGAATTATAAGCGGTAAAATATATAAAAATAAATGTATTTTTTTTCTTTTCGCTCCATCGCGCACTGATTAGGGTAATTAGGCCGACCGCGACCTACATGGTTAGCAATATGGCGCCGAGTCAAGTATGAAATTTTGGCTAGTGTACAACGAGGGTCTATAGGGACGGAATAAAACACCTAAGTGGGAGTAAAGGGGTGTTCTGGGGTAAATAAATATCTCATTTATCCATATATGTAAGGTAGGTGTTACGTCACACCCGATTTTATTGTATATCCACCAAATTCTTAGCGACACCAAACGGTGTCGGATAATTCCACGTTTTCATATAGTAGTGCGCTCTGGCCCTACACCAGACATGGTAACAGGGCCAGAGAAAACTCGGGCTACATGTTTTGGTAACTTTTAACCACAGGAGAATGCTACAGGAGTCTAGCTAAAAACTTCTTTTTTTTCATCAACTTTATGACTCCTTTTAAACTTTTGTATAATGATGCATATTAATTTTTACAAAAAAAAAAAAAAATGGATTATGTTCAGCTATTGGTTGTGCCAACGTTGGAAACATATATATATGTGGCATACCTCTCTGACGGTTTCCTAAATAAAGTATATCGTTGGATTTAAAGTCTGGTCGTCCTGAAAAAAACAGTTGATCAGCTGAGAGGCCATCCAATATTCCTTGCAGACTACAAACAACTATAGTGTTGTAATTTCCTGTCTTGATACTATAGATGTCACCATACCAATCCTTTAGGTTTGTCAATCTCAGATGTGATTTTGACCGAAAATAATCAATGGACCCTAAAATGGGAAGCTTCCTGGGTCCTAGCGGGTAGTTGGTTGGACTTCTCCTTTTCAAGAGATAGATAAAACTCAATGAAAACAGAATTATAACTACCCATCTGTTCACTTCCAGCAAGGATGATCCCATGAATAACATCTTCTCCAGTATGGAACTAATGCTTACTTCTGATTTAATCATCGTTGTTAAATTTGTTGAAGACATATTGTATAATAATTGTAAAGAATATTATTTGTAAATTCAATAAGTGAGTTCAAAGTTTACATAAATCCCATAAATTGACGTTTTGGCTGAATTACAGACATTCCGTCATCATGCATACTGTATGTCCATTATGTCTTAGATATGCAGACACTTTTAGGTAGATTGTGATTTATCTAGGACGTTCACTACACATACGTGTGTAAGTTAGACAAAACAACAAACAAATGTGGGGAAAAAACACAGGTTGACTGCTGATTAATAAATATCCTGATGCTTCGTTTCTTTTGGGTTGCAGCAGCTGAATCTCCATTGTCTGTGTCAAACAAATGCTTAAAGAGAAGAATGCTTACATCAAAGCAAATAAAATTAAAGGATTAGTGATTTCTATTTTGTTTGATAATTATTTAATACAAAAACGATAACTTAAAATCGGAACACTGTATCAACAGTAAAATCATGCATTTCAACTCGGAATTCTGTAAAATTCAGTAAAAAATCAAGCGTCTGTTTTATCCAGATTCAAGCCGCTTATATCACCACCAATTGCAGAGAAAATGGCCAGCCTACAGAGTCGAAGGACACTTCAAAGACTTTTCAGTCAATATATCAGGTGCCATCGTAATTAGTTCTTGTAAATGTAATTCTGATTCCAATTTGATAAACACTCTAGATTTTTAGAATAGTAGAAATTTCATTTAGGTCTCGTGCTCGCAAAGTAAACATAATGCCATTAATGGTGGTCATCGACATTTCGCCCCCTTCCCAAAACATGAAATCAATAGAATACGAATAAAATCCTTTCAACTGCGACACATTGGTGTACATATTGATATACGTCATAAAGCATTTTAGACGAATAACCGTCAAATACCAGAGTCATATTCATTGGTTGACCATCATAGGGTCTACATATGTGTAAACAAAAGAAAAAATACAGTGACTTGACCAGTTTTACACATCATGATAAACGATGGTATCCGGACCATTCGACATTAATTACAGTGAAATCTCTGGGTCCTATACCTACCACTTTCTTTCCCAGGGAGACATGCTGTCTCCAGTTATGGCGTGATCAGGTCTCCCAAGGAAAGAAAGTTCATATTAAAAAATGTACCTATAAGTCTGCTCAATATAATGTATATATACATCTTTGTGTGTTTCAGAGGAAAGCAAGGTGTAAACAGAAAGCATTATTCCACAGAAGGTGAGTCATGACATGTTATGTGAATACAGAGGCCGCGGTGGCCGAGTGGTTAAGGTGTCCCGACACTTTATCACTAGCCCTCCACCTCTGGGTTGCGAGTTCGAAACCCACGTGGGGCAGTTGCCTGGTGCTGGCGTAGGTTGCTAAGGTTGGTGGTTTTTCTCCGGGTACTCCGGCTTTCCTCTACCTCCAAAACCTGGCAGGTCCTTAAATGACCCTAGCTGTTAATAGGATGTTAAACAAAAAAAACAAAAAATTGAAATAGTACATATACACAGTCATGTACATGTAGACTAATAGAACCTCCTCATCAGAAGAATAACACATAACTCGTAACTTTCAAATTTGAAAAGACGCAGACAATAACTCGGAAAATTCTAATTCAAAACTGCTAAATGAAGGCAAAGTATAATAAAAATTTAGATTTTCATAGATACCTTTGAATAATTAAAAGGAGAATATTAAGACCCAGGTGTTCCTGAAAGGTATGTGTCTTCTTTATTAACAACACCTGACATGCAAACCTATGTTGAATCCAGTTAAGTCTCATTCTCAAAATTATAACTAGGGTGGGGACAACAGAACTACTGGATATATCAACAAACATCTCACTTGAGTTTAATCCCAACATTGCCTTCAAAACCTAAATAAATGATTTTCATTTGAAAGAAATGGGGATGTAACATCACTCATCTGAGTTTTTCTATGCATTGAACTCGGTGAACTGCATTGAACTTAGTGAACTTCAGTACCGATGCAGAATTTGAATGAAACAATTTGGTGTTTAAGTATTAATTCTATATCTATTTACTTAATGCATGTGTATACAGTATATGTTTTTATTTACTGTTACTGTACAATTAAGTTAATTAATTGAAAATTGATGATCTTCACAGGTACTCAGCACATAGATAAGATCCTCATTGCCAACCGCGGTGAGATAGCCTGTCGTGTCATACGGACTGCACGTCGTCTAGGAATCAGGACTGTAGCAGTGTACAGTGATGCAGACAAAGACTCTTTACATGTTTCCATGGTAACATTATTATTTTGAATTAATAATATTAATTCAAACATGTATTTATGTAATATTTGAAATGAAATGTACTATATGTTTTCCTTCTCGTTTTCAGTAACTTAATTTTCTCACACCTTTGCATATATGTAAGATACATTTGTCCCAAGTGGAACATCTCTATTCCACATAGGCATGTCTGACAAACCTTAATTTATATTTGTTGTTATGTTGACACTTTGACAGTCATTTTGTTTTCCTGACCCCAAATTCTACACCCTCAGGTAGAATTTTCCTATCCCACACAACTACATATGATGGACTCTATTAATCCTGCTTTCAAGTTTTCATGTTAAACTTTGATATCAGGATACTAGTCCTACATGTATGTAAACATGCACCATCCCATTCTAGGCAGACGAGGCCTACAATATTGGACCTCCTGCAGCCACACAAAGTTACTTACGTCAAGATAAAATCATGAAAGTTGTGAAGGAATCTGGAGCACAGGTGAAGTATTACATAGAGATTTTACCCTCATTACATAGTTTAACCTGTCTGAATTTGAAATATAAATTGATGTATATAATTTGTATTAACAGAGAGATGATAGAACCTTTTAAGAAATTGAAGTTAATGCTTACAACTACAACATCTTTCTGTTGTAAGTGTGAATGAGAGAGAAAAAGCCATGCATCATGCCAAGTTTTTCTGTCTTATATAGGTAATACCCTTGAGGTTTTTCCTGTATTTTGTCTTGAATATGTGGATAACTTGATAAATAGAACTTATAACGTTTAATTCATTACACTCATTCAGTAAACTGATATGCTGCCACTTACTTCAGTTTTGACGTGTCAGATTATTGAATTGATTTTTAGGTCACCTGAGACAAAGTCTCAAGTGACCTATTCTTATCCCCTTTTGTCCGTCGTCGTGCGTCGTCCGTCCGTAAACAATTTACATTTTCGACTTCTTCTACAAAACCCCTAAACCAAATTCAATGAAATTTGGCAGGAAGCTTCTATGGCTAAAGGTCAACCAAATTTGTAAATTATATGGTCCCCACCCCCCAGGGGCCTGATGGGCGGGGCTAAAAACGGTCAAATTGACTGAAATTTCAAAAATCTTCTTCTCAAGACCGAAACAAGGTGGAAACAAATACTCTTTATAGTTGGAAGGGTCTTAAGGTGCTTGACTAAAATTGTGAATTTCATGACCCTGGGGTCTCAATTTTGCCCCTGGGGAGGGGGTAAACTTTACTTTAGTTTATATAGGGAAATCACATTTTTAGGTCATCTGACCCAAAGGGTCAGGATGACCTATAGTCATCGTGCTTCGTCCGTCGTCGTCCGCCGTGCGCCGTCCGTAAACTTTTTCTTTCAAAACGCTACTCCTCCTTAACGCTTGGGTGGATTACTTCCAAATTTGGTTTGAAGCATCATTGGGGGAGGGCAATCATATTTTATATAAATGAGGCTGGTCTGACCCCTGGGGCCAGAAGGGCGGGGCCCCAAAAAGGGAACTTAGGTGAATATTGCTATAAAATCCTACTCCTCCTTTACCCTTGGGTGGATTACAACTAAATTTGGTGTGAAACATCATTGGGGGAGGGCGGTCATATTTTATATAAATGAAGTTGGTGTGACCCCTGGGGCCTGAGGGGCGGGGCCCCAAAAGGGGAACTTTGATGGAATTTTGCTATAAAATCCTACTCCTCCTTAACCCTTTAGTGGATTTCAACCAGATATGTTGTGAAACATCATTTGGGGAGGGCGGTCATATTTTATATAAATGAGGCTGGTGTGACCACTAGGGCCTGAGGGGCGGGGCCCCAAATGGGGAACTTTGATGAAATTTTGCTATAAAATCCTACTCCTCCTTAACCCTTTAGTGGATTTCAACCAGATATGTTGTGAAACATCATTTGGGGAGGGCGGTCATATTTTATATAAATGAGGCTAGTGTGACCCCTGGGGCCTGAGGGGTGGGGCCCCAAATGGGGAACTTTGATGAAATTTTGCTATAAAATCCTACTCGTCCTTAACCCTTTGGTGGATTTCAACCAGATATTGTGTAAAACATCATTGGTGGAGGGTGGTCATATTTTATATAAATGAGGCTGGTGTGGCCCCTGGGGCCAGAGGGGCAGGGCCCCAAAAGGGGAACTTTGATGAAATTTTGCTATAAAATCCTACTCCTCCTAACACCCATAGTGAATTATTACCAAATTTGGTGTGAAACATCATTGGAGGAGGACAATCATATTTTATATAAATGAGGCTGGTTTGACCCCTAGGGCCAGAGGGGCGGGGCCCCAAAAGGGGAACTTTGGTGAATTTTTGCTATAAATCCTACTTCTCTCTAACCCTTGGGTGGATTAATACGAAATATGGTGTGAAACATCCTTTGGGAAGGGTGGTCATATTTTATATAAACGAGGCTAGTGTGACCCCTGGGGCCTGAGGGGCAGGGCCCCAAAAGGGGAACTTTGGTGAATATTTGCTGTTAAATCCTAATCCTCCCTAACCTTTTGGTGGATTACAACCAAATTTGATGTGAAACATAAGGTGACGGCAATCATATTTTTTAATGAGACAGGTTTGACCCCTGGGGAAAAAAAGATGGGGCAAAAGGAGTGCTTAGGTTAAACATTTCTTAAAAATGCAATTCCTCCTTAATGCCTGAATTGATTACAACCATATTTAGTATGAAACATCATTGGGGAAAGGCAATCCTAATTGATATAAATGAGTCTTGTCTGACCCATTGGGACAGAGGGGCATGCCCCAAAAATGGGAACTTGACTAAAATTTTGCTTTATGATGCTGCTCTTCCTGGACAAGCTAAATGGATAAAAACCAAATTTGATCTAAAACATAACTGGCTGCGATAAATAATTTATGGTAATAATGCTGGATTGGGGTGTGTGTCCCTGCTGTAAGTGTAAGTGTTTGTCAGATGACCGTTAAGGCCCATGGGCCTCTTGTTGACTATAAATTGTTTGATTTCTATTGGAATTCATTCTAATTTGGTTAATATTATCAGCTTGGGATGGCATATTGAGGGTATGCACATGTTGGCCCTTTCTGACCCCAAGGGGCTGATGGGCAGGGCTAAAAAGGGTCAAATTGACTGAAATTTCAAAAATCTTCTTCTCAAGACCCAAATAGGGTAGAATCAAATACTCTTCATAGGTGGAAGAGTCTTATGGTGCTTTACTAAATTTATGAATTTCATGACCCTGGGGTCTCAAGTTTGCCCCTGGGGAGGGGGTAAATTTTACTATAGTTTATATAGGGAAATCACATTTTTGACTGATTTGTTTGATTTAATTCTATTGGAATTCATTCTAACTTGGTTAACATTTTCAGCATGGAATGATTGGGCTGATGTGCGGGGCCAAAAAGGGTCAATTAAATTAACTGAAATATTTCAAATCTCAGGTGACCGTTAAGGCCCATGGGCCTCTTGTTAATAAATTCCATCCCCTATTTATCCTATTGACTGAAATTGAAATCCCAAATATGTATTGTACATGTATTGATTGATAACCTTTTATAATATATAGAATCAATCAGTTTTCTATGTGATATCAATGCAGGAATGAATTTAAGATCAAGATTGAAGGAGATGATTAACACTTATTCAGCGAATATGTTCACAGAATATTTTCTGATCTGCAGGAAGATGGTACAGTGGAACTTCGTTAACTCGAACTTGGAAAACTCAAATACCCCGCTTAACTCGAAGTATTTCTTCATTCCCGGCCGAATTCTCTCTTTATCCTAGTAAAAACACTCGGAAAAGAAACGGTCACCACTGCCTATTGAATCTTTAAACGACTAAAACAAGAGCGTAATTACTTCCGAGGTGTTCAGAGTACATCTGTATAAACTGTCCCCGCTGTCTATTAAATCGGATAACATGCCAACTCAGTAACATATTATACGCACATACGCAGCACAACTTCCTGTACTTATACACATAGAAATGGCGTGGTTATGGGTAAAATGTATGTAGACCTATTAAACAGTATTTTATATGTCCAATATAAGGTAATGGTTCTGTTACATTTTACATATAATTTGTGTTAAATTCAAATGGTTATTTTATATGACATTAATAAATTGTTATTTGGTTGATTTCAGTTCTATCATTTTCCTTTTGCAAACATGACATGAACATTATACTGTTAGACTGTATTGAAGTGACTACGTGATTGAAATTCTATCATGACTGTCTATCGGCAAAACTACACCAAACTATGAGATACGGAAGGAAATATTACATATGTAATATATATATGCATGTACTCACCAGTCTTTACACTAAACTGATGAGTGACAGAGCAGAGTTATAATGATCATATAATGTTGACAAATATTGACCAAACTTTGCATCAAAAATGACAACTAGTTTAATTCGAACACTCAAATAACTTGAAGTTTTCTCGTGGTTCCGTCGAGTTGGAGTTAACAAAGTTCCACTGTATTAAAATTTTTGGATTATTTTATCCAGCTTGTCGCATGAATTTTTTCTAGATCTGATACTAAGCAATGATTATTAAATTGATACTCACTTGGAGAAAAAAAAACAACAAAAAAGCAAAAAAAAGTAAATAAACATGGGGGCCCAAATATATAAAATGATCTAATCTCCAGTTTTGAGTTGACTTTCGGAAAAGTATTAAATTGAAAACAAGTATCTGTGTATTAATTTGTATAGATATAAATGTCATCAAAGCACTTAAAATGAATTATATCTTTTTTGTTTTGATTTAATTTTTTCAGGCTATACACCCTGGTTATGGCTTCTTGTCAGAAAATACTGAATTTGCAGAGCTGTGTGGCAAAGAGGGTGTGGTATTTATTGGTCCTCCAGCCTCTGCCATTAGAGACATGGGAATCAAAAGGTATGTATGAATTACTGACTACCTGATACCTCCTACATTTTTATCAGTAATTTACAGGTATTACTATTTTTGTACCTTTAAGAGCTTTTTCTGTTATTATGTGAAATTGCAACAGAAACATAAAATTTATGTTTAATATAAGTTGATATCATTACCCATTAGCCTTTTTTTGTGTTGAATACATTTTTGCATTATGTCTTGACTTGATGATTAACTGTATAGATTCTAATCTTGAAAACATATGAAAAGTAATAATATTATGGGCTTTCCTACTGGTTTTCTGATTGGGGCCATTTTGCTGCTTTTTTGGGGAGAAAATTGGGGAATATTGAGAAGGAAACTTTCATTAAGTAAACTTCAAATTTTGAGAATTTGGCTTAAATACACTTGAGAATTGGACCCATAATTTGCCTCAAAAATCCCTGTAATGTACAATGTAATACCAGCTACACAACTGCATGATCATACATTGTATACACGTAAAAAAACAACTTGACTGTAATTTGAGCATCCCGAACATTAAAGTACAACAACAAAATTATGCAAATTACACAGATTTTTACGGTAGGTTCCAGTGATCTAATTTCTAATGTCCAGTGTTCGTTAGACTTTGGTAAGCTCCATTTCAATTAAAGTGGAGGCAAAAATATGTCTTACAAAAAATCCAGTTAACCATCATTTTTATTAATTTGTTGTAGAAAAACGTTATTGGCAAAGACTTGATCTGATTAAAATCTTGTACACTTAACACCTCAGTGAACTTGTGTACATATTAAAGTTTCACTGTTGTCTGACGAAGATAAAAGCTGACAGAGAGTAATACTGTTTGTACAGTAATATACCAAAGTCACATCATTGACAATACATTTTCTGTTGGCTAGTACCTCAAAGACCATCATGTCTGCTGCTGGTGTACCGATCATTGAGGGTTATCATGGGGAGGATCAATCCAATGCCACACTTGCTGCAGAGGCTGAGAAGATTGGCTACCCTGTCATGATCAAGGCAGTGAGGGGAGGAGGTGGAAAGGTGAGTGTGTCTGTTGAAATTTTGTATCCACCATGAGGCCTACTATTATAATGCATATAATGTCCACAAGATTCAATCGTCCCATCACTTCTGTGTAATTTACATTTCCTTATGAAGCTGTCACATTTCATTGATTTTTTGTAAATAAGTGAAAATATCTGCAATTACTGTGTCACATGAATTATCAAGTTTATTTTCTTTATAATTATGTTTCAAAGAACATAGATAGTTTTCTTATTCAAACTTTTTTATTATTCCATTTAATATGAATCTGGGTCGTTTTACTTTCTTTCCTGCCTACTTTCTTATTTCTGTGTTATGTTTTCTTCTGCTGGTCTCCTTCTAGAACCACAGCCTCACATGTCCTCACACGACCCAGACTCTAGATGTCACTCTAGACACCTGTCACACGACCTAGACTCTAGATGTCACTCTAGACACCTGTCACACGACCCAGACTCTAGATGTCACTCTAGACACCTGTCACACGACCTAGACTCTAGATGTCACTCTAGACACCTGTCACACGACCTAGACTCTAGATGTCACTCTAGACACCTGTCATACGACCCATACCCTAGATGTCACTCTAGACACCTGTCACACGACCCAGACTCTAGATGTCACTCTAGACACCTGTCACACGACCCAGACTCTTAGATGTCACTCTAGACACCTGTCACACGACCCAGACCCTAGATGTCACTCTAGAGACCTGTCACACGACCCAGACTCTAGATGTCACTCTAGACACCTGTCACACGACCCAGACACTAGATGTCACTCTAGACACCTGTCACACGACCCAGACTCTTAGATACCACTCTAGAGACCTGTCACACGACCCAGACACTAGATGTCACTCTAGACACCTGTCACACGACCCAGACCCTAGATGTCACTCTAGACACCTGTCACACAACCCAGACACTAGATGTCACTCTAGACACCTCTCATACGACCCAGACCCTAGATGTCACTCTAGACACCTGTCACACGACCCAGACTCTAGATGTCACTCTAGACACCTGTCACACGACCCAGACTCTAGATGTCACTCTAGACACCTGTCACACGACCCAGACTCTAGATGTCACTCTAGACACCTGTCACACGACCCAGACTCTAGATGTCACTCTAGACACCTGTCACACGACCCATACCCTAGATGTCACTCTAGACACCTGTCACACGACCCAGACTCTAGATGTCACTCTAGACACCTGTCACACGACCCAGACTCTAGATGTCACTCTAGAGACCTGTCACACGACCCAGACACTAGATGTCACTCTAGACACCTGACACACGACCCATACCCTAGATGTCACTCTAGACACCTGTCACACGACCCAGACTCTAGATGTCACTCTAGACACCTGTCACACGACCCAGACACTACATGTCACTCTAGACACCTGTCACACGACCCAGACACTAGATGTCACTCTAGACACCTGTCACATGACCCAGACTCTAGATGTTGCTCTAGACACCTGTCACATGACCCAGACTCTACATGTCACTCTAGACACCTGTCACAAGACCCAGACTCTAGATGTCACTCTAGACACCTGTCACACGACCCAGACTCTAGATGTCACTCTAGACACCTGTCACAAGACCCAGACCCTAGATGTCGCTCTAGACACCTGTCACATGACCCAGACTCTACATGTCACTCTAGACACCTGTCACAAGACCCAAACTCTAAATGTCACTCTAGACACCTGTCACATGACCCAGACTCTAGATGTCACTTTAGACACCTGTCATATGACCCAGACTCTAGATGTCACTCTAGACACCTGTCATCACATCCTGGACTGTTGCTGTCCCTTAAGACACCTGTAATCACATGACCCAGACAGTTGCCAGAACTCCAAACAAACAAATAAAGATACTGCTGTCTTCAGCTTTTACTGAAATCATCCTATTTGGCTTTTAGGGTATGAGAATTGCTCATAGTCCTGAAGAATTTGAGTCACAGTTGGATTCAGCGAGAGCAGAGGGCCTGAAATCATTTGGTGATGATGTCATGTTGCTTGAAAAATTTGTTGAAACTCCAAGGTAATTTCTATATTTATTGAAACAGTCTTTGTTCAGAATAAAGTGGGCTTGTCTTGTATTACAGATCTTGATATTGTGCGGTATGAACTGTTACTAATACTTCTGCTGTGTTGTTTAGTTAAAGACATTTCTCTTTTGATAAGCTCAGGGGGCCAACAAATAAACTTTGGTTTGAAGTATTGGTCAGGCAACATTGTAATAGCATTTACTGCAATGGTCTTGCATGGATTTCCTACCAGGCATGAGCTTATTTTCGGACAGATACTATACACTTTTAGCTCACCTGGTCCGAAGGCTCATGTAAGCTACTGCTATGGTGGCATCATCCATCTGGCATCATCCATCTGGCATCGTTGAGCGTAAACTTTTCTCGGCAGATATTGATTAAACTTGCTTGGAATGACTAGTAGCAGGTCCTTACCAAATATTTGTTTGTTATAAGTGATAAGTAATTTCAAGATGGCTGCCATGGGGTTCACAAATAAGCCCTCTTCAAACTTTAATATGAAACTTTCATAGTAGGAGCTAGAGAGGGGGTTATTTGGGGATAAAATACTGTATGCTAATTTCCATTTCTGTATTGTTTCCTATATCAAATTTCCTTGTTCTAATTTGTTGTTACTCTTAGACTAAACTGTTTAATTTTGATAATGAGCTTAGTTTGAGTGCTTCAAAATAAGTGTGATTTGTAATGATCATGACAAAAATAACTTTGAATACAGGCGCCCCAAATGATCATTTTGAAACTATTTTTCAACTGTTTGAATAAAAATTCAATTAACTTAATAAATGTTTAACCCAACCATGCATTTTACACATTGTTACATACATATAAACTGTTTTTGTTTAATTCCAGACATGTTGAGGTACAGGTATTTGGTGACAAGCATGATAATTATGTATACTTGTTTGAGCGTGACTGCAGTGTACAACGACGCCACCAGAAAATCATAGAAGAGGCACCTGCTGTAAGTGAATGCTTGTTCCTACTGTCAACTATACTCTTTAATCTGGCTGTATTTTATTTACAAAAGAACACCACAAATTTCATATATATTGCTTTATAACATAGCAAGGATCAATCATTCTTGATCTTTGATCCGTTATAAAGACATGTATACATAATCAAAAGTACTGGAAACCCTGTTTTCCTCCATTCAATCAAGAGAAATTTCTTTGTTTTTGAAAAATACTGAATTTCCTTTGAGCCTTTCTTTGGATTTTTGATATTTTTCCTCTATTTGAAGATGCATGTTGTGCAACCCGTTTTCTCAGTCTATTAATTGTGATTGATTTTTCATAGATCAGGTAAAAATATACTTCAGACATTGAAAAATTTACCAAAATTACGACGTGAAGTTAAATGTACTTTAATAATTTTCAGCCTGGGCTGTCGGATGAAGTAAGAAGATCATTGGGTGAGGCCGCGGTGAGAGCTGCTAGGGCTGTCAACTATGTTGGAGCAGGTCAGTAAACGTCCCAACCATTCAAGTCACGGGGGGTCTGGGCTGAACAGGTTTGACTAAATCATCAGGGGTCTAGATCAATGTAGTAGGAATCTGGGTTTAAGGTCTGGGTCAAATTACTAGAGGGTCTGAGCTAGTCTTAAACAAGTCGCCAGGGGTCTGGGCTAAATCATTTGGGGGTCTGTAACAAGTCACTGGAGGTCTGGACTTAATCATCAGGGGTCTGAAACAAGTCACTAGATGTCTGGATTAAATCAGTATGGGTCTGGACTTCATCATTAGGGGTCTGGACTTCATCATCAGGGGTCTGTAACAAGTCACTAGGGGTCTGGAATAAATCATTAGAGGTCTGTAACAAGTCACTGGAGGTCTGGACTTAATCATCAGGGGTCTGAAACAAGTCTCTATAGGGGTCTGGAATAAATCATTAGAGGTCTGAAACAAGTGTCACTAGGGGTCTGGACTTCATCATTTGGGGTCTGAAACAAGTCACTGGAGGTCTGGATTAAATCATTTGGAGTCTGGACTAATCATTAGGGGTCTGAAACAAGTCACTAGGGGTCTGGACTAAATCATTAGTGGTCTGAAACAAGTCACTGGAGGTCTGGATTAAATCATTTGGAGTCTGGACTAATCATTAGGGGTCTGAAACAAGTCACTAGGGGTCTGGACTAAATCATTAGTGGTCTGAAACAAGTCACTGGAGGTCTGGATTAAATCATTTGGAGTCTGGACTAATCATTAGGGGTCTGAAACAAGTCACTAGGGGTCTGGACTTCATCATTAGGAGTCTGAAACAAGTCACTAGGGGTCTGGACTAAATCATTAGGGGTCTGGACTTCATCATTAGGAGTCTGAAACAAGTCACTAGGGGTCTGGACTAAATCATTAGGGCTCTGGACTTCATCATTAGGGGTCTGTAACAAGTCTCTAGGGGAGTGGACTAAATCATTAGGGGTCTGTAACAAGTCACTAGAGGTCTGGACTTAATCATCAGGTGTCTGAAACAAGTCAGTTGAGGTCTGGACTAAAAAATAAGTGGTCTTGACTATATTATAAGGGTTTCTGTGTCAATTCACTGTAGGGATCTGCAATAAACCATTGGGGTCAATATGACTTTTTTTAGGTACAGTTGAGTTTATTATGGACAAACATCAAAAGTTCTTCTTCATGGAGATGAACACCAGATTACAAGTGGAACACCCTGTCACGGAGATGATCACTGGAACAGACCTGGTGGAATGGCAGATCAGGGTTTGTACTCACAATCACCTATTCCAGAACCTTCACAATACAACACACTGTCTAGACTGGAAAATTAACACTCCACTCAAATGTGTAAACTGACTATAATCAGACTACTCCTAGACCAGTGGGTGTCTTTGTTTTATACACCTAACACATATCCAAACTATGAACTATCTGAACGATGTCTTTACCTGTTATTTAATAGTCAAACATTACCGCACATATGAAATATCCTCCTAGTGGTTAGGATATGTGACAACCCATGAGTGTATTTATATATTTTCTCAGAATTTTTGATAGTAGAAACACTAGAAAGCTGATAAATTGTAGATTTTCTTCCTTCTTGTCTATTTACGGGACTTTTAAGAGACCAAAATAGATCTTCTGCTCCCATTGCAACACTTGGAGGTCTTTAATCTTTCCTTCCTCACCTTGAAACCGATCCTTTTTTTATCATGGCTGTTTCAAGGACGTTAAACCCCTAAAAACAAACAAGTCAATAATGGCGCAAGTATTTTCTATGATTTTTCTTGGATCTGTAGGTTGCAAGTGGTGAGAAAATTCCTGTTGAGCAGAAAGACATACAGTTCAAAGGTCATGCTTTCGAGGCACGTATTTATGCTGAGGATCCTAACAACACCTTCATGCCAGGGGCGGGGCCATTATTGCACCTGACCACGCCCACTTCGGATGATAATACCAGAATTGACACAGGAGTCAGACAAGGTAGGGGAGACAACTCTTCTGCCTCAGATCTGATAATAGTATCACATACAATTAGGATCTAATTAATTGATGAATCTACTTTGTGTGGAAGGAAACTCCCTATGTTATATTTAAGAAATAATTAACGATGATTCGTGTATTGTTGCAGAATATACAATGAGGACAAGGATATTTTGCAATTAAATTAATAACGAAGGCCGCATGCCTGAGTTATTAATTAAAATTGCAAAATAACCGAGTCCGAGTTGTATATCCTGCAACAATACACGAGTCAAAGTTGATTATTTCTATTCTACCATGTACTGTTTAGTTCTGAGATCTACCTCTTTCTAATAGGAAAACGGCAATGAAACCCCGGGAAACCTTGTAATTTATTTCTCGTGTATTGCATTATTTGTTGATAAAATATACATTTTTTTACAGGCACTACAGTACTACAATCAAGAACATCCATCATATGGCATTGATTTTGAAAATTTAAAAAAAAAAAATGAAAAAAAAACCGGCCTTCGTAGGATTCAAACTCGCGTCGTAATAATGAAAGACTAACCCATTAGCCCACTCGGCTAAAGTAACCATATTAGCAACATGGTGAATATTAGATACATAAGACTGTAACAGCCGTGACTCACGAGCGTGTATTATTGGCACGAGTGTGTATTATTGGAAAATAATACATGGTTTTAAACCAATCAAAACTGGCGTTGCATAGCAAACATGGTTGAATCTTATTTTTAACATAATTATCAAAAGAAATGAGTTTGCCAGAATGAACATTTAAGGTTATATTATTTCATCTGCTGATGTATAGAGTGTAAGTTAGTCAAAAGGTCGATAGTTTGAAAGCACACAAACTCTCCATGAAATTCCAAAATGTAGGTATCTTTTTATCATTATCTTGCTTTCAGCAAGTGATGGTTCACATCCTAATTTAGCATTAATTTTCTTCTCAAGCTTTTTAATTTCCTAGTAGCTTTTTACATGAAGCAAATTGGATAAGTACCCCAGACTGCATGGTCAGTTGTTTTTGTAGTAACAATAATTTGATACCATGATATGCAGGTTGCAACTCTGGTCATGACAAACATAGAGATTTGGAATGTTTGGATCTGTTTTAATTTGTACACCTGAAATTTTAAAGTTATTTAAGAATTATTGATAACTCCTTCATTCTGTTTGTAAACACACCAATAAATAATGTTCAATAATAATTATAATAAATACAGTATGTTCTTTTTGTTTTTCAATCCAACAATTTTGATTTTTCTTCCCGAATTTTGTGTTTTGTGAATAATTACTGTAGATCACTTATTGGGAATATTAGGAATACTGTGTTTTGTGAACCTCATCAGACATATAAATTCGCGAATACATGATTTTGTAACGCTGATCTAGAAATGATTTTAAATTTATGAATGATGAGCTATCAGACTCATAGACTCCATAAGATTCCTATATCCGTAACTGTTAACTTTGCCGCCATCCAAAGGAATAATTTCCGTACAATAATAATATGAATTCTTGATTGACTATCTTCTTGCATATTTAACATGAAAATAAATCTCACACAAAATAGAAGTGATTTAAATTTAAAAGAGTTTTATTAAAAATTACCTGTTTGCACTACAGGTGATGAGGTTTCTGTTCACTATGACCCAATGATTGCCAAGTTAGTGGTTTGGTCAGAAGACAGAGGTTCTGCACTACGGCGTATCAAGTCTGCTCTTGCTGACTATCATGTAAGTACCTACCTTGTTAGCTTACCTGCCCGAAGGGCAAGTGAGCTTATGCCGTGGTTCGACGTCAGTCCATCCGGCCACCCGGCCGTCCGGCTACAACTTTTTCATTTAAACAACTTCTTCTCAATAACCAAGAGGCCCAGGGACTTGATATTGGGCCTGTAGCATCCTGGGTTGAAGGGTTACAAAATTTGGTAAAATGAATGACCTTGACCTTCATTCAAGGTCACATGGTTCAAATAGGCTATAATCTTCAACAAAACTTCTTCTCAATAACCAAGAGGCCCAGGGACTTGATATTGGCCCTGTAGCATGCTGGGGTGAAGGGCTACCTTTTTTTCCCAAATAAATGACCTTGACCTTCATTCAAGGTCACATGGATCAAATAGGCTATAATCTTCAAACAACTTCTTCTTAATAACCAAGAGGCCCAGGGACTTGATATTGGGCCTGTAGCATGCTTTGGTGAAGGGCTACCAAGTTTGTTCAAATGAATGACCTTGACCTTTATTGAAGGTCACATGGATCAAATAGCCTAAAATCTTTTAAACAACTTCTTCTCAATAACCAAAAGATCCAGGGACTTGCTATTAAGCCTGTAGCATCCTGGGGTGAAGGGCTACCAAGTTTGGTCAAATGAATGACCTTAACCTTCATTCAAGGTCACAAACGTCGAATAGGCTATAATCTTTTAATGACTTCTTCTCAATAACCAAAAGGCCCAGGGACTGGATATTAGGCCTGTGGCATCCTGGGGTGAAGGACTACCAGGTTTGTTCAAATGAATGACACTGACCTTCATTCAAGGTCACAAAGGTCAAATAGGCTTTAATCTTCAAGCGACTTCTTCTCAATAACCAAGAGACCCAGGGACTTGATATTGGACCTGTAGCATGCTGGGGTGAAAAGCTACCAAGTTTGTTCAAATGAATTACCTTGACCTACATTCAAGGTCATGTCGATCAAGTATGCTTAAATCTTTAAATGACTTTTAGTGAAAAGCCAAAGTGCAGAGAGACATTATATTGGTCCTGTAGCATGCTTTCAAATAACTGCAGGATCCATATATATGAAAAGATCACTGCATTGCAGGTGAGCGATTTGGGCCCATTGGGCCCTTGTGTACAATATATTTCTGATCATTAAAAATTAAAAATTATATGTGTTATTATATCATGTTTCTACTCTTGTTTGAGCACATGACCTAAAAAGTCTATTAGTCACATTAATATAATTCAGTATCAAACGTATGGCTGACATCATATCTAGAGATATAGTAGATAATTTCACAAATTTATGCAATTGCAAGTTGAACGTTTTTACATAATAACACCTTGATTTTAACAGGTGCTTGGTTTGAGTACAAATATCCAGTTTCTGATGGACCTTGCAGACAATCCCCACTTTGAGGCAGCACAAGTACACACTGACTTCATTCCACAACACTATAACGAACTGTTCCCGGAGAGAACAGTGTCCGACACTGCTCTCTGTCAGGCAGCAATTTCCCTGATACTACAGGAGGCTGAGAAGGCTAAGGACAGATGTACCAATACTCTAGGTACGGGTATAGGGAGGGGTATACACCAAGTGTTCCCTTGTGCTACAGGATGCAGACTAAGTTGGGACAGATTCGGGGGGTTGGGTGCGGAACTGGGAAGGGGTTTGGTGGAGAGGTTGAAAGAAGTAGGTTTTGCCAGTGGTTCCTTGAAATGACATGGACAGTATCTATGATAGGGTATCCTGACCATCTTTCTCAGCTGTACTATTTCATAAAGTTTTACTAGTTTGTGAGTATTTGGCAATCCCACATGTGAGTATTTGGCAATCCCACATTAGGCCTGATGATATAAAATCGACACCATCATGTTGTTATTTTTCACTGTTTGCTTCCAGACAAATTTGAGATTTTCAAATCAGGATTTGATTGAGATGTTAATAGGCTGAGAAATCAAGATCCTATATATCTGGCACATTAATTAATCACATGAAGCAATGCTTAAATGAAATTCCTTCCATTTCATTTTCTTCACTAGTTAAAATTAAATTACAATTAATTAGTCCAGGCCGTTAGCTATGTATCTGTGTTTGTAAATATCTTTATTTTGATCTTGTCATGTTAAGGATGTTTTTTTCTTCAATGTACTTCTGAATGATTTGACTTTGTTTTAAATTTTAGATCCATTTTCACCTTTTACCCTGTGTACAGCTGTCAGGGTAAATACACAACCCACAAGAAAAATTATTCTGCAAGACGGGGACCAAAGTAAGTGTGAAACTTTTGATACATCCCCCATGATGTGGTCGAGGACATATAATGTTGTAGAGATTGTTATTCCTTCATTGATGGTATTAGGAACTTTTACATTAAGTTCAATGGAGTCGAACATCGATGCTAGCGCTGTGGTATTCAATTAGAGAATTGTAAATAAACAATTTTCATTGTAAATTATGTATTTGGACTTTGACAAAATTTTGCATAACATTTCATTTTCTACAAAGCAGGAGCTTAATCAATGGGTAAAACATGTTTTGTAAATGTTTCCTAGCTTGTGTTAATTTGTCACATTATTTGTCACATATTTTGAGGATTTATGTGATATAACAAGGGGGAATCTACCAGAAAGGCAGTGGTCAGAAGCACTTTAAAAAAAAATATTTACAGATGCATGGAATATTTGATAACCTTCGTACCGAAGAAGGATTTCTCCAGTCTATGTTGGTCTTCAGTTGCTGTCTTAGTGTTTCCTTCCAGACAAAACCTGTAGTTTACTGGATTTAAGTTTGATGACAAACACTTTAAGTAAATGCTGAATAAAAAAAATTAAGATTTATGTAAAAATGAGAGTAAAGTGTGAATATTTCATTTATAGATTAATATTATGAATTATTTCAAATAAGATATGAGAGAATTAGTTTGCATTAATTTAAATAAAAGTGTTTGAATAATTAGAATGATATTATTTATTATTT
This sequence comes from Pecten maximus, assembly GCF_902652985.1. Lineage (NCBI taxonomy): Eukaryota > Metazoa > Mollusca > Bivalvia > Pectinida > Pectinidae > Pecten > Pecten maximus. Next base: position 25,004,659 of record NC_047022.1, on the reverse strand, counting down.
TTTTTCCAGAAGTTGAGATTAAAGTTCAGTCAAACAGTGATGGCTCCTACACCGTCAAAATCAAGGAACGAGAATATCATGTAACGGCCAATCAGCGTAGAGAGGCTGGCGAGATAAAAGTCACATGTAACATTGATGGGAAATTTTCTAATGCTCACATCGTACAGATGGGCTCCTCCATACATGTCTTCTCCCTGGTAAGTTATTACTGAAAATCCTTTATAATAACCTAAACATGTAGTTGATATGTTTGTAATCATACAATAACATGTAAACATGAAGACAGTTAGCTAACAATTTTTAGCAATACTGTTGTTTTGTTAAGATGACCATAGGTATGGAATTGACCTCAGATAGCAGAGGATGATTATGTTGCATCTAAGCAAAGAATCTCGAAATAACCGTATAAAGAAATTTTACCTTTAAATTATTAGTCCCCTACGGGTGAAACCGGCATGACTATAGGTTTCCTCTCTGTCCGTCTTGTACATATTTACTTAACGTCATAGTTTGTCAGCACTCCTTAACGTCGTAGTTTGTCAGCACTCCTTAACGTCGTAGTTTGTCAGCACTCCTTAACGTCGTAGTTTGTCAGCACTCCTTAACGTCGTAGTTTGTCAGCACTCCTTAACGTCGTTGTTTGTCAGCACTCCTTAACGTCGTAGTTTGTCAGCACTCCTGAACGTCGTAGTTTGTCAGCACTCCTTAACGTCGTAGTTTGTCAGCACTCCTTAACGTCGTAGTTTGTCAGCACTCCTTAACGTCGTAGTTTGTCAGCACTCCTTAACGTCGTAGTTTGTCAGCACTCCTTAACGTCGTAGTTTGTCAGCACTCCTTAACGTCGTAGTTTGTCAGCACTCCTGAACGTCGTAGTTTGTCAGCACTCCTTAACGTCGTAGTTTGTCAGCACTCCTTAACGTCGTAGTTTGTCAGCACTCCTTAACGTCGTAGTTTGTCAGCACTCCTTAACGTCGTAGTTTGTCAGCACTCCTGAACGTCGTAGTTTGTCAGCACTCCTTAACGTCGTAGTTTGTCAGCACTCCTTAACGTCGTAGTTTGTCAGCACTCCTTAACGTCGTAGTTTGACAGCACTCCTTAACGTCGTAGTTTGTCAGCACTCCTTAACGTCGTAGTGTGTCAGCACTCCTTAACGTCGTAGTTTGTCAGCACTCTTTAACGTCGTAGTTTGTCAGCACTCCTTAACGTCGTAGTTTGTCAGCACTCCTTAACGTCGTAGTTTGTCACCACTCCTTAACGTCGTAGTTTGTCACCACTCCTTAACGTCGTAGTTTGTCACCACTCCTTAACGTCGTAGTTTGTCACCACTCCTTAACGTCATAGTTTGTCACCACTCCTTAACGTCATAGTTTGTCACACTCTGGGGGCTTCATTCCTTAAAGGATTTTTATTAATTTTCACACAATGATAAAGGTCCATAATATCTTATACAAGTACAAGTTTCAAGTATTTTGGGTCAAGGCCACTGTGGATATTGTTAGCGGGCACCAGTAGGGGCCATATACAGGTATTGTAATACCCAGTACGCTTGTTTATCCAGCAATAATGTGATTTCTGATGATAAGTTTAGAATTATCAATCTGGGCTCAGTTGTTCAAAAGGTGATTAGCTTTATCACTTGCTTAGTGAAAATCTCATTTCTCCTTTACTTCACAACCTTTGTAGTTATATTCCTTAAAATCGGCAGGTAGGGACTTGCGAGCTATATGGTTTCATAAAATACTGTCAAGTTAGTTTTATCTGAAATGATTTTATTAGGATTTTAAAATTGTTAAACTGTGATTATAGTTACCCTAATCACCTTTTAAACAAGTGGGCACCATTGTGGTTAAGGTGTACCGACACTTTATCACTAGCCCTCCACCACTGGGTTGCGAGTTCAAAACCTACGTGGGGCAGTTGCCAGGTCCTGACTGTAGGCCGGTGGTTTTTCTCTGGGTACTCCGGCTTTCCTCCACCTCCAAAACCTGGCACGTCCTTAAATGACCCTGGCTGTTAATAGGACGTTAAACAAAAACAAACCAAACGAACCAAATTGTCCTGCAGTGAGCCCAACTGCTTATCTGATACAGGTTTATGCGCTGCCCACAGGGCTAAAGGATAATTACGGTATCTCACAACATTCTTTGGTTTTTATCAGTGAGTTAATTTCTCCCTTGGTCAGATTATGCAGTATATGTTGCCTGAAATGAAAGAAGGTATGGAGCAGTTATGGAGATATTGAAATTAAAACTGTTTAAGATGACTTGTTTTAATGCATTCACCAATTTCATTATTATTTGAAATTGTATGTCATAACTGTTTTACCTTTTTTTTCTAAATAAGCCATAATTTAGTATATTAACATATTCAAAGTTGTAGCATTTGATGATTTTTTGTGTGTGTATTTAACGTTTATTTAATCAATATTAATCTATTATTTATAGGTACTTATGTCATATTTTGAAAATACTTTTATGCCCCTCTCCATGTTATGGTCAGAGATTAGCTTTGGATGTTATTCCATCATTCCATCTCTGCTCATTTCCTCTTTAACAGATACTGATATAGAACTGATTTGGTATGTAGTTGTATAAGGATGGTATGCAGGTCACATTCTGATCTGGTCATGGTCAATTATTTCCAAAGTTATATGACTATTTAATTGAAATTAAAATTTCAACAAAAACAGTATTACCAAAATTGCATTGCCTTGTCTGACCACAGTTAGAATTAAAAGTTAAAAATGCAAATAAATTGTTTGGAAAAAAATGGAAGAAAAAAGGGAAAAAATCTCTTGATAAAGGGAGCATTGTCAGTGACAATAGCAATGGTGCAACTTAAAGTGACTTCTCATCAATAAAATCTGAACTAGGACAGTGGGTAATTTACTTAGGCAACCATCCTCGGTCAACCAATAACTGACAACCATCCTCGGTCAACCAATAACTGACATACAGAGTACACATCTTAACTAACAAACCAAATAACACCAAATAATGATTTCAAAATTAGTTTGAAAAAAAAATCAATATTGAAACCACACCGACAAAACATATTTTTCCAAGAATGTGAGTTTGAACTTAATATTGAACCGTCTCTGTCACTAGGATGGTAGACAGGACTTGTCAATCCCTGTGCCCGAGTATCTGGGAGCCTCTGGGTCTAAAGCCAGTACTGGGGACCCTGTAGCCCCCATGCCCGGGGTTATAGAGAAGGTGATGGTTAAACCTTTGGACGTAGTGGAGAAGGGACAACCTCTTGTCAAAATGATAGCTATGAAGATGGAGGTAAGCGTTCATATGGCTTATTTTAGGACAGAAAACGTACTAGATTTATTTGCCACCCTGTTAACTGTTATTTCTTTAAATATCCCCTTTTTCTTCACAATTCTTCCATACATTGTTACACCATTAAATCAAAATTTTGCCGAATAGTTTTTGCAATTAACCTTGTATACAGGGGATTGACATAAATATGCCAACTGTTTATTCCCTTTGTTTGTCCTGAAAGGTCTTGTAGAGGGTGACTAATGTAGGACTCTATGTAGAATTAATTGGGATCAACTTTTCATTCTATACTAGTAGTTGACCTCCTCTCCCACTCCTTTCCGATTTTTTGTTATGTACAAATGTTTGTGGGCTCATTGATGTGTAAGGAATTGTTATATTTTTGTAGCCAGAGGTAACTCATTTACTATAAACATCTACATTTCTGGTAAAACAAGGTGGGTTTAAACATATGCATATGACAATTGTCATGAAATACTGGCATTTTCATACACAGGCTAAGAATATATATAATACTTTCCGCAGAACAGTTACATGTTCTATTTCTCACAACATGTGCAAATCTTACTGTCTGCACAGAAATACAATATTCATTTGAGGTTTGTTTCCTTGAAAAATTCTGAAAATTTAGGAGCAGCTCCTGTAGACTGAGTGTAAGCATGTGATTTAGTTTATGTTTCCTAATGCAAACAAAATGTTTTAATAAAAAATATTTGATCACCTCTGTAATTTGATTTCTATTTACATACAGTACGTCATAAACGCTCCAATGGCAGGAGTTGTAGAAAAAGTGTTCTTCAAAGAAGGGAGAGACTGCAGCTAAGGGTTCCGTACTAGTCCATGTCAAACCAAGCTCCGAGGAAGGGACAGAGTAAGGGTGCCGTACTAGTCCATGTCAAACCCAGCTCCGAGGAAGGGACAGAGTAAGGGTGCCGTACTAGTCCATGTCAAACCCAGCTCCGAGGAAGGGACAGAGTAAGGGCAGTGTGATGGATAACCTTATGTAGGGATTTATGTTACAGAGAGTGGTGGTATATAATAGAATACAAAATTCTTGTTAACGTTATCAAATATTTACAAACCTGTGAGATATTTAAGTTATATGTTATTATTATACTGTATGTATAAAAATTTGTTAGCATTCCTGTCACAATTACAATTTGAGGTTGTTAAGAAATTTTGCTGGTTCAAATGTTTGTGATGGTACACCTGAGCCACAGTGATACAATATACATGTATATGAATTTTTGAGGCATATTAGGATCTTACATGAGTTTTGATTTTATATTACATTTTAGGAAGCGAATCAATTAAAGAAGTTTGAAAGATATTCAATTTATAAATTTAAAACTTTTAAGAAAAATGTCACTTTTTATGATTTGACCAATCAAATCACTGCTTACAAATGACAATTGGGAAAATAACAAGCTTATCTGGTATATTTTGCTATAAAAATGTAATAAACAGAATATCTAACAGTACTTAGTAATACCAAAATATTAGCCCCACACAGGAAATATATTTGGTATTACTGAAGATACTGTTAGGTATCCTCTGTTTATTTTGCGAGTGAGTACCTGGTATAACTCAGAAAACGTCATGATGTATGACATCACAATCAATTTCTGACTGGCACAGCCGATGAAAAACAATCCAGGGTATATTACACTTAAGTGACATATGCAAAAATATTACACTGGTGAATTCACTGTGTGACGGGTTGATTATGTGATAATTGGATGTTAGGTAGCCAATTTTTATGTTAGGTAACCAATTTTTATGTTAGGTAACACATTTTTTATTGTAATGTCTTATTTTACAAACAACAGACATCAGCTGTTATGTAATACTGCTGAACTTAAAGGCCAGATCATGATATGGAATGAACTTCCTGCACAGATACTATAAAGTATTTATATGTTAGTCTACACTTCACGACTTTGTTAACATCAAGCCTCAGTGTACATACTGGTACTGGTCATTTGACTGATGAAGAGTAAGGTCATAAAAACATTACATATAAAATCTACAATGAAAGTAAATCATTAATAAGGTACATACCTTTTTCAATATATCACAAAACTTGAAACTTTATCAAAATATCATATCAGGTTCATCTTTATCTTTATTTGTTTCTACATTTTGTCTATATGCATGATCTGTGAAAAATTCAATTGATGCTCCAAATAGACAGGATTTTATATGAGATTATTTACAAAAGTTAATTTCAGTAAAACTAGAGATGTTTGAGGTTTTTGATAACTGTCATGTACAGTTATAAGGATGGTCTCACAGTTGGTAGAATATGATTTTAACATACATGCTGAAATGAACAAATTGCCAGTGAATCCGTATACGTATAAACCACCAGGAATTTCACACAATTTCCAACCGTTCTGTTTTTACATGTGTATTATGCTGCACAGGTATGGACAGTGTGTTGAAAGTGTGTACCAAGTCCCCGTGGCTTAAACAAATCGGAAATCTATGAAAACTGAAAGAAAGTTTTATTTGTGAACAAATGAGCATGATTTTGCCAACGTGAACATCACTGTACATAAATACATTCTGTAGCTATCCCAAATATGACTATACAGAACAGTAAGGAGAAATTAATGGACTATTAGGTGATGGAGACTAGATGGATAATCAGAGTTAGGTAATTGATGGTAAAATAATGTCTTTCTTCCCACTTTCTTCATATTTATATCTAACTTGTTAGTAAAATAGTCTGTACTGTAATTCTAATGTCATTTCTTAATAAGTTTGTGTAGTTGAAGTTATGTTACTTTAACAAGATGTTATTACTGAGGATATTTTACATTTCAGTGTTAAGATCAAGACCATTGTTAATAATTCATGAATGAAAATTTGCATTTTCATAGCTAAAACATAAGACAACAATTTAGAGGTTTGGCAGTATTCTGTATAATTTGTCTTCTTTTTGTAAATCTTTATAAAAAGGAGATTTGTTTTGTTTCTTTTCCATTATTTATGAGAGAATGTTTAGAATGTTTTTGATGTAAATATATCTGTGTCTGTTTGTGTAGCATGAGTAATGAAAGAACATTTTATGTGAAAATGTATTTGATACTCAAAATATGTTTTTCAAAATATTTTTCAAATGTGTGATATATCAGATGAAACTAAAAGAATAAATTGTAAAAAAAGAAACACAAAAAAATGGTGTGTTATTTTCTCACAGACTTGTTGCTTGACAGATGCCAAGCCCCTGTGTGGCTTGTCTGTTGGCATTGCAACTTATAAACCTGTAATGGCATGGTGATGTATGACGTGATGTTTTAAAATGTATAAACAGATATAGGATGGGATGGGGCCAAATAACAGTAAGTGGATTCATATTTTAAGGGAATGAAAGATCAAGAATGGAGAAACAAACAATCGTATGACCATAATTGATCCTGCGATGTAGTCCTATCGCCGAAGACTTATCCTCAGGAATCTATATAATATTGAAATGATAAATGATGACCCAATCTAATTAAAATCAGATGTACATTTGAATTACGCTACTCTCAAACGCGTAGTGCAAATGTACATCTGATTTTAATTAGATTGGAAATAACCAAAAAGTACATCAGTAATTTAGCATCTCGTACCGACTTTCTATATACCTGGTAAACCCAATATAACTGTTGTTTAGAGTCCCATTTCTTCAAAACGTCGTGTCACAGACGTATCGGCAGTACACCTCTACCAGGGAGCAGTAGACGTCATTTTGGAAGACTTTGACAGGTATGTCCTACTCCAACAATGTTAGAGGATAACACGAAGAGAAACTTGCGACAGGCGCCGTGTAGCCAGATACCTTTAGCTAGCTTAAGTAGGTACATGTATGTTGCGGTTTTGGGGATATAACCATGCAATAATAGCTCCTTCACTAAATGCCCAAAATTCTTGAAATCATGAATTCAAATTAATTATATCACTTATAGTATTGCGATTAAATGATATCAATATATTGATTAATGATGTCAATATTGTTTTGTGATCGAAGCACCAACTGCCAATAGCTTGATCAGCATTATTTTATAATTGTTGCAAGGCCTCGACTAATGACAAGACATTATCTTTGTTTTCAGAATAGAAAAGTAAAATGTTGTTGCCATGTTTTACAACTTTATCATTTTGCATTTGAAATGAACATTGAACTGGTCCATTTAGTCCAATTAACTGGTCCATTTAGTCCAATTAAGATTCCGACGCAGTGGTAGACTTAACAGCGCTATGTACAGTTTCACAATTGATCTTAAGATTTCCTCAATCTTCAGGAGGCAAATGGACACAGTAGACATGTGAATAGAATGTTAAAGAATTGAATTTGAATAATACCCAAGTTTTGAAGCATTGTTGTTGAATTGAATCGGTTATTAGAATTGATAAACATTGCCATCTTAAAGTTAGAGACACTTTATCAGATTCGCTGTGTAACCGGGCTCTGTTTCAAATTCAATCAAATATATTTGTCTTGAAGCATTTTCTTATGCCTATCATTAGGAAGTTGTCATTTACTGTCTGATGTAGGTAATTGTCTCTGGTACTCCGGTCCCTTACACGACTCAAACTGGTTCCTAGTTTCGTATAACTTGAACGGAACTGGGAATTTGATGTTATTTTAATAAAGTTAAAACGGAACTCGGAACTACAAACACTATTTTCTTAAACGAAACTTATTTTTGAATCCAGACTTTGGGTTCATATTGAGATGACGTGCATACAGCATTTTCTAAACAGAACTGGGAACTTTATCCTCATCCCTTGAAGCTTAAACGGAACAGGGAACTATATTCAACTCGTAAACAGAACTCGGAACTGGTTCCTAGTTCCATTGATCTTAAACGGACCTGGAAACTAGGACCAAGTCCCGTAAAATAAATATGTGACCAATAATTGATACATATAGTTTTTCTTCTTCAGATTTGGGTCTCAACTTGAGATAAAGTACATAGAATATTTTCTTAAACGGAACTCGGAACTGATTCCTAGTTCCGTTTTTCTTAAACGGAGCTCGGAACTGGGACCAAGTCCCGTAAAGCTTATACATAGGAGTTCGTTTTGCTTAAACGGAACTCGGAACTGGTTCCTAGCTCCGTTTTTCTTAAACGAAACTCGGAACTGGTTCCTAGTTCCGTATATCTTAAACGGAACCGGGTTCCGAGTTCTGTTTTACTTGAACGGAACTCGGAACTCGGAACCAACTCACACATTAATAACATTTGGCACATCAGGGGCTACTCAATCCAGTCAGAGACGTATAACAAGTCTCTGATCCTGGATTACGGTCTAATAAACATAAGCTTAATACAATGAAACTTAACAGCAATACTTCCAGAAATACGAGAGGAAAACCTGGAGACTTGACATTGGAGAAGTGACTTGATTCATTTGTATTTCAGTGAGAAGAGGAAAAATAGAATACTCTAACATAGAGAAGAAGCTTGACTTCACTGAACCGCAGAGAAGCGAATTGGCTCGAAGACTCAAATAAAGAAGATACATGGAGGAAAAGCTTAACTCTACTGAACCGCTGAGAGTCGACTTGAATTTTTGTATTTCATGGAGAATATGAGAAATAGACTATACTAACCCAGAGAAGAAGGGACTCGACTCGAAGACTTAAATAAAGAAAAGACTTAGAAAAGAAGACAGTTGAAGTCTCGAGAAGCAATTTGACTATGTATTCCTTGAGTTAATGGGTGATATAGAAGTTACTGACATAGTTTCAATTTTAGATTAATATAGCATAGGTGGTAAAATCCTATAATCAAATTGAACGATGTGCGTAATAAATGTACCTGAATTACATATCAATGATAAATACATGTCACTTTTTAAGGAGGACAATTGCTGCGTCAGATTTAGATTTAGTTCCTCTACCACTAGCGGATCCAGGGGGGTCCTGGGGGTCAGCCCTCCCCCTCCCCCTTTTCGGAGGAGGACATTTTTTTATAGCATTAATTATGCCTTGGCGGCCCCAATATTAAATATTAAATATGTACGCTCGCGATGATCCCGTATTGTGATTGTCGTTTGTGGATAGATCTAAAAACATATATATAATTGGGAAATGGCTTCATATATTGAAAGCCTTTGCCCAATCCTTTTGTATATATTGATGCAAATAAAAGATGTTTTAATCAAATCAAAAAATAATATGGCCGAAAGTTGAAGCTTAACACACTGCGATCTCCTATTCTGATCCGTTAGCGAAAAAAATGCTTTAAAAGTCTTTTATTTCTGTTTAAATCCATGTTGACTCTATATGGTATATTAACGAAAAGTCGATAACTTTCTCTACACGAGCAAGTTACAAACTTTCGATTATTCTCGCACATGAAAGTCACGTCAGATATAATTTTGAATGCATCGATGCAACTTACTCTCTAGAAAACAATCCCGAATGATTGCAAATTTGCTATATTCATGCCCCCCCCCCCCCCATGATCGATATACCAATTGGAAAATCCTGTAATTTTACAACATACTATAGTATTCCCAATTGGTATATCGATCATGTATTATATTAAGTTATAAACGAATTTTCAATAAGTGTATCTTGAATAATATAAACATATATACCATAGAAGATATCTTGCACATGGTTAAACTTCCATATACATGTATAAGATACCACAAAATTTACATTGTATTACTAATTTTTAAAGTGATATCACATATATTGATTTAAAAAGGTATCATTATTATATAACGTTATAAAATATCATCATTGCAGCTTTAAAAGATATCATATTGTATATCTTTAATGAATATGAAATCATTGTAACATGCCTTTAATATTAATAAGATATCATATCCTCTATGACATCAACTCATCAAATAGTATTATACATATACAAAAACCCGGAAATACCTCAGATGCAAAGTATATATAAATATATTGATTTGTAGTTTGTTAATGTCTCTTTTCATATGCTTGATACGTCGTTTTTTTCTACCACTAAATGCACAGGTAAAAGTATTCGTAGACCATTCATTACATTCCACGGATCTCGTCGCTTTCGGTGACATCATTACGGTTCCCCACGTCAATAAATAATACAAATGTACAATATATGTCTGTCAATCTACATTAATAATGGCTGGTTGTTATATAAGCCGTGAGTGTGGAGGCGACTAATTTGTAATGGCGGTACCAGAGGATACATGATATAGGTAAATACTAATGTGACGTACAGCTGAACCTCGTTATCGCGAAGTCAGTGGTGTAATGAAAAAAAACTTCGAGGTATCCAGAGTATTCGAGATAACCAAATATATTTCATCTAAAACTTTTACTCTCGGAACTGTTTTTCCCCGTTCGAGTTAAACGAGGTCTTCGAATTATCAGAGTTCGGAGTGAGGAAGTTTGGAAGTATATTTATTTCATGTGTGATTGTGTAAATGTTACTTTAATGTATTTTTGTATGCATGTGAAAATTTCAAAATAAGAGATAACGAAAAAAAAAATAGAACAACTAGCGCGTAAATCAGAAAGTCATAAATGGATTCACCTCTAAACTAATGATCAATAAATACAACCAAATCAGAAGGGACACATAAAAAACTGAGGTCAAGTATGGAATTCCATAAACGATAACGTCATCCTTGTTGTTGACTGCCTACTACTGCTAGACAGTAAGCAGTAAGAAGTGAAAGTAGTTAACTATATCAAGCAGTAAGCAGGACTTTTTCACTGATAGAATTTCATAGTTAAGGGCTTAAGCTATGTTTTTTTATGTCATGGACATTTATATTTTTTTTTATTATTTCACGGACATTCATATCTACATCCTAGCATCAATTTATGCTTTATTTAAGCATTGATGTCATTTTTTAAAGTTTCATCGGGGTATGAAACAAATTTTGTTTGCAAACAAAATTTGTTTCATAAACCGATGAAACTAAAAACTAATTGACATCAACGCTTATAATTAATTTTTGAAAATGATTTTCTAATTTAAAACATGTTTTATGTACACTTTTACTGGTTTTAAATGGGATTCTTTTTCTCAAATCAATACGCAACGTCAATTGTCGTATTGTGACGTCACATTTTTCGCGCCATTCTCGGAATTTCTTTCATAGAAGAATGAAAAGAATTTATCGACCAATCAAATTTGAGTATTTACCATGAAAACAAAGAAAAATTAATTATAAAAATGTACTGATAATGTTGATGCAGTTATTCATAGTCATTCTAAAATAATTTCATATAAATTTTACTGACTTTCGAGGTTTATTTTATCTTTTTTTTTTTTTTTGGTTTTCTCACGAGATGATTGTTTTTGCTTTCTCGCGAGATGATTGTTTTTGCTTTCTCACGAGATGATTGTTTTTGCTTTATCACGAGATTGTTGTTTTGTCTTTATCACGAGATGGTTGTTTTGTCTTTATCACGAGATGGTTGTTTTGACTTTATCACGAGATGGTTGTTTTGACTTTATCACGAGATGGTTGTACAGGAATTAGCCACAGATAAATAAAACCTTTTAACTACGAATTTATAAATGAATACTGTTTGTGACGAAAAATAACAAAACTGCATCATAGTCGTTATGTTTTGCTGGACTCTAGTGATTATGGCAAATGTTAGAAATGCATCGTTTCAAGGCAGTGTCAGACTGGTTTTAACGATATGGAAAAATAGTTATCCTCCCATCAACAAAGCAAGCATTAAAGTAATGTCATAAGGAACAATAGTGAAGAAGATTGATACTGTAGATATATATATAGACACTTAATTGATAATTCACACTGAGCAGAAAATGTAACAGTCTTCCGGATATACCAAGTTAGCACATACTCGGCCTATAACGAGTATGAGGCTGTTTTGTAATAGACATTTTAGAAAAGAACGAAGATAGCTACATTATTAAAATATTATAAGATATTTTAATCGGGTTGGTTACAATGTATGTGAATTGAAACTGATATTTTTATTCGTATTTGACAAGCAAAACTGGTTTTGTAAACACATGCATCATCAATGTGAATGATTCCAGTTATCCTAGGACAATTCTGCGGATATAAACCTATAACATATAACACAAGATAAAAATGAGGCTCATTGTAACATAAGATCGATCCGACCAGCAGCAAAAGATAAAACATGTTATGCCACCGAAGACTCGTTATTGTGATACCCAATAACCAATATACGAGAACGCCAAGCTGTTCAAAAGGTGATTAGTTTATCACTGGCTTATTGAAAATCTATCTTCTCCTTTACTTGATAATCCGAGTATGTGTATTCCTTAAAATAAGCATGTAGGAAGAGATTGGGGAATGTTAAAGAGCTTTGTAAATAAACAAATTAATGAATAAATAAATAATACACTAATTACCTTTTGAACAACTGGGCCCAGATATAGGTCTAAGAAATAAGTCTAGGTGTAAAATGATATGGATATTGAACACTGTGTCGTGACTTATAATTAAAATAACGGTACAACTATATATAGTAATGGTCATACACACTCACCGCTACACTCACCACATCCTCAGTAAATAACGATATATTTATAGAAAGGCTATCAGTACGCGTCGTATATAGGAACACGAATCGCTCTGACGCACGTGTCCATGGATATAGTAGGTTCGTTTCCAATGCAATCACTTAATAATTACGTTTCAATTCATTGCTGTACTTAAAAAATCATAAGTTCAAAATAAATTTTTCATAATTTTAATGAAAATTTCATTTTAGTATAATGTTAATCGTATAAAGGAAACTTTGTTTAACTCATTAATGCACGTATTTTATTTGATTACTTCATTTTCCCACGAAACACTTTATACTCCAGAAGTTTTGATACCCATTATAAAGTCCGCAGGTTTGTAGTATATCATTTCTCGGATTTGACCTATGTTTACATTTCGGGTGTCGTCGATGAGGAAGACGCTTACCTTACCGGAACACCTGGTCTTATTCTCCGTGGTCTTTGTCTTTTCAAAACGATATCTCCATTGCCCAGTAGGCCCTATAGGCCTATAGTACATACAAATGTAGTGTGTATTTTATCGACAAACTTCATTTATATAACTATAGTTCATAGATATTGTCTTTTGTCACAAACTGTTGTTGTTGTTGTTGTTGTTGTCGCCGTCGTCGTCGCTGCTGCTACGGACAAGGAGTTGATGTGTCTGTTGACTTCTGGTTCGATTTGTATAATGACCGGTGACTACTTCCGATTTTTTTGCTGCGAGAGCTGGCTGTGTAGTTTTACCAATGAGGGGTCTGTGTCCGTCACAGATGTACACGTCAGTATATTTGTATTACAACATGGACACTTTAGCTTATATGGTACGATATAAAGACGTTTGTGCCTCAATCTAGTATGTAAAATAATAAACTTTCTTTTACCATAACTGTGGTGGAGATGGTTGTACCAAAATCAGGAACCCGATAATCACTGTTTTAGTATTTATCTGCAAAATGTGATTCGTTTTAATGATATCACTTAATGAATTAATACATGATATCCCTAATTCGAATTAATGATATCAATAATTCAAATTTATGATATTACTTATTCCTGAAATAATGATATAAATAATTCGAATTAGTGATATCAATAAATCCATTTATTGATATAATCAAATATACGGAATTAATGATATCATTAATTTGTATGTGGAGCCACAGTAAATGATTAATCTCCCCATTTTGTGGGGGATTACACTTAAACCAAGACAGACGATAGACAGCAATTGCTGCTTGATATCAAACAACAATAATTCAGATTAATGATATCACAATTTGTAGATAAATACTAAAACGGCACTCCATATAGTATCGGCTATTTTCTGCAACAGTGAGTGGAAGGAGACCACTGAAATAGTCCGTATATAACTTATTATGCATTTTATATAAAATTTGGAGTATTTCACGTTTTCGACGACTTGAAAGAGTATCTAAACCAGTTTCAAAATGTAGAACTTCTAGACGCGCATACGAGGGAAGGCCTGTTATGATACTGGCAGCTTCCGTTTGAGCTTTCTCTAAAAATTCAGTTACACATTTATTACAACCATCCCATACTTCACATGTATTTTAAAACTGGCAAAACAATGATTTATAAACTTTTAAAAAACTATTTCGATTTAGCAAAAAATTTCAATCTCAATACACTTCTCTGGTTCAGGGTTACTTTCTTTGACAAATTCACAATTTGTTTATTTATCCATTTATTTATATTATTTATTGATCATCGTATTTTTGCATATGATATACATGTATATCTTTCGGAAATGTTTTGAAATATTAAAAAAAAACCATAATGGTGATATGTTTTATACATGTTTTATCTTCATGGAATTCCTTACAATATTCACTTTATTGTATTTTGGTACGAGTCCTCGGCACGAGTTGGCATTATAAACGTCAGCCTCAATACTTAATACCATACAGGAAACAGTCTTATCCTAATATACTGTACATGCGTTCCGATTCCCTTTCCTACAAATGGATCGTGCTGTTCGAAGACTGTGATTGACAGTACAGCCACAAAGTATTGATCATCGACACACTTTTTTGGCCACTTATTGCCACAGTGTCGTCATACAAAACAACAAGATAGATAATATACTGCTCACATGCTCATTAGTCTGCTGGCACAGGTGTATGGGACAAAACACACCTAGCATAATGCTTCCTGTATTTTTCTTGATGTGCTTTGGTAAGTTATTTATACCGATTTATATCTACACTCGTTCTAATGCTATACATAGGAAGAATATATGTTTTTATAGAACAGACTTTACATTAGTTTCTACACATTTAAATGTAAAATCTAGATGTAATACGTGTGCATTTTCCATACATTTATTTTTCATTATACTTTACATGAGTTCTTTTCGCATTAGATGTAGAATCTAGTTGTTATTTGTGTGTAATGATATGCAATTTAGATTAGACTTAACACTAGTTCCTGCACATTTAACTGTAAAATCTAGATGCGATACGAATCTACATAGAGGTTTATATAGGACACTGCATATATCTAGCTCATAACTAATTTAAATATTTGTGCTATTGCTTCGATCAAAACCTGATGGTCGATTGCTATCGGTTTTTTTGTTTTTTGTTTATTTTTTTCTTTTTAGAAAACATCAATTCTGTTTTCAAATAAGCTTGTTTTCTTTTTGTTACCGTTTTCGTAAATATTTTGGATGCATTCCACCTAAATCTACCCTTAATTATAGTATGAATATACCAACAGATGACGTCTCATTGTTCCCGTGATCCTAGCGACATCGTTTTGTTCAGAGTAATTAATCCCTGTTTACATAGTGTCGTTTCGGTGCAAAACTGTTTGATGTAGTCGACAAATTGGTTTTCTTTCTTACTTTATTGGTGTTATAAACATTTTATTCAGAGAATGTTTTGCAAGGTCGGTAAATTTGAGTATTGCGGAGCGCACCCTGCCTGATCGAATTCGGTATTTTGTGTTGTTCCTTCATTTGATGATATTTTAGTCACTGTGATAGCCTTGGATCGATATAAAGTAAAAACAAAACCAAAATAGTGTCCATTGGCGCTTTAGCATAAAAACATAAATGTGGCTGATTATGATTTAAACATATTTTATTGCAATAAAATTGATTTGTCACAAATAACTTATAAAAGCCCTCTCCTTAACTAATGTATTACAATTCTGGTGATAGTGACATATACAGTATCAATCATAATCAAATTAATTGTATGTACATAACAAAAATATAAGAAAAGAGAATGAAAAAAAAAAAAAAAAAACAAAAGAATATGGCCGCATTATCAAATTAAACATCGCGATTTTATTGTAAAGTGTTTGTTATATATTATTATTGTTTACAGGGGTGTCATCCTGTTTGTCCCAAAACTGAAAAATTGTATATCCTGGTTGTCCCAAAAGTTTATGTAAACAGTGGGTATAATTACTACAATCGGAACAAAAACTTCTAACAATAAAATCGACACTGTTAGAATGAATTTGACAAAGTTGTTAGGTCACATTTTAATTGTAAGCGTAAACTAGTTGCCATTATGACCGTTAACGTTGAATAGTTCTGTAATAGCAAAAATATACCTACTCCTGTTCTGATAAAAAATTCTTTGAGCTAAACACAATATTTCTTGGGTAACTTTATAGAATACATGCAACACGATAACACATTTGAATTGTTATTTACTGATATTATAATGTATAGCTGCAGCAACGCATATTTTCATTATCCATTTATTCATTTATTTTATTTTATTTATTTTGTAAATCTAAACATAACTGATGACGTCACGTAATAAAATCATTAAGCACTATTAATGTTATTTCGATATTATGTTTCATTATTATACTTTTGTATATAACTTTCTTTGATAAATCCTTACTTTTTTGCAATTCAGTGTAGCAAACTAATGTTATCGTGAGCAGATACATTTGACATGCAAACATAACATTTACTAATAACCTTTAATTTAAATAGATATTCTCTTTCGTCTGTTAAGATCTCCTGCTATAAATAGAAATATGTACAGTTTGCACCATATATCATACTTTCCAGTTATAGTAAAACTATCGAGTGTATTTTGCACCCTTTAAACGGTCCCCTTGGGTGGTAAATACCATACACAAACAAAAGTGATATTCATGATACTAAATCTATCAGGCATGCCGAGTGTACCTGGTGCCCTAAATACATGTATGTCAATCAGGTAATCAATCATTTCATAGACAGGCTTGCTGACCAGTTGACCAATACACATCAACAGAAAACAATGTGAAATGTCGGCTGAACAGAATGGGGCTCCCGAAGGGTACTGATTGAATCAAAGGGTCATTTTTTTTTTATTAATTAATATTATTTCAAAATATGTATATGTCTTATTTCAAAAAAGTGTAGCTGGGTACCAATGTAACAAAACATAAAGTGGTTGTGTATATACTTCTAGGTAAATACTATATTTATAAACTAAATTCAAGTAAAATTACACACAATTATTATCACACATGAATGTTTTCCAATCGGAAACTGTTCGGGCATTTCGTCATATTCTTGGGAATAATCGGGAACCAACCAGGACGTCGAATTGAAATTGCCAAATGTGTTCCGTCACCTGTCGGAAAAGATAACCACAATACATATTCCAACTCTAGCTACTATACCATTCATCATACACAGAAATAAGTCGCATGGGAAGACCAAATACATATTGGTGATAGTATGAAACGCAGTCCCTTT
Source organism: Pecten maximus (assembly GCF_902652985.1). Lineage (NCBI taxonomy): Eukaryota > Metazoa > Mollusca > Bivalvia > Pectinida > Pectinidae > Pecten > Pecten maximus. Next base: position 24,987,134 of record NC_047022.1, on the reverse strand, counting down.
AAGCATACAGTGAAACCCGCCCTGAAGGAAAATACCTGTTTGAAAATATCACCTGTTTTGGTTCCCAAAGCAACACAATATTCAATCCATTTGAATATAATTGCCACCTGTCTATATAGGCCACTCTTTTCCCGGGTGGCATTTACAAACAATAACACCCATGCTATGCAAATACTCGTATATCTTATTATTAACACCGACAGATAACAAATAGAAATATGATGACTAATAGACCTCGATATAGAAGCGGACTACAATAGAATTTCTTCGGGACGCAATTAATTATTTACTGAATTTAAAAGATCAAAGAGAGAAGTTCAAACTTTCGGAGGTGGTAAACGCGTAAAGTATCTAACTCTGTATGGCATTTTATAGATTTGTAATGTTTCCAGTCGATCATAGATGTAACTGTCGGCGATGCAGCATGTTAAATAAATATTTGTCTCTCTTTAAGTTTCCGTCAGCCGTAGCCAAGGACACGTTTTACCATTGGTTGGTAAGTATAATATATTTTGTATTGATAAGTTATTGACTTACTTAACTCATGCATCTGGATCCATTGGGAACAAGGGGCCACATCAGCACTCCACCCCCAGACACGGTAATGGGGAACCCTCTTCAGCTCGACCCATGTCATACCGCTGCCTTCATTTCAGCGCCCGTGCTTCTTCGCCAAATCTGCCAACTTTTCATTTTCCTTGGGGTTCCAGTCAAATGCATGCCGAGTGATGTTCGCTGGTGATTTGCGCATTGTGCGGCCAATCCACCAATCCACCCCTATTTTCTCTTCTTGAAGTCTTCTGTGACCGGTGTTTGTTAAGTTTTATTCCAAAGGTCCTCATTAGAGACGACCTCTGGTCACCTTGTTGCGACTGATAAGTTATAACACTTGCATAATTCCACTATGTGTTACAACCTGCGTTTGGGAGAAGGCCTTAGTAAGTTGCAATAACTTGTGCCTAATCCCTTTTCCTTAATTGAAATAAAATATGTTTAAAGTAAAAATGAGTGTAACAGATGAAATAAAATTATATCACAATGAAAAAAAAACCTGCGTTATGGTAGAAACGATATACTGCATATGTGGGATTAGTTCAAGTATTACAGCTAAATTAGTTGTAGTATTGCAACTAAATTCTTTGTAGTATTACAACCATTTTCAATATGTTTTAAAACTAGGTTCGTAGTTTTTGTTTTCGTAGTTCCTGAGCTATCACGAAAAACTTCGAACCTAAAATTTAATCGTAGATTTGAATCAAATTATTGCCATTTATTTAACCGATATTTCAATGTCCTCTACCTACTTACTCATCAACGGTCAATATTCATTTTAGATTGAAATCGATTAAAGGCTTCAGATGGAAAAGTTCTTCTTTTCATGGTTTTTCTCATGTTTGTGGAACTCTCAAACGTTTAAAATATCTAAAAAAAACTATAATTATACATTATTAAAAGTTCAAAATGATCGCAAGACTTACTTTAATGGTATAAAACAAATTTGTAACAATTATCACTTAATCATTTTTCAGGGCGAAATGGCGGGCAAAATGAAGGACGTAATGTCGGATTTCGTTCTATGCCTAATTTGAATTTTGTGAATGGACCTCAGGTAGGAAACGCTCAAGCAATACCAAGATTTGTTGATAACAATATTCGACAAGCCGTACTGCAAAATGTTGGTGGCGCGAACGTTCGGCCTGCTGTGCTGCATAATGTTGGTGGTGCTAACGTTCGGTCAGCTGGTCTGGGAAATGTCGAAGTTGGACCAAGAGTAGTACAAAACATACCAAGACAAAATGTCCTTCAAAATGTAGCTTCGGCCAATCAGCAACCAGGCCTCGCACGGATTCTTCCTTTCCCTAACGTTATACCACAAATACCAGAACCGCCGAGTGTATCCGTTCCAAATCCTGGACCTCAAGGCAATAGATTAGCTTTTGATGAGTTCGGCCAACAGCTACCGAACCAGTTACAAGTTCAAACACTATGTAACACTAGGTATACTCTGAACAGATTTTGTTTACATATTTTCACTGTTTTCTCCAATAAACTTTTTCAGTGCTGTTCTTTATTACATCACACACATGCATATCTTCTAGCAAGTCCTGCAGTTTTTCTTCTTATAGAATATTCCATATTCAGATTCTTTAAAAATGATTAATTCTTTTTGAAAACATCTACGATATACCTAGAAATATGAAATGAGAGGATGATTTTTCTATTTATCAAGTATTTAACAGCATTATTTCAGACTTCGCCCTACAGACAGTAATTCAACGTTACCTCATTTTCATTACCCGAATTTTATTGCATTCATATTACAGGTGATGGAGGACCAATGTTTGTTAACTCTGGACAACGTCCAATAGGGAGAGGTATTGCTCCTATCAACGCCGGCATTGGCTTTCAACCTTTTGCGACCATCGATGATGCTAACCAAGGCCGAGGTAATAGTAAAATACATGTTAAAATATACACATTGATGACCGTCTTGGTCTTCCGCCGCCAGGTCTAGAGCCTTTACAAGTGTGCATTGTTAGGCAAAGGGTTCAACTCTGTTAGGCGCTCTCATTTCTTGTAAGCAAAAGAATCGCACACGTAAAGAAACTGACACGTAACTCTTGCGTACGATAAACATGACGGTTACGAATTCAGACGAATATGTTGGCATTTGTTTTTAATAATTTCGCCATTGTTAATTGACAAGTGAAATATCGGAAGATGACTTTTTATAGATTCTTTGATATCGTTTAAAAATATTCCAATAAAGTAAATAACTGGGGTACAATATATATTTGGAAGATGACTTCCAGTTAATTCAATTAATTTTGATTTCTGATATTCACTGCTACAGGTGGTGGTGGACCCATGTTTGTCAACTCTGGACAACGTCCAATCGGGAGAGGTATTGCTCCTATCAACGCCGGCATTGGCTTTCAACCTATTGCGACCATCGATGATGTTAACCAAGGCCGAGGTAATAGTAAAATACATGTTAAAATATACACATTGATGACCGTCTGGGTCTTCCGCCGCCAGGTCTAGAGCCTTTACAAATGTGCATTGTTAGGCACGGGTTCAACTCTGTTGGGCGCTCTCGTTTCTTGTAAGCAAAAGAATCGCACACCTCAAGAAACTGACACGTAACTCTTGCGTACGATAAACATGACGGTTACGAATTCAGACGAATATGTTGGCATTTGTTTTTTAATAATTTCGCCTTTGTTAATTGACAAGTGAAATATCGGAAGATGACTTTTTATAGATTGTTTAATATCGTTTAAAAATATTCCAATAAAGTAATTAACTGGGGTACAATATGTATTTGGAAGAAGACTTCCAGTTGATGCAATTAATTTTGATTTCTGATATTCACTGCTGCAGGTGCTGGTGGACCCATGTTTGTCAACTCTGGACAGCCTCCAATAGGGAGAGGTATTGCTCCTATCAACGCCGGCATTGGCTTTCAACCTTTTGCGACCATCGATGATGTTAACCAAGGCCGAGGTAATAGTAAAATACATGTTAAAATATACACATTGATGACCGTCTGGGTCTTCCGCCGCCAGGTCTAGAGCCTTTACAAATGTGCATTGTTAGGCACGGGTTCAACTCTGTTGGGCGCTCTCGTTTCTTCTAAGTAAAAGAATCGCACACCTAAAGAAACTGACACGTAACTCTTGCGTACGATAAACATGACGGTTACGAATTCGGACGAATATGTTGGCATTTGTTTTTAATAATTTCGCCATTGTTAATTGACAAGTGAAATATCGGAAGATGACTTTTTATAGATTGTTTGATATCGTTTAAAAATATTCCAAAAAAGTAGCAAAACGGGGTACAATATATATTTGGAAGATGACTTCCAGTTAATGCAATTAATTTTGATTTCTGATTTTCACTGCTTCAGGTGCTGGTGGACCCATGTTTGTCAACTCTGGACAACGTCCAATCGGAAGAGGTATTGCTCCTATCAACGCCGGCATTGGCTTTCAACCTTTTGCGACCATCGATGATGTTAACCAAGGCCGAGGTAATAGTAAAATACATGTTAAAATATACACATTAATGACCGTCTGGGTCTTCCGCCGCCAGGTCTAGAGCCTTTACAAATGTGCATTGTTAGGCAAGGGTTCAACTCTGTTGGGCGCTCTCGTTTCTTGTAAGCAAAAGAATCGCACACCTCAAGAAACTGACACGTAACTCTTGCGTACGATAAACATGACGGTTACGAATTCGGACGAATATGTTGGCATTTGTTTTTAATAATTTCGCCATTGTTAATTGACAAGTGAAATATCGGAAGATGACTTTTTATAGATTGTTTAATATCGTTTAAAAATATTCCAATAAAGTAATTAACTGGGGTACAATATGTATTTGGAAGAAGACTTCCAGTTGATGCAATTAATTTTGATTTCTGATATTCACTGCTGCAGGTGCTGGTGGACCCATGTTTGTCAACTCTGGACAACGTCCAATAGGGAGAGGTATTGCTCCTATCAACGCCGGCATTGGCTTTCAACCTTTTGCGACCATCGATGATGTTAACCAAGGCCGAGGTAATAGTAAAATACATGTTAAAATATACACATTGATGACCGTCTGGGTCTTCCGCCGCCAGGTCTAGAGCCTTTACAAGATGCATTGTTAGGCAAGGGTTCAACTCTGTTGGGCGCTCTCGTTTCTTGTAAGCAAAAGAATCGCACACCTAAAGAAACTGACACGTAACTCTTGCGTACGATAAACATGACGGTTACGAATTCAGACGAATATGTTGGCATTTGTTTTTAATAATTTCGCCTTTGTTAATTGACAAGTGAAATATCGGAAGATGACTTTTTATAGATTCTTTGATATCGTTTAAAAATATTCCAATAAAGTAAATAACTGGGGTACAATATATATTTGGAAGAAGACTTCAAGTTAATGCAGTTAATTTTGATTTCTAATATTCACTGCTACAGGTGGTGGTGGACCCATGTTTGTCAACTCTGGACAACGTCCAATCGGGAGAGGTATTGCTCCTATCAACGCCGGAATTGGCTTCCAACCTATTCCGACCATCGATGATGTTAACCAAGGCCAAGGTAATAAAAGTAGTATTCATGTTAAATATATACTCATTGATAACCATTCTGGTCTACCGCCGACAGCTCTAGAGTGTTTACAAATATGCAATGGTAGACGCAGGTTAAAATTCGGCCTGGTCCTAGTTTTCCCTGCAATTCAAATTTAAGTTTCTGTAGGTAAAGCTTTACAGCAATTAAAGAAAATGTCCTCAGCTTCTCTTGTTCTCTGCCATTTTTTTGAAGTACGAAATTAACATTCTTTCTTGATAGGCAAACTCAACAATAGGCATACTAACTAAATGACTTGATTAGTGAAAATGAAAGTGCAGTTATGTCAACTATACGGCACATTCAACATCGCCCGAAGTTTAATTAACGTCAAGGTAACGTGCGTGAAGCTAGTGTAAGCTGTGTGAAGCAGTGTACAACGTACATCATTGCTCATAGATTAACTGTATAAACTGGTAACTAGAAGAATCCTTTTCAGTTCGCATGGCAAGAAGACGACTAATGGAGAATTTTGTCATCCTTTTTGTTTTTGTTTTGTTTTTGCCTTTTTGCCTTTTTCCTCTCTAGTAATGGTCCTTAAGGACCTAAGTTGCCCATTTAAGGGAAAATTAATGAGATAGATTTGGATTGATATCATCACAAGGCAGGAATTTTCCAAGTCCCTGTGGATATCACATAAGAGTAATTATAGTCCGTGTTTTAAAAGATTATTTTTTTATGGATTTCAGCATTATGTCGTTCATTGTGTTGTTAATGCGTCTGATAGGTCGAGACAAACAATCGACAGAATTCGCCAAAAACATATGCCATCATTTTCCAGTTGAGCATTTCTATTTTACATGCAATAGTTTGTTTTATATCACATTTCATGCAGACTTATAGAAAGTGTTATCGAAATCATTATTGCGAATGTTAATTTAAATCATTTTTCTTACCCGCAGGGCCTATAATACCTTTTACGAATACATTCAATGCTAACCTTGACGGATCTTTGGATACGCCTGCAGTTATGCCAACTATACCGGCTTTTAACTCCGTCGAAGGTCGATTTAGTGCCGGTCTGGATTTCAACGATCCAAGGATCAGAACCCAGTCTGCCGCTGTTGCTGCATCAAATATTGAAGAACCGCGTTTTAATACAAATGATCTTGGACAAAACCAAATTCCCCAAAACCTTGACTTCGACGGAATTGTTGCTGGACCAAACATTGGATTTGATCAGAATTTAGCTGTAGGGCCTGGTTTTCAAGGTGGAGTTAATTTCGAACCGATGATAGGCATTCCGGGAAGAGGGTTTCAATTAGGTCAACCAGAACAATTTCCTTTCGACTTAAGAGAAGGCGGATTTAACGATAATGGATTCCAGGGTTTCACACCTGGACCACAGTTTACCGATTTTAATGACTTTCAGCAACCATCCAATTTCCAAGGAGTGATTGGAGGATTTCCTCAGGGCGACATTTCTCCCACTCCTTTCGATGCTAATGTGTTTCCTGGATTGACATTTCCAAACCAGCCAGTAAACAGTTTCATTCCTCAGATAGGAGGCGATTTCAATATTATCGGAGCAGGAGAACCTTCGAACATTAACGGAAATGATCTCATATTTCCAGGTGGACAAATATTTACATGATGAAATTGAAAACACAAAGGTAAATAATGTATATAACTTCACGTGCAACTTTTAACTATTCCTCAAAACAATACCCAACCAAATAATAAAGAAGTATTCGAACTGAGTAATCTAATAGGTTAACCTCGTTCTAATACGTCATCCTATAGGCGCTTTCGTTTTTTGTTACGAGTATAATGTATGTTTTGCAATTTTTATCAACTGTGGTCACTGTGAGGAACTCTTAAAACTTAAAAGTAGTTATAGGATAGAATAAGTGCATGGTTAGAATGTATGTCAAAAGATAACATTCCTTTTAAGATTTAAGTCTATTCATCATAAACTTGAATCACATTTCTTATGGAAATAAGCTGCGGAATACCCCCAGTATTATAGATACATTTATTGTATCCTTAGAGTATGTGTTAGTCATCACTTGTTGAACAACATGATATTATGTATGACAACACATATAATTCTTCACTGTGATAAAACTGCAGATGTTCGAGACGAATTATGGTGCAATTTGATCAGTAATATGGGTATAAATTTCATTATATTTTTTACATGTTCACCATATTTTTATTTAACTAATGCTTTAATGGGAAACATTTAATCATGAATTATCAAACGAAGGTATTGAATCGTCAAACGACGATATTTGATCTTCCGGAAATAATAAAAAAAAAAAAAATCAAATGTTTTAAACATATGAATCACTTTCTTAGCATTAATTATCGAATGCCTTTTCACTTCTAAAAATTATTTACATTGATATAATCTTGTTTTGCATGTTGTTTGTACTGATATTCTGTTGATGAAATCTTCATTATTTGGAGGAAATAAAGAGAATAATACAACTAACCGAAAGATTGAAACATAATTTGTTATGCTTAATAAATAATATCTATTTTTCAGATTCCATAAAACATAATATGGTCATTGGAAGACATTGTTGACAGTTGGAAGTACTATTAAATGTCATAAAGCATTAGATTTTGAAATATATATAGCTTTAACATTTCAGCTCGATCTCATAAAAGGTTCCAGTATTATTTTACATTAAAATACATCCATTCTTTGACATAAAAAAAGGTGTTTTTCTTATATCAGAACAATTTTTTTATTACTTTTTCAATTTGTTTTTTGATTGTTTGAAGCGTAGATGGTAAAGAGAATATACTAGCGAAAACAAATCATCAACTGAATCGAGAACACCACGGCAAATTTTGACCAAAGAAAAAAATCACACCAGAACTTTGGAAAAGAAAAACACGGAATAAGGTCATGGGTTATGGAAGGAGAAGTTTTGGCGGCTTCATCGACGACGTCTGATGCGTAAAACAAGAGCGATTTATAAAAACATTTTTTTCACATTATCTGATTGGAATAGTGTCGCGTAATTCCGGATAAAAACTCACCAAAAATTCACCGACCGTGAAAAAAACTGGTAATATTGCATGGCACGCTCTGAAAATCATGATAGCAATGACAAATTAGTGTCATAGAAACGCCTACATATTGTAAATAATTCATTTTAACATGTAAAGCTTTAAAACCATTCTAGAAATATCAATTCAACAAAAGCCGAACACGTAAAACTAATTTATTTAACATCGACATCCAACATTAGGAATACAAGCCTCTCCTTTAGTACAGCACTCGATCTTCCCTGGAAGGTACTCGCATGTTTTGGTTCCCGACTTGCAAGCTGATTGTGTCTCGCGGTTGGTCTGAAGAAAGAAAGTATAAAATACCATTGTGTTTTAGCATTAAGTTTGGAGAGTATCACCATTTCGCAATAATATTATTGCAGAAAACTGGTCATAACAATGTTACTTTAAAACTGTCTATGTCCATAATTCTTAAAATATACATCAGTGCCTTAATGATAAGGAATGTATCTTCTCTCATACCATGTTAAATGGCCTGGTAACTTATTCGGGAAATAAAGGTCATTCACAATATGAAAAAGACTTATTCTACATTTTCGACAAAGGGTTATTATAATCGATTTAATAAGAGTTTTAAATTTCATACGATACCAGTATCTATTTCATACGCTATCCCCAAACCACCAAAAAATGATCTCGTATTCTTTCTTATAAATCTTATAAATCTTATCTTATAAATACAGCATGACGATAATTGATTGGATCCCGAAAAATTCTAACGTGCTCCACTGTTTTTTTGTAATAAACTTTCGATCTTATAAGCCATTATTTTCAGGACGATATTATTATAACTTTTCTAATTGTAATTTTCATAGCCTGGATGCTGTTTAATGAATTTTTATGAGAAGCGCCGTTCTCGCTGTCCGTAACATCTTAACAAGATTGACTGATTTTGATCAATTTTGACGGAAATAAAAATAATCAGATAAGAGAACATCAACAGATGAAACTGCAAATCTAGGGCAAAATCAAAACACGAAGTAGGAATATATAATATATATAGCAATATACAGATTTACAAAGTTTGATTTGCTAAACTCGCTGTCATTAAATATAGCACAGAAAGATCAGTTTAATATATAGTTCATTGGCCTTTATCCCTTCGGCTTCTCAGTATAAACATGTACACCACACAATATAAACGGAGTAAATGATTCAATACAGACAAATCATGGGGAACGGAATTACACGCACATTCATGTTTATAAATCTAATACACACAAACTTGTTCCAACTGGGCAAATCGCGAAAAAATATTCTCATGAAAACTAACAGCTATACAGTAACGTCTATGTATGTACTTGTATGATGACGTAGAGAAGTGGAAAATAGTTCTTTCATTCTCCGTTTTACGTTTGTTCATTTCGAACTGTTTATGTTTTTAGTGCATATAATTGAGGAAACAATTGTAATATTTATTGAGCGAACTGTGAAGTTTATTTCTATCTATCGATATGTTTTGTTTTTTGTTTGTTCTGGGTTTTTTTTTTCAATCAAGAGCTATTTTTTTAATAATTATTTTCGCTACAAAAATATATCTGAACAACATTTTGTTCTAGCTGACATACTGTCCTATAATTGTAAACCACCGATGTAAGGCGGCTTAAAAAGCTCTTCAAGGAAGACTGACATAGCTTTGCTGGCGCACACGGGATATGATGTTTACCTACAAAGCTCTGTCATTTAAAGCGACCACAGATGCTACATCAAAGCTTCATTGCTTAAGGAATTGACAATTCGATGATACCTTAACCTAATTTTAATACTGACTGTAAAAATTGTACAAATGATCCGCAATTCATTAACACCTTTCAAGAAAGTTTTAAAGTTAGATAAAGTGGAGTCTAAAAAGAATTAAACAGCATCATACAACTGTTTCATCCTTTAAGGTCCTTAAAGATTTGAGACGACGGAAAAAAACTCAGAGATAGGCCACAGATAAGTGGCAAACCTATAAATCGACATCCAAATTAAGAAAGAATTTGGTCACACCAGTGTCAGCACTGGTCAGATACATACTGATGGACGCTGTCTGCCGAGTAGACTGTCAATAACTTTCTTCCAGTCTTCGAGTGTCCACGTGGGTTCTGCCTGTATCAAGACGTCATTGATCATAAAGGCGGGAGTCCATGCTACACCTCCTGTAAAAAAGACAGATACATCCAATTTAACACACTACATATGTTATAATTAAATAGTTGTCTTGCTTAAATGATATATTGTATGAATAGAATTAAATAAGTAATGTAATTAATGACAACTGTTCCGTGTATAAATGCTTGAATGATCTAATCTTAAGTGAAGGTCCGGGAAGACGTTCACTATTGCGGGCCTCCTGGTCTTCTCCTACCTTTTTTGATACATATATATCTGGGACACTTACTTGTTGCGGTATACTTCCAATCTAAACGAGTGGCTTCTTCTATACCAGAATCCTTGTACATGGTGTTGAATTTCGTTTGGTCCAGGTTTAAGGTCTTCGCCATTGATGCGAACATGCTGAAATTGAAAAAAAAACCCCGTAACTGTTAATTACACGTAATAAGTATCGGAGACATTCTGAGGGTATATTACATAGAGGTCCCACAGAGAATAAAACTGTCTGTCTAGATGGTATATCTCTTATGGGGTATATTACATAGATGTCCCACAGAGAATAAAACTGTCTGTCTAGATGGTATATCTCTTATGGGGTATATTACATAGATGTCCCACAGAGAATAAAACTGTCTGTCTAGATGGTATATCTCTTATGGGGTGTATTACATAGAGGTACGACAGAGAGTAAAACTGTCTGTCCAGATGGTATATCTCTTATGGGGTATATTACATAGATGTCCCACAGAGAATAAAACTGTATATCTATTATTGGTATATTACAAAGATGTCCCACAGAGAGTAAAACTGTCTGTCTAGATGGTACATCTCTTATGGGGTATATTACACAAAGGTCCAACAGGAATAAAACTGTCTGTCTAGATGGTATATCTCTTATGGGGTATATTACATAGATGTCCTACAGAGAGTAAAACTGTCTGTCTAGATGGTATATCTCTTATGGGGTATATTACATAGATGTCCCACAGAGAATAAAACTGTCTGTCTAGATGGTATATATCTTATGGGGTGTATTACATAGATGTCCCACAGAGAATAAAACTGTCTGTCTAGATGGTATATCTCTTATGGGGTGTATTACATAGAGGTCCTACAGACAGTAAAACTGACTGTCTTGATGGTATATCTATTATGGGGTATATTACATAGATGTCCCACAGAGAATTAAACTGTATATCTATTATGGGTATATTACTTAGAGGTCCCACAGAGAATAAAACTGTCTGTCTAGATGGTATATCTCTTATGGGGTATATTACATAGAGGTCACACAGAGAGTAAAACTGTCTGTCTAGATGGTATATCTCTTATGGGGTGTATTACATAGATGTCCCACAGAGAATAAAACTGTCTGTCTAGATGGTATATCTCTTATGGGGTATATTACATAGAGGTCCCACAGAGAATAAAACTGTCTGTCTAGATATGGTATATCTCTTATGGGGTATATTACATAGAGGTCACACAGAGAATAAAACTGTCTGTCTAGATGGTGTATCTCTTATGTGGATAGACTTTTGAAGCATGGCGTTTCGGTGCCTACCTACTGTCACCTTCATCGGACAAATGATCAATGAATCGTGTGAACAATCTTAAAACGGTATTCACTTAAGCATTGAACGGCTTTCAGTTGGCATTCATATTGACTATGAATGCCAACTGAATGCCGTTCAATGCTTATATTTACCATCTGTGATTTTTTTATTTGTCATGCGATTTTTTTTTGAAATTTTCAAATTCAAATTTCAGTTGGCAGTTCATAAGCTGGTGAGCTCGCAACTGAATTGGTAGGGTTATATAGTGGCAGTGCCATACAATGGTAAATATTTATATATACTTACCAACATGAATATGTTTCACGGTTTTATTGCATCACTCTGACACACTAACGTGCGTAAAATGAGGTCACACATACATTTAATTAACATGAGACATGGCATACTGTTACATAATTGTATAGAGAAGGAGTACAGCATGGGACAGAAGTTTAATACATTGTCAAGTTTTTCTAGAAATGTACGAAATTTTGTGACTTTTTTTTTGCATTAAATATAATAAGCAATTCTTACATTTTAATCAAACTTGGATAAGTAAGATTATATTTTGATATGTATTTCTTTCTTAGACCTTTTTTTTTAACTGAATCACTGTCACATTTAAATAAATAATGAAACTCATCTCCACTTGAGAGACACATAATGTACCGGTTCTCTCTTGTCGAGGAATACCTTGCCTTCTTCCTGTTCCTACAGGTGAATGCATTATGGATGACCGAAATTTACACGTAATTTTCCTATCGTTATTATTAAGCTTAAATAAGTTAAATATTTTTCTTGTTCAAACTTTGTCTTAAGTATGAACTATGTTTGCCCTCTAGGGGAGTTTCTGTATAAATTGATCCATTAGTCTATTTTTCACGAACCTCTTAATTTCATCTTTTGAACAGTAACATCAATCTACATGAAATCTTGATCTACACGCGCACGCGCTCTTTCGACATGTTTTATTGTTTGAAACCCGAAGGTGTTGCAATTCCTGTAAGTTAATTAGTTTTGTCAAATTAGTTCCGCCTACTTGATGTTTCAGGGATCTCTAGAGATAACTACTCAAAATTTTAAAATGTGAATGTCAATGTTTTCAAAACGATCTCTTCAAAATGACATTTCTTCAGTGACAAAATGCTCTCGATTTATCCACAGGTATGACACATTCTATCAAGCATGTGTAGGCTAGCGGAGCAGAACTAGTAAGAAGTTTAAGTATGCCAAAACAAATCAGCAAAATTCACCTTTATTCGTTACGAATTGAAATAATCATGATGAGAGAATGACTTCCTCCATAAGTTAATAAATAACCAACACACTCTACCATCAAATGGACGACTTGGGAGTTACGAGAATATGAGACATGTCATTCATTCATTCATTGTTCGCGATATTTAAAAAACATTCCATTGTGACATGACTTCTGTCATTCTCGAAGTATATAAATTTCAAAATTGGTTATTTTTCATAATTGAACCAAATTTCTGTTGCACTGCACTGTCCTATCTTAAACTCTGATATCTTATCTGTTAACTTCTGACCATACCTTTACGTTACATAATACATGTATTAAAGAGAAAACACCTGCTTTCATTATCTATTACGTCACACAAGAACATAATTTATATTATATTACGAAGCTTCAAAATATTTATATAAAATTGTATCATTCAGATATATATGATATTGATATACACATGCATTATATTGAGATATTTATATATATATTATACTGCTATACACTTGTATATATATATTACGAGTATATATTATATTGTATACTAATCTTCACTTACTCTTGCACCTGTTTCTCCGTTTTGTCATGCGTGACGTCATTTGAAAAGGCAGCCAAATTAGAATACACAGCTGTCATCCAGCTGTATGTGCTGTTTCCGGAACTCAGTACATTCGTAATTTGTGCTCCCTAAAATTACAAGTGCGCGTGCATAAATGAACAAATTGATAATCGAATAATAAATATACATGTATGTATAATGCAATCTAGAGTTATAGCGTCACTATATACTGCTGATAATAGTTATTTTAGCGGGCTGAAGTTAGCAGCGGATTCGTTGTTCGTTATTGGAGATTCGAATAAGCAGCGGATTGGGGATTCAGTTTGTTGTGTTAAAATGATATTTCTTTTTATTGACATTTTGATGTTTGGATTAAAATAACGAATCCGCTGCAGCAGTGGATTGGAGATTCAGCTGCGGTTTGGGGATTCAGTTACATATGTTCAATAGATTTGTCTTTTTTCTTTCTTTTTTTTTATTGAAATTTTGATTTTGTGATTCGGACGTGGATGACTATAGGTTTACTCTCCGTCCGTCCGTCAGTCTGTCTGTCTCTCACGCAACAGTTGTCCTTCTAAAGTACAACTCCGATTTTAACTAAACTTGGTATACATTATCAGTATAACATGTAGTTGTGCATCCCACATTTTTCTCTCGAAAAACCATTTTTCAAAATAGCCGACGGCTTCTCATTGGTTGAGGCTTGTCCGGACAACTCCTCCTAAAGTACTACTCCGATTTAACGAAACTTGGTATACATGATCAGTATAACATGTAGTTGTGCATCCCACATGAATCAATTTATCATTGAGCACGATTTTTTATATACGCTTATTGTTTTATTTCAAAGATGAAACTGAATTAGAAATTATTTATTAGTATTAATGATTTGATTATGTTGCATTCGTCAACAATGACACAGAAAACGAAAGTAAAACAAATTTTCCGTTTTGTTGTCAATGTAAATAGTTTCATCATCTAGATGATTCCAGTCCATTACTGTGCGTACAAAGAAAAAATTCTTGTATTCTTGTATCTAAACCCCATTTTTAAAAAAAAGTACTTGTTTTCTTATATCATCACTATGTATGGAGATATGATTGATTATGCAGCATGTAACTTCAGCATGAAATTCATCTCAAAACTGATACAAAAAATGTTGGATAACACATGGCGAGTAAAATTCAAAGGTTACTCGCCACATGGCAAGTAATTCCCAAATGCTACTTTGAGGCACATGTAATTGTGCATACCACATTTTTTTCGAAATTAGCGCTTGTCCGGGGCATAACTTCCGTGTTATTTCACCTACGTTTAACCAACTAGGTATACTTATGTATTTTATTATTATTTTTTTTTAATTTTTTTGTTGTTGTCCGCAACCTGAAATATTCTTCCTGTTGTTCTGTTAGGAAAACTAGTTTAATATATCTATTGAAGTTCTGTTGAAAATAAATGGGAAATAAATAGGTGCACTCCTAGGTCAGGCAGGGGACTTTGTATTGCTGTTGCAATACTATCCATCCTTGTTACATTTATGCTACCAATTGAATAATATTGTTATACTAATCTGCTGTTATTCGAATCTCCAATCACATATTAAAAGGAAAAATATCAATTGAACATGTATGTAACTGAATCCTCCATCCGCTACTGGCCGCGGATTCGTTATTAGCAGCGGATTCGTTATTGGCCGCGGATTCGTTATCCGAATCCCCAATAATATCTTATAAGAAAAATTACTAATATGTAACTGAATCCCCAATCCACTGCTGCAGCGGATTCGCGATTTGAATCCAAATGTCAAAATGTCAATAAAAAGAAATATCATTTACGCTGCCAGCCGCGGCGGATACGTTATTCGAATCCCCAATCATATCTTATAAGAAAAATTACTCATATGTAACTGAATCTCAATCCACTGCTGCAGCGGTTCGTTATTCGAATCCCCAGTAACGAATAAAGAATCCGCTGCTAACTTCAGCCCGCTAGTTATTTTGACGTTTTATCGACTTGTAGACGTCAGACCGATCAAAAAATGTCGATATAACGTCAGAATAGTTTGTACTATAACATCACATGATAATACATGAAAATATTTTCCAGATGCACTAAAACCATACTAATATTATACTTTTAGTAACGTTAAGACCGACTTAAAGCATGTCAATTTCGCAGAACCCTTCATTTTGTAAAAAAAAAACCCATATATGTACATGTATACAAAGCTGACAGATACACAGCTGACAGATACACACAGTAGACAGATACAAAGCTGACAGAAACACAGCTGACAGATACACAGCTGACAGACACACAGCTGATAGATACGCTGATAGATACACAGCTGACAGATACACAGCTGACAGATACACAGCTGACAGATACACACAGCTGACAGATACACAGCTGACAGATACACAACTGACAGATACACAACTGACAGATACACACAGCTGACAGATACACAGCTGACAGATACACACAGCTGACAGATACACAGCTGACAGATACATTATCACATTAGGATTGTTAGAGTAAAGAAGACAAACTACATCTAATAATTTTCTCTACAAAACATAAATGATTTTACCATTTTTAATACATTTATGAATAGCATATGACGGTTGTCAATAAATAAAGATATGTTAGTGTTGTTTAAAGGGATTAAAATAAAAATATGAATACTTTTCATTTCTAAAGCAAGCATAGAAATACATGGAAAGAAGCAAACAAGTCGTTTGAACACATAGAAAATGGAAATATTGAGCTTGAGAAACAGAAACAAACTGACGGACGCAGGAGTTTGTCATTGTACTGTATTTAACACGTATTTGTGCTTAGTTATCAATGAACAACTTGGAACATGCAACTGTTTCTAAAACATGCCTTTTAAGTACGCCAGTTTATCAATGCATCAATCGTCAAAAATTTGACGACGCTCTAAATTATTAGCACTATGCCAAAAAATATCCGTTTACAGTAAATTATTGAAAATATTTCAGTGTGAACTACAAAACATAACAAGGACTAGGCATGTTCCTGTGGCCCAAAATGAAATATTTAATTAGGGCTCCGACCCTCATATCAATATCACTTTACAGTTCATTACGGGCCATAGGAACTTGTCTGGCGTTGTAGTGTAAACCTTACCTTGGCTGCCAGGAAAGCGTTTCTATGGTACGGCAATGGGAAGAGATGGGTAATGAGTCTGACCCTGTCTGGCCCATAGTAGTCGGCCACTTTGAGGAGTGTTGGAAAAGCGTTTTGACTATCGGGACACAACGGTCCTAAGAACGTTGATAGCTGTATAGGAGCAGACTTATTCCCCAGTCCATAAGAAAAACCGAGAGGCTTACTTGGGATGGGGATCTGCCCATACACCGCCCCGATCAAAGCAAACACAACAAACAGCCCACTATACTGCATTGTGGAATCTCGTGTTGGCGATGTATTTCGTTATAGGTATATATAAAGTTTATCGCAGTGGTCATGTGCCAGTTTTGATAAGATTTGCCTTCAATCACAAGAACAAGATAAACTCCTGTTTGTTAGTCAGATATATTACTAGATCAATCTATATCAATAATCCGCATCACATGTAGACCGATATCCCCTGTGTGTAACGTTTACTGAAAGGTGTACGATGTTCTCGTGATTGTTATCCTCCATGATCACACATTGTAAGCAAACAGTCATGTGGCTTATAAGATAGCGGATACAATTACAGAGTATAGTTGGTTCGTTTGGTTCGTTTTTGTTTAACGTCCTATTAACAGCCAGGGTCATTTAAGGACGTGCCAGGATTTGGAGGTGGAGGAAAGCCGGAGTACCCGGAGAAAAACCACCGGCCTACGGTCAGTACCTGGCAACTGCCCCACGTAGGTTTCGACCTCGCAACCCAGAGGTGGAGGGCTAGTGATAAAGTGTCGGGACACCTTAACCACTCGGCCACAGAGTATAGAAAACAGGATTCCACTGTCACTTTAAATTTTTAGCAAGTTAAATACCTGTTAATTAAATATGTAAAGTCCTTTATCGTCCAATCAGTACTGTCTGCTAATTAAAGATTGACGTAAAAATAAAGTTCAACATTTGGCGGGACAACCCCCCCCCCCCCCCCCTCCCCCCAAAACAAAACAAAACAAAAATTAGTTATCTTCTTTCGATGTTTTTTTTTTTTTAAAGCATATTCCGATTTTGTTACGTTATGCGTCCACGTCATTTTTACGTTATGGTACATTCGGATTCAAGTCAAGAGTTTTTTTTTTATATATAATTCAGCAGGATTAACAGGGAAATCGCATACAAAACTGATTTGTAGCGGATGCATTTCGAATATGAGGTCAGCAGAGGATGACAAAGATTTTCTATGAATAGCAACTGCTTCCTCGACCTTGGCAACCTAAAACACAGTTTTGTTCAAGGTTTTCTGATACTTTACCAATATATAAAGTTTGATCAAAATCGCAATCTAGTTAAAATTAGACTTGTAATTTTAGTCTTCTACGATACAATGCATTATATTGATCAAAACTGGAGTACCCGCGGAAAACCCACATGGTCGGGCAGGTGACTCCATATCTTTTCACGTCGTCCGATCGGGGAATCGAACCCCGGCCGCCTAGGTGAAAGACAAGTGTGTGTTACCACTGTGTCATCCGACCGCCCATATTGATGCATGTATACCTCAATCTAATTAAAATATAGATTCTCATTACGTTACATTAACATCTAACGACATCACATAAGGGTTCGAACACGTTCTGGTGAACTTTGTTATCTCAATATTTCATTTTCAGGTCGAATTGTCAAGTTTTCGATGTCATCGATCTCACCCATTCGTCACATCATGTATCTGAAGCTAAACCATTTTGGTACAGCATGTATATATACATATTGTAGCTATATATTTCGTTGGACGAAATGACTTGAAACAGATTGACAGATGATACAAGCTATGCACTATAGCCATGCTATTTCGCACATACGAAATTCACTTCTAAGATTCTGTAAGTAGTAATTTGATTGGTTAATCCAAAAGGTCATCCTGATGCGACCCCTTATGTCGTTAGATGTTCATGTAACGTAGTGAGAATGGCCATCTAGATTGAATTAGATTGGTGTATACCTAGCGGTTGCTTTGTCACTACTACATGTATATCTCTCAATTTGAGAGCGTAACATTACCTAGCTTTGACCAAGATTTCCATGATGGGTATCATAGATGAAGCAGACGACACTCATCCTTCAGAACACATGGACTTATTAAATAAGACTTGCATTATGTATTTCCTTTTAAATCTTTTTTCAATAATCTGTATTCGTTTCATCATCTTTTTAGTAATAATTGTGTCCTTAAAAAACCCCATTAATATTCAGAACTCTTTCAATTATTTTAACCTATTTGACCCCTGTGACCTTGAATGTATGTCAAGGTAATTGATTTGAACAAACTTGGTAGCGCTTTACCCCAGCCATACTCCATGCCCAATATTGAGAAAAAGTTGTTAAATAGGAATAGTTAACAACAAATGTATGAATGAGGGATGCTGCACCTCATAAGCTCATTCGCTATATGAGCTAAAACATTCCCAGAATGCAAATACTATGTGCAACCCGTAATTCACTAAAATTACATTTGTAATTATAAAAGTGCTAATAAAGTTGAAATGGGGAACAACTCTTACTACTCACTAGGTGGCGTTATCACCACATAGTGCAAGTTCTTTGCTTCATAGTATTACATGTATTTGTTAGTTAATCTATTTCTACACCTTAATTAGCCCGTGTTTGGTTAATATTTACATGTGTAGCTTATGTAGAGGGCATAGGCAAATATTTATAAATACAAGAGGCCCATGGGCCTTAACGGTTACCTGAGTTACGATATATTTTAGCATATTTGACCCCTGTGACCTTGAATGAAAGTCAAGGTCATCCTTGTGAACAAACTGGTAGCCCTTCATCCCAGCATGCTACAGACCTAATATATGGTCTCTGGGCCTTTTGGTTATCAAGAAGTCGTTTAAAGATTTTAGCATATTTGACCCCTGTGACCTAGAATGAAGGTCAAGGTCATCCACTTGAACAAACTTTGTAGCCCTTCGTCCCAGCATGCTACTGACCTAATATTGGGTCTCTGGGCCTTATGGTTATCAAGAAGAAGTTGTTTAAAGATTTTAGCATATTTGACCCCTGTGACCTTGAATGAAGGTCAAGTTCATCCACTTGAACAAACTAATGTAGCCCTTCGTCCCAGCATGCCACTGACCTAATATTGGGTCTCTGGCCCTTATGGTTATCAAGAAGAAGTCGTTTTAAGATTTTAGCATATATTTGACCCCTGTGACCTTGAATGAAGGTCAAAGGCATCCACTTGAACACACTTTGTAGCCCTTCATCCCAGCATGCTACACACCCAATATCAGGTCTCTGGGCCTGTTGGTGACCTAAAAGTGTTTACAATTTATTCATTAGTTTGTTGTTGCTCCCTATATGAAGTAAGTTTAGGTACCTGTGAAAGATAGAAAATTTTCGATTCATTATGAGTTGACTTACGCCAATGACTGATAATGTGGAATAAAAATAAAGACAAAATTTATTTTCACTTTTTTTTTTATTCATTATACACATCGTACAGCTATCACAATGTACTGTGATTGTTAACTCAAATTGCATCATTCCACCTTCATCGACCACCCTGTGTATCAGTCTAATAGCTACTATGTACATATAAAGTTACACAATGTCTACAAAATGACCAGGTTTGTATAAGTTAGTACATTTTCATTACAGTCAACCTTTCAAGGCACTCTCGTGTTCAGAGTTCAAAAAGTTTTTAATCGTTTAGTGCATTTTAATAAGAAGAGTTTTTATTTGAAGTGTTACTCTCGGATTAAGAGTTCAAAAGGATTCTGAAACTACTGTGAGTTTTTATTTGGTGTGTCTTTAGGCATCGAGGGCCTTTCCTATAGATGTTTATCAATATGTAGGGTATAAATAACAAACAATATGCATTTAACTCTGTTTCAAGAACAAACTCCCTTATCAACTTTGATAGAGACGAAACTCTTATTCAGCCTTGCCATGATTCCAATACTATTGTATGCTGTATGACTGACGAGAGTCGATCAGGATCCCAATGGATCTGTACAGTAATTAAGTGTCCTCAGGAGAGCTTACATGTGACCGTAATACCTGGAGTATCGAGAATGACCTATATCAAACAGCCTTGACTACACTGTTACCTAACAATTAAGTGTCCTTGCTTGATTACAACTTTACCCCTCAATAGAGCGTCCATGCTTACCATCCCCGCTTTCACCGAAACGGGGGATATCATTTGGGTTTGTCCAGCCGTCCTTCTGTCAAGCTTCGCCTCCGTGCAATAATTGCAAAAAATGTCAACAGATTTACTTCAGACTTGGTAATAATGTTATCTGTCCTAAGGGTTTGGCTGAGTATTTGACGGAGTTATGGCCCTTTGATTAACTAAACCTTTATTTTCTGCTGTTTTCATGGAATAACTGCAACAAAAGTTAGTGGATTTTCTTCAAACTTTGTAACAAGCTTAAAACTTTGTAACAAGCTTAAATGCTTAATGACTCTTCATGGACTTAATTAAACAGAATTATTGCCCTTTGATTAACTAAAAACATCTTTTATGCCGTTTCTGTGTAATAACTGGAACAGATTTCTTCAAACTTGATAACAAGGTTAAATTCCTTAAGGGCTAGGAAAGTTTGATTGCCACTTTTTTCGGACATTATCTGGCCCCTTTATTAACGAAAAAAGTGGTTTCTTCTGTTTCCATCAATAACTCCCACAAATGACATCCGATTATCATCAAACAGTAACAGAGTTATTGCCCCTTGATTTATGAAAAACACTGTTAAGATGTTATGTATGAAGGGCTCAGCCAAAGTTGTTACAGGGTTTTGTAATGGCAGAATGATAAGAGAAGTCTTGCAAAATCAGTTTACTTTATCCCATAACACATGTTCAATAAAATATCTAACTTCTGTATAATGCTATTTGTTATTCAGTATTGCTCAACAGAATTTATCATTCTATCCAGCTAACTTCAAAACTGTTTACCTATAATATGCCAGGAAAGAAGGCGATATAAGTTCCATGAATGTGCTTGTTTTAAAGTCTTGATTACACCATTACTCAATAATAAGTGTCATTGTTCATTTTAAACAGTGTTAATTTCAACATTACTTTACAATAGACTGCCCTTGTTAATTTCAAACAATCTTTATTTCAACATTACCTAACAATAGTCTGTCCTTGTTAATTTAAGCATATTAGATACAATTTTTTCTCTCTAAATCTTCCCTTGTTAAAACATTTTATAAAGAGAGGTGGGGTCTCGACCCTAGGAGTTGGAACAATGGCATTTGTTTAATAGGTACAGTCAAACCGTGTTATCTCAAAAACAGTGGGGGGGCCATGAAAACAATTCGAGTTATCCTGAATATTCGAGGTAACCAAATATATTTCAGATCGATTTTTTTTACTGTCAGGACTGAATTTACTTTTTAAGTTACAGAGATCGAGATAACAAGGTTTGACAGTATATACCTTTTCACCGATTTACATTGAAATAATACTCATATATACATCAAACCACTGTTGTGTGATTGGTTCTACTTCTCTGATCAATCTCTATTCACTTACTTACATATGGCACAATGATGTCAAGGCATTGTAACACAATATATCTACCTATAAATGATAGTGAGATTATGACATATTAAAGGTAACTAATTAATAGTTGTTTGTACATTCATTCAAACAGGTGCCAAAAATGCGTTCCCAACGATTTCTGCAATACATGATAATTACAGAGAGTTACAATCTTGAGGTGTTGAGCATACAAGAAATATGAAATTATTATATTTTTTTTTTCAAAAAAAGCCACCTGTGAAAATTTAAAAAGGATTTGCATGAATGACAAGATGACAAGTTATATCATACTGAATGTTATCCATATTAAGCACAAGTTCTGCTAAAAATGACCATAATGTGATTGTTATCAGTACCAAGTTCACATTTACTGTACATGTAAGTCTACCGTTATTGCATTACAAATTTCTTAATCAATGATTTGTGCCAAGTACCTTTAGATTTTGTTAGTTTTTTCGTGTCACAGTGTATTTTAAACCATGTTAATCACTTATTCTACATAACTTCTTTTGTATCTGAACAGAAAGATCATTGGATTCAGTGAGATTAACAGAGAGCACCTATCCTGATTGGTCGATACTGAAAGCCATCCATCATGTCATATAACAGGATTTACCTAGTTTGTCAGATTTTCATCAATATTTCACTGGTAAAAAGAAATAAATAAGTCTTCACAATTGAGCAAAACTGTTCATAATACACCATTATTGTTTTTCTCAATTGATATAAAGTACATGACAACATTACTCAAAATTTGTTAATCTTATACCTAGATATGTTTTCTTTTTCAAAATAAACAATTCTTCATATTAGGAAAAGCAAAACATTTGAAATTGATATGGATTTGAAAACAAAAATCATACTGCCTTTAAAACAAATTCAAATAAATACATAAAGCTTAGGAGTTTTTGTTCCTTGCTGGATCAGAAAGATTTTTCTGCCTACCAAATGTTTGAGTTATCTCCCCTCATTTATGTTGGAGTTGTCTCCCTTTAAAAGTAATCAGTATTTGTTTGATTTTATGATTAAAAGCTAACACAGGAAATTGGTAAACAGTTATAAAAGTTAATATCTAAATTATACCTTACAATAAAATCTCTAACGTGGTTTTAAATTAAAGTAAAAGTTACATGCCACCTTACACATTAACTTGGTTATTTCACAGGTACTTCAGGACATGATTATGATGTTTTTAATCAAAATATTACGATAAAGACGAGTTAATTATTATATTACAATCGCATGCTTAATATGTAAAAAAAATATATATATATCGTACCTTGGCCTTATAAATACTTAGTATTTACAGAGACGTGTATATCAGATATACAGGTCTCTGGTATTTATAAGGCCAAGGTACGATATACATGTTTTTATAAATTAAGCATGTGATTGTAATACAATAATTTACTCGTCTATAATGTAACAATTTAGTTAAAAACATCATAATCATGTCCACAAGTACCTGTGGGTTATTTGTGCTTACATGCTATTTTTTTTTTTTACATCAAACCTGTAATTGACATTAGTTATTTCTATTTTATGAGATTATATAACCATATAAGATTGTACAGAATGGTGCTGTAATATAAACCCTGTCATCAATACATGAATTATTACACAATGATTTCTTTAAATTTCAACTCTGATTAATCAAATTCCACTCATCACTCATACTATCGATTTTCTATTTCTGAGCAACATATGACAACTTCTTAACCAGAAAATTTGTTCGGAAAATACATATATACCACAGTAACTAGTGAAAAGATTTTCTGGAGCATGTATACGAATCATTAAGAAATTCAACAAAATTGGCAAAATTTGATGTCAATTTTTCCATGTAACCAATTGGGATCACACAAAGTAAAGTTACATAATGGGAAGTGGTCAGTGGAGAACTATTTGATTATGACCGACATGGCAAGAGTTCAGATGATGAAAAGTTCAGGCATTGAGATATGCAGCCCTCTACTGTATTAAACAATCTCCAGATAACGTGTCAATCTAACAAGTATTAGCATTAATATTACTCAGATATAATTCGGGCAAATGTATGGCATCATTTTTTTTTTTTTAAATAATATAAACTACAATATCTTATTATAGAAGACTAACATATTTAAATGACTGCTCTAAAATTTCATCCATAAAAAAATATAAAATATTATCATCTTAACTTTATGAAATTGTTTCACTTAACTGCCACAAATACAAATTTTCAAAATGACCTGATGCTTTGTTTTACAGGGACAAGATACAATATTACATTCAAAATATTCCCAATATTTTTTTATATCAAATTTTCAAAATTTTATCCATATTTAAATCTGAACAGTGGAAAGAAGTGTAACTCTGCTAAAATAATTGTAACAGTAATACTGGTATGTCAGAATATCAGCAAATGTCTAAAAATTACAAAATTATTAATCTGTTCCAATTCGCTGATGATTTAACTACCTCTTTGTGGCATTTTAAGAATAGTACATGTATTTGATATCTGGTAAGGTTGGTCGGGTGGGGTAGTGGTAACACAATAGTCTTTTCATCAAGGTGATCATGATCAGAGTTTTGACTCATCCAATGTATGTGAGAAGATAAAGGGGCCACCTGTCTGACCATTTCTGATGATCTCTCCTTTCACAATAAGACTCCACATACACTTCTGTCAGGGCTCTTTGTTTGCTGGGTCATTTTGAGGTCTCATTGTAGTAGTTGGTGACTACCTTACTGCACAATATACTGGAGGCCTGTCGCATGCCATCCAGGGCAATTAGGGTAAAGTGTATTGCCCAAGGACACAACCATGACAGAACAGGCTGCGCTTTTCCTCAGCTTCCTGAGAAACACAAACATATACATGTACTGGTAGGGAGTTTGGTTTGGTTTGTTTTTGTTTAACGTCCTATTAACAGCCAGGGTCATTTAAGGACGTGCCAGGTTTTGGAGGTGGAGGAAAGCCAGAATACCCGGAGAAAAACCACCGGCCCACAGTCAGTACCTGGCAACTGCCCCACATAGATTTTGAAACTCGCAACCCAGAGGTGGAGGGCTAGTGATAAAGTGTCAAGACAAATTAACCACTCGGCCACCGCGGCCCCTTAGGGAGCATTGAACCATACACCTTGGATCATCACCTGAAATTATGTGACCAGGGCTCTAACCTTCTGAACTTTTGCGACCCCTGTCAAGACATGTACAAGCATAAACTTCTTTCATAGATGTTGTAAAATAAATAAAGATAATAGTCACAGGTGTCTACTACTGTTTTATGGCTATGTCTACGGCTCTGTTTCCAGTTAGCACTACAGAGCTGGATTTGATCATAATATATATATGTAACTGATTTTTACATTATTCAACTGTACATTATTTCTCCTTTAAAATGTATCTCAATTATTACATCTTAATGAGGGAAACAATTGAAAATTCTCTAAGTTTGCCTTCCCTTTTCATAACACTCTATCTCACTTCTTATTGTTAAAAATTTCAAAAATGTCTCTTACATACTACATACTTTTTGATTGGTACCCATCTTTTGTATAGTTGTATGTGAGAATAATACAAACAGTTATATACTTTACACACAACCACTATACTCTAAATGTTGGAGATTCTCTATTTACCTTTTAAATTTAAAGTGAAAAATACTTACAATTGTAATTCCGGGTCTGATAAGTGACCGTTTTTTTAGACCCTTGTTATCATTTTTACACTTGTTGGCGTTACTATTGTCTGTATCATCTGTTCCATTTTATGCATTTTTGTGACGAGCAGTGTTTTTGCTGTCAGTGATGAAGCATCTTTAAGTAGGTTGTCAGTTTCTTAAGTATTACTATATAAAGAGCTCGGAATTAATAGGAAAATAAAGGATTATTGAATAATGACAAATACCTGTTTATGCAATCAGTTATCAATGGAGCATATCAAAGTTTTCTCACATTCTCTGACACTAGCTATTATATAAATCGATAAGGATGAGAGTAGAAACATTGTACCTTAAAATGCTCTTCTAGTGTAATAAATTACATATGTTTTATTTAAATGAGATTCTATATCACTAAGTGTTACTCACCAGAAATCAATATATCAGGATGATGTGAACTACTTTTAAAAATCTTTGAAAGGTAAAGTTACAGTAAGTTGTAGAGCTGTTCTATAGAATGCCTTTGATAAATATAGGGTAATGAGTGTACAAATCCGAAAACATATTGTTAAATATAGA
Organism: Pecten maximus; assembly: GCF_902652985.1. Lineage (NCBI taxonomy): Eukaryota > Metazoa > Mollusca > Bivalvia > Pectinida > Pectinidae > Pecten > Pecten maximus. The sequence goes on along the minus strand of NC_047022.1, from coordinate 24,960,607 downwards.
ACATATAAAAAACCAAATGTAAAATCATAGTAATCATCCAGATCAAAGTTAATGCTTTACAAATAAAGTTCACAGAATCAAAATATAAAAATTCTAATCATGGTATCAAATTGTTAATACACAAATTTTCATATTTAAAAATGCTTTATATTTTTTTAATACATATTTTACACAATGAAATAACAAATGTAATTACAACAAATCAAAAGTATTCAAATGTAAATTCAACATAAACTATATCCGGGGTTTTTTCATTGGTTTTAGATTGGGCCTATTTGCTTCATTTCAGGAAGCAAAGGAGTGAATGTGAAAGGATTATCAGAAGAACACTGCAATTTTTGGGAATTTGACTTGAATAGGAGATAATTCAATTAGGAATGGGGCCCATTAATATTATCAACCCCCCCCCCCCCCCCCCCAAAGAAAAAGCCCTGTATATATATATATCATTATATTTTTAAAATCCAAGGGTGTCACTCTCAATATATATCTGCTCTGCACTCCTGAATAATAGTTTTAGATATTTTAAATCTATTGTGCTAGGTAATCATTTAATCTTTTGATTAGAAAACAGGAGGCTCTGTACATCTTGTGGACGGCAAAAAAATACTAGTCTGTAAAATGGTGAGGAATAGATAAATGTACATACATGTGATGTTTTTGAAAAAAGATCAAAGAATTTGTGATGACCATGCACAAAGTGAGTAAAATTAATTTTTGTGCATATATAAGCTCCCTAGTAATCTTTGAAGAAAAGTTATCAGCCGAGTGATTGGTTAGGTTTTCATGTCTGAAACCAATCAAATGGCTTATAGCAAACTTATTGAAATTTGTCAAAATATTATTTCAAAGTCACCGAGAAGTTGAGTTAAGTTTAGGACCCTCAGATTAAAAAAATATCTGAATACAGGTGAATAGTTAACCTTCAAAAGAAAACATATATGGAGATTCAGGTCACAAGCTGATGGGAACATAATAAAACTGACTGATCTTGAATAAACTCTGTAATACATCAAATTAAAGCAATTACTATGAGCTGAACCTTAACACCAAACAAAAACTGTACTATAATAACAGTGACAACTTAAACAACATTGAATACAAAATTCATTCTGACTGGTACTTTTATCTAAGACAAAAATCGTCTGTCAATGCCAAATAAAGTCTTCAAATTCATCATGACAGTTTGAAAGGCTTAAATAACATTCTAACCGAAGAATTTTCAACATACATATATAATATGTAAAGAAAGAATTAAAAACATACAATGATACATATTTGATAAAAGGGGAGGGCTGCTTTTTGAGGTATCTATTTGTATCATTTTAAATAAATACTTTTGTAAAAAAAAACATTTGAACAATTATTGTATAGTACATATGTTATGTAGAATCATTTATAAATTAATTCTGCATATTAAAGAGAGAGCTTATTGAATTTTAAAATCGACTGTTTCTTTCTCAAATTGCTCCATGTAAGAACATTAAGAACAACATTTAAGCATACCAAACATATTTCCATGGTATACTTCGAATTCATATTACATTTAACTCGGAAAATAGCTGCTGTTGTAGCGGAAAATCATTTATCACTTTTGCCTATGGTACTTTTATAGTCAAATGGGACAAATGCTTTTCTGCTTCAGCAACAGCTGCCAGGAAGGCAAATTTAACAAAAATTCAGAAAATTGTTTTTTGAAAACAAAATTCAGAAATTGTTTAGGGGTTAAACAATCTATTCATACTGTGAAATACATATATGACAAGATTAAGAAAATATCAAAATTTACATCAAGTAGATTATTCCTCAATTTTGTTTGATTTCTTGTCAAAGATATCAATATACATGTTACTGTATGCTATTCACACAAGTTTGATGTAACTGACCTTAGCATTGTGACCTAGAGTACTGCACAGAATATTATGGTGCTTGTTTATATATACATGTATGTACAATTGAATTGTTATGATATGGGGTAGGGGAGGGTGGTTAGGGGGTTTCTTTACCACAAGTGCATATATATATACAGTCAAACCTGCTCTAACGGCCACCTTGAATAAGCGGCCACCTCCCTTAAGTGGCCAGTCTGTGGTCCGCCCGATGGAAAACACTATATAATGAACCTTAAATAAGCGGTCACCTGTCTAACGTGGCCAACGGCCAAAAAAATCCGCCCGAGTCATTGTATAGTCCTGTATTAAGCGGCCATTTTGTCCGGAAATAGACATCCGCGATGATCACATGACCAGGTATTTTTATGATCACAAGACCAGGTATTTTTATCAAATTCATCAAAACTTTTATCTTTGTTGGTTTTCATTTCAAAATACACTGTACATGGTATATTGTTATCAATATCAATAGTTGCATTATAATATGATAAATTCAATGAACTTTTTAAAAAAGAATTGGGCAACAGGCCATTTCTGGCCAACCTGGTTTAAGCAGCCACCTGTCTTAGGCAGCCAATATCTGTCGGTCCCTTAGGTGGCCGCTTAATACAGGTTTGACTGTATTATAAGGATTGGAAAGAGGTGCTATTGGGAATGATACTAAAGCAGACACTAGCTTTTTATCAGTTTAAATTCCAACCTAAGTTCTTATTGTCGGTATCATTTTTTCCATTCCATAACTACAATTTCTCTATTTAATCTAATAACTGTTTTCCTGCATTACTGTAACATTTAAAGACTAATTTTATCACTACAGATATAAATGATTGAAAGTCTTAAAATTCATGAATATTGGCATACACAAAATTCTTATTGATTTTTGCAATTATCTATAATGTTTGATAAAGTATGCATCTGCTATTCACATCAATTAAATTTCTTTGGAAGAAAATTTCAAGACAATCATGTTTAAATCAAATCAGGAGTCAGTTTCAATTTTCGGAAATGATTTAAGTTTTCTACAAAAGTGTCATATTTTTACATTAGGCTGATACAAAAAGATCTGGAATATTAAACAATCTGTTAATCTGTACAAAAAAAAATCAGAAAAAGTGCATAATACCAATGAAATTATGACAAATGGAAATTTGTCAAAATACATACATCATAAAATTCAAATTCAAAATGCAATTATATTATATATATATAATTACAAGATACAACCATTTGCCATCAAAAAATAGCATCAGTCTATATCATTTGTCCACATTATCTATTAAACTTCTCTTCAAATCTCAGACAAATTATAACTACGTTCCTGTAAAAGTCTTGAATCTAGTTGACAGACTCAACTTCCATTGGAATTGTCTGTATGTTTGTCCGAACTCATTTCCTCACCGGATTCTGAAGCTTTGTCCGATATTTGATTAACCTCTGCAACAACATCAATGGTACTTATGACTACTGGTTGGTTGTCAAGTCTGTTTGCGTCTTCAATACCATGTTTCCGCAACATTCCTCTTAGAATTTCAATTTCCTGTTCTTGTGTGGAACAATACTCTCTGTATTTGGTTAATTCTTGTTCACAAGCCTGGCGTAGTCGTCTCTCTCTGAGAAGTCTCTTCTCGGCTTGTTTTTTCACTGACATCACAATACCTATGTAGAAACAACAAGAGAAATATATACACTTACATCTACCTTTAATTCAAAGAAAAGAAAATCTCCTGAACAGCCAGGGTCATTTTGAGGTGGCATCTCCATGTAGTAGATGGTGACTACCTCAAGTTAACAACATGCAGAAGGCCCCTCACATACCATACTGATCAATTAGGGTAATGTGTCTTGACACAACCTTGAACGCACAGGCTGACCTGTTTCTCAGCTTCCCGCGACACAATCTGCCAGGGGTAGGGAGCGTCGAACCGTGTACCTCGGACAGTCACTTGAGGTTACATGGCCAGCGCTCTAACCAGCTGAGCTATCATGACGCACCCTCAGTTTACACTAGGTTTTTTTTAAAACAAGCCAGATCAAATAATTACCTGATATTATGCTAACATTCTGTCATTGCCCAATTAAAAGTATCCTTGTACGTCCTACATGATAGAGATGCTTAAATTCACGTACAAGAATTTTGACATACAAAAATTAACATACAGACCCGTGTACGTTCGCAGTTCCGTCTTAAACGCAAATACTACGGAAGTGCTACGGAAGTGCTACGGAAATGGTATGGTAGTGCTAGGGAAGTGCTACGGTATTACGATGGTAATGATACGGTAGTGATACGGTTGACGCTCACAAATATTCGACCATTTCTGAATACATTAAAAAGCGGATTCTAGACGAAGCGAACAAGTAGAAACGACAGTGAAATGTTGGCTGATGGAGTGAATGTTGTATTGAGAAGTGGAAGAACGTTTTATCAAACGGTACTACTATAGAAAACCTCAGTATGCGAAAATGTGTAAAACTTTTAGAAACCGGAAATATTAAGGTCATATAAGGATCTTCCAAATTTAGGAAAATTTATTATTCTCGGCAACAAAAGACGATAGCATTTATATATAATTTAAAAATAAAATCACTCTCTACACTAGCACTGTGGTCGTGTATGTGTGGTCTCTGTGTGTCCGAACTTTATTGTTTTATGTATTTATCTGTATTCATTCACTGTATTTGTACTGATAAACCGTAAGGTTTAAGTAATAACCTAATTGAATTGGAAAACCTGTATCAAAGTGTTAATTTAGGTACAGGTAAACAAATCAAGAAATCTGACCACATATAAACTGCCTTATATTTAGTTCACCAGGCTATGAATAGACCCCCTATAGGGCTAATTGTAAAAAGGAGAAACTGACCAGGTGTGGTGATGACTTACACACCTGAGCCTGATGACTCCTAATCAATTATATATCCATGGCCATCAGGTGAAGTTGATGGTGCACGTGGTGGGGAGGGGGGATTAGTACCCATGGCAACAAGTTAGGGGGACAATTAAGTCAAGTACATTTACATGTCTGGCAAGTCTAGTCTCTATATATATAACAATCACCGGTACATATTACTGTTGTGTAAGCATTGGAAGATTTGTTTAAAAGTCTGATGTCGGGATCAGAGGAAACTCTGGCTGGGGAGGGATAAAAACTTAAAACAAAAGACATCAATACTTATATACGTAAGAATATACAATGTACATGTGCAATCAGATACGTGTATATCAAACGTCTCCCGTGCAATGAAGCATATTCTCTGTGTTTACGTGATATTGGATAACACTCTGAAAATCTTTATTAATGGACTTGTTTTGTGATTTAACCTTCAGCTTGATACAAATAGATATTAAACTCAACTAAAAAAGATGTATGAAGTTTTTAAAGTTAATAGGATTTTAGTTACCATGGTAATATAACCACAAAATTACAACATGATATAGATCACGCACATCTACAATGTATAAGGGTTAACGTTATTGCCATAAATTTTCGTTGAATTTCCCTCAGTAGTTTAGGAGGAGTAGCTGGTACATCGTTGTGTCTACAGACGGACGGACAACCTGATTCCAGTATTCCCCCCATGGATCTTATTTGGTAATTGTATATAATGGGCTGTTCAGTGTGGCAATTAGCCACTACTTCAAGGGACTTCTCGTCAAAAGATCCTACTACCTGTTCATCTGCTTATAAACTAAGCAAACAAACTGCAAACTAACAAGAAAAGAAATATTCTATAGTCACTGTTATATGATCAGGAAATACTCAAGGAAGACTAAGCCAAGGGGCCAAACATGCACATTAACTCTGACTAAAAGTATATGGGGGGTAAATATAAGGAATATATTGCATGAAAAATAAAACAGAATTACAAATGTACTTTTTACTGTCCTGTAATAAGACAAGGATATGTGGAATTAAAGCTTATTACAAATTGACTGGATAATTGCAAGATAGAAATAAGAATTCTATATTTCTTACCATTCAGGATTCTGGTGACCCTCCACAATCTCAGCACCACCAGTAGGCCGATACCACTTTCTGGGCCCTCATGGGAACGGAATACAATGTCAAGAACAAAAGACACAATGACAATTATGGCATCAAAAACTTCCATCTTGTGTTTGAGGAAGCTCAGTCGATATGCATAGATACGAACAATTATCTCAATAACAAACAAACATAGGATAGAAATACTTGAGTAGTGAAGTATCTGTGGAGCAATATGATTATCATGATCAGGAAGGTTGACAATGTTCATATCCAGAAGAAGTTCCGCTATAACCAGAAGGCAGTCCAAAATAACGAAACACACCACAATGATCTGAAACTTGTTTGTGTGAAGAATGTGTACCAGTCTCTCTCTGAATGTTCGGAACTCCTGTTTTGCTTCATCAGAATCTGTTGTGATGGAACTGTTGGAATCATCTTTTTCAATAACTTTCTCCAAGTCATCATGTAATTTATGAAAACCCTCCATCTGAATCTGAAATAGATTTTTTGTTTTCCTTTCAATTTTCAAATCATGACAATTCACACACACACACACAAATTAATCATAAAATTTGATTTCACATACGTACATGTGTATATAAATTTATGATTTTCTTGTTAGATTTATATCCAAATCAAATGAATTATTGATTGGGTAACTACAGTATATATTCTGATATATTGTTTAAATTTGATAGAAAATGCTAAAACAAAAATCTATGAAATATTTTTTTTTAAATCTATAAAATAAAAACTAAATCCTGAGACCTAATAAATCTAAATAAAAAAGGCTACTTTTCGTCTGGCTTATTACTGAATATATTGATATGATATGGTCACTACATTGTATATAGTTTAATGCAGTAACAGTTAGGCCTAAATTGATATATTAAATATAACTTTTTGGATCCATGAATTAATCTAAAAAGTGTCCTATTCGATAAATTGTTGTGATGGAAATGTTATTACGAAAGTTAATTCATATTACGTGGTATTGTCAGTTCAATATTGTATTTCAGTTTACCATGGCAAACACATTATGTAAGTGTGCGCGAAATCTGTCAAAATGTCATTGTTCAAGTTGAGAGAGAAACACCCCCTTCATCGATGGCATCAAGTGCAATATTTTTACCGAATGCATTTTCTTTTACAGACTAAATATGCCAAAGGTATACCTTCATTATTGCCTCTTCTAATATGTCAGTGTCAGTCTTTGCAGAAGTTCATCGAGATTTGTAATTTCTCCTCAAAATAGTTGGCGAAATTTACAATATAAACAATAGACAAAGTGTGTTATTGTTTACAAAGCACCAAAATGGTTTCTTCTCGTTCAATACGAGAGTTTCGCGTGGATTCCCCTACTTTGGAATCACAGTACGGAGCACGGAATTCTGACAAACGGATTTCGAAAATCTCTAGTTTGAAATAATAAAATGTGTAATAACTTATGTTAAGCAATTTTAGTTAATTATATCATTTATTATTAAGACTGACTTATATTGCTGTTATACTTAAGGCTGAATATGAAAACAATATCAGTCAAACTTTACTGAGTTTTCCGGATAATATAAACCGATCTAGTCTTTTTATTTATAGCGTAATTGTTGACTTCCGGTACATTAGGATTTCATACTAAACAAAATGTCGAAAGAAGAAAAACAAGTCGTTTTACCGAAGACTGCCTCAGATCTACAAAGATTAAAGCTTGAGAAATTGATGAAAAAACCGGTAATTAGAAAACAAATTTTCTTGTACCATCCTCTGTACGTAAAGCAGAGCAGAGACCGAGTTTGCATAAAGTGACTTGAAGTGTGCCCGGGCTGTTGGCAGTTTAATTAGGTGAACCATAAGTCACATTGCTGTGGTCCCCGTGATTTCGTGTACGCCGCACCCGGTCCCGGACCCGATCCCCGTACCAGGAATATACATATTATTTTTTTCTCAACAATGGCTCAACGAATAAATCTCATGTTTGTCTTATAAATCCTGATTAATATTTGAAAAATCTGACATTTAAAATAAAGTGGATGTAATACCTACAACTTTAATAATCGTCGATTTACATTTTTCAGAGTGTGATTTTGTGTACGCCGCACTCAACCGTGAAAAGTTACGGTTTTTGACTGTTTATTCGTAAACAAGGGTTTATTTTTATGATATTTTCGATTCCATACATTAAGTAAACCTAGTTGTTGATACAAATATAAGTTTTAATTACAAAAACTACTTATTTCATTTCAAATCTTGCCTTTTTTAGATCGCGGCGATGATCACGGGGGTTTTTGTTTACGCCCGGTCCCGTACCAAGGGCAGACTACTCCCAATCCACCGCCCCGTGCTAAGACTACTGGTTTATGAGTAGTGTGTATTGTCTGTATACATATACCAGATGTTCTATAGCATTTGATACATAATATGGCAACCTAGGCTAGCTGTCGTATGAATGTAAATGTCTTTATCTAATATGTGTAGAACTTTCAGCCACATATAAAGAATGTTACCGGGCTCTGCGACGAGGACGCAGTTCTACAGAGAGCCCATTGCTATATTTGTTTTACCTACCTGCCTACCTACCTACCTATCTATGTATCTAACTAACCTACCTACCTACATTAGGACTATTGCTCATAACGGGCTCATCAATTTGGGTATCTTCTACCGTCTGTCTCATACTTACTTCTTTTGAACGATCTTCTGTCTCTTCTATGATATTTGATAACTTCCGATGTGTTAAAGATAATCTCGACCAAGGTTTTGTTTTTTTCGGAGTACCGATGTCTGATATATCGTAGAGAAGAGAAGCTGATGCTGATTTTATAGGAGAAACTATTGTATTGCTTGGTGTTGAACACATAAGTACTGATTCGCCTAACTTAATTATCTTACTGTCTGGTGCTGGAACTATATCGGTATCGCTCATTTATCTTACCCTTTATTAAATCTAGGACATCATCAGGATGACAAACTATCTTTCGAAACTGTACATCGTCAGGATCTTGATATGCTTGTATTTGTATAGATACCAGATTGCACTTGGTGCATAACTATATATATATAAATATTCGTAGTATATACAATATTAATTTTTTCTCACTTTTTCACTATTGTAATTTTCACGAAATCTTTCACTTGTTAAATTATATTACATCACACAAAAATCGTTCGATATAAGTGATAATTAATGTATCTAGAATAAAAGTAATATATAAACATCTGGTATTAGACAATACACGCTACTCATAAACCAGTAGTCTTAGCACAGGGCGGTGGATCGGGAGTAGTCTGCCCTTGGTACGGGACCGGGCGTAAACAAAAACCCCCGTGATCATCGCCGCGATCTAAAAAAAGGCAAGATTTGAAATGAAATAAGTAGTTTTTGTAATTAAAACTTATATTTGTATCAACAACTAGGTTTACTTAATGTATGGAATCGAAAATATCATAAAAATAAACCCTTGTTTACGAATAAACAGTCAAAAACCGTAACTTTTCACGGTTGAGTGCGGCGTACACAAAATCACACTCTGAAAAATGTAAATCGACGATTACTAAAGTTGTAGGTATTACTTCCATTTCATTTAAAATGTTAGATTTTGAAAATAATAATATGAATTTATTAAAAAAAAAACTGAGATTTATTCATTGAGCCGTTGTTGAGAAAAAAAATAATATGTATATTCCTGGTACGGGGATCGGGTCCGGGACCGGGTGCGGCGTACACAAAATCACGGGGACCCATTGCTGTACATTTTGGATGTGTTTCCTGTATGTTAAGGCTCTTATCTATGGCCATATACTATATGTACACGTTTCCATTTTAGGTCTATCCCTAAGGACACAATGACATGCATATCCAGTTGTATATTACAAATAGTTTAATATCAGAACTAGACATGTAATAAGTTCCTTTGGTGAAGCCCTTTAGCTGATGGCATGGGCAGTAATTATAACATCAGGAATGTACATTGTTACGATGGTATTGAGCGAGGTCTTGCTGTTTTGCTCAGAAATCATCGTTGTAAGCTAGCTTGCAGCTTGTGATGTACATTTGTACATACTTTATACAAGTTTATATAATTAGTGTCAAAATTGTGATTGATGTACGTGACACAGTCGACCATCTTTCTCAGCATGAAGCTAAGTTGACAGAAATTTTTTTTAAAAAGTTAATTACATTAATCAAGATATTGATTGATAAAAACAAATGTATATCAACAAATTGATTGATAGAAATGCATGCAATTGAATATATAACCTAAATGTTACTTTCTGTACTTTTGTGAATATTAAGTTTTCTCTGATACAAAAAACCTATGGACTATGGACTCGTAAAATAAATTGGCTTACATTCCAGAGACATGCAGTTAAATGCCAATATACAACATGTATTGTATCAAATATTCACAAGACTCTTCGCTAAATAACAAAACTTTTCATCAAATTATTATATATAATTAGAATCCTTACCAAATGATGGAAGTAAATTTATCTCTAATATCTCTTATGATATCTTATAAAAGGTTTCAAAAAGAAAATAAAAATATTATGATATACTGTACATTATGGTATCTGAACATATAATTTAATAGAAGTTAGAATTTCCTATTTCAGTATATATGGGACTCAAGGATTTCAGAGCGGAAGTGCCCTGAATGAGTAATATAGTATTATTTTGAAATATGAAATAAACATTTGAAATAAAAAAAAAGTAAATGAAGATATTGAGGGGAAAATCTATATGCGGTAAAAGTCTTCATTTCAACAAATTTTATTGACAACGGTGTTTAAAGTCAATAGGATCAAATAACAGGCAAAGCCTATATAAATTATCTCTTATGTTGGCGAAAGTAATGGATATAAAAGTTTGAAATGAAAACTATAAAATCAACAGTCAAGGATAACTCATTCATATATCTTGTTACAGTTACATTTACACATCTCACACATAATGCAATTACAGCTATTATTTGATTATTAAGAAAATGTTGTATAAACTACAAATAAAGACTTATAAGTCTTTGTTACTATACTAGTTTAAAGAATTTATGGTAAGTAGTAACCATAACATTTTAAAAACATATCTAAATAAATGTAGTTAAAAATGATAGATAAAGATAATGACATCTCTACTAGCTGTCCCACCTCCATTTCCTTATTTCCTATCATAAACAAGTTAAGCACACACAGTGTATACTTGTACCCTGTGTTTGGGAAAAGGTCCAACATTGTGCCATCAACTGTGATCATAATGATGCATACGGTAAACCTCCGATTAATTCGAACACGCGGATAGTTCGAACACACATTTTTTTCTAGAAAAACAGTAATTTTTTAGCTAGTAATAGTTCGAACTCTGGCTGTTTATAACTGACACCATTTCGGATAGTTCGAACTTGTCAAATGAAGAACGTAAAGTAAGGTTTTTTTATCGGCAAACTCAATTGAAAGATCGCGACGACCCGGCCCCGATGACCGGCCCAGAAAAAATAACAAGATTTAAATTTGATCAACAAGCACGTTTAGGTTATAAGATTGTATGCGTGATCATTAGAGCGTCTGTGATTTAATATATGCCACATATTTTAGCTTTAATTCAGTTTTTGTTACATTGCAAAATACACCACGCACGAGACAGCTGATTGCAAAATTTAGGCCCCGACAATGTATAAATAACATGCGATATTTGTATTCGCGCTGTGTATGGCAAACCAAGAAATCGTCCGTGTATTTTCACATATAACTAGTGTTAACTAAGCATTATGATTATTTAATTGTGACTGGACAATCTCTTAAGTATTGCCAATCAAGGTATTACCTGAAAACCTGCGACCTCACGCTGGGTAAGCAGGCCACGCGAGGTGTCGCTTGCGGTAAAGTTGAAAGGATCGGCTGCCCGATCGTGCCGAGTGACGTGAAGAGCATTCATATCCAGTCAAAACAATCCATGCAGGTGTCTCAATTAGTGATGGATAATTTTGCAGGTATCAACTATGTTTTGTAGATAATACGACTGGGCATATTTAAAAGCAGACATGTTGATGTTCTGACCTAATTTTACCAACACCAGAGATCTGCCAACACATATCGCCTATTTTTACAGTAGTTGTTTCGTAAACGCAACAGGTTATGAAGACTGCTTTTGATGTATTTAAGAGACCATTTATTACAATAATAAATTGATAGTTTCTCAGATAAAAAATATAATCATGCAAAGATTATACTGTACAAATGTTTAACTTTTGTGTCACAAATGAAACGTGTTGGGGTACTGTATAAGCATTGCCCGATCCGCGAGCGGCTTCGCGCAAAAACCATCATAATTATCGCGAAATGAAGAACATTTAACGATCAATTAATATTGAATTAAATGAAAAACTAACATTTTACTTACTTATAAATGTGCCATTGCTCAGGCCGCCGTTGTTACGTATCAGATTTACGATGGATGTGTTTGTGTCTAATGATTTTACTCGGCAGAGATTTTCGCCGATATTGTCTCGAATAGTTCGAACTCGCGCATATTTTCTGAAGCATAATTTCGAATAATTCGAACAGGTTCGTCAATATTTATTTAATTTTGTTCGAACTAACCGGAGGTTTACCGTATATATATATTACTGCATCATGTTGGTAAGCCTGTGAAAAAAATGATTCCCTGGTCGCATTCCCATTCACAGGTGAAAGAACTCTTCATAACTAAGCCTACCGGTACATCAATTTGTCACATGTAGGTTCCATTGTTAGCTCACCTGGACCAAAGGTCCGGTGAGCTTATTTGATAGCGCAGCATCCGTCGTCCGTCAACATTTGCTTCAAATCGCTACTAGTCAAAAAGTTCTTATTGGATTTTGCCCAAATTTGTTCAGAAACATCCTTGGCAGAAAGGGATCAGACTTTGCATAAATGGTGACTCTGACCCCAAGGGGCGGGGCCCAATAGGGGAAATTGAGGCAATTCCTTTAAATCGCTACTAGTCATAAAGTTATGAATGGATTTTAAGCCAATTTGGTCAGAAACATTTTTGGGGGAAGGGAATAAGATTTTGCAAAAATGGTGACTCTGACCCTTAAGGGGCCCGAGGGGCGCGGCCCAATAGGGGAAATTGAGGCAATTCCTTTAAATCGCTACTTGTCATAAAGTTATGAATGGATTTGAACCCAATTTGGTCAGAAACATCCTTGGGGGAAGGGGAACAGATTTTGCATAAATTGTGACTCTGACCCCCAAGGGGCCAAAGGGGCGCTGCCCAATAGGGGAAATAGAGGTAATTCCTTCAAATTGCTACTAGTCATAAAGTTATGAATGGATTTGAACCCAATTTGGTCAGAAACATTCTTTGGGGAAGGGGAACAGATTTTGCATAAATGGTGACTCTGACCCCCAAGGGGCCAAAGGGGCGGGGCCCAATAGGGGAAATAGAGGTAATTACTTTAAATCGCCACTAGTCATAAAGTTATGAATGGATTTGAACCCAATTTAGTCAGAAACATCCTTGGGGGGAATGGGAACTGATTTTGCATAAACTGTGACTCTGACCCCCAAGGGGCCAGAAGAGTGGGGCCCAATAGGGGAAATTGAGACAATTCATTTAAATCGCTATATTAAATTAACTTGTCTTAAAGTTATGAACGAATTTCAACAAAATTTAGTCTGAAAGATCCTTGGGGGAAGGGGAATAGATTTTGCATTAATGGCAATTCTGACCCCCAAGGGGCCAGAGGGGCGGGGTCAAATAGGGGAAATAGAGGTAATTTTTATAAATCGCTACTTGTCGTTAAGTTCTTATTAAATTTTGACCAAAGGTCAGAAACATCATGGGGGAAGGGGATCAGATTTTGCATTAATGGTAGCTGTGACCCTCCATGCTATAACCATGTATAGCATCGCTGGATGTTAAGGGATAAACACAATTCTGATCTAAAAATATATCCCCACTCTAAGGGACTTACCTTCTTTAAACATAGTCATGTTGTAAAAACAATCCCTGAGGTCTTTTCACACCCATAAAGAGTCTGGACTTTGTTATTTCTTTTAAAGCAGTTGGAATCCCCACACTATAACCATATATTGCATTGTTCGAGATTGACAAATAAAGCTATGTATTAACAAATTGAACATGAACATTATTTTGACAGTTGGTCAAATCCAACCAGGTGAGCGATACAGGCCCCATGAGCCTCTTGTTCATGTTATGAGATTCTTAAGAGGAAAAAAAGAAAGAGAGAAGATCAGTCTGACAAAGAACCAATAAAGATCGTTCAATAGTGGGCACCCAGATCTTTCTGGGATCTCTTGTCATAGACAGGACAACAATAGTAATAAAGTTTCAACTTCATTTTTAGGATAAGGACGTCGTCATTGGAGAAAAATCGCAGGAATATAATCCCAGAGCACCGTTGGAATTCATCAGGAATGTATGGGGTAAGATCACATCAAATTTCAAATTCTAACATTTCCTTTTTGACACAACTTCGATTTATAACTAATTTAATACTAAATATTAATCTATCAGGTCAGTATAAGGTTCTCATACCCGAAGTGCACCTACCTGCACTCCACATACCTGAACTGCACATACCTGAAAACCAAATACCTGTACTCCACATACCTGAACTGCATATACCCGAATGCCACATACCTAAACTGCACATACCTGAATGCCAAATACCTGAGCTGCACATACCTGAATGCCACATACCTGCACTCCACATACCTGAACTGCACATACCTGAAAACTAAATACATATGTACCTGTACTCCACATCCCTGAACTGCACATACCTGAAAACCAAATACCTGCACTGCACACACATGTACTCCACATTCCTGAACTGCACATACCTGAAAACCAAATACCTGCACTGCACACACCTGCACTCCACATACCTGAAATGCACATAACTGAGTGCCACATTTCCTCACTTTTAATCTGATCTCTTCCTATGCCTCCCACATAAAAAAAATATAGATCTAAGACAGAACCAAACTTTTATAGTACTGAATGTATGTGGATCATTTTATGTGTACAAAGTATAATGTTTATTATATTGTAGTGTCAGAGCTGGTAGTGAAGACTTCCATGTGTATAGAATATAGTGTTTCTTTATTGAAGAATCCATTGCCGGAGCTGGTAGTGGTGACTTCCGTGTAAATATATTATAATATTTTTAGCTCACCGGTGAGTTTATGCCATGGCACGGCATCTGTCATCCATCCGTCCGTCATCCGTCAACATTTGCTTTAAATCTCTACTAGTCATAAAATTCTTAGTGGATATTAACCAAATTTGGTCAGAAACATCCTTGGGGGAAGGGAAACAGATTTTGCATAAATGACAATTCTGACCCCCAAGGGGCCAGAGGGGCGGAGCCCAATAGGGGAAATAGAGGTAATTCATTTAAATCGCTACTAGTCATTAAGTTATGAATGGATTTGAACCCAATTTAGTCAGAAACATCCTTGGGGAAGGGGAACAGATTTAGCATAAATGGTGACTCTGACCCCCCAGAGGCCGAAGGGGCAGGGCTCAATAGGGGAAATAGAGGTAATTCCTTTAAATCGCTACTAGTCATAAAGTTATGAATGGATTTGAACCCAATTTAGTCAGAAGCATCCTTGGGGAAAGGGGAACAGATTTTGCATAAATGGTTGCTGTGACCCTCAATCCCATAACCATGTATAGCATCGTTTGGTTTCTTAAACACAATCATGTTGTAAAAATAATCCTTTAGGTCTTTCAGACCCTTAGAAAGTCTGGACTTCGTTAGTTCTTTACAGCAATTGGGATCCCCACGCTATAACCATATATATATCATTGTTCGAAATTGACAAATAAAAAGACTTGAACATTAACATTATTTTGACATTTGGTCAAATCCAACCAGGTGAGCAATACAGGCCCCATGGGCCTGTTTTATTGAAGAATCCATTGTCGGAGCTGGTAGTGGTGATTTTCATGTGTACAGAGTATTATGTTTCTTTTTTGCAGAATCCAGTGTCAGCTGGTACATGTAGTGGTGACTTCCGTGTATATATAGAGTATAATGTGTATTTTAGGATCCAGTGTCTGAGCTGGTAGTGGTGACCTCCGTATATACAGAGTATAATGTTTATTGTAGGATCCAGTGCCGGAGCTGGTAGTGGTGACTTCTGTGTGTACACAGTATAATGTTTATTGTAGGATCCAGTGCCGGAGCTGGTAGTGGTGACTTCTGTGTGTATACAGTATAATGTTTATTGTAGGATCCAGTGCCGGAGCTGGAAGTAGTGACTTCCCTGTGTACACAGTATAATGTTTATTGTAGGATCCAGTGCCGGAGCTGGTAGTGGTGACTTCCATGTATACAGAGGGGTGAGAAGAAGAGAGTACGCTCGGCAGAAATTTGTTTTAGAAAAAGCGAAGCGGGTATGTTGAATAATTTAATCGAAACAGGAATGACAGTATTATAAATTTACTGCCGAGTATTTATTTACCGTAGACTATATTTATACAAAAAATATATAAAGAAACAAAGAAGTGGGTCATTTTTGTATACAAACATGTTTTGATCTCCACATTCTTATGTTCTTA
The DNA here is from genome assembly GCF_902652985.1 of Pecten maximus. Classification (NCBI taxonomy): domain Eukaryota; kingdom Metazoa; phylum Mollusca; class Bivalvia; order Pectinida; family Pectinidae; genus Pecten; species Pecten maximus. The sequence continues at coordinate 24,944,156 of NC_047022.1, read as the reverse complement.
TGAAGTATGGGTAGGCTTCATTGTCCCTATTTAGGTTCAGAAAAAAAAATGCCAACTTATCTTAGGACTTGGAAGTTGGGGTCAGAGGTTGCTACTTTACGGTTCAAATATGATGTCAATTTTAGATATTGATGTCCTTTCAAAACATGAGTAAAAACTAATTCTAGGGAGTCAAATCCTTTGGCTTGGTATATTACTCTTCCTGAAGTATCTTTCACCTGAATTTCTGTGTTGAATAAAAGACTGAATTAAAACAAATAAAAAAAAAAAGATAATGAAGTGAAACAATGATTGGAATATTTATATGGCTATTAGGAAGAGGCAGACATTGATTACCAGAAGAAAGTTGAAGTAAACGTGAAGGCTGCTGAGGAGCGAACAGCAAAGAAACGTGCAAAACGATAGAAGAAAAAACAGAAACAAAAAGGAAAGAAACCCAGGACAGAAGTTAAAGGTAATACTTATAAGTGATCCTGAGTGCCCAAGAGTCTGGAGTAAAATTACGAATCTTAGACATGGCTGGCGATACTTTCCAGGTTGACACTGGAAGCTAAGTGACTTACAGTCACTGTGATAATTTTTTCAGACAATCAATTATGAAGGTTGGTCAATCATCAATACCATAAAGTTTTATCTAACCAATAATTCTTGTTGATCATTAAACATCACTACATGACATTAGTACATAACATGACATTAAGTGGAATGTATATAACATGACATTATGTGGAATGTATATAACATGACATTATGTGGAATGTATATAACATGACATTATGTGGAATGTATATAACATGACATTATGTGGAATGTATATAACATGACATTATATGGAATGTGCTGTACAAAATTAATGTACATTACATTAAGGAGAATAATCTATACCTGGTGTGAAATTATGTAGAATGTCATGCACATGTGATATTAAGTGGAAGAGAAAAATAAATTCTGATAAAATTAATTAGAAAATCTTCTTGAACTGAAGCATTTGGGTGTTAACTACATCTAACTTTAGTTAGTTATCAGTAAATATAATTCGAGGGGTTACTGCAGCCAGAAGGTCCTAAGTGCACTTTTTGTCAAAATATGGGTTTTTTTCACTTTTTTTATCAGAAATCTCTTAATCCTGTCAAATTATTGAAACTATATCTTAATTAGAAAAATAGTTATGACCCAATTACATAAGGTCATAAGTGCAAAGTATATAGATACAATAAAGCCAAAAGGTTACAAGTGCACCTGAAACTTTGTGGCATTGGAAATTATAGTCTAATTTTTAATTCCATATTATAAGGTCCCAAGTACACTTGTTTCATTTAATTTTAAGATTTGGAAGATTTGAGAAGATTTTTCATATTTATTTTAAGTTATATATTAGGACATTGATATTGTGACTAGCTTATAGTGACTGATTTTGTAGTTCATAGAGGATTTTTGTTGACGAATATAACGATGTGGATAAAATTACTAGTTTAATTAGAGTTAGATTAGCTTTTAGTTAATTGATTTCCTCTTGGAACATTTGTTTTATTCAAATGATATGTTTTTGATGACAATTCTTCAATACCAAATTGATTTTACAGTGAGTTTCTGAAAAAAAATGGTGAAAAAATTACCCATATGCCATTGTTTTAGCATAAAAACTTGTTGCGCTTCATTCAACCAAAAATCAACACACATTTTTTGCTTAAAATAATGAATTTTTTGTTTAAAACCAAAAAGTCATAAGAGCACTTGAGATGAATTTACTTTGAAATACTACTATTTAAACTGAAAGTCATCAGATAGCAAGTGAACTTATGACCTTTTAGACCCCTCTTTCTAAATAATAATGCAATAAGTCTATGCCAGAAGGTTATAAGTGATAAAATTAGTCATAACTAATTAACGATGCAGTGTATATAGGAAAGTTTGTTACATGTAATGTGTATACATAGCTGATGCTAAACATAGTTCAATGATGAAGATATCAATAGTAAAATAAATATTGTGTCGGGCCTTGAAATCTTTAAATGCTTTTTTCTCAAAAAGTAAAATTATGTACTAATAACCTTCTGGCTCTGACCCCTCGAATATATCTTTTGATGCAATATATTTGTTTTGCAGAAAAGGAAGAGGAGTCTGACGAAGAGGAAAGTGAAGAGGAAGTGATAAAAAATGAAGAAAATAACACTGACTCAGACAAAGTAACAAATAATGGACATAACAAGACAGATTCGTCCTGACAGTAAATTGGAGGAGGTTTTGGAATTTCCTTTTCAGGTGGTATTCAAATAATTAAGGGTTTAGCTTTTATTATTGCAACACAATTTTTTACCTGTGAATTACAGTTGAACTTAATCTGTCTGTCAGTTTTTCTGCAGACAGCTGTATTATTTAATAAAATGACTTTTGATCACCTTAGATATCTGAAATAAAAATTGATATTCCATTCTCATATGATAAAATGTTATACTGACACTTCAAAGACTTTTTAAAGTTATCCAAACAAGTGATCAAGTTCAGCATATACATTTTGTATATATAATACATAGCTTAATATATAATGAATTCTTTACAGAGGAACCACAAGCATATACACTGTAGCCTTTTTAAACAAGTTTTTGTTACAGGTGACAATTAGGCATTAAGGCAAGTTCAACTGTAATTCACTGACAGATTAATTGCCTATCAGAAAATAGTACAACTGGGTAAACAGACATTTACATCAGTTCAAAACAGATACGATTTCAGTAAAATAAATATAGTTCATCAATGGTGACAATATATGTGAATATTTCCCCCTGTGTCATGTGAGAATGCCAGAATGAATATTTGAGAGAAAGATAGAATTTTTCTGATGATTGCTGAATGATTGTAAGAGATGTTATATCCACTGTATATGTTTTATTAGTTAATTGTCATTTTGTAATAAAATCTAAAATTTTGAATATTTTTAGTTGTATTAATTTTAGTAAAACATATTTATTGAATTTATATGTATAAAGTGTTTTAAACTGTTACATTTGTTTTTCTGGTCAAACAAAAACTCTAGATATATCTATATATACAATATATGTATGATGTAATTAAAATTGTATATTTTGGCGATTCTTTATATGGATTGTCCATAATCCTTAATGGCTTATCTAAAGTTGAAGATATATGATTACACACTCGAAATAGCAATATATTTTCATGATCAGTGAAGTGTGTCAGCTTTTAAGAGTTAAATTCAACGATAAAATGTTGAGTTACATAAATATTAGAATATCTGCTAAATAACTGTATTAATGGGTTATCATAATGATAATAATTTGGAGTTTTATATACCACACTGCTATATCACAGCAATATAGCTGTCTAAAAGTGATTCTCAAATCATTATCCGTGGTTATAGGACCTTTAGCAGCCAGCCATGGTCTTTCTCAACTCCCGGAGGAGGATGCAGTCGGAGCTGCCATTTCTGCACTAACAGCTTACACACAACATTTCTTACACTGACCCATCACATACTCATTTACAGCTAAGTCAACTGGAACACAATGGAGTAAAGTGTCTTGGTCAAGGAACAGCACAGCACCTGTGCTGTACTCAAACTAGCGATCCTTTGGTCATGTAGCCCTGCATCCTACCACAAGGCCACTGTGCTTAGTAAAACCCTGATTCCAAACAGTTGGACCAAAGTTTTTTATGATCTAAGGAAAAACATAAAGAACTAGTTTCACTTTCTGACCAGCCTTGATGAAGACTTTCAGGGTCTGCACAAACATTTGTAAGTCCTTATGGATCAGTTTATGTCATAATATGTTATATTCAAAAAGAAACTTTGTCAACATAAAAGAACAGGCCCTACTCTGTCAACGGTTTCTTCATCTAAAGCAGGGTTTCCATTACTTCAGCTAGCTAAATATCTCTGGCTATCTTTTTTTCTGATCCAATGTGCCCAGCATAAGTTTTTCGTTTTGTAATTCTCAAACAAATTGGTATAATTAGTCTATGAGGTTTCTATGGGATAACTTGAGATTCCTTTAGGCAGATCAAACTCAAAACTTTGAAAGTGCTTGCATAGTGATGGAATGTGCAGTGGTCTCACTTTTTAGCCCACCATCATCAGATGGTGGGCTATTCAAATCGCCCTGCGTCCGTGGTCCGTCGTCCGTCCCTCCGTCCGTCCGTCCGTCCGTCCCTCCGTCCGTCCGTAAACAATTCTTGTTATCGCTAATCCTCCGAAAGTACTGAAGGGATCTTTCTCAAATTTCATATGTGGGTTCCCCTTGGTGCCTAGTTATGCATATTGCATTTTGAGACCAATCGGAAAACAACATGGCCGACAGGCAGCCATCTTGGATTTTGACAATTGAAGTTTGTTATCGCTATTTCTGAGAAAGTACTGAAGGGATCTTTCTCAAATTTCATATGTAGGCTCCCCTTGGTGCCTAGTTATGCATATTGCATTTTGAGACCAATCGGAAAACAACATGGCCGACAGGCAGCCATCTTGGATTTTGACAATTGAAGTTTGTTATCGCTATTTCTGAGAAAGTACTGAAGGGATCTTTCTCAAATTTCATATGTAGGCTCCCCTTGGTGCCTAGTTATGCATATTGCATTTTGAGACCAATCGGAAAACAACATGGCCGACAGGCAGCCATCTTGGATTTTGACAATTGAAGTTTGTTATCGCTATTTCTGAGAAAGTACTGAAGGGATCTTTCTCAAATTTCATATGTAGGTTCCACTTGGTGCCTAGTTATGCATATTGCATTTTGAGACCAATCGGAAAACAACATGGCCGACAGGCAGCCATCTTGGATTTTGACAATTGAAGTTTGTTATCGCTATTTCTGAGAAAGTACTGAAGGGATCTTTCTCAAATTTCATATGTAGGCTCCCCTTGGTGCCTAGTTATGCATATTGCATTTTGAGACCAATCGGAAAACAACATGGCCGACAGGCAGCCATCTTGGATTTTGACAATTGAAGTTTGTTATCGCTATTTCTGAGAAAGTACTGAAGGGATCTTTCTCAAATTTCATATGTAGGCTCCCCTTGGTGCCTAGTTATGCATATTGCATTTTGAGACCAATCGGAAAACAACATGGCCGACAGGCAGCCATCTTGGATTTTGATAATAGAAGTTTGTTATCGCTATTTTTCAGAAAGTACTGAAGGGATCTTTCTCAAATTTCATATGTAGGTTCCACTTGGTGCCTAGTTATGCATATTGCATTTTGAGACCAATCGGAAAACAACATGGCCGACAGGCAGCCATCTTGGATTTTGATAATTGAAGTTTGTTATCGCTATTTCTGAAAAAGTACTGAAGGGATCTTTCTCAGATTTCATATGTAGGCTCCCCTTGGTACTTAGTTATGCATATTGCATTTTGAGACCAATCGGAAGACAACATGGCCGACAGGCAGCCATCTTGTATTTTGATAATTGAAGTTTGTTATTGCTATTTCTGAGAAAGTACTGAAGGGATCTTTCTCAGATTTCATATGTAGGCTCCCCTTGGTACTTAGTTATGCATATTGCATTTTGAGACCAATCGGAAGACAACATGGCCGACAGGCAGCCATCTTGGATTTTGATAATTGAAGTTTGTTATCGCTATTTCTGAGAAAGTACTGAAGGGATCTTTCTCAAATTTCATATGTAGGCTCCCCTTGGTGCCTAGTTATGCATATTGCTTTTTGAGACCAATCGGAAGACAACATGGCCGACAGGCAGCCATCTTGGATTTTGACAATTTAAGATTGTTATCGCTATTTCTGAGAAAGTACTGAAGAGATCTTTCTCAAATTTTATATGTAGGTTCCCCTTGGTGCCTAGTTATGCATATTGCATTTTGAGACCAATCGGAAAACAACATGGCCGACAGGCAGCCATCTTGGATTTTGACAATTGAAGTTTGTTATCGCTATTTCTCAGAAATTGCTGAAGGGATCTTTCTGAAATTTCATTTGTAGGTTGCCCTCTGTGCCTAGTTATGCATATTGGATTTTGAGACCAGTCAGAAAACAACCTGCCTGACAGGCAGCCATCTTGTATTTTGACAATTGAAGTTTGTTATCGCTATTTTACAGAAGGTACTGAAGGGATCTTTCTGAAAATTTCATATGTAGGTTCCCCTTGGTCCCTGGTGTTGCATTTTGGGACCAATCCGAAAACAACAGACAGCCATTATCGCCAAATCTTAAATTTTATATATAGGTTACCCTTGTTTGAAAAGTCCTAGAGGGCTGTTTCTGAATTTACACAGATTAGTAAGATTTAGAGGAAGGGAAAAGTAGAGAAAAGATCAATCTGACATGGAACCTATAAAGAGCATTCAATGGTGGGCGCCAAGATCCCTCTGGGATCTCTTGTTACAATACACAGGCACTTGTCAAATTCTTGTTCTACATAATTCCTCAATAAATGACAGCTTTATCAAATGTAACTGATCATAAGCCTACTATCATAAGATGGCGATCTGTTAGAATCTCTCTTTGTCTGTAGTCCATCCATAAACAATTTTTGTTACTGCTATTTCTACGACAATAAGAAAGTACTTTACGAATCCTTCTCAAATTTAAAGAATTTGTCTCGAGTGACCTGATAATTAAACAAGAGGCCCATGGGGCCTGTATCGCTCACCTGGTTGGATTTGACCAAATGTCAAAATAATGTTCATGTTCAATTGTTAACCTCAAACAATGCTATTTATGGTTATAGCATGGGGATCCCAACTGCTTTAAAGAAATAATGAAGTCCAGACTCTCTGAGTTTACAACATGCATTTATAACTTACCTCTATTTCCCCATTAGGCCCCGCCCCTTTGGCCCCTTGGGGGTCAGAGTCACCATTTATGCAAAATCTATTCCCCATCCCCAAAGGATGTTTCTGACCAAATTGGGCTCAAATCCATTCATAACTTTATGACTAGTAGCGATTTAAAGGAATTGCCTCAATTTCCCCTATTGGGCCCCACCCCTCAGGCCCCTTGGGGGTCAGAGTCACCATTTATGCAAAATCTGTTCCCCTTCCCCCAAAGGATGTTTCTGACCAAATTGGGTTCAAATCCATTCATAACTTTATGACAAGTAGCAATTTGAAGGAATTACCTCTATTTCCCCATTAGGCCCCGCCCCTTTGGCCCCTTGGGGGTCAGAGTAACCATTTATGCAAAATCTGTTCCCCTTCCCCAAAGGATGTTTCTGACCAAATTGGGTTCAAATCCATTCATAACTTTATGACTAGTAGCGATTTGAAGGAATTACCTCTATTTCCCCATTAGGCCCCGCCCCTTTGGCCCCTTGGGGGTCAGAGTCACCATTTATGCAAAATCTGTTCCCCTTCCCCAAAGGATGTTTCTGACCAAATTGGGTTCAAATCCATTCATAACTTTATGACTAGTAGCGATTTAAAGGAATTGCCTTAATTTCCCCTATTGGGCCCTGCCCCTCAGGCCCCTTGGGGGTCAGAGTCACCATTTATGCAAAATCTGTTCCCCTTCCCCAAAAGGATGTTTCTGACCAAATTGGGTTCAAATCCATTCATAACTTTATGACTAGTAGCAATTTGAAGGAATTACCTCTATTTCCCCATTAGGCCCCGCCCCTTTGGCCCCTTGGGGGTCAGAGTAACCATTTATGCAAAATCTGTTCCCCTTCCCCAAAGGATGTTTCTGACCAAATTGGGTTCAAATCCATTCATAACTTTATGACTAGTAGCGATTTGAAGGAATTACCTCTTTTTCCCCATTAGGCCCCGCCCCTTTGGCCCCTTGGGGGTCAGAGTAACCATTTATGCAAAATCTGTTCCCCTTCCCCAAAGGATGTTTCTGACCAAATTGGGTTCAAATCCATTCATAACTTTATGACTAGTAGCGATTTAAAGGAATTGCCTTAATTTCCCCTATTGGGCCCTGCCCCTCAGGCCCCTTGGGGGTCAGAGTCACCATTTATGCAAAATCTGATCCCCTTCCCCGAAGGATGTTTCTGACCAAATTGGGTTCAAATCCATTCATAACTTTATGACTAGTAGCGATTTGAAGAAATTACCTCTATTTCCCCATTAGGCCCCGCCCCTTTGGCCCCTTGGGGGTCAGAGTCACCATTTATGCAATATCTGTTCCCCTTCCCCAAAGGATGTTTCTGACCAAATTGGGTTCAAATCCATTCATAACTTTATGACTAGTAGCGATTTAAAGGAATTGCCTTAATTTCCCCTATTGGGCCCTGCCCCTCAGGCCCCTTTGGGGTCAAAGTCACCATTTATGCAAAATCTGATCCCCTTCCCCGAAGGATGTTTCTGACCAAATTGGGTTCAAATCCATTCATAACTTTATGACTAGTAGCGATTTGAAGAAATTACCTCTATTTCCCCATTGGGCCCCGCCCCTTTGGCCCCTTGGGGGTCAGAGTCACCATTTATGCAATATCTGTTCCCCTTCCCCAAAGGATGTTTCTGACCAAATTGGGTTCAAATCCATTCATAACTTTATGACTAGAAGCGATTTAAAGGAATTGCCTTAATTTCCCCTATTGGGCCCTGCCCCTCAGGCCCCTTTGGGGTCAAAGTCACCATTTATGCAAAATCTGATCCCCTTCCCCGAAGGATGTTTCTGACCAAATTGGGTTCAAATCCATTCATAACTTTATGACAAGTAGCGATTTGAAGGAATGACCTCTATTTCCCCATTAGGCCCGGCCCCTTTTGCCCCTTGGGGGTCAGAGTAACCATTTATGCAAAATCTGTTCCCCTTCCCCAAAGGATGTTTCTGACCAAATCGGGTTCAAATCCATTCATAACTTTATGACTAGTAGCGATTTGAAGGAATTACCTCTATTTCCCCATTAGGCCCCGCCCCTTTGGCCCCTTGGGGGTCAGAGTCACCATTTATGCAAAATCTGTTCCCCTTCCCCAAAGGATGTTTCTGACCAAATTGGGTTCAAATCCATTCATAACTTTATGACTAGTAGCGATTTAAAGGAATTGCCTCAATTTCCCCTATTGGGCCCCGCCCCTCAGGCCCCTTGGGGGTCAGAGTCACCATTTATGCAAAATCTGATCCCCTTCTGCCAAGGATGTTTCTGACCAAATTTGGTCAAAATCCAATAAGAACTTTATGACTAGTAGCAATTTGAAGCAAATGTTGACGGACGGACGGACGACGGACGACGGACGCTGCACCATGGCATAAGCTCACCGGACCTTCGGTCCAGGTGAGCTAAAAACAACTTCACAAAATATCATGGTTTTTTCCACCTGTTATTGGTGGTAAAATTCTTTTATTTCTGACTGGTTAAAAGACATGTTATATATCAATCTATACCAAATATACATTATGTACAAAGGACTTCATATCACAGATTCTTAGTTATTTACACAGGAACTTGACACAAACTCCCATACCAGTCTGTATATATGTATATTACAAGTGCTGTGAGGTTGGAAATTCCTGTCAAGTCCCTGTGGTTATCTACAACATTTTGGACGGATTCCATATTTAAGACAAGATGACTTATTAAATATATATATACTAAAGTATATATCTTTACATTAAAAATACTATTCTGTATTTCCACTCTTTCTTTCATTCTAAAAGACTAGTCAAATTATTACATTGGGCAACAAAGTACATAGCACTTATTCAAAAGCAACAAAATAATTAATAACACACATATACATTTTCAATGATGCATGGTATATATCCTTCACTAACCATCAGGATTATTCATTGAAAGACCTGGTATGATACATAAAAATACATTTAAGATTCAAACTTTGAGCTACAAAACCTCATCATACTGTCAACATTTCGAAAGAATAATGTAAATAAAAAAAATCTTAATAATTTATTTAACATTCAAATTTATTCTTGGGATATTTTAAAACTAAAAATTGAAAACAATAAATATTGCATGTTTTGATAATAAAATTTCTATGATGTATAATATATGTCCTCAACAAAACTATTGTGGACATACATTGTACTAATCAGATACCTCGTTACACTACGATATGTAGTGTAATATAATAAGATATCTTATTTTTAATTAGACTGATCTTGTACATCACAGAAATGAAATGCTCATTAAGATAAAACAGTTTTGTTGTGGACACTTATTACACTGCACCTTCTATACTTAACACTGACTAACTGTTAATATCACAAGAACTTACAAAATTGGACGGGTTTCATTTTTCTGGACGGACGAAATATATATACTGATTTTCTTTACACGTATTTTGTATAAAAACCAACATATCAATGATATATGCATTGGGGAAAAGGAAAGTACATATATATATATATATCTTGGTTATAAACTCAGGGAAATGGACGATACACGTATACCAATGGTTTATAATTGAGAGAAAAAGAAAGTTTATCAATGGTTTTCAACTGAAATACAAAATAGTCACCTAAAGATACATATATCTTGTACTTGATAATGTCAGGTAATTGCATCAACTAAGCAGTCTAAATAAAATAGAAGAAAAATAAATAAAGTCAATGGTATAACACAAGAAATATTACTTGACTAAATAGGGTGTTGTGAATTTGGTATGTGAAATGTGAAGAACAATTCGTACAACTTCACCTTTCACATACCATATTCTCTGCAAATAACACTTTTCCCCTATAAGCCCCCTCCCCTCTCTAGTAAAGAAATTGAAATAATATATAAAAGCCCCTCCTATCATGAAAAAAATTCAAAATAAGTCCTATTACTTACATATTATATGACAATTGTAGAGACTTGATTAAGTTTGGTGATCAAAGCTAGACTCATAACATAGATTTTGTTATCTTAATAAGCGCCCCGCTGTTACCATATTTTAAGCGCCCTTGCATGGTGTCATTCACAGTGAATATAGTAAGTGTATGAACAGGTGATATGCAAAATGACAGAAATAGAAGTTTATAAACATCTTGCTGACATTCAGAATAAGGCGAGTTATGTAAGATTTCCTCAATTTATTTTCAAGTATAATCCCAAGGTTTTCAGGTAGATGATCATATTTGTGAATAAAAAACCCATTACATTGACATAAATTATGATAAATCATTGTAATTTACATATTTTGTTTACCATCCCATAACCTGTACTACAATCACACAAATCTAAATTTTCTTTGCAACAACTGGACAATTTCTGTCTCTAATCCGATTAAACATAAATTTGATGATATATAACACAATTTTGACATAAAAATATTGCAATGTCATGCTATGAGCTATCTGATGTAATTTTAGGAAGTAATCACCGATATACTGAACCAAAAGCTCAGAATCATGAAACCTATAAACCACTTTTTAATATGATTGTAACATACATATGCCAATGTTGAGCTTGGTCAATTTCAATAAATTTCTATGAACTAAATATGTAAATCTTGTTAATGACACACTGTACTTAACAGAAGAAACAAATACTCTTGAGACCTTACATGTAAACTATTAGTAGCCAACTCAGATTGAATTTTATAATCCTGACAGAACAATGACTGACTAAAGTCAGTGATAATCAACCCAGCAGTAAGGAAGAGTCACGTAGGCCGTAAACTGGTAAATCATTTCGACTGAATTTTGTTAATAATTTTGTTCTTTATTAATTTTTTCTTTCTTAAACTAATTGGAACACTTCAGATATAAATTTAAATAACATTCAATTTGTGAACTTGATAGAATTGAAATTTTTGCTGTTGACCTATTTAAGAAAATCTTATTTGCAAGGAGATTAATTCATAAATTTACGCCCACCACCAATGTCCTCTCAATTCAAATAAAACTTACCAAGATAATTTGCCAAATAATAATTAATGAACATTTACAGCCAATTTAAACCAGACAGGATTGCATCATGTACAAAATGTTTGAATAAAAATAATCCCCTTATTTTCTGTGAGTTGTATGTAGAACCCAACATAGGTTCTGTGTGGAGTTTAACTATGGCTTTAACATGTATGTTTACATGGACATTAAAGTCGATGCATGTGCTGGCTCTAGCTCTCTGGCTCAACTAATACAGAGTTCAGACTTTCAACTCATACAGTGTTATTTTCACAATTTCATCAGGATAAAACTTTTCTCGTATAGATGTAAAATTGAATTGGACCAGGTCTATTACTAGCTCATTACACAGGATAGTTAATGAAAGGAGTGTTTGTCTTGTTTAAATTTGAATCTTCAAGCAGTTTCAGAATTGAATTTTTTTGTTGTGCATGTTAAATTTGCAGTAGAGTCCTACTATGAAATTTAAAGCTTTATAATAAAACTGTTGTGAAAATAACCAAATATACAGTAACTCAACAAAATTAATGTAGTGATTGACATTTGAACTTATGTAGACCACTACAATACAATCCATACACCATTACACAGAATGTTGGCATCACACAAAATACAAGACATATAAGAAATGATATTATGTACAGATGAACAAAAGTATTACACACTTGCAGCATAAATTAACTCTCATTCTCACTCTCCATTACAGACAGGCTCTACTAGATGATCAGCATTCTGACCATTTAACAGTCCAGCTAGCACAGTTAAGATGAATCCTTGGAACCCTAATATTCCTTGTTCAGTACCAACCGAGCATTGATTGGTCAAAGATTCTGTTCATATCCCCAAATAGTGCCTAGGGTGTCTAGCAATAAGGAATTTTAAACCTTGCAAAATTTACAAATAAATAATACCCTTTTTAGACATCTTTTTCAAGTGAGTTATTTATAATTAAGGATGTGAATTTTCATTTAAAAAGCAATTATAGTTGAATACCATATTTAAATGAAATTAGTAATATAAAGTGAAGATGCATTTATTGAGTTCAGAATTGTTAATATGCGAATATAACATAATGAATTTGACATGTGTATTTTAAAACTGTACAGGATTTCCTTTTTTGAGATTAACAAATGAATGAAAATTTGATATAATTTCAAATTTATAGGAAAATTATGTTTCAGGACAAATATTCCTTGAATTAGAAATCTTCAAAAAATATGTTAGGTGAACTTTGAAACGGCTGCTGCTTACAATGTTGATCTGTTGCAATTAAAGAGTTCATATTCTCATGGTCCTGCAGATGGCTCTTCATGCTGTTTGTGTGAGGCATCTCAGGAAGGGCCCTGCCTCTGTATATGTGGCCCCTTCAGAGGAGTCTTACCAGTATGGCCCTGCAGCTGTACACGGAAGCCCTACAGAGGTGTAGCATGGCCCTGCAGCTGTACATGTGGCCCGTCGCCTGTACCTATAAGACACTGATACTGTTACATGGAAGATTAGGTGATGATTGAGTTCTGTCACCTGGGTCCAGACCTGATAGAAGCCTGTGACCCGTACATGCTTGACCTAGTCCTCTGGTTCATATTTTGATGATGAGCTATTTCCCCTTCCAGCTCAACAAGTTCTTGTTTTAGCTTTTCATTCATTGAACGCACTGATTCTGTGGGATAGAAAAGAACAATTTTATTACAGTTCATTGATAATAAATTTTTAACATCTGTTGTGTTTATTTGATGATTTCTGAAGGAATTTCCAAATACTGATCATATTTATGCAGCTATAAACCTATATATGCCTAGAAATATGCCTACCCAGATTTGTTGCAGTTCAGCAAAAATGCTACCAATATCTCTGCAATAAGCTTTCAATAATTTCTTTTGTGGCTCTGGCAAGTACTATAATAATGTATTGTAAGACAAATTGAGTGGAGTATTTATTAACTGATCTCAACATACTTTTGATGACAGTAATGAAACACTTTATAACCGAGATAATCAAGGAGGTGATCCCCGACACTGAACAAGCCATGATGGCAGATTTGAGCTTTTTTATTGAGACAGAAATTCTCAATGACTTACATCTCCCCAGTTTTTTAAGATATTTTGTAAGGAAATATTTTTAGTGTTCAAAATTATAATCATGATTTCCTGTACAAAATCTACTCACCTGTATTCGATAATTGGGAAGTAGCTCGGCTATCCATCCTAGCAGGTGATTCTGTAAAGGGAGATAATGAGGAAAATCATTACAAATTGTTAACCAAAATCAGGCCAATGAAAACAGATTTCAGTCTTTACCACAATGTCTGTATTTGTAACTTTTTTCCCCCTGTAATCAGTGTTTTCAATAAATTTCTTAAGTCTTGCCTCTTGAATAGAACACACTAACCAAAAATGTTTCATTTATTTCAAATTAATACTTAATAATAACTAATTTCATTAACTGCATGTAAATAGACAATTTTCTTCTACATGTATTAACTTTTATTGTCTCCTCTTCCATTTTTAATTACTAACTTGATTAACCACATTTTATCTAACTTGTTACAATAAAAATGAGAATGATTATGATAGTTAGAATCCTACATATCTATCAGGCACTTCACATATTCTAATGAAAATATAGATAATAGTCTTGATACCAACTTACTGAATTCTACAAGTATTTTCTAGTCCTATAGTATACATGGGGACAATTATACAGATATCAATAACATTATAGTTGCTGTCATAGATAAAATTTGCATGGTGTTTTTTTTTTATAAATGTATAATGAATATACCTCGTATTTGCGACTCTTCATGTAACACACCAACACTTAAATCAGGGAATGATTTCATGCACTGTACTTAAATGAGGTTTCTGGACTAAAGGACAGTAGACATAGAACTTTTCTACAGGATATGAAGAGATAGGATCATGGAGTCTGAAGGAAGGGTGAGAGTCTGAGTGAAAGAAAGTGTAGAATAATTACGAGGGAAGAAGGAAACAGGATGAAAAAGAAAGGCATAATGGATATTGGTTTAAACATATTTATTTGCCTTTAAATGGTTCATAATTATAGTGACAAATAGGATTTGGGCACAAGTTCTCGATATTGGAAGAACAATATAGAAAATTGAAAAAAGAAGGATAAAGGATATTGGGGGAAAAGTAGAATAAATGATATTGGACATGAAAGGAAATGAGGGTATATTGAAGGCTTGGTTTGGTCTAGTATTGTTATACATTCTATTAAAACAATAAAGTTATTAAAGGGCAGTAATTTTAAACAAGATGAAACATGGAATATGGAAACTGGATGAGATGCAGAAAGAATGAAGGGATAAACGATACTCATGTCGGACAGGAGGCTGTATACTGGAGATATGGAAGAGAGACAGGATACTGAGAATAGAAGGGAGACGGGATACTGGAGATGGAAGGGAGACAGGATACTGGAGATGGAAGGGAGACGGGATACTGGAGTAGAAGGGAGACAGGATACTGGAGATGGAAGAGAGACAGGATACTGGAGATGGAAGGGAGACAGGATACTGGAGTAGAATGGAGACAGGATACTGGAGATGGAAGGGAGACAGGATACTGGAGATGGAAGAGAGACAGGATACTGGAGATGGAAGGGAGACAGGATACTGGAGTAGAATGAGACAGGATACTGGAGTAGAAGGGAGACAGAATACTGGAGATGGAAGGGAGACAGGATACTGGAGATGGAAGGGAGATGGGATACTGAGAATAGAAGGGAGATGGGATACTGGAGTAGAAGGGAGACAGGATACTGGAGATCGAAGGGAGACAGGATACTGGAGATGGAAGGGAGATGGGATACTGGAGATGGAAGGGAGACAGGATACTGGAGATAGAAGGGAGACAGGTTACTGGAGATGGAAGGGAGATGGGATACTGGAGTAGAAGGGAGACAGGATACTGGAGTAGAAGGGAGACAGGATACTGGAGATGGAAGGGAGACAGGATACTGGAGATGGAAGGGAGACAGGATACTGGAGATGGAAGGGAGATGGGATACTGGAGTAGAAGGGAGACAGAATACTGGAGATGGAAGGGAGACAGGATACTGGAGATGGAAGGGGGATGGGATACTGAGAATAGAAGGGAGATGGGATACTGGAGTTGAAGGGAGACAGGATACTGGAGATCGAAGGGAGACAGGATACTGGAGATGGAAGGGAGATGAGATACTGGAGTAGAAGGGAGACAGGATACTGAGAATAGAAGGGAGATGGGATACTGGAGTAGAAGGGAGACAGGATACTGGAGTAGAAGGAAGACAGGATAATGGAGATCGAAGGGAGACTGGATACTGGAGATGGAAGGGAGACGGGATACTGAGAATGGAAGGGAGACAGGATACTGGAGATGGGAGACAGGCTACTGGAGATGGAAGGGAGACAGGATACTGGAGATGGGAGACGGGTTACTGGAGATGGAAGGGATACAGGATACTGGAGATGGAAGGGAGACTGGATACTGGAGATGGAAGGGAGATGGGATACTGGAGATGGAAGGGAGACAGGATTTTGTAGATGGGAGATACAGTTTTAGGAAACTGGAGGGGAAATAGTAGATTGGAGTTTGAAGGCATACGTAGACTGGAGATGGAAAGGAGACAGGATACTGGAGATGGGAGACAGGTTACTGGAGATGGAAGGGAGACAGGATACTGGAGATGGAAGAGAGACAGGATACTGGAGATGGAAGAGAGACAGGATGCTGGAGATGGGAGATACAGTTTTAGGAAACTGGAGGGGAAATAGTAGATTGGAGTTTGAAGGCATACGTAGACTTGAGATGGGAAGAGACAGGATAGATGGAGATGGATGGGAGACAGGATACTGGAGAAATCAAGGATTAGGACATTTTATGTATAAATTAATTATAAAAGGGTCTGGGAGATAGAAACTTACCATGGGACCATATACAAATAAAACACATGCAGACACAAAGAATAACAACTAATGTTACAGTGTTACAACTACACATTCTAACTGTTATACTACAGCACAATATATAACACATGCTACAACACAGAAAGTTTGCTAAATGAGCTAGAATTTAATGTTATAATTCTTTGAAAAATGCATAAGAACAACTACAAGACAGATGTACTGACAAACTGAAAACTAACAGGTTATAGACATCTAAATATATATATATAAAAAAAAAATTCTGAAAAATAAATAGATAATTTATTTGTTGGTTTGTTTAGATGAGACTCATCGTGTTAAGTCATAATTGTTATTGTGCATATATTAAAATATAATTAAAAAATAAATAGAAAATTCACAATTAATGACATTGCAGTTTTGCTTTCTGACAACATCTGGTGAACATTTGACAATATCTTTTATGTGCATTTTCTAACAAGAGTTACCTCCCCTTGGTGGTAGGTTGTGTCAGGAAACATTCTTTTTCGAGCATTTTTTGCCTGTTACAGAATTGTTCTTTGAATGTGCGTAAACTGTTAGCAACAACTGTATATCAATATATTTGAGTTTTTTACACTTATTACATTAAATCTTTTAATATTAGATTGAAGTTGAAACCAATTTTCTGAAACTTCACTAAACATGCAATTACACACATACTAAAATTGCTAATGATTACTGTCCTTGCAGCAATAGATAAAAATTGTTTAAAAACTAAGAAGTATCCATTTTAAAATGGACTACTTGTGAAAAAATTTCAAACACTACTATATTCATTTTTATATAATCTAGATTTTAATTATTTCATTTTCTTAATGTTTCTTTTTAAGGAAGATTTTTTTCATAATTAAGTGTTTTTTCGAGAACTTAGCCAATTAGTTAAAATTAAACATTGTTATTTGTACTAGATTACGAGACACAAAGTACCTAAGTAACACTTGTACTAAGTAGTCACTAGTTAACAATGGAAAAGTAAAAAAAAAAATTAAATCTAGATGATCTGGTATACTGCTATCATCTAAAAGTGGAAACAGCAGTATCTTCGCCAGCATATTAAATGTAGCTTAGGGTATCCGATGAAGTAGAAAAATATGATCAGCTATAATTCAGACTGAATCTAGAAATCTACCTCGTATATTATATCTGTCTTGTTAATCACTGTTAATGTTAACGAAAAGTTAATTCAGCAAGAAAGGGAGACATTGTGGGAAGAACGGGTAGGCTGAGGAAAAGATAAAAATCAATGTCAACTAAATGTTTGGTATAAGCACCATTCAGTAGGCACATCTAACCACTTACATCGCGGTGACATATCAGTCGACTGAAACAACCTTAACTCAGGCAGACTGGCATTCTTTGTTCTATTCCATTCTTTCATTTGATTACGTTTAGTATGAATATACATATAACTCTTTGTCCCTGAACCACTGCTTTCCCATGATCCTGATGGTGGAAGGATTTTCACACGATCATATTAGTATATCAAGTTAAAAAAAAAAGAAATTCAATATCTAAACTATAGATTATAAATAGCATTGCAAAAAAGCATTAAATTTTCTGGCATCAAGCTTGAAAGGCAGGGGCAGAAAAGTAAATGTTATTGAATTGAAAAACTTTTTAAAAATCTAATGTATAATTGTATATATTTTACGAATATATGTATGATATACATGACATTATATATAAATAAAGATAGAGAAGACAAAAGGAACTCCAAAACAAGAGATTTTGAATTAAATAACATATATGTAGAGGACCAAATACTGTAGACTACCTGGTACTTATATTTTGTAACCATATAATTTCTTGGACTGTCCGATTGTGAGAACGTTAACCTTCATTTTTCAGAGGATGTTTTATATCGTTGTATCTTTAGTCTCTAGTTTTGAGAGGATCCATAATTCCTGGTTAGAATTTAGCGATCTACAGAATTTGAGACTCCAGTTTTCAGGCTTTTAGCTCTCAACAATATATGTTTGAATACCCTTCAAAGTATAGGTCATCTACAGTTGTGTATCCTATCCTCTGCATTATCAGGTGTGCAGAATTCTCAGAGAAAAAGAAAATCTCAAAATTGCATCCTTACAGATACCCTCTTACTTATATATGGCACTTGTTGTTAGACACACTTATTTAAATGTGCATGTTAATGTTCCATCACCCGCAAAAAACAAGTCTCCATGATAACGCTCCTTACCTTGTCTGATTGGTCCATTTGCCATGTGCTGCTGAGGCATGCTGGGAGGTGGGTGATCATAAGCAGGTCCACCATTTTGGTGATCAGGAGGTCTAAAATAATTGATTCATTATTATCTAAGTTGACCTTTTTCAATATAAAATCTCAGGTACTTCTATGTCATGAAATCTTTAATATATTCTTTTTAAAAGAATTATAAATGTTGGCAATTTATTTTTGATTCAATTCCTGTTTTGGCTACATTGGTGTTATCCATGAAATTAAAAGTTAAGGTTAACTACTACACAGGGGTGTACAATTCCACTAGCCCGACGCCCGGGGCTAGTAGATTTCAGGTCAGGGCTAGCTGCTTTATGGCACTGACTAGCCCGTGGGCTAGTGAAAATTTCTTCTTCATAAATCTGCATGAAAAGTCAAATTGCTTCTGTACCAAAATTTTCGCTAATAAATCTACATTAAAAGCCAGTTTGTTTCTGTATACAGTTCTGACAGTTGTAAACATGGTATAACTGGTCAAGTTAATAAAAAGTTTCAACCACAGGTGGTTGACATCGGTTCAACACATTTCTCAAACGTAAATAATATCTTCATCTAGGTCTATCAAATGCTTAGGTATGCCATTGATAGTATTCAAGCGCACGATTGATCCAGATGCAAACACGAGTGACCCAGATGCAAACATGGTCTGCCGACATCTCAGTATAGTTACAGAGATAATTAAGATAGGAATTTAATTGTGAAGTGACAGTTAGTGATCATATCACATTTATTATTGGGATATATAGATCTTATTATCAGTTGAGTTAATCTTCCTGTTAAAATTGAAATTAGATCGTTGGTGCCGCTATATGTACAGGTCTGTTTTGACAGATGTTATATTCAAAAACAGGCGTGATGACACTAAATTTCTTAAGCTGTTGGTTTCTAAATAAAGTAGGAGAATCTTGTAGATGTATATTTGACAGATGTTCACAACATTTTCATCTGAAAAACTCTACTTAACATTGTTATAAATTAAAATTTGAACTTTACTTGAATTGTCATAATAATTTCCTATGATTATGATTAAAAGTTAAAATGATATTGATTTCATTGATATTGGCACCTTTAGTTCCAATCCAATACAATTTGCTAGCTATAAGTTATCCCTCAGGAAATGAGATGGAGAACAAAAATATCTAGAAAGTAGTGGATCAGAAGAATGAATTCAACTTCAAGTTCACTGACATGAAACCAGAACTTTTTTTATAGTAGTGATTGAGTTGGTAATGGGTTGGTTTGTTGAAACTAGCAGCTTTAGATTTAAAAAAAAAAAATTATTCCCTCTCATTTAATTTAGATTGAAGTATATTTCAGTTTAACTATTCAAAATACAATATTGACATGTCGTTGTATAGGTACATGTAACCGTCAGAAAGTTTTAACTCTTATCTACAACCAGTAAAATATAATCGATATTTTTATACTCTTAATTGTTTTGAAGTGTGCAAACTTATTTTACTGTACAGTTAATATCTTTCACAATAGTTATGACTATTTTCACAAACAGACCATATAACATTCTGAGCAATATTAAAATTATTGAATTCTTTGTTAAATGGCAAGATTCTGATCAATTATGTTGAGGAAAAGGTACATTTCGGAAAACAATATTTAAATGGAAAACATATATTGAAAAATATCAAAAGTGCAGGGCTAGTAGAATTTTCATCAGGGCTAGTGGAAAAAATAAGCTACTAGCCCTTGGGCTAGTGGAAATTTTTTAGAATTGTACACCCCTGCTACAAGACAAGAGGCCCATGGGCCTTAACGGTCACCTGAGATTTGAAATATTTCAGTAAATTTAATTGACACTTTTCGACCTATAAGTCTAAGGGGTCAGTCAGGGCCAACATGTGCATATCATTAAGTAGTCATCCAATGCTGATAATATTAACAAATTTAGAATGAATTCCAAAAGAAATAAAAAATGTGATTTCCCACAACTATTATAATAGTAAAGTTTATCAATGGGACAAACGTGAGATCCCAGGACCAGGAAATTCACAATTATGGTAAAGCACCTTAAGACCCTTCCATCTATGAAGAGTATTTAATTCTACCTTATTTGGGTCTTTTAGAAGAAGACTTTTGAAATTTCAGTTAATTTGACCCTTTTTGGCCCCGCCCATCTGCCCCTGGGGGTCAATCAGGGCCAACATGTACATACCATCAAACTGTCATCCCATGCTGATAATGTGAACCAAGTTAGAATGAATTCCAACAGAAATCCAACAAATAATAGTCAAAAATGTGATTTCCCTGTATTAACTATATAGTAAAGTTTATCCCCTCCCCAGGTGCAAAGGTGAGACCCCAGGGTCATGAAATTCACAATTTTGTTAAAGCCCCTTAAGACCCTTCCTACTATGAAGAGTGCTTGATTCCACCATATCTGAGAGTAGAGAAGAAGATTTTTGAAATTTCAGTCAATTTGACCCTTTTTGGCCCCACCCATCAGCCCCTGGGGGGTCAATCAGGGCCAACATGTGCATACCAACAAACTGTCATCCTTAGCTGATAATGTTAACCAAGTTAGAATGAATTTAAATAGAAATCGAACAAATAATAGTCAAAAATGTGATTTCCCTATATAAACTATATTAAGTTTACCCCCTCCCCAGGGACAAACGTGAGACCCCAGGGTCATGAAATTCACAATTTTGGTAAAGCTCCTTAAGACCCTTCCTACTAAGAATAGTGCTTGATTCCACCATATCTGAGAGTAGAGAAGAAGATTTTGAAGTTTTAGTCAATTTGACCCATTTTGGCCCCGCCCCTCAGGCCCCTGGGGGATGGGGACCATATAATTCACAATTTTAGTTGACCTTTAGCCATAGAAGCTCCCTGTCAAATTTCATTAAATTTGGTTCAGTGGTTTTGGAGAAGAAGTTGAAAATGTAAATTGTTTACGGACGCACGACGGACAATGCACAACGACAGAAAAAAGGCAATTAGAATAGGTCACTTGAGACTTTGTCTCCGGTGACCTAAAAAAACACAGACCTTTGTGACATTTATAATGAAAACCAAATGGTAGTACGTTTCATGTTTGAATGAAACTCTAGTGACCATTATCAATGTTAAAAAGAAACTTTTTAATCTTTAAAAGTATTGTAATTTTGGTGAGTAAACCTGAATAAGTTTTATTCATAGCTCACTATAGGAAACAGATATTTACTCACATTTGAGCTGGTCTCATGATGGGTTCTGCGAGTCTGTGAGGGGGTCGTCGAGGCTTGCTGTTATTGGGTGGAGGAGGGGGAGGAGGACCCTTGCCCCTTGCGGTTCCATTAGGACTCGGTGCCACAGCATATTGCTCTTGTGACTGAAAATATAAAATCAAATCATGTAACATCAGTGTTATAGGAAACGGGGCAAGTTGAAGTTTAGGCAAATGGTTTTGTATGCATAAAGTTTCGATAAATTTTAATATAGAAAAAAGTGATTTTGTAAAATAATTATTAAATCAGATAATGATTCCACATAATCACTAGAGTGACCAGGATGGACATTGGCTACTGAAAACACTCTGTGTGACTAAAGATGTTAGCAGATAAATCTAACACTAATAGCTAGGTTATTGTTGACATGTAAGAATGTGCTTCTTGTGAAAATACAAGCCACATATGACTTACTGGGTAGCGTCCTTGTTGACCAATAGGAAAAGGCTGACCACTGGGTTGAGGCGAGCGGTACTGTAAAGCTGGTGACTGGCGAGGGGACTGAACCTGTGAGGGGGCGTTGGAAGACGGCTGGCTGTAGGGGTCAATTGGTGGACGTCGCCAGGCAGTAGGACCAATTAACCTAGAAAATAAATAGGTCAGAATAAGCATTGCATATAAAAAATAAAAAAAGGAAGAAAAATAATGAATATTTTTTACTAGGAATAAACACCTTCATGTCGACCAAATTTAAAGAAATTACTATTTCTAAATGTTACTGATTATAAAATATACAATCATATATAAATGCATGCAAAGATATCATTTATTTATATAATGCATTACTGGATATACCATATATTAAGACACCATCACACTTTTAGTCTTTACATAAATGGTTGTTATATTCACAGCATATTTCAGGAATGCCAACCATGGAAGTCGTTTTACCTTATTATAATAATATCCAATTTAGTACAATCCCTGAATGGATATAGGCCTTAATTTAAAATCATTGACTAGGGACTGATAATCCATCTCTAGATAATCAATTATGATACTAAACCTTCCTCCAAATTAATTAGTACAAAATATTAAACATTCTTCCCATGAAAAAACTGTTCCAAACCATATAAACATATATGATGTTACAACAAAACTCTGTTTTTATCTACATACATACTAAAATTAATTGCTATATTAAAATGGAAGAACCTCATTATTATTTGGTAGCCACAGTAGCCTGTACTGTTACCATAGCAACTCTACAGGAGAATTATATCATACACATAGTAGTGTTTAAGCATTTTCTTCTGCGTAGCAATGTAATTAGCAGTACTCTGGTTCCCTCCATTTTAGTATTCATGTACTATCAAAAGTAACTGTGATATTATTATTTTCAAATGATATCAGCAAAGTCAGATTTTTTTCCATTCATCTGTTATTGAAAATACAAACAACGTGTGATAAGCATATATAGCTATTTTAAATAATAATAACAAATAAATTTAAAGAAAAGATTTACCAGAAATCATTTGATTACATAAAGTGACATGCATGTAGTTATATAGGAAACTCTATGGATCTTACACAACCCAACTCTAGCTCCTAGACTTGGTTGAAATTTCTTGGAAAATATTCAACAAATTCATTTAATGCTAAATATTTTTTTCATGGAAATTTAAGGAATCTGACCTAAATTTCACTTTTTTTGTTTGTTTGTTTTTTTTGTAAATTTAATCTAAAATTTTTTTTTTTTGTCAAGAGAAATCAAGTTTTTGTTTCAGAACAAATAAGAAAAAAATGTGTTTCTTTTCCAAAAAATTGGAACCAGAGAGAAATCCTGGAAGAATCCTAGCTTGTTGTGTTTTATGCTGCCTATAGTCCTTTATCTGTTGAGCCAAATTGTTCAAAGCCAGCTTGTTAACTGAACACTGTAACTGAATTGTTATCAGAAGTTATAAATTCATCTTTCTTTTGAGGAATAGAAACAATCATTAGCATACTTGCAAACCTTTGATTTTGTTTTCACAAAATTTTCAAATACATTTTGTAGACCAAAACAACAGACAAAAACCTACCACTCACAGCTGTTTTGACATATATATTAGGGTATGCATCAACAGCTAGCTGTCATATTTTAATTTTTGTCATGGTGCAATGGATTTAAAATGTTCAGCAAAAAGCAAGATTATATGAATTCTGCTGTTGTTTCAACTTTTTAAATTAGCATGAATTCAAAGGTATGATTACAGTTACTGAATTTCAAAATCAAATTTCTTGGCAAGTATGTAGTAGTATTTTTTTCTATTCTATCCTTCAAAATTACATCTTAATGCTTTTTTTCAATGCAAACACATGCACTGTATAAGTTAAACAATGTTGATTTCCACAGAGTAACGAAAACAAGCTATTGTGACTTTGAACAATGGCATGCATGAATTCATTGTTATAAACCTTCTACAAGTACACACCATGTCACAAAAAAACATCAGGCCCAACTTAAGGTCCAAATTACATGCTTTGTCTTTCTTTATTCTAGTTCTTACCCGAAGAAATTGCTGTAAAATTAAAATAACCTTGAAAATTAAACTTGGATCTATGTGTTTAGAATTGAAACTAGAGAATAAATTCTCAAAAAGATATTTTAAATCTTTAGCATTATCTTTTTTTATTTTATATAAGGACATCATTGTATGCTATGCATGTCACTTCTTACATTTTACTTTAGAAGTATCTGTAGATTCTGAATAACACAGTAAATTTCTAATGAATACCAGTCATACCAGTTTCTTCATATTTATGTGATGTCAATACTGAATAAATAACAATAACGGTCGTCTGACTCTAAAAACCCATATACTATTGTAGTATACATTCTCTGTAGCGAGTATAGTGGCACTGTTGGCCATGGTGGCCATCTTGGATTTTGGATCAACCCAAATAACAATACTTGATCAGAACCATCTCAGGATCATTTCTGGTAAGTTTGAGCTGAATCCCACTGGTGAAACTTGAGAAGAAATTTGCTGTTGTTAAGGAAAACAATGATTGAACAATCATGTTACAAAATAGCCACCGTGGCTGCCATGTCAAAGTTTTTACAATGTCGAAAAATAACAACACTTTGTTGGCTCTCCTTCCTTAACATCCTCACAAATTTCCAGCTCAATGGCACCAGTGAAACCGGAAAAGAAGTTTAAAATGTGTTTTTCAAGATGGCTGCCATCTTGGATTTCTGGCCGACCCGATAAATACCAACACTTGGTCAGGACCATCTCCGGATCATTTCTGGTAAGTAAGAGGTGAATCTCACTGGTGGAATTTGAGAAGAAGTTTGAAACAGGTGTTGTTCAGGAAAACCATGATTGCACAATCATGTTACAAAATGGCTGCCATGTGAAAGGTTTTACGAGGCCGAAAAATAACAACACTTTGTTGGCTCCCCTCCCTTAACATCCGCACCAATTTCAAGTTCAATGGCACCAGCAGAACTGGAGAAGAAGTTTAAAATGTGTTTTTCAAGATGGCTGCTATGGTGGCCATCTTGGATTTCAGACCAACGCAAAAAATAACAACCCTTGGTCGGCATCATCTTGGTATCATTCCAAGCAAGTTTCAGCTCAAATAGCACTGGTGGAACTCGAGAAGAAGTTTAAAATATGTTTTTCAAGATGGCGGCTATGGCAGCCATCTTGGATTTCGGATCGGCCCGAGAAATAACAACACTTGGTCGGGATCATTTCAGGCAAGTTTCAGCTCAATAGCACTGGTGGAACTTGAGAAGAAGTTTAAAATGTGTTTTCAAGATGGCGGCTATCGTGGTCATCTTGGATTTCGGACGGACCCGAAAAATAACAACACATGGTCAGGACCATCTCAGGATCATTCCTGGCAAGTTTCAGCTCAATCCTACTGCTGAAACTTAAGTTTTAAATGTGAAAAGTTTATGGATGGTGCACGACGGACGGCGGATGACAGTGGACGAAGCAGGATGGCTATAGGTCATCCTGACCCTTTGGGTCAGATGACCTAAAAACTGGACAGAAAACCCACACTATATTGCCATTATTTGTCCAATTAACTTCTAGCATTAATAAGACATTTTGTAAAACTTTTCCCTTTCTCAATGGTTAATATATCGGATGTTTATCGAAGGATTTGACTAACAAGGGCCCAATGGGCCCAAATCGCTCACCTGCAATGCAGTGATCTTTTCATATATGGATCCTGCAGTTATTTGAAAGCATGCTACAGGACCAATATAATGTCTCTCTGCACTTTGGCTTTTCACTAAAAGTCATTTAAAGATTTAAGCATACTTGATCGACGTGACCTTGAATGAAGGTCAAGGTCATTCATTTGAACAAACTTGGTAGCCCTTCACCCCAGCATGCTACAGACCCAATATCAACTCCCTGGGACTCTTGGTTATTGAGAAGAAGTTGTTTAAAGATTTTAGCCTTTTTGACCCCTGTGACCTTGAATGAAGGTCAAGGTCATTCATTTGAACAAACTTGGTAGCCCTTTACCCCAGCATGCTACAGACCCAATATCAACTCTCTGGGACTCTTGGTTATTGAGAAGAAGTCGTTTAAAGATTTTAGCCTTTTTGACTCCTGTGACCTTGAATGAAAGTCAAGGTCATTCATTTGAACAAACTTGGTAGCCCTTCACCCCAGCATGCTACAGGCCAAATATTAGGTCTCTGGGACTCTTGGTTATTGAGAAGAAGTTGTTTAAAGATTTTAGCCTTTTTGACTCCTGTGACCTTGAATGAAAGTCAAGGTCATTCATTTGAACAAACTTGGGAGCCCTTCACCCCAGCATGCTACAGGCCAAATATTAGGCCTCTGGGACTCTTGGTTATTGAGAAGAAGTCGTTTAAAGATTTTAGCCTTTTTG
The DNA here is from genome assembly GCF_902652985.1 of Pecten maximus. Lineage (NCBI taxonomy): Eukaryota > Metazoa > Mollusca > Bivalvia > Pectinida > Pectinidae > Pecten > Pecten maximus. Next base: position 24,917,132 of record NC_047022.1, on the reverse strand, counting down.
ACTCCTGTGACCTTGAATGACGGTCAAGGTCATTCATTTGAACAAACTTGGTAGCCCTTCACCCCAGCATGCTACAGACCCAATATCAACTCCCTGGGACTCTTGGTTATTGAGAAGAAGTCGTTTAAAGATTTTAGCCTTTTTGACCCCTGTGACCTTGAATGAAAGTCAAGGTCATTCATTTGAACAAACTTGGTAGCCCTTCACCCGAGCATGCTACAGACCCAATATTAACTCCCTGGGACTCTTGGTTATTGAGAAGAAGTCGTTTAAAGATTTTAGCCTTTTTGACTCCTGTGACCTTGAATGAAAGTCAAGGTCATTCATTTGAACAAACTTGGTAGCCCTTCACCCCAGCATGCTACAGACCCAATATCAAGTCCCTGGGACTCTTGGTTATTGAGAAGAAGTCGTTTAAAGATTTTAGCCTTTTTGACTCCTGTGACCTTGAATGAAGGTCAAGGTCATTCATTTGAACAAACTTGGTAGCCCTTCACCCCAGCATGCTACAGACCCAATATCAAGTCCCTGGGTCTTTTGGCTATTTAGAAGAAGTCGTCTAATTTTTTTTTAGCCTTTTTGACTCCTGTGACCTTGAATGAAAGTCAAGGTCATTCATTTGAACAAACTTGGTAGCCCTTTACCCCAGCATGCTACAGACCCAATATCAACTCCCTGGGACTGTTGGTTGTTGAGAAGAAGTCGTTTGAAGATTTTAGCCTTTTTGACTCCTGTGACCTTGAATGAAGGTCAAGGTCATTCATTTGAACAAACTTGGTAGCCCTTCACCCCAGCATGCTACAGGCCCAATATTAGGTCTCTAGGCCTTTTGGTTATTGAGAAGAAGTTGCTTGAATGAAAAGTTGACGCCGGACGGACGACGGACGGACGACGGACGCCGCGCCACGGCATAAGCTCACTTGCCCTTCGGGCAGGTGAGCTAAAAAACGATGTATTGTCATGAAAATTACAAAATTAACCATTATGTCCTTGGTTTTTTTTCTCAAAATATTATTTTTTGCAAAAAAAGGGGGGAAAAAATCCTGGGAAAACGTGTGACCTTGAAAATAACCATTAGTTATGGTCTAAATGAGGATGGTAATCAAGAAGGAAATGAACCAAGAGGCATCATAGTGACAGAGGTTTTAACGTCATTCTTGCATACATTTATTGGAGTTTAAGTGTGTTCATTCATCTACAGTGTGAATATCAGAAGTCAATTCAGGAGGAAAATTAACCTGCTCTGAGGTTAGAGGTCAAGTTTTCTCTGTACCTTTCTAAATCCTCGATCCTCTTCATCATCTTCTCATTGTCTTTGTATAGAAGTTGTTGTTCTCGTCGAATCTTGTCTTTTGTTGCATGTAGATCAGCATTTTCAGTCCTTTAAAAGAAAATTTAAGAAACCTGAATTAAATAGTAAAAAAAATATACTCACTAACTTTCTCTCTTCTTTTATCTAAATACACTTCTTAATTGGTATGCTCTGTTTTTGTACATTCTTTCCAAATATTCAAATTAATTTTTCTTTCCTAATTCATTTAACATACATTTTGAATTAAAAATTGTTAACTTAAAAGCTTGTCAAATTAAATCTACTGAAAATTCATTTGCATTATGATATTATCATAAACATTACCTTAAAGCCTCATTTTCAATCATATATTCCTGTAACATTTCATATAAGCCAGCTTCCTCAGACTTGGGATCCTTCTTAGGCTGGTCACTGCCTGAGATTTGAACAACAACAGATATTCAATAGTGTGAAGCCAATACAGCCAAACCGTGGAACAAGTTATTTGTAGAACTGGAGAAATCTCCATCTACAGTACTAGTGTGACAAATGTTCAAAATGTCAAAATTTACTTAAAGTTATTTGTATTTTCAACTTTTTTCTGTCAATTATCCGGACTTCATTCGAGGGTGGATTTTAATGAAATTTTGTATGTTGAAAAAGAAATATTTACAGCTTTTTCCCATAGTATTCAAGTAATTTACGTTTGTATCTTATTATGTTAAAAGAAATAAAAATTAACTACAAACCAAATTTTCCTTCAAACTCTTACCAAATTTAAAGTAACGTCGAAATGGTGTTGCAAAAATTTTCATGATTCATGCAACAGAAAATAATGCGAAAATGGAATTTCAAACCAATATCTTTCAGCATGTGAAGTTTTGTTAAAATCAGCCTTTTTAACAAACTCATGAAAATTCACTGAAATTTTTGTTTATATGATAACAGTGATTTTAGCGGTCATTATGTAGGGTCAGGATTATTACTGTTAGCCATGAACTGTTAGGAAGCCAACAAACTATGCCACCAGATAACTGTTTTAGGAATACAGGGAAATCTGTGAACTATCAAACAATGAGGTACACGAAAACCATTCAGGTACAACCATGTAATATCGTGAAATTACTACTCCTACATCCTCAGGACGCGAATTAATATGTAACAGAATCTTTATAAAACTTATGCTCTCATACTTTTGTTATTTTCTTGATCCTTCAGAAATTTCTTATATTTCTCATCACTTTCATTCTGCATGGCTGCTTTAGTTTTCTCTGGGAACTCCAACTGTGAATAAAAATACAAATATATATTAAATACAAATAAACAAATAAATTAGAAACTGAAATTATATATTCATATACCAAAACTTATATTCTAAAGAAAGCTTTCCAAAAAATTTCTGTTAAATTTTGGACATTCCAATGTTTGACTAGAATTACTTGCCTGTTGACGCAAATACTGATTTTCATTGCGGAGTATTTTGATCTCTCTCTTCAGACTCATAATCAACTTTTCTCTAGGATCCTGTCATAAAAGAAAAAGAAAGCTATATTCACAATTAACACATATTCAAGTTTTTTTTAATGGTATTACAATAGTATAATTAACAAGAGCATTTAAATACTTAAACAATCTGCTTGTATACCAACAAGACAATGACCTCAGAATAGCTATCATTAACATTCCCTGGCTAGCTAGGAATTTAATTTTCTTCAAGGGAATTCTAAAATAGATTAAAAGAGATTAAAAGATTAAAAGATTATAAAGATTTCAGGAATTTGTCTCCCCCAAATCTCCAAAAATAGTCTCTAAAGTGTAACAGGAGAGGAGTAAATGTAGCGGCCAGACCGGGGTTCAAACCCGGGACCTCTGAACACTAGTTGGTTGCTCTACCAATTGAGCTACCTGGTCACCGACGATGGACCCAGTCCAGTCCCGCTACACACCTCCCTCCTTTTTTCCAGGTCTTCGCCCTCGAAGACACACAAGACCCTTATACCACTACCATGGGTATTTTAGTTGGGCGCCAATTTTGTAACAGGAGAGGAGAAAATGTAGCGGCCAGACCGGGGTTTGAATCTGGACCTCCTAGCACTAGCCGGATGCTCTACCAATTGAGCTACCTGGTCACCAATGATCAACTTAAATGAAGAATTCTTTTTACTTGTAAGAAAGGGTCATGAAACTCACTAGGGGCCACCAGGTTAGAAGTACATCACTTACCATTTTGATTAGTGGTTTAGTTCTGATTTTCTTGGCTCTGCTGGCATATCTCAGTGTGTTCATGGTCTCTGATATATGATGGGATGAGGGGGTGATACAGGCAATCTGGAACAAAATATGAACATAAATTATCATCGATAAATTTGGTCAAAGAATACCTTGTTTGGTTGTTACATGTAGAAAGTCAGCAATAAAATTGTCAAACTCAACAAATTATATCACCGATAGGTATACATGAAGCGGCAATATACATACAAAGTATTACAAAAATTGAATAGTCTCCAATCATGAGAAATGCAAAAAGGGTTTTGTGTTGAATTGGTTTAATATGTGCATAAACTGTCCAAGTTTGGCAAGTGCTTGTGTTTTGGTTTCCTTTCTTCTATTGAAATAGTGCAACAGTACTGGTTTAATTTCTTATATTGAAATACATTAATGATGTAACAGCATATCTGAACATGTTTGAACTACTACTGCTGCCTCTCGTACCTACTCAGTATAAAAATCTTTTGTTTGAAATCTCTATTCAAATATCTACACACTGTTAACTAAACATACTACAGTGGATATCTACACACTGTTAACCAAACAAACTACGTACAGTGGAACTTCGTTAACTCAAACTCAGAAAACTCGAATACCCCGCTTAACTTGAAGTACCTCGTCAGTCCTGGCCGAATTCTCTCTTTATCCTAGTAAAGAAAACTTGGAAAACTCGATTCGGAAAACTTGAAAAACTTGGATAATATGAAGTGAAAATTTGGTCCCAACAATAAAAATCCTACTTGAAATGATCGAATAACTCGAAATTTAGACTGAAATACTTCCACCTATAGATTGGGACCTTAAGTGCAAACCTGTGTAAGCTCTACAGGAAACGAAGTCCCGTGTAGAAGGAACTATAAAAGGACAGGAGATACACTCTAATTATACCATGGAAATCAATTTCTGGACAATCCTGCTGTTCCTTTCCTGTGAAATCCATAATACATATACCTTTACTTTTTTTTAATGAAATTCATAATTTATCTGTCTCTAATTAAACATTTACAACATTCTTACACCTGCAATCCTAATGATTATATTAAGTAAATTAAACATGAAAAAAGAACTGTCAAATAGTTTGAATAAATTTACAGGAAACTGGGATATCTATATACGCAACAAGAAATCCATAAAACCAAGTTGTACATTCAACAACCAATTCAATAAGAATGCTGCGCTAACATGGTATTAGATATTTGTAGCTGATAAAAATCACAATAAGTTTGTGTTTTCACAATTCTTTTTACAAGTTGAAGACACAGTATTATTGATTAGTGCGTGGTAACAGACAGATTTGTTTAGGTTAATCAATACAGGCCCTAACGAGGTTGAAGACAGGTATGAATACCGGTCGTCAGATACGGAGGCTGGGCGTGAGGCAGACACAGGTAACACAGGGTAACCATTGTTTTGTACAGGGAAATGTAATCCTCATCATTAAGGAGATGTGGACCACAAATTTCCTACAGGTGTAGTCCTGAACTACAGTAACAATGCTATTCTGATTTCCCAGGCCTTACAAGCTATTAAAGCCGAGATGCCAGATCATCACTTTGCTTATATTTTTCACAGCTCCTGTATTTTAAATCCAATACTTGTTAATTTATTGATAGAATTGAAAACAGAAAATATTTGTTTTAATCTTTGGTCTTTGTTAAAAATGTTTGTTATATTTTGCATTTTTTTAAGCAGTGATCACATTTTCTTTTGGTTATACAGTCAAACCTGTCTATAGCGACCGCCCAAGGGGAGGCAGAAAAACGGTCACTATAGACAGGTTGCCTTTATAGACAGGTCAAAATTATTCCACCAACCAATTTACTTAAACCTGCCATAAATAATTTGTCATTGAACAGGGCATTCAGAAGACCAGTCAGAAGTTAAACAAATGCATAAACTTTATAAATCTGAAGGGTTTAATATTTAATGATTCTGTGGACCCAAACACAAAAGTATAACTCAAAATGGTCTTATGGATAATTTTTTTTAAATATTTTGTCCTGAAATAATGCTATATGTATCTATCAAATTATCTCCCTTTCTTTCATAAATAAAGAAAAAGAATACACAATAATTAATTAATTAATTATATTTGTGTTACTACTAATTATTTTGTGTTATAGTCTTACTTCTTAAAACCAAAATATTTTTTTTTTTGACCTAAATTGAAATCCGGATATTTGTGTCAGTTAACGACTTTTTATTAGTATTGACTAATTAAAGATGGCGGCAGTACAAATGCTAGTACCGACAGCTACGATTAAGAAAGGCATTATTGGCTTTCATGTGAGTAAATCTTGTTGACAGATATATATGACCAGTGTTTGTTATTGAAGTGATGTATCCTAGTTGTAATCACAAAATTAAGTGACTGTGTCAAATGAAGCCACCTGTGCACAGTTGTAATGTAATACCGACACGCATGGTGACCCGACTCCTCTCTTACCGAGCCCCAGGCCAGGGCAGCTACAGTAATTATAGGCTTACAGGTGGTAGGGGTCTTTTGTTTATATACTCAGGCCAGGGTTGTGGTGGTCCCATATTTGTATAATCAAGCCAGGGTCAATGTGTCTGAATTTTCCGGGGATTTTATGAGGGAAGACTGCCGAGAGCAGAAGATGGCTGACAGAAATCGGTCGCTATAGAAAACAAATTAGCGACCGCCGTTCCGAAATCATCGGTCGTTAGCCACATTAGACAGGTAGTCGCTATACAGAGGGTCGTTATATAGTAAAATCTCACGGGGAATCTTAAAACTGGTCGTTATAGACAGGCAGTCGTTATATACAGGGGGTCGTTAGAGCAGGTTTGACTGTACATGTTTACCAAGTGTAATTTGGATTACAAATTGAATTGTAAGAACAAAGTTACTTTAATATTTATCATCAAATACAGTGTTTATGCCCTTTCCTCTAGTGTAAAATATAAAAGTTTGGCGAAGGCTATTCTTGAACCACTTTGAGCTTGGTACACTTTTAAAATTGATGATTCTATAAAAATGAAGATATCCTCTATCTCAAATAGAAACATCAGAGCTGAAATCGGAAAAAGGACATAATTCAGTGTAATTCAACAAAAAAAAAACCAGATTCTATTCCTCCTGCACACTTACCATGAGGGTGACTCCACTGCCACCTAGACTGTCTGCCAGAAGCTTTGTCAGCTTGCTGTCTCGGTAAGGAACATGGCCTCCTCTTTTCCGGTGGTCACCAAGGCATGAAATACAGTTTCCTGGTAATATAGAATGTAAAATGATTGTAAAAACATGTTTGTATATAAACATATCCTTGAAAAAAAAAGAGAGGATTTTACTGATAATTGCTACCACTATAATCATCTTCGTACACTGACCATCACTAAGACAGTAGTCTGATCTCCAGCCATCACTATGTTGTAGTCCCACTATATCCAGTCACCACTAATACTGTAGTCCCACTATCCTGTCACCTATAATACTGTAGTCCCACTATCCAGTCACCTATAATACTGTAGTCCCACTATATCCAGTCACCACTAATACTGTAGTCCCACTATCCTGTCACCTATAATACTGTAGTCCCACTATCCTGTCACATATAATACTGTAGTCCCACTATCCTGTCACCTATAATACTGTAGTCCCACTATCCAGTCACCTATAATACTGTAGTCCCACTATATCCAGTCACCACTAATACTGTAGTCCCACTATCCAGTCACCTATAATACTGTAGTCCCACTATCCAGTCACCTATAATACTGTAGTCCCACTATCCAGTCACCACTAATACTGTAGTCCCACTATCCAGTCACCTATAATACTGTAGTCCCACTATCCAGTCACCACTAATACTGTAGTCCCACTATCCAGTCACCACTAATACTGTAGTCCCACTATCCTGTCACCTATAATACTGTAGTCCCACTATATCCAGTCACCACTAATACTGTAGTCCCACTATATCCAGTCACCACTAATACTGTAGTCCCACTATCCAGTCACCTATAATACTGTAGTCCCACTATCCTGTCACCTATAATACTGTAGTCCCACTATCCAGTCACCTATAATACTGTAGTCCCACTATATCCAGTCACCACTAATACTGTAGTCCCACTATCCTGTCACCTATAATACTGTAGTCCCACTATCCAGTCACCTATAATACTGTAGTCCCACTATATCCAGTCACCACTAATACTGTAGTCCCACTATCCTGTCACCTATAATACTGTAGTCCCACTATCCTGTCACATATAATACTGTAGTCCCACTATCCTGTCACCTATAATACTGTAGTCCCACTATCCAGTCACCTATAATACTGTAGTCCCACTATATCCAGTCACCACTAATACTGTAGTCCCAATATCCAGTCACCTATAATACTGTAGTCCCACTATCCAGTCACCTATAATACTGTAGTCCCACTATATCCAGTCCCCACTAATACTGTAGTCCCACTATCCAGTCACCTATAATACTGTAGTCCCACTATCCAGTCACCACTAATACTGTAGTCCCACTATCCAGTCACCACTAATACTGTAGTCCCACTATCCTGTCACCTATAATACTGTAGTCCCACTATATCCAGTCACCACTAATACTGTAGTCCCACTATATCCAGTCACCACTAATACTGTAGTCCCACTATCCAGTCACCTATAATACTGTAGTCCCACTATCCTGTCACCTATAATACTGTAGTCCCACTATCCAGTCACCTATAATACTGTAGTCCCACTATATCCAGTCACCACTAATACTGTAGTCCCAATATCCTGTCACCTATAATACTGTAGTCCCATTATCCAGTCACCACTAATACTGTAGTCCCAATATCCTGTCACCTATAATACTGTAGTCCCATTATCCAGTCACCACTAATACTGTAGTCCCACTATATCCTGTCACCTATAATACTGTAGTCCCACTATATCCTATCACCTATAATCCTGTAGTCCCACTATCCAGTCACCACTAATACTGTAGTCCCACTCTCCAGTCACCTATAATACTGTAGTCACACTATCCTGTCACCACTAATACTGTAGTCCCACTATATCCAGTCACCACTAATACTGTAGTCCCACTATATCCAGTCACCACTAATACTGTAGTCCCACTATATCCAGTCACCTATAATACTGTAGTCCCACTATATCCAGTCACCTATAATACTGTAGTCCCACTATCCTGTCACCACTAATACTCTAGTCCCACTATCCTGTCACCTATAATACTGTAGTCCCACTATCCAGTCACCTATAATACTGTAGTCCCACTATCCTGTCACCTATAATACTGTAGTCCCATTATCCAGTCACCACTAATACTGTAGTCCCATTATCCAGTCACCTATAATACTGTAGTCCCACTATCCAGTTACCACTAATACTGTAGTCCCATTATCCAGTCACCACTAATACTGTAGTCCCACTATCCTGTCACCACTAATACTGTAGTCCCACTATCCAGCCATCACTAATACTGTTGTCCCACTATCCAGTCACCACTAATACTGTAGTCCCACTATCCTGTCACCTATAACACTGTAGTCCCACTATCCTGTCACCACTAATCCTGTAGTCCCACTATCCAGTCACCACTAATACTGTAGTCCCACTATCCAGTCACCTATAATCCTGTAGTCCCACTATCCAGTCACTACTAATACTGTAGTCCCACTATCCTGTCACCACTAATACTGTAGTCCCACTATCCTGTCACCTATAATACTGTAGTCCCACTATCCAGCCATCACTAATACTGTAGTCCCACTATCCTGTCACCTATAATACTGTATAATACTGTAGTCCCACTATCCAGTCACCTATAATACTGTAGTCCCACTATATCCAGTCACCACTAATACTGTAGTCCCAATATCCAGTCACCTATAATACTGTAGTCCCACTATCCAGTCACCTATAATACTGTAGTCCCACTATATCCAGTCACCACTAATACTGTAGTCCCACTATCCAGTCACCTATAATACTGTAGTCCCACTATCCAGTCACCACTAATACTGTAGTCCCACTATCCAGTCACCACTAATACTGTAGTCCCACTATCCTGTCACCTATAATACTGTAGTCCCACTATCCAGTCACCACTAATACTGTAGTCCCACTATATCCAGTCACCACTAATACTGTAGTCCCACTATCCAGTCACCTATAATACTGTAGTCCCACTATCCTGTCACCTATAATACTGTAGTCCCACTATCCAGTCACCTATAATACTGTAGTCCCACTATATCCAGTCACCACTAATACTGTAGTCCCAATATCCTGTCACCTATAATACTGTAGTCCCATTATCCAGTCACCACTAATACTGTAGTCCCAATATCCTGTCACCTATAATACTGTAGTCCCATTATCCAGTCACCACTAATACTGTAGTCCCACTATATCCTGTCACCTATAATACTGTAGTCCCACTATATCCTATCACCTATAATCCTGTAGTCCCACTATCCAGTCACCACTAATACTGTAGTCCCACTCTCCAGTCACCTATAATACTGTAGTCACACTATCCTGTCACCACTAATACTGTAGTCCCACTATATCCAGTCACCACTAATACTGTAGTCCCACTATATCCAGTCACCTATAATACTGTAGTCCCACTATATCCAGTCACCTATAATACTGTAGTCCCACTATCCTGTCACCACTAATACTCTAGTCCCACTATCCTGTCACCTATAATACTGTAGTCCCACTATCCAGTCACCTATAATACTGTAGTCCCACTATCCTGTCACCTATAATACTGTAGTCCCATTATCCAGTCACCTATAATACTGTAGTCCCACTATCCAGTCACCACTAATACTGTAGTCCCATTATCCAGTCACCTATAATACTGTAGTCCCACTATCCAGTTACCACTAATACTGTAGTCCCATTATCCAGTCACCACTAATACTGTAGTCCCACTATCCTGTCACCACTAATACTGTAGTCCCACTATCCAGCCATCACTAATACTGTTGTCCCACTATCCAGTCACCACTAATACTGTAGTCCCACTATCCTGTCACCTATAACACTGTAGTCCCACTATCCTGTCACCACTAATCCTGTAGTCCCACTATCCAGTCACCACTAATACTGTAGTCCCACTATCCAGTCGCCACTAATACTGTAGTCCCACTATCCTGTCACCTATAACACTGTAGTCCCAATATCCTGTCACCACTAATACTATAGTCCCACTATCCAGTCGCCTATAATACTGTAGTCCCACTATCCTGTCACCACTAATACTGTAGTCCCACTATATCCTGTCACCTATAATACTGTAGTCCCACTATCCAGTCACCACTAATACTGTAGTCCCACTATCCTGTCACCACTAATACTGTAGTCCCACTATCCTGTCACCACTAATACTATAGTCCCACTATCCAGTCGCCTATAATACTGTAGTCCTACTATCCAGTCACCACTAATACTGTAGTCTCACTATCCAGTCACCTATAATACTGTAGTCCCACTATCCTGTCACCACTAATACTGTAGTCCCACTATATCCTGTCACCACTAATACTGTAGTCCCACTATCCAGTCACCTATAATACTGTAGTCCCACTATCCTGTCACCTATAATACTGTAGTCCCACTATCCTGTCACCACTAATACTGTGGTCCCACTATCTTGGCAAACAGCACATACTGAAAAGTTCTGTCATTGGGGAAGATGACCTTGACCTTATAGGAGCATTAACTGATGACCTTGAACTCATTACAACATTGGCCTAGATTCACTTGTAAGTTGTATTACGACCCGGTGATATATATTGTATATTTTGACATAGTTTTCAGGAAGCTAGAATTCTTACTAGTATCTATCAGAAGTTATAAAGTGTACTCACCTAATACCAGCAAACTCCTGTTGATGTTATTGGACTCAATCAAAGTCTCCGCTGTGGAATGTGAATCCTTGACCTTCTCACTTCCTGTAGAAACATTGAACAAGAAGATATCATTTCAGATTCTTCTATCACAGTGTTTAACATAATCATTTCTAAAATCCTAAGGTTCCGATTCCCCAATCAGACATGAAAATATGTGTGGTTTTTATCACCTGCTTCGGATTAACTTCATTTAAGTTAACAGCTAAATCTTGTTTCATTATTGCTGTAAGTGTATAGTTTGTTTCATTATTGCTGTAAGTGTATAGTTTGTTTCATTATTGCTGTAAGTGTATAGTTTGTTTCATTATTGCTGTAAGTGTATAGTTTGTTTCATTATTGCTGTAAGTGTATAGTTTGTTTCATTATTGCTGTAAGTGTATAGTTTGTTTCATTATTGCTGTAAGTGTATAGTTTGTTTCAAATTTTATGTTCAGATGAAATGATTATGTGAATATTTCAATGATCGAGAAACCTTTTACACCTTACACACCAGCTTTATACGTTAAGCTCTAAGAAGCTGAGCTGTAGCTCTGACTATTCTGACCATAATAAATTCAAAAGATGTGAGTACGATATGGTACATCAAAAGTATCCAGATAAGTCATTTCCATAACGCAACTGTTTCACATAACCCTCTAACCTGAACTGAACTAAAATTTTATTTGAAGGTACGGTTTTATAATCCTAAATGCATCCAAATTCCATGCTTTTAAATTTTATTCTGAAAATCTCCATGCCTAAAGCATCCATTTCACACTGTCAAAGACACAAGTCATTAAAATTCAACCTTTAACCCACAACTGAAGTAGGTGACAATATCCCATAGATACACGAGGTCGTATCGTCATAGAGCATCTATTTAAATCTCCATGTTATCTGGCTACTGGTGCTAATAGCCAACATTTACATAGAGAAGGCATCTGTTAGATTTCTCATGACACAATAAGATGTGAGTGACATCTATATATAGATGCTATAATCCTATGTACCCTGTAGGTAATATATATCTGATATAAAAAGGAACCCACCAGGATTTACACGGGATAAAACCTCTTTTGCGACATACTAAATAACAACATCTCACTTTTATAAATCTGTTTATATTACAGATACTTAATTAACAATAACTGAAAGTTAGACTGTTTATTCATTAAACACAAATTTTCAATATTGATTCTCATTTAATCTCATAATCACTAATGTTAATAAATTCAATATGACATGAAATGAAAGATTCTACTGATCACAAAAACATTAAATGTAAAAAATCCTTTCCTTAAAAGACAGGTAAATTTTGTCTTGGACATTTTCATTACAGAGGCACTTGTAGTTACAAATGTCATTACAGAGGCACTTGTAGTTATAAATGTAACAGAGTGTAGGATTAATTAAATAGAATGACTGCCTCCGCATGGAATCAAACTCAAAACCTCTGGCTTACTAGTCCACTCAACCGATCAAGCTAAACAGAATTCAGTGATATGTAGCACCGCAGTAATGCAGTTAGTATTCACCACTAGGATTACACAAACATCACACGAAATGTAAGATTATGTCACAATAGACTGTTGTAATCGTAAGTCATAAATGGCTATATTTCATGTCTATATACATCATAAATGGCCATATTTCATGTTTCTATATCAACCCACCTGCGAGATCCACAAATGTGAGCTTGCCACGTTTTGTAATGTACAGGTTCTCGTCCTCAGGATCCTGCAGCTCGGAGTCGATGGCCAGCGTCATCATACTGTGACTGCGACTTGACGTCTCATTTAAACCATGTGACCCTGTCTGCCGGTACTTCATACCTGTAAAACAAAGGATGCAATGTATAAATTTATCTTTCTTAAATTCAATGTTTATCTAAAGCAGTAAAGGGGGTGTGCATACTTGTCTTATTCTGTGGATTCAATATCGGAGAAGAAGGATTATATTTTTTGTATTGGCTACTTGGCTACTTCGAAATATCTCAAAGTTTGTTCATGGCCAGACTTTGAGGTAACGAGGTTTAACAGTTATTTACAAATGACCTTACAGTATCTTCCTTAAAACAAATGCTGCATCTGGAGTCCCAGAATGGCCTGGCTCGATCACCATTACATTGAGCCTATGTTGGCCTAGGCTTTATTGAAGGATAATTGTGGCATCTTATCTTTGTTAACTACTAATCAAGTTAACAGGGAGCCAAAATATTAACTGAGAATTGTAGGTTTATAAAAAGGTATAGACAGCAAAAATGATGTCAACATTATGTAGGTAAAGAAAGGAGGCGGATAATGTTGATACCATATAGCTAAGTTGAAGCTTACAAAAAATTAAACACTGGAAAAACAATAACATATCAATGGAAAGTTTGAATAATGTGTATGTCTGTTTATTGACTTTCATTAATAGTAACTTATGACGGTAAGATTAAGAAAAAAAAATTATGTACAGCTGGATTCGAAGGCTGATGATTTCCTTTTGATAGTGTGCATGACTAACTTGTGCATATAATTATTATTATATTTACTCAATAATTGGTCAGGAAATGATTTCTTCACAGGAAATTCGGACCAAAATACTTGTATCATTAAATGTTGAATGCCTGTTATACAGCATGCATATCGCTGATTAATACCATATTTATCCAACATTAAGTGAACGCCTACTTTTACAGCCACTGCCCATATCAAAATTCTTCTTTCTTCCTAGCCCACACCTCAATCTGTGTAAGAAGTTATATGTACTTAACTCCCTGTGTGGGCCTAGCCCACACCTCAATCTGAGTGAGAAGTTATATGTACTTAACTCCCTGTGTGGGCCTAGCCCACACCTCAATCTGAGTGAGAAGTTATATGTACTTAACTCCCTGTGTGGGCCTAGCCTACACCTCAATCTGAGTAAGAAGTTATATGTACTTAACTCCCCGTGTGGGCCTAGCCCACACCTCAATCTGAGTGAGAAGTTATATGTGCTTAACTCCCTGTGTGGGCCTAGCCCACACCTCAATCTGAGTGAGAAGTTATATGTACTTAACTCCCTGTGTGGGCCTCAGACATCGATCTAAATTTTAAAACTTGATGAGCTTTTCGGTATGCTACCTTTAATGGTATGTTTCCCAGTAGAATGGCTTTGTTTGGAGTTTTTACATAAAACATACTTATATTCGTTTTTTTAACATTCATTCACCTTCCCGGCCTAGAAAGCCTTAATCTAAGCAAATCAATATATCAATTTTATTAATACATCTATCTTTTTTAAATTCTAACATGTTTGCTTCCAGATAGCATCTCCAAATGACTTTCTACACATAATGTTAGCTATGAGCGAGTTTTCATGGTTTTGGAATATCTCTGTAGAAGTATTGTGTTAATGGTGGATCAAGTGAACCAGACTTTCCAGACAAACACCCCATGGAGACATAAATATTTGATATCTTCTGATTCTGCCAATTACTATGCCATGCGTAACACAACAGGAGTTTCTAGTCCATGTACAACAGTATGGTAACTGTACACATTCAGGCAGATCATATGCAATGTATGATCCCTCAAAGAAACAACTATAGGCTGATAGAAATCATTAAAAATTCTAAGTGTTACATGGGAAACCATGAAAATACTTATTTACATAAAAGTAATCAAAACCTCAGATAGATTTCCTGATGTTAAACAAGCGAATATTGTCTGACAGTAACATTTTCACTAACGAGACAATCCTGGAATGTCATTTATACATGCATGATGTCACAATAACATTATCACATGCATGTGTCAAACAATAGTGATGACATGCGTATAATACATGGTAAAATGACACCAATATCTGTTATATCTATCAAACAGAACCATCGATAGGGTAGCACATCAGCTTCGATGTCCTAATAATGCAAAATCTTATTCTAATAGGTTAGTGTGACCAGTTAGGATTCATAACTACTCGATATATATAGTGCTGGATATATATATGCACATTCATCAATTTTGATGAATTTGGTTATTAATCATAATATTTCATGAAGTGTTCATCGAAGCACTAGATCAATATTCATGAATAATAATTCATGAATTCCAAAGTGGCTGTTTTCATAAATGTTCGGGATCGAATGATTTCAAACATTTGACATGAGCTCATGAATGTCATTTCGCATTGATATCAAGAATGTAGACATCAAATTAAAAAGAAATACAAAAAAAATAAACTTTACCTGTTTTACAATAATGAAGTACACTACATCAACTTATATAAATCAAACTTGTTGGTCTGAATGTGGGTATGCAGGGGTCTTACTGTGGGAGGAAAACAATTAAAGTATCCAAGGATTATTCCTTATGGTGAGGAGCCCCTTTATCACGTGGGTTTGAGGAATCCAACCCTTAGGCTGTATCCAGTGTAACATAACACTTAACATAACACTATAAAAGAGAACTTGTACTCTGAGTCTTCCATGAATAGTAAGAACAATGCTAGTGCAGCAAGACTAAGTAATTCCGTCAGGCCATTTCCCTACACCAATATGAAAGACTGGTCATTCTTTTCTCAAACTTCTGCTATAGGGATCTAACCTAGGATCTCTGGCTTACTATCAGGAGAAATTCTCCATAGCAATAGGAATAAGTAAGCTAGCTGTAGTATCTGGCCCCGGTTTCATCAATAACTATCCTTTAATTAACTTAAAGTTTTCAAGAAAACATAATTGGATTTAAGGGGAAAATGTTTTTTAATGAAGTTTTGTTGATGATTCAGGTAACTCTGTACTATATGGTCCTCAAAAGCAACATTAACTTGAAAAGCTGCCGTTGTATTACACACAGAATGCCATTGTATTGAACTTGAAATCAATTCTATTGCAAATCATACATTGTATTGAACACTTGCTCACAAAGAACAGTGTATGTCATTGTATTGAACATGCAAAGTAAGAACAGTGTAAGTACATTGTACTGAACATGCAAAGTATGAACAGTGTATGTCATTGTATTGAACATGCACAGTAAGAACAGTGTATGTCATTGTATTGAACATGCACAGGAAGAACAGTGTATGTCATTGTATTAAACATGCACAGTACGAACAGTGTATGTCATTGACCACTGTAAGAACAGTGTATGATATTGTATTAAACATGGCAAGAACAGTGTATATGAAATTTTATTGAAAAATGAAAGAAGTGAATGTCACTGTATTGAGCACTTTAAGAACAGTGTATGACATTGTATTGGGCACTTTAAGAACAGTGTATGACATTGTATTGAGCACTTTAAGAACAGTGAATGACATTGTGTTGAACACTTTAAGAACACTTTATGCCATTGTGTTGAACACTTTAAGAACAGTGTATGACATTGTATTGAACACTTTAAGAACAGTGTATGACATTGTATTGAACACTTTAAGAACAGTGTATGACATTGTATTGAGCACTTTAAGAACAGTGTATTACATTGTATTGGGCACTTTAAGAACAGTGTATGACATTGTATTGAGCACTTTAAGAACAGTGCATGACATTGTATTGAGCACTTTAAGAACAGTGTATGACATTGTATTGAGCACTTTAAGAACAGTGTATTACATTGTATTGGGCACTTTAAGAACAGTGTATGACATTGTATTGAGCACTTTAAGAACAGTATATGACATTGTATCAGTCTTTGCCATGGATATCCAAAACTTTGACAATTATACTTATGTTGACAGGTCAATTACTACATATGCTTTGGAATATTTACAGGGACAAACACAAAACAAATTCTATAACACTTCAATTGACTTGGGTTTGCAAATTGGTTTACTTAACTAGCTCAAGTGATGTCTTCAACTGATAACTTACCTATAACCAAATTTCTCTTAGTCAATTTTCCAAGTTAAATTGATTTCTTAATGAATAGGGCTCATGATCATATCAAGAATTCAGAGAAGTTGTGCATACACATAACGATATATCCAGAATTTAATATCTATACCTTAAGTGGTGAAATCTATGTGGGGATTGTGAGAGTGGGGACGAGGTGATTACATTTGTCACTAGCCTTGCATTTCTTTATCAGATTCGTACCAGTTGTACCAGTAAAAATCTGCTCTACTCATAATGGAATGTGCCAATGAGCAGAACTTAACTGGCCTGCTCCTACATGGTTCGCTTACTGATCATATATACCACTTACATAAAAGATGGCAAAGTATGATGCATCACTCAGTTTGTATGTACATGTTTAGTCGACTCTTTCAGTACCGTTGTCGCCTATAATAGTCGACATAAAAATGTGCTCCCTCTTCCCCGTTAACGACTATATAATCAACATCATTACAAGCTCCCTCTTCTCCACTGTCGACTGTATATAGTAATCAGGCTAAGCTGACGTTTAGGTGTTGATTTGTTGAAAACAACACCCGACACAAACAATCATCCAATACAATGACATATAAAAGGTGTTCAAGACATTTGAAACAAATCTTTTGGTTGATAAATTTGTGTTTATTTCGTTCAGGTTACGTTTTCCCCCATAAGAGTAATAGATAATATCTTCTCAATGTAAACAATATAGCGGCTTGCTGCATCTTCATTTAAGATATCAGTGATGTTTCCGTGTTTAATGTGACATCAACTACTAGATCTAAGTTAGCTAAATATTTCTCAGTAATGTACAAAGATAACAGTAACTTTGTGTCTATATATGAAAAAAACAACACACCAAAAATGCACATGCACCTGATCCTGGTACTCGTCTAGTCAGTTAAGTGTTTGAATGTAATGTACATATACTACTCGCACTGGTACTAGATAGGTCTTTAAGTCAGTAAAGTGTTTGAATGTAATGTACATATACTACTCGCACTGGTACTAGATAGGTCTAGTCAGTAAAGTGTTTGATTGTATTGTAAATTTACCTGACCCTGGTACTGGTCTGGTACTGGTCTTAATATAGTTAGAAAAGTGTTTGAATATGTAATGTATATAGATATACTACTCACACTGGTACTAGATAGGTCTCAGGTCAGGAAAGTGTTTGATTGTAATATATGCCATATCATTTGTATAAACACTAATGAACCTTGATTGAGGTGTATTTATTACACCACTATACTACATACAAGGATAAAGTCAGAATTATAGGGAAACATCCTTTTTTTCACTCTCTAGACAGAAAAGTCAGGGTTCCAATGGGCCACATAGACCAATGGTTGGTCCATCACCTCCCATGGTTGCATGCATTAATTTTGGAGCCTGGCGGGACTATCCCCCACCAGTAGAATATGATTATAGGACTCACACAAATATATCCATCATTCAGTTGATGTTTCTCCTGAACCAAGTCTCTAACGAAATTGTGTTTCTGATAATTGCAGCTATTTGTTTTCTTGAGTAATTATAACATAGGGGATTATTTACTTCCTTTATATAATAAAGAGTAATTTTATATGTCTTAATTCAAACTTAAAAAACAAAAATATACACTCCTACTGAAAAAAGAATGATGTAGGACCACAGGTAAAATAAATAGAGGGAATTTCCCAGGTGGGGGTCCCACGTCCACTGTAAATGTCAGGGTTACTGGATTATATATATATAATTACTGAGTACCCACATGGTTTATTTGCCATTAAACCTAATATACAATAACATCATTTTTCTGAGGTAGTGAAAACGTCAAACTTTAATTTGATATAAATTCAAATCATTTGAACTTCAAATGAGCGATTGAGGGGATGTAGTCCCCAGTAATAATAACATAATGTAAGATATTTAGTTGTGCACGAGTCCTTTTAGGTTTTTCGAACCAATTTTCGACACCATCAGCATGTAAACATGTTTCAGATTATGTTCAAATGCATGATGAATTGGACTGTTTGGTACTATTTAAACTAGTTGATAATAAAGCCAAAGTACAAAATAAAGTATTTAATAATATATAATTGATAAAAAGGACAATGTTTCCAGCATATATATGGGAAAATAACCTCAATCATCCAAGGAATTTTCACCAGCTTGTTGCAAAATTTTTGAGAAAAAAAACCAGGGCGAAACAATTCTACTGGACAAATTTACAAATAAACGGTGAAGAAAGTTTTTTCTAAAAAATGTTTTCTTTCAGTACAAGAGCATTTTCTCTTCTTTTTTTATCATTAGGAATCAATTTTCAGCATAAGAACATGCTTGGGGCAAAAAAAACTAAATTCTTGTCAAAGCAGAGTTTAAAATGATCTCCACCACTTTTTCTACCTTAATCTACATACATGAATGGTCATAAACTGAACACAAATTTCCTTCTAAATTACTGTCATTTCCTCCCATATCAATAAGCAGACAGACAATTATAGGTTTGCACATAAGGGGGCCTTTTAGGGAATCTCAACAAACCACTTTCTGATAATAGAATTAAGTCTGCAATGACAGCATACCGGATACTGATCCCTGTTTTTATCATTCAAGGTCTAGGATTTTAGTCTCAAAAGCAAAGAGTTTAAGTTGTCAAAAGAAATTATTATGAAAACATTTCTTTATAAGCTTTTTACTTTAGGAAAGTTAGGTCCAAGCAAAACCAAATAAAAACTTCTTCCTAAAGAAGAAAACACAAATCAGGCTCTGGGGACTCCTGAACAATGTTTAGGGTGTTATATACTGCAGTTTGGGTATTTACTTTTGTTGAGCTACAAAACATCATATAAATTAAAGGCATTGTTCAAAATACATCATCAGACATTTAATCTAAAAAATAATTGTCCCGACTTGGCAAAATTTCAACTCCATTTGTAAAATTTTCAATGCATATTGAGTAACAGGATCTTTGGTCCTGAAATGTCAATATCTGCTTTTATTGCAAAAATGAAAGGAAAAATGATGTGAAATGGAGCAGCTCTAGCCCGACAAAAGGCGATGTCATTTACCTAGACCTAGTGTTATTCTATCGGCAGCGAACTGGTCATGGATTACCATGACCCAAAGCAAATATTTGTTCTATGATAGATACTAGCCAATTCAAACAGACATATTATCAGTTCAATTACTCAAGATTATTCTCAAGTCTGAGGTTGAAAAAGAGATTTTCGACATACAGTATAACTTCTTTTATCATTTCACAATGTATATTTACTACATCTACACCTCAATATATTGATTTCAAAATTCATCAAGGGCAGATTTTTAAGCAAACATCTTCTAATTCTTCAGTTGAGAAGAGATTTTCTACCTCAGGAAATAGTTCCTTTTATTTCCCTAACACATTACATATTTATGCCACAGGCACGCCTCAATATATATTGATTTTCAATCTTTGTCTACGAGACTTTAAAACAAATATTTTACAAGGCATTGTATATATGTACTGAAATCTGAGTCTGGGGTCATGTCAGCTGTTTGTATTCCCCCATAAGGTAAGTATACTTCGGAATCGTCACCATATGACTAGACCCCTGGAGATCTGACATGTCATTGACAACCACTGCTACCCAATAACATCAGTGTCAATCCTAGCTACCGACCACTTCAGCTAGGCCTTTTCCCTGTCAATTAAGAAGGGTTTTATTGTATTTTGAACAGAAATGAAAAAAAAATGGAAATTATTCATAGATAATTGATTATCAATTAGGAATTGGGTCAAAATTACCAGAGTTTCCCCTTACAATGAGTCGTGTCATATGAGTATGAGAGAAATGTGACATTGAGAAGGATGTCTTGCCATAAGCCTACTGGTGACCCAACACAACCCATATGAAGTGGGCTTATTGCAAGACTGAAATTATAAGCATTTGTTTGTAAACTACAACAAATATGGATGGAAGTAGGCATGACCTTATTGCAGGGTAAGAATATTGAGATTTAACATCAGTTAAAAATTCCAGAATGTATACCTTCCTGTGTTTCCAGCTTGTCTTCTGATGATTCAGTGTCTGGAAGTCCTATACTGATATCTTCGATGTCAAAGCGAAGTGGCCCTACAAGAGCTCCTTGCTCAGTCTTTAAGTAACACATGTATATATCCTTTCCCTCATAAACCCCTTCGACATCCTCCAGATTAACGTCATCTAAATCATCCACGTCTGGGAATTCATACCCAGTTTTACTTCCTATACCCTCCTGTTTTGTTTTACCGGAATCATTTTTGGTTTGGTCTATCGGCTCTACAATTTTGAGATCACTATTTATCTGTTTATTTCCATCTTGAAATTCGACCGTCTTTTTCTGTGCAGTTTCCCGTTCTAAATCAGACCTCCGTCCAGACATTATACCTTTTACAGCAGTGTTTCTAGTTTTACTATCATCATTAGTTTGACCTTGACTAACCCTGGCGTGACCTCGGTTGTCCTCTGGTCTGCCCTGTGTAGTTTGACCTGTGACATTTGCCGGACGTGTGACTCCTGACCCCCTAATAGAGCTTTTGGTCCTGGAATTGTTCCTCAATAAATATTGCACGTTGGAGTTTTCCTTTGAGAATTGTTTCCCTGTCCTTTTGTCTATAATCTGGGACTCACTCCTCCGTCCCTGGTCTTGGTTTAGCCCACCCTCAACTCGGTTAGGTATTTGCTCACTGAATGGCCTTAACCCATTGTTATTTTCTATCCTCCTGGGTGGGGGATGGGATCTACCACTGTATTGCGGATGAGCTGGACCCTGAATAGGGGCCATATGTTGTGGAGATGAGTTCTCATAGTATGGATCTGGGCCAAAAGGGTCACGATTTCTGCGGTCAGTATTAGCGTAGGGTTGATTAAGCCTTGGCGTGCCATGTGCTGGACTGTCTAAGAACAGCTTGTCATGCTGTGGGAGTACATTTGGACGCACAGACCCACGAGAATGCAAAGGTACCTGGTTGTTGGGACCTCTCTGAGTGTTAGGCTGGTCGCGATCAGGGGTATCTTTGCCGATCAGTGTCCTGTCTGGTAACATAGGTACCTTGGTATCTCTGTTGATGTTCATTATATGGCTCATCCTTACGAATATTTCTCTGGTCAAAGTTCTCTTCATGCTGCTGTGGATTTCTCCTATACCTTGGATCAATGTTAGGCAAGTCATTAGTCTGATTGCCTCCCCTGTCAAAGTTGTCATAAGGATTATCTCCCCTGCGTGGAGTATCCCTTATTTGAGGTCTATTACCATCCCTATCATACCTTGGTGAATTTTTATAATCCTGTCCCCGATTTGGTGTTCTATCCTGTCCATTATTTGCTTTCAGATCATAATATCGCTGACGATCATTCACAGGAAGATGGTAGCCCTGTTGTCCCCTAGGGGGCCCTGGGTGGTAGGCTGGGGGATCCCTCAACTCTGGCTGTTGGTAGACAGGCCTGCCTGGTACAGCCTGCTGTCTGTCTTCAGCCTGGTACCTCATCGTCAGGACACAGTCAATCTCAGCCTTGTTTCACTTAAATGTATTCCATTCTGGTCACTCACTAAATCCAGCGACAGTCGCAATCACTCTCTAAATCCAGCCAGTCAGCAATCACTCACTAAATCAAGTGACAGTCGCAATCACTCACTAAATCCAGCGACAGTCGCAATCACTCACTAAATCCAGCCAATCACAATCACTCACTAAATCAAGTGACAGTCGCAATCACTCGCTAAATCCAGCCAGTCGCAATAACTCACTTAATCCAGCCACAGTCACAATCACTCACTAAATCCAGCGACAGTCGCAATCACTCGCTAAATCCAGCCACAGTCACAATCACTCACTAAATCCAGTGACAGTCGCAATCACTTGCTAAATCCAGTGACAGTCGCAATCACTCACTAAATCCAGCCACAGTCGCAATAACTCACTTAATCCAGTGACAGTCGCAATCACTCGCTAAATCCAGCCACAGTCACAATCACTCACTAAATCCATTGACAGTCGCAATCACTCGCTAAATCCAGTGACAGTCGCAATCACTCGCTAAATCCAGTGACAGTCGCAATCACTCGCTAAATCCAGCCACAGTGGCCATCTGCAGGGGAATTATGATACAAACATTTCAATCTTCAATTCCTGAAGGCTTAAAACACTTGAATCAACTTAAATCTTTCTTAAAATGTAACACTATATATGATTGGCCTCCTACCAGCACTAGTTTAAAGTCGATCTTATCTCACCAGAAATGTAAGTTCCTTGATCAAGTGATAATGCCTAAATGTATATCACAGTTTCAAAATTCACAAATTTCCTCTAGGCCATCAATATATATGTCACCATCTTAAATTCACATTCAGTAGTCCGGGTGAAATCTCCCAGCCATTATCGGAGTTCTCGGTCAACAAGCCAACTATCTAGACCATCCTGAAGCGGGCATTAGTCGAGAGCCTATGTGGACTTCTGATAAGCCTGTATGGAGCACTTGACTGCAAAACCAATTAAATCCACGCCACCAATCTCCGGGTTTCTTCACATTCCTTCTTAACAAGACCGTTTTAAATTGTTCCTTTTGGGTACAAATAAGTAAAAGCCCAGTGATTTCGGCCTTAAGTAAACACAGTTACATATTGTTAGAGGAAGCCATATTTCCTCCACTATATTGTCATATAATATCAGGACCAAAATGTATTATAAAATCAGGCTTATAAATATGAGGCAATATTGTTAACCTTCCAAGTTATTGAAAACTGTTCATAAACATCAATATGTCACCACATTTCTCAGTGTTCAGTGAAATGGTACAGCCATAAAGACAGGCTTTTGTTGTCATTTTGAGCATTCAGGACTGTATATTCATACAAACACTTGAACTTGAGTTATTATTCACCACTGAATTGTCCAGAATCATTTGTCAACGTACATGTGTGTATATCAAAAGTCTTACAGACTTCAGCTGTATAGGAAATTTCACAGAATATTCTCACCTGTAAACTTACATACACCTTTTAAAGCCCGTTATAACATGAGCCACAAATTAAATTCCATGGGTGATCAAGTGTCTCATGTTGAAATCTCACATAAATACCGAATGGAAATAAAAGTTTAACAATAAATACTCTCTGTTATTCCTCGCGAGTCTGGTAGACAACAATAGTGTAACGGTATCTGGTATCAGACGAAGGGCTCTTTACACCACTGACCCGTGCCGTGTAATCCTTCTTATACGGAACTGTTTTATATCCCAAAGAAAGCATGCAAAGGTGTATATCAACGTACAGGAACGAGCCGCTCGGGCGTATACAAACAAATATACACAGATATGGTTTAAATGCTTTCACTCCATGTCGCCTCTTCAAAGCTGTTGTAGGTAACGTTATAACATACAGGTAACTCCACCCCTACACCTATACATGTGTATTTTACATGGCCTCCAACAGAGTAAGATACATGTCTGATTGCAATCTCGTATCATATGACAGGTGTTACTGCTTGAAACAAACGATTCAGACATGCTACAGAAATGCCACATAATGCCTGAACTCACAGATGCACAGATAGTTATCAGTGACACATTGATTTACTTTTATGTATAAAATCCGAAAAGTCCACACTTGAAAGTGATTACTTGTACACCACATCAATGTAGAACATTTTGTATCAAGTGTGTAATACCTCCAGGTATGAAGTACAGGTGGCAACTACATATTGCTCATCAGGCACAAATCAAACTTGCTACTGAAACCTTTAAATCTACTAAACACAATATATACTAGGGAAGTCAATAACACACCTGTCTCACCTGTAGAAAACAAGTACAGGTATGTTTACCCAGGTATTTAGTCATGGCTAGTAATACAATACTATATACCAAAGATGAAGTCTGTTATCACATTGTCCAAATATCAGCTCAGAGGAAAAACTCTGCGAGAAAAAATGCCAAACAGCATACAGGCCATGCCAACGATATGTTTAGTGGCAGATTTACATTTATCAGGCTGACGGAAGCTGACAAAGCCACAGAGCAAGTGCTAGGTATCGTTTACCTATTTATGTGCCATATCGAAGTCGCAAAACAATCCATAACGTAGGACAGCTGCTGGGACAGTATAGGGCAAACATATACGGGACATGGCGGTTCATATACACTATACACATGTCCTCGGGATCACACATATATTTATAAACATCATTGTATCATACATGAGTTTTATAAACCCAATCAGCCACATAGGTATACATAATACAAAAGTACTCTCCCTGAAAGACAGGACTATTGTATGTCAGTTGATGTTCCAAATGTACATATCATAGGCATTATAAGATGGTATGTATTGTGTATACACAAAACAGTGTTGAACAATGTGTTGTGTTATTGTAATTCAGTGTGTGATTAATGACATCAACCACTATTATTAAATAATAACATTTTAATTATTTTAGTAACAAAAGAATGCGTATTAGATTCAACAAACCAGTACATTGTATATTTATCAAAAATTTATTAATACATTACTGAACTTTGTTTTCAGTTCTTTATTTCCATATCTGTAATCAATAGTTAACCACAGGCAATTTACATCCCGTATTGAACCTAATAAGCACACTGTGGTTACTAAAAAACAAAAGGGTGGGCTTACAATTAAACTATGTACAGGTAAAACTGAAATATATAGGGTGGAAAAAGTAACATTTTTACATTTAGATAGCTTTACGTAGCTAAAACAACATGGAGAGGTATTATTTAATATCTCCACTGTGATGGTGATCATAAATATTAACAGCTCACAAAAGGTATACATTTCTTATCCATACATCATATATAACAATTAACATTCTAGAGGAGGCATTTTCTGGTATTACCACATAAATAAGCCCCTACTCACATTATTGATAAGCCCGGCCTTCTTCATTTTTTGCAGATTCATCAATTTTAAAAAAGTAATAAAAGTGTTTAACAAATTGTTATAAGCAAACTTTTATACTTAGGGAGGGGGTTATTTGTGAGAAGTGGTTCTTATGAACATCACTAATAAAAATTCGTATTCATTATTAATCTCATATTTTCTCATGTGGGAATTTCCATCCTCTATTTCTGCTGAATTGTCCTCATGGGAAACCATGAAATATGACATCGCATACAGTATTGACATTATAATCAATATTATTTGTTTGTTTGAAGTTTAACCATCGATTCACAGATGAAGTCATTTTAATATATATCATATTATTATTATTTCAAGAGAAATGTATTACAAATGTTTCTCAACATGGATTACAATGTCCTTAATTAAGGCCACATACCTTATTTGACACACATTTTCTATGTTGGAGGTCCTTAATAAATGTTAGATATAGAGTTATCTCCCTTGCATTCTTTAAGTTCAGTTATCTCCCTTTATATATAATTCATTGTAATTGTCTTTACATGTTATGCCCATATCTGCCTTACCTTTTTAATTAGTATTTATGTATAAATGATTCGGCATCTTTTGTGGTTTTTTGTAGACAATAATCTATTTTATCATATTTCATCATTTATTTTTTTAAGTAAAAAAAAAAAAGGTTAATGAATCAAGATGTACTAGTCAAAGTAAAGTTAAGGTAGGATAGTTCCCTAATTAAGAAGAGCCATAAATACTTTACTGAAGTACTGATAATAGCAACTTTTTATACACCACTATGTATTTCAGGCAGATCTATATTTCAACAGTGTGTTATTTTCAGCCTGATACATATTTCAGATCTACACAAAACACTCTTCCAATAGAGGAATATCGGTGTTTTTAATTACACTATTGATATTTTTTACCATATCACATCAAACAATGTGTATGACCACACCTACACAGGTACTGCAAACAATATTTCAAACACATAATAATTCTACAGTGAATTCACCAAAGACTTCACAGAAAATACCCACAACGATAACCGAAGGCTAATGTTCACCTCTAAGTGTTACGGAAAATCAATGCACCCTGCAGCCTCATATGATAAAACTGTATACAAGGTCCCAGCACCGATTCCAACCCCGACAACCATTCCTGGCTTATAAGGTCTACCAGCCACGCATGTAAAGTCTGCCTCATGATGTCCTGTGTTACAATGCTTGATTACACCCCCGGAAATGGAGGGGATTTAATTCTTTACACTAAGCCAGAACAGCTCCTGGGCTGTATATAGGAATCCCCACCTGGAATAGGTACAGCGAGGGAAACTGCTGCTGTACACAATGTCAGAGCCTGTATGTGTGGGTTAAACAGGCATGAGATGGACTAGAATATGTTGGATTATGAACACCAGGAACCATTTCTTCATTACAGTTAAAAATACAACTGTGTTACAGTACGTACAGTGGTGTCGAAAAAAATAAATGTTTCAGTGGTTCATGAATAGTAGCGGTAACAAACTTCAGCAGTCAATATCTAAAATGGCTTCTGGTAAATGTGTAGCCACCTTGAATATGCGACCAAGCTGCAAATATGGCGTGCACAACTATGTAGATCCCACAGGAAACATGCCCATGAAGATCCCTTCAGTATGTAGAAATAACGGTAAAAAAGAATTGTTTAAGGACAGACTGACAGTCAAAAAGTGATTTGAAAAAACACCTTCTAATGTTAGTGGACAAGAAATATAAAAAAAAAAAAAATAAATAAAAAGATCAAAATAAACTAAAAAATGCCTGTAAGACATCAATACCCCCCACTGCCACTCGACACCTCAAATCATAGTTTTGTGAGGATCGCACCTGAGATTAGCTTAATTACATTGCATCAGGACAGGACGAGATGGACACAGGTAACACTATATACCCCCCCCCCCCCCCCCCCCCCATTTTTATTTTTCATAGCGGGGCATAAAAATGAAAAAAAAAAATTAACATGATTATTCTGCAAAATGACATTAGTTTTTACTGAATTATTTCAATTGCTCAACACATTAATTGAAATTGAAGTTTGTTGATTTAAGTAACAGTTTGAATTCTGTTGATTTTGCACTAATAACTGCTATTAATGGATACTGGAGTAACCATATACAACACACAATACAGTAAATGTCTATATACCTGCCGACCACACAAAGACTTCATTAATACATTACGATCTATAGACAGTGAGGCAATGGGTATGTAACCTTGACCGAAATAAATGATGTATACTAATATACAACTACTGTCTACAGAATCATAAATAAATCAGTCGTACCGTGTGTAAACATATTGTGATGTATAATTGTTATTGGTAATCATTATGATCACTTTCAAGTACAACAATCAACCCAAGGACGAAGTAATGTAGTAATTTGAATGAGAATTAGGTTTGAATTGATTTACCACAAATCTGCTTATCTGTTGCTGGGCATAAAATGTTTGGATTTCATGGTCATAACGTCACCACAAAACACAGCACTTTACCTAGGAGGGCAGGATACAATCAAATCTTACGGGACTAATTCTATACTTTAAAAATAATCTTACACGATCGAGTGTTAATGAAATTTGGAATTCATTTAACAAGTTCAATAATAAAGGCTAAACTTACATCAAGTTATTAAACAAGTTCATACTAAAGGCTCAATTCATATCAGGTTATCTAATTATATAACAACTTCGTACTAAAGGCTCAACATATATCAGGTTATTTAACAAGTTAATACTAAGATTCAACACATATCAAGTTATTAGAAAAGTTAAAAAAATTCCATATTGCACAAACAAATTAGTGTACGATTCTATTTATTACATAAATTGTATCAGTGAGAATATAAGAAAAACTCTTAAATCCATTTGCCTACAAATTTTTGATGTCATTATGATGTCATTTATGTAGACATATCACAAGAGTCATTACATGTATCTTTAATATATATAGTGTATGGCTGTAGTATGACATGACATGTACAGCACATACGTTAGCTATGTAATAAAATTTACTATTTCATAAATTTAAACCTGAAATTTGCAAAAATTATTATTATTAGTCCCCTACCGGTGAAACCTGGGTTTTTGGGTCAAAAAGGTCAATGCCACTGTTTCTAGGTCAGTATAGGGGCAATACCCAGGCAATACCCAGCATGCTTGTTATTATTTGTCCATCTTCAGATGACCTAAAACTTCTTACAAGCAAAAATTATTTTTTCTTTTCTTTGGAATAAAATCCTCTATTTTAATTTTATCTTTATTTCTTTTACACACATACCAATTTGAAAGAATATTTTCAATATACATGTATTTCTTTATTAAAAATGAACTCAATTGATTACCACCTCCCATCATTAAATACCCTTTTGTCATTCTGGTAGGTTGTACATCTACCCTAAATAACCATTCCTCTTCTTCAAAACACATTTCATATTGTATTTCACTGAACAGGCCTCAAGGGAAATCTTGTTTATGTCAACATCCCGATAGTTACTAACAAACAAAAACCTTAATACTCCTCCACTAATAGGCCTTTTATCCACACCACATTAACACATCATAATTGATTTCGTTTTAATTTCCACATAACGGTACTGTACATTCTAGAAAACTTTAAACAAAAAAAAATCCATACATGACATAAAACTACCACGCAGGACATAGCCATGGGTGACGTTACAGTATAAATGTAACACAAAAAAGAATATGAATAGGTGTCATTAGCAACAAGCTCAGGATCAGTTGAATTTTAACGTTTACCAGTTCGCCCGAACAATGAGTGATTATAGATGACAAAATCTGTCCCCTGAAGTACGAAAATTTGGGGCATATTTATATTGTTGATTGTGAAACAAACAATGTCACATGATCATACTTTTTTTAAACATTCTATTATGAATGTTCCATAGCAGGTATCTTGAGTGTATGAGCATTTACTAGCAAAGAATTCAAATTTGATTTTTTTTTCTCTCTTATTTTTGTGAAGAAGACTGAAAGTCTACTGATACAACATACGGCTAATTTCACACTTGAATGATTAAATTTATTTATCAATTTAACTTTTAAATTCATTTTGTCAGTTTCACTTATAACTTAATCATTATTTAAACATTAAATGCTTTAGTAAGTTGGCCAATAAATCAAACCTACCTCAGTTTGCTATCAAATACAAATATTTATTTAAAAACAACTAATTTCAGTCAGTATTGAATCAGTTAAGTGGAAGCGCATAGTATTGGAAAATTAAATGGTTTCTTTCCAATACATTAATTATATCCATTCCTGGCCCATAAAGAATTCTTAACACTAATGTGCTGAACCAATGAAGTGGAACCTGACAGTTTTAATTGTCCACATTTTTATTCCGTATACAATTTGATACCTCACTCTTTAGTATGTAAGACCCAATACAAACACCGATATGTAATGTACGTTTAAGATCTTGGTGACAGTAAATACCGTGTCAATACGAATACCTGTTAGCTATTCTGTGGTCGACTTTTCTATGTGTATTAACAAATAAACATCAGGTCACTATGTCAATGAGATCACCCCTGGTTTATATCATAGTTTTTAAGGTGATAAAGACAAATTTATATCTACCTAAACAAGAATAACAAGTAGAGGGGATTGGATTGTCAATATATCATCAATCTTCTACTTTAAACAATCTGTTTAATATTAACAGCTTGCCCTAAATCCGGCAATTCCAATTACAAGTGAAGTCTTGGTCATGCTATATACATATAGTAATATAGTTGAATTGAATTGAAAATATAGTCACTTTTGCCTTTGAAGCGGGATTGGACTGGGTCGATCATCGGTGACCAGGTAGCTCAAATGGTAGAGCATCCGGCTAGTGTTCGGAGGTCCCGGGTTCGAACCCCGGTCTGGCCGCTACATTTTCTCCTCTCCTGTTACAAAATTGGCGCCCAACTAAAATACCCACGGTGGTGGTATAAGGGTCTCGTGTGTCTTCGAGGGCGAATACTTGGAAAATAAGGAGTGAGGTGTGTAGCGGGACTGGACTGGGTCGATCATTGGTGACCAGGTAGCTCAAATGGTAGAGCATCCGGCTAGTGTTCGGAGGTCCCGGGTTCGAACCCCGGTCTGGCCGCTACATTTTCTCCTCTCCTGTTACACCTTTTAATACATTATGTTCTAACTATAAAATGTCTATAAGACATCAATGCCCCTGCTACTACTAAATGACACCCTAAAATACAGTTTGGTTAGGACCGCACCAGTGGTATAACGGACATAACAGGACACCCCTGCGACAGGACAGGATGGACATGGGTAACACTATATGCCCCCCATGGCAAGGGCATAAAAAGAAATGCTGCATTGAGTGATAGCTGCTGCATTACTCAGGGGAACAATTAAAGATATTTTTTAAAACGTCCCCTCGAACATTCAGCAGAGCTTATATAGCCACAGGGTCATTGTACATGTATATGTCAGACTTAACAGAGTTACCTCCCTTTATCATAAAAAATCAGAGATCGATTACCTCTAACAAAAAAATTCTGAATTATTTCATCTACAGTTGAACAGAGTTGCTTCCCTTCATCATACTTTTTAACAGATTTTTTCCATTATTCTAGATATAGTCAGCCAATAACTTCTTACTGATTGAGTTTTTGAATATTTGAATCAAATTTCAGATGAAATCAATGCAAAAAAGAAATTAATAGTGAAGTGTTTATTCATGGCTTGCCCAAATATTCCAATCTTCTTTACAGAGATTTTGACACTTGGAATTCAAATAAATTTAAACTCATGATATCAAATTTTAAATTCTTATTCTTAAAACTTCACTCTAATTATATTGATAATCAATTTTAAACAAAGTTAAGATGCTTTACATGTATGTAAAGAGTATTTTTCATGGTTTAACAATGTTTACCAAATATTTCTCTATTTTTCAAGGACTATTGGTCTAACATAAGAGTTCCTTCCCCTTGAACATCAACATCAGTAGTCATGTTTTGCCTGTGGATTACAGACAAGTAGCAGCCCCATCAGTAATACTGTACTTGTGACATTACAACCACAAAGAATTCAAAATCCCGCCCTATCAACCTAATCAAACTCATATCAGTTTCAGTACACTACTGGGAACTCCAGTGTAAACCTCTCCAGAATTATATATATTACAATTCCACCACAATGGTGATTTATCCTAGGTGTTGAGAGGATGTATACCATCGGTGGCGTGACAAGGAGTCCCACTTCAGACGTGTTCAGTCACTCATTGTCAAGGTTGAGTATGTCGGTGAAATCAATAGCTAGGAGGTTCAAGGTGGGAAGGAAACCTTTTACTCTGATACAACTCCAATAAAATTTACTACTTTCAAAATATGTCAGTTGATAATACAATATAAACCAGCAAACTACTTAACTGAGTCCAAGCAAAAAGAAGTTTTTTTATTTAAATGCTATCATGGCTTATATCTGTTTTATAATCAAACAACCCATATTTATTGCAGTTCAGTGAAATAATCAAGAAATGTGATTTCATTGTCCTGTAATAAGTTCATCCCCAGACTGCGAGTCATAGACTATGTGTTAGTTCGTCCCCAGACTGTGAGTCATAGACTATGTGTTAGTGTGTCCCCAGGCTGTGAGTCATAGACTATGTGTTAGTTCATCCCCAGGCTGTGAGTCATAGACTGTGAGTCATAGACTATGTGTTAGTTCGTCCCCAGGCTGTGAGTCATAGGCTATGTGTTAGTTCATCCCCAGGCTGTGAGTCATAGACTATGTGTTAGTTCATCCCCAGGCTGTGAGTCATAGACTGTGAGTCATAGGCTATGTGTTAGTTCATCCCATGACTGCGAGTCATAGACTATGTGTTAGTTCATCCCCAGGCTGTGAGTCATAGGCCATGTGTTAGGTCATCCCCAGGCTGTGAGTCATAGGCCATGTATTAGTTCATCCCCAGGCTGTGAGTCATAGGCCATGTGTTAGTTCGTCCCCAGGCTGTGAGTCATAGACTGTGTGTTAGTTCATCCCCAGGCTGTGAGTCATAGACTATGTGTTAGTGTGTCCCCAGGCTGTGAGTCATAGGCCATGTGTTAGTTCATCCCCAGGCTGTGAGTCATAGGCTATGTGTTAGTTCATCCCCAGGCTGTGAGTCATAGACTATGTGTTAGTGTGTCCCCAGGCTGTGAGTCATAGGCCATGTGTTAGTTCGTCCCCAGGCTGTGAGTCATAGGCTATGTGTTAGTTCATCCCCAGGCTGTGAGTCATAGACTATGTGTTAGTTCGTCCCATAACTGTGAGTCATAGACTATGTGTTAGTTCGTCCCCAGGCTGTGAGTCATAGACTATGTGTTAGTGTGTCCCCAGGCTGTGAGTCATAGGCCATGTGTTAGTTCATCCCCAGGCTGTGAGTCATAGGCTATGTATTAGTTCATCCCCAGGCTGTGAGTCATAGACTATGTGTTAGTTCATCCCCAGGCTGTGAGTCATAGGCCATGTGTTAGTTCGTCCCCAGACTGTGAGTCATAGACTATGTGTTAGTTCGTCCCATAACTGTGAGTCATAGACTATGTGTTAGTTCATCCCCAGGCTGTGAGTCATAGCCTATGTCTTAGTCCCTTGTTCTTCATTCATGATAAATACAGAATTTAGAAAAAGTACATAATTATGTAAACAAAAAATATAATTTGGTATGTTTGGTACTTTTCACTGTTATATTTGGTTTATTTAGTACTGTTCACTGTTTAAACAGAAATTATCCTTTTTCTTTCTTTTCTTAACACGCACTCTTTTGAACCAAACTGGTTTTGAAGAACAGCTACTTAATATGAAGGAAATGATTGGAGATTGAAGAAATAGAAGACAATCAAAATTAACATGGGTCTACCTCTCGGGAAATTTAAGTATTTTAGAAATGTTTTGCAAGAAATAAAAACATTTCATTTCTCTCAAAAGAGTAAAACAGGGTTAGTGCTGGATATTTATAGGGTTAAATCATCATGGGTCCCTCTATATAATTTGAATGGACTTTTTGAATATAAGTGGGTCACTTTTTTATTTTCTAAGCTTCGAAAGGCTATAAGGACAGCTCCCATGCAAACTCTGGAGTACGAGTAATATCTGTGAAAGGTTGGTCAGTACATACCTTCCTCTAGAACAGCCATCATATCGTCAACAGTCTCACACTCCACCACAAACAGATTCTCCACATAGAAACCCTTGTTCTTGGACCACCGTACCTGTAGGTTCCGCCTGCGGACCGGGTTGAGGAGGTCCACCACCTGTAGCATAAGTGTTACTATATCTCACTGTGTATAAAGAACATCTGTTTATAATGACTACCTCTTTATAATAATCGCCTGTTTTCAAATGACCATTTCATTTGTGTCTGTACTGACATTTCTATAACAGTCATCAGACTATCATGACCACCTGTAAATCTTGATCACCTGTCTATAATGACCACATGTCTATAATGAACACTGATCTATACTCAACACCTGTCAATAGCAACCAACTGCCCTAAGTGCAAAACACATGTGTGCATTGTACATTTATGTGCGTGTTTTGGGGGCTGCACGATGTTCGTGTTTTGTCTCCTTGTGATAGCTCTACACAGTGATGCCAACTTGATAGTGCCACCTCATTGAAGCACACTGTCCAAACCAACCAGCAGGACACCTCACCTGATCACACGATGAGCAACCATCCCAATGTTGTTGTCAAGGGAAAATATACCATCATGTATAAACTTTTTCTATTAACTTTATAACTTTATAAATATAACACCCATGTATATCTACTTACAATTCCTCATCTCAATGATAAGTCTACTTTCTGTTTATATATACTTTACATACCCTGTAGTCATTATAAACTAAACTGTACATTAAAGTAAAACTGAATATTTTTCACTAGGTTTAAAAGAATATACACTCGGTATATATATAACAAGTATATATCAGAGGACCCTTGACCTCAGACACACCTGCTGGTATATATCTAATATAAATTTGAGTATATTTGTTTATAATAATAGACAAGGAGTCAGAATGACATGAGGTGGCCCAGTCGGAGAAGGTCTGGTATGTAGGTGCTATAACAAAGAGTGGAATTGTTGACACAAGATAAAAGTATTTAGTTAAACCTTTTTATCAATACCATTCTAAAACTCTACATAACCCACTTCTTGTCAAATTGTACACATCATTCCTCTAATCACACTACACACTTAAGCCTTAAGTGTCAATGTAGAAACTTGACAAACAATCCTATATAAATATATGCACAATCTCTATGGAAGGAAACATTATCTTATAAACTTTATAATTCAAATAACGTATTTTGAACTTTTCCAATTTGCAAATTATATATCTTGATGGGTTAAATATATATCATATATAATATAAATGCCGCCACTTGACACCCCAAAACACAGTTTGGTGAGGATCAAATCAGCAGTTCCTGAGATTAGCTACCGTAGTTACATTGCATCAGGATGTGACAGGATGTGACGGGATAGACATGGGTAACACTACCGGTATATGCCCACCCACCCATCCCTCTCTTGACATTTGACCTGGTGACCTTGACCTGAATTGACTTTTCAGAAGAAATCTTTAATTTGTTAAAATTATATTTTTAGCAAGTGGTCTCAAGCTGAAGGTCAAAGTTACAGTGTAATGAATAACCTAGGTACAATATACAGTCAAACTTCATTACCTCCAAGTCGGTGGGGCCATGGAAAAAACTTTGAGATATATCCAGAAGTATTTCAGGTAAACAAACATATTTTATACAATTTTTTTACAATCAGAACTGTTAATAGGACGTTAAACAAAAATAAACCAAACCAAACCAATTGACTACTATAATTGCTGGGCTAAATTGGCAACAAAAATACTAGTATAAAACTCATTTGTCACATTTGATTTCTTTTAATTAAACTTTAAAAACCTCCCAAACTAAGGGCAAGGATCATTAAGTTAGAGATCCACTTTGTCCTTGACCTGTTAATTACAGATTTCTAATTAGGATCATCGTAGACTTACAGGTATGATATATTTACCTGTTCGTTATAGTAGGATTATCGTAGACTTACAGGTATGATATATTTACCTGCTCGTTATAGATTTCTAATTAGGATCATTGTAGACTTACAGGTATCATATATTTACCTTTCTTTAATTTTTTTCTTGGGTTTTTGTTTTTTCCTTTTTTTTAAACTCATTGTAGATCCCGGGTAACTTTAAGGTTATTAAAACTTTTTTTATTTAACTTTTAGACCAGTTAAGGTAAATTTTTTTTTTCTTTAAAATCTCTAATTAGGATCCGTAACTTTAAGGGTTTATAATTTTTTCCTGTTTTGTTTAGATTTTAAATTAGGTCCCTTGACTTACGGAGAAATTTTTTTTGTTAAATTAATTGGTAAAAAGGTTAAATTTTTTTTTCTTAAATTTTTAAAAAATTTCCCCTTTTTTTCGTATTTTTGGGTTTGTTTTATGATTTTAAGTTTAGTTTTTAATTTGATTATTCCGTTTGTTTTTTTTTGGTAAGTCTAAAAGGGTTTTTATTTTCCGTTTTTTTTAATGGGGCATTAGTTAAAGGGAGATTAATTTTCCCTTTTTTAAAATTTAATTTTTTTTGTTACTTAAGGTTGTAATTTACCGGTTTTAATT
Source organism: Pecten maximus (assembly GCF_902652985.1). Classification (NCBI taxonomy): domain Eukaryota; kingdom Metazoa; phylum Mollusca; class Bivalvia; order Pectinida; family Pectinidae; genus Pecten; species Pecten maximus. Next base: position 24,880,245 of record NC_047022.1, on the reverse strand, counting down.
TTAATGGGGTTTAGGACTTAGGAAAAATTAATTTTTTGTTAAGTAATATTTTTTTCGGGAAATAAAATTTATACCTTTTTTTATGATTTTAAGTGGTTTTTTCCGTAGGGTATTTTACCTTTCGTTTAATTCCTTTTTTTTTTGGGGGAGTAGTTCATAGATTATTTAAAAATTTAAATTTTTTTAAAATTTTTAGTTTTAAAGGTAGTAAAAGGGGGGGGAAATTTTTTAAATTTTAACCCCTTTTTTTATTTTAAATTTTTTAATTTTCTTTTGTTTTAAGGATAACGGGTTTAAGGGGTTGGTTTACCTTTTTTTTAAGATCTCTAAAGGATTACTAGACTTACAGGGAATTATTACCTGTTTTTTTATAGATCTTAAAAGGGTATTGTTTGGTAGATATATTACCTGTTTTTTAATCCCCTGTCGCTATTAGGGTCTTGTATTTAAGGGGTGAATATTTCCTGTTTTTTGATCTCCCAAGGATGCCCTGGCTTTTCCCCCTTTTGTTGTCCTTAACGAAAACAGTAACCCCCTTCCCGTTAGGGCCCCCCCCCCAAACGGAAACAAAAAAAAGGGGCTTTTTTAAAAAAAAAAAACCCCGGCAAAAAAACCCCCCCAAAAAAAAAACTCAAATCTTTTTTTAATTTTTAAATTAAAATTTTTTGGGTTTTATTGAATTTTAAATGGGGGCCCCCAAAGGAAAATCAAACCCGAAAATTTCCCCCCTTTTTGGGAAACGTGAAAAAATTTTTTTTCCCCCCGGGGGGCTTTCAAGGGAAAAAAAAATTTAAAATAAAAACCCTTTTTTAAAAATTTTTTTAAGGGGGGGGAAAATGGGCCCCCCCCTTTTTTAAAAAAGGTATGATATATTTACCTGCTCGTTATAGATCTCTAAATGTAGGATCATCGTAGACTTACAGGTATGATATATTTACCTGTTCATTATAGATCTCTAAGTAGGATCATCATAGACTTACAGGTATGATATATTTACCTGTTCGTTATAGATCTCTAATTAGGATCATCGTAGACTTACAGGTATGATATATTTACCTGTTTGTTATAGATCTCTAAGTAGGATCATCGTAGACTTACAGGTATGATATATTTACCTGTTCGTTATAGATCTCTAATTAGGATCATCGTAGACTTACAGGTATGATATATTTACCTGTTCGTTATAGATCTCTAAGTAGGATCATTGTAGACTTACAGGTATGATATATTTACCTGTTTGTTATAGATCTCTAATTAGGATCATCGTAGACTTACAGGTTTGATATATTTACCTGTTCGTTATAGATCTCTAAGTAGGATGCCCTGAGAGTCTTGTTTCCTCCATTTTGTTGTAACATTTGAACAAGATACTCAAACGAACGCTGCATAATCCCCACCATGTCCTCAGGTGGATGTTTTCCTCCCTCAAACTGGAATGACAAATCAAAAATAAATTTAACTTTCATCTAAGGAAATTATAAACACCAAGTCACATAAATAGATTAACCCCTAAAAAGATGTTTCAATAGCGTGACAACATATTCTGTTGGCTATATTTAAAGTTTAATTAATAATGAGATGTTTATATTCAATGAAAGTTTGTTAATTGTGACATTCCATTACCTGGAAACTGGTCACAACCAAGGACACATCACACACATTACATATTGAGAAGATTATTCCACTAATACGTCATCATGATTATGAATGTTATAAAGACATATTCAAATGTAGGACAACTTTCAGTTTAGTCCAATGAAGCAAGGAACTGATCTTGCACCTTATAAACTATGCAAGAAATACCCTCCCTTTTTTGGAGAAGACGGTGATTCCTGAGTTATGGCCTAATTCTGACAAATTGATAATTGCAGAAAATACAAATCTATATATAAGAACATAAGCTTAAAATATGTTATTTAAACTAGGTGATGATATTTTGTCAAAATAAGGTCCATCATTGTACATTGTAGGGCTGGTGTAAGTTCGAAAACGTTGTACATGACTAGGATCTTCCGCAAAAAAGCTTCATAATTGAACAATGAACATTTCTGTAGGCAAGAATCTATGTGTCCTGTAACCACAATGTACACTCACCAAAATTATACGTGGGTCAAAACAAGTCTTTCGTAACACATAGCCTTGTAATGGATGCATAATTGATGAATAATGAGCGTTTTATCCCAAAAATTACCATCAATCTAATGTACAAAGTAGTTGTCCATTTTAAACACTCAAATTTCTTCTCTTAAACAATGAAGCACGTTCAAATTGTTAAACAGCAATATAATTGAGGATAACCGTTACAGAATGCTGATAAAGGCAAACATTAACACAATTCTGGACGATCTTGGACTAATTCAGGATGACCTTTAAACTAATTAAGGATTACCTTTAACCTTTTGAAAGATGACCTTGTCACCTTAGATTTGAACATTATTATGTAATCACAATTAGACAAACCTGATTTTACTTTTGGTTTGTTACCATGACGAATCCTCCTACAAGCTTGAATAGTTAACTATTGAAAATATGTGTTAGAAGATGAATATTGGTTATAATCCGTATCATGGCATTAAATTTATAAGAAAACATGAATGATTATTTCATATGTATGATTACTTATTTTTGTATTTGACCTAATAAGCATACCTGCCCCTATAAGCACTGTGTGCACCCCCACATTTTTCAGGATGGGTGCACTATAATTGAAACATAAAAAGTACATTACCTCACTGATCTGAAATATACTACTAAGTCTTTTAACCAAACATTCTGAATTGTATTCATTACATAAATCTATGATGTAAATGGAAAAAAAAAAAAAAAATATTTTTTCCACCCAGATATCACATGAATTTAATTCCTGTACATGGTTTTATTGTTTTATAAAGTGCACCACTTTTGTGGTTTTGTAAGTGCAGTGTGCTTATTAGGTCAAATATGGTACTATTACTGTGTTACAACAGGGCTAATATTGATCATTTGGGCATTAATTAATGTACCAAATGGACTCAACATAACAGAGACTTGCACCTAACCAGGACATTTTTTGAGATTATTGAGGATAAGGGTACTCACTATGGTATGCTTTGAAAATAATCAGGAAATTATAATACATTTTTTTTTCTAAAGCTGTAAAATGTATCCAGAAAGCAAGATGACTATTTTATAATAAAGAACAGATCGAATGCAAAAAATGATGGGTCATGCTGCTGTTAACATTGAAGTCTACATAATAATTATGCAAAATTAAAGAAATTAGAGACTTTTAAACCAAGATTTTAACTGTGTACACAATCTCTACACCCACTTTCACTTAATGCATTATTGTTAGAAACATAATAACTGAACCAATGTATGGCATCAAGACTGAAAAAAAAACATTACACATGCGAGATTATGTGTAATTCATAGTATAATGAGCTTAACTTGATATAACAGTTTCTCCATGGTCAGCAATTGTGATGTTTGTCAGATGTTAAATTGGTGAAGTTCATGCACAGTGACATCATGGAAATTCCTGAGGTTAAGTATGTTCTCTGTTGATAACTTATCACGAACACAACCAAAGGATTTCAAAGATGGCGAGGTGAGTGTGAGCAAAATACAAAAAAAATGGGCAATAATTCATGCTTCAATGAAAATGATATTTTGACATGGGACAGGAGTGCAAAAAACATATTCATTAAACAATGCTATATCTAGCAGAACAAAATGGATTCAAGAATCTGCATGCCGTTCCAGTACACTGTTTAACGACCTGTGCAACATCCATGGGGAGGAACTCAAAGAATCAATAAGGTTATTGACAATATACAGGTGTTATAAAACAGGGATAACTGAACAATTTGGTAATACATTTAAAAGTATAGGTACAAACCTCATCATAATACTGAAAGTCAAAGAAAAAATTGCTTTAGTGGAGGAAATGTTGAACATTTTGTTGATATTTCATTAAAACATATCCCACTCCAGGATAAGTAAGGATAGCCCATCCTTGAACTTTTTGCTTTATTAAAATGTCTCTCCCATCCTGTAATGACTAAAGTTTTCATTTTATTCCATTCGTTAAAATATCGACCCCGATCCAGAACTTTCTGTTTTGTCTAAACATATCCCATTAAAATATCCATCCTGACCCAGACCTCACATTTTTGTCTAAACATATCCCATTGGATATAGTTAAGACCTGTCTATAAAGACCATCTCTCTATGGTAAAGACCAGCTGTCCATAAAGGCCACACCTCTATATTAAGGAACTGTCTACAATGACAACCTCTCTATAGTGGTTCTATAATGGCCTCCTCTCTGTAATAGAGACCTATCTATAATGGCCGCTCTCTTTAGTAAATACCTGTCTATAATGGTCTCCTCTATGTAATAGACATATCTATAATGGCTGCTCTCTATAGTAAAGACCTGTCTATAATGACCGCTCTCTATAGTAAAGACCGTTCTATAATGGCCGCTCTCTTTAGTAAAGACCTGTCTATAATGGCCTTCTCTCTATAGCAAATACCTGTCTATAATGGTCTCCTCTCTATAGTAAAGACCTGTCTATAATGGCTGCTCTCTATAGTAAATACCTGTCTATAATGGCCTCCTCTCTGTAACAGAGACCTTTCTATAATGGCCGCTCTCTTTAGGAAAGATCTGTCTATAATGGCCTTCTCTCTATAGCAAAGACCTGTCTATAATGGCCTCCTCTCTGTAATAGAGACCTTTCTATAATGGCCTTCTCTCTATAGTAAAGACCTGTCTATATTGGCCTTCTCTCTTTAGTAAAGACCTGTCTATAATGGTCTCCTCTCTGTAATAGAGACCTATCTATAATGGCTGCTCTCTATAGTAAATACCTGTCTATAATGGCCTTCTCTCTATAGTAAAGACCTGTCTATAATGGTCTCCTCTCTGTAATAGAGACCTTTCTATAATGGCCTTCTCTCTTTGGTAAAGACTTGTCTATAATGGCCTTCTCTCTTTGGTAAAGACCTGTCTATAATGGCCTTCCCTCTTTAGTAAAGACCTGTCTATAATGGCCTTCTCTCTATAGTAAAGACCTGTCTATAATGGCCTCCTCTCTATAGTAAAGACCTGTCCATAATGACCGCTCTCTTTAGTAAATACCTGTCTATAATGGTCTCCTCTCTGTAATAGAGACATATCTATAATGGCTGCTCTCTATAGTAAAGACCTGTCTATAATGGCTGCTCTCTATAGTAAAGACCTGTCTATAATGACCGCTCTCTATAGTAAATACCTGTCTATAATGACCTCTCTATAGTAAAGACCTGTCTATAATGGCCTTCTCTCTATAGTAAATACCTGTCTATAATGGCCTTCTCTCGTAAGTAAAGACCTGTCTATAATGGCCTTCTCTCTATAGTAAAGACCTGTCTAAAATGGCTGCTCTCTATAGTAAAGACCTGTCTATAATGGCGTTCTCTCTATAGTAAAGACCTGTCTATAATAGCCTTCTCTCTTTGGTAAAGACCTGTCTATAATGGCCACACTCTATAGTAAAGACCTGTCTATAATAGCCTCCTCTCTATAGTAAAGACCTGTCTATAATGGCTGCTCTCTATAGTAAAGACCTGTCTATAATGGCCTTCTCTCTATAGTAAAGACATGTCTATAATGGCCTTCTCTCTATAGTAAAGACCTATCTTTAATGGCCACACTCTATAGTAAAGACCTGTCTATAATGGCCACACTCTATAGTAAAGACCTGTCTATAATGGCCGCTCTCTATAGTAAATTCCTGTCTATAATGGCCTTCTCTCTATAGTAAAGACCTATCTATAATGGCTGCTCTCTATAGTAAAGACCTGTCTATAATGGCCTTCTCTCTAAAGTAAAGACATGTCTATAATGGCCTTCTCTCTGTAGTAAAGACCTATCTTTAATGGCCACACTCTATAGTAAAGACCTGTCTATAATGGCCACACTCTATAGTAAAGACCTGTCTATAATGGCCACACTCTATAGTAAAGACCTGTCTATAATAGCCTCCTCTCTATAGTAAAGACCTGTCTATAATGGCCGCTCTCTATAGTAAAGACCTGTCTATAATGGCGTTCTCTCTATAGTAAAGACCTATCTATAATGGCTGCTCTCTATAGTAAAGACCTGTCTATAATGGCCGCTCTCTATAGTAAAGACCTGTCTATAATGGCCACACTCTATAGTAAAGACCTATCTATAATGGCTGCTCTCTATAGTAAATTCCTGTCTATAATGGCCTTCTCTCTATAGTAAAGACCTATCTATAATGGCTGCTCTCTATAGTAAAGACCTGTCTATAATGGCCGCTCTCTATAGTAAAGACCTGTCTATAATGGCCACACTCTATATAGTAAAGACCTATCTATAATGGCTGCTCTCTATAGTAAAGACCTGTCTATAATGGCCACACTCTATAGTAAAGACCTGTCTATAATGGCTGCTCTCTATAGTAAATTCCTGTCTATAATGGCCACACTCTATAGTAAAGACCTATCTATAATGGCTGCTCTCTATAGTAAAGACCTGTCTATAATGGCCGCTCTCTATAGTTAATTCCTGTCTATAATGGCCTTCTCTCTATAGTAAAGACCTATCTATAATGGCTGCTCTCTATAGTAAAGACCTGTCTATAATGGCCTTCTCTCTATAGTAAAGACCTGTCTATAAAGTCCATGTTTTAGTTACAAATGCAATACAATTTACGGTATTACAATTTTCTGTATTTTCTATGAACCTCTAACATTTACATGAAAGTAAAAATGCAGCAATGCTCTAAGCCCAAGGTTTCTCTGGCCCTGTCACCATGTCTGGTGTAGCCCGAGTTTTCTCTGGCCCTGTCCCCATGTCTGGTGTAGCCCGAGTTTCCTCTGGCCCTGTCCCCATGTCTGGTGTAGCCCGAGTTTTCTCTGGCCCTGTCCCCATGTCTGGTGTAGCCCGAGTTTCCTCTGGCCCTGTCACCATGTCTGGTGTAGGGCCAGAGTGCACTACTATATGAAAACGTGGAATTATCCGACACCGTTTGGTGTCGCTAAGAATTTAGTGCAAATACAATAAAATCGGGTGTGACATAACACCTACCTTACATATATGGATAAACGAGATATTTATTTACCCCAGAACACCCATTTAGTCCCATCTAGGTTTTTATTCCGTCCGTATAGACCCTCACTTTACGCTAGTTTCTGGCCCTACACCAGACATGGTGACAGGGCCAGAGAAACTCGGGCTACAATGCTCTCAACATTTGAAATTGCCATAATTTGCTGTAAATAAACATACCTATCACAGACATGCATGCTGTTTTTAATACATAAATTAAATACAGTATAAAATCCTTCACAGATTTGTTTGTTTGTTTATATCTGAATCAGTTTCCATTTTGCCCAACAGAATGTTAGTGAATGCAAGCCAGATGACAAACTCGTAATTAGACAATGATGGCTTTGATTGGTGAACTGTGTGACCAATGGTGTTCAGGTTAATTCTAAAATCTGAGTGTAAAACAGTTTGTCATCTCACCTCACACAACAAATGATATGAATGTGTATATACATTATTTAGAATGAGTAATAGACCTCTATATCTCCAGGTTCATACATATATCCATTCCACCGAGACACTAATGCATTATTAAAAATTCGAACATTTTATTTAAAATCATCTTTCGATTATTTGCATTTTTTTTCTTTAAAAATCTCCCTGAATTCAGGTACCAACGGATTGGGTTAAGGCGGCTCCACTATTTCTCATTCTCAAATGACCTTGAGAATACCTTTACCCTGATAGGAAAACCCCAAACTGTTAAAATTATAGGATTTCCCCATACTAACCTGTTGTGGAGGTCCGGTCATTGTGTGAGTTTTACCCGAACCAGTCTGTCCAAAGGCGAGGGCAGTACATGCATACCTGTAACAGGAAGAATTAACTCAATTTATTACATTTTTACCAGTGAAATATCAAAAATTATTCATTCTATAAAAGTGATATTTTTCACTAGTGAAGAATATCATATTTTTCACTAGTGAAAAATATCACTTTTGCTGATTTGACCAATCAAATTAAAGATTAGAAAATACCAAAATAATTGACCAATCAGAAAGCCCGACATATATGTCAGCACCTGGACAGGGGGAAACTACTTTTTTTGTTTACAAATTATCGCTGTAGTCCTAGTTAGTCCTAGTTAGCATACGGGGTAGGGTTTTCGTTGATAAAAAATGTAATAAACAGAATATCTAACAGTGTCTTCAGTAATACCAAATATATTTCACTCGTGAGGCTAATAAATATCAAAATATTAGCCCCACTCGTGAAATATATTTGGTATTACTGAAGACATCCTCTATATACACGTAATTGTGACAGGGAAAAACCTCCGAAACCCATCATCCCTCTACCTAACAAAGAAACATGCAAGTTTTAAAGTGAGAGGAAGATTAGTTTCTACACTACATGTCTGACAAATTGTAATAATCCAAACTCACTCATTTTTCGTATTCAATAATTTAAAAATAAAATAAAAATGTCTCCAAATGCAAGATGAATGACTAACATATTCAAAAATCCCATCACCTCAAAACTTGTAATAACTTGATATAACACAATATAGCAGGAGCAACCTGCAATTGTCAAAATCAAGGAACATAGAAATTAGAAAACTTACTCTTTGTCACCTTCAGAGATTTTCTGGAGTTTGTCAATACACCATTTTAGAGAAGTTTGTATTACACAATATGTATGGTAACAGAGATTAATTAACAGCAAATGCAGGTGCAGTTTTGAACTTTTTTTCAACCAAATTTGAGATTTTGCCATCTTTAACTTTGGTTTACTTTGGACTTTTCTTTTTGATATTGTCCAAAAATGACTGTAAACCAAGCTTATTGTGCATTAGGAGCAGGGACTTTAAATCAAATGCTGGAATTATATAACAGGTGGCTGATAACAGCTCACACAAAACAAAGGCCAAATCTGAACCATTCAAGGACATGTTGTTTAACACATTTCAGTCAAATTTTAAACTTTTAAAGACATGTTTAACCCATTTAAGTCTATGGTTTACCCATTCAAGGACATGTCCACAAGTTTCTTCATTCCTGAGTGTTCAAACAGGTCCTGCTGTGTGGCTTCCGGCTCAAACACCACATTGAACCCAAATGACCGCACTGAGGTGTTTGCATCACACTGAAAACAGAGAAAAAAAACTTATCACACCGAAATTTGAGTTGAAAAAAGGTTGATGTTATTAAAAAATGTCCCAGAATACCCAGGCTACTGGAAAGGGGGGGATCCAGTAATTTAGTGATAATGCGAGCGCCATAGGCGCGAGCCAATTTATTTTGACGGCCCCCAGCTGGCCCCCCCCCCCCCCCCCCCCGGCGGAAAATAAATATAGCAAATTTGCAATAATTCGGGATCGTTTTCTAGAGAGTAAGTTGCACGAATTCATCGATGCATTCAAAGTCATATCCGACGTGACTTTCAGGTGCGAAAATAATATCGAAAGTTTGTAACTTGCTCGTGTAGAGAAAGTTATTGACTTTTCGTTAATACACCATATCTATAAAGTCAACATGGACTAAAACAAAAATAAAAGACTTACAACATTTTTTTTTCTAATGGATCAGAAATCGGAGATCGCAGTGTGTTACGTGTGCTTGACCGTTTATATATATTAAGCGCGGATCCAGGATTTTCGAAAGGGGGCAGGGGTCCAGTAATTTAGTGGTATTGGCAAGGGGCCGCCAAGGCATTTTGAAGGCTATAAAAATTTTCCTCCTCCGAAAAAGGGGGGGGGGGGAGGGGGGTCCTGACCCCCAGGACATATCCCTTATATATCAATCTATTTGATACTTCCGGTATATTTATAATTAGTATGGTATAATATATCAGACAGTAACTAATTTACTTATATATTAATCACGTGTCATGATTTTATAAAATCATTGGGACAGTAATAGAACACCAGTCATTCTGATTTTAATTTCACTATTTACAATTTCCATAATATATAAGTTATTTAAGATTTCACCAAATCAAAATCTACATTAGACAAAATATGTACTTAAATCAACAGTCTTATCATGGCATTTATAGTTGTTATAAATGACACAAAGCTTGGAATGACTTTAAGGGGATAAGACACAGTCAGGAAATAATGAACTGATTGTCATGAAAATGGATGTGATTTGCACCACCACCATAATAAAAGATTTCATTGTCTTGGGAGATAGTAACCTATATCCCATTAAAGACGTGTGCCTGCAAAGCTGTCTTTCATAAAGACTTTCAGGGAATAAGACACGGTCACCATTTCTTGGGAGACTGCATGTTTCTTATCCCATTAAAGGCATATGTGTCTTTTATAACAACTATAAATGTAATCAGAACAGTTCAATGCTTAATTAATATTAGGTCAAGTAAAGGCTGAATGAATTTTTTATGAATGCAAATTAAGAATATAAACGTTTAACTATCAATGATCAAATCCTCAGGCTACAACAGCAACACAATGTGGTCAATACTGAGGAGTTTGACCACTCCAATTACTGACCGTCAACACTGAGGAGTTTGACCACTCCAATTACTGACCGTGACAGTCATCAATACATATAGTCATACTTTACATCTGAAAACTGATGGATTTAACACTATCGTCCAGAGTTCACACCTGAAATAACACCCTTTAGGGTTGTATAGTTTTGTGTTTCTATTAGCGGTATGTATTCATATCTTGAATTAAGTTTTTGAAAAAATGAACTTTTCACCACAGTACCCTATACTTGTATTCCTCACCAGATCAGTCAAATTCTCCACAGGTATCAGAGAATTGGAATGATTGAATGAAAGCATTTAATCACCACTTAATATACATACCAATGACAGACATAATTTCTAACAGCCCCAGAGAATGAGCTCTTGTCACAGTTTGCCTGGTAATATATCCAATGTTCTTCATAGGACCTACTACTGTAATAGGAAGGAGTAATGGAAAATATCCTGCCCGTGACAGGCTTCCAACTAGCGACCTCTCACTCTCATGGCAAACATCCGACCACTAGGCTAAAGGGAATTTCCCTCATAGTTTGCGCTGCCCGCACTCAACATCAAAACTAAGAAGCCTTCTGCTAGTCGTTACATATCGTACTAGTCATTACATACCGTACTAGTCGTTACATACCGTACTAGTCGTTACATACCGTACTAGTCGTTACGTACCGTACTAGTCGTTACATACCGTACTAGTCGTTACATATCGTACTAGTCGTTACATATCGTACTAGTCGTTACATATTGTACTGGTCGTTACATACCGTACTAGTCGTTACGTACCGTACTGGTCGTTACATACCGTACTAGTCGTTACGTACCGTACTAGTCGTTACGTAACGTACTGGTCGTTACGCACCGTACTGGTCGTTACATACTGTACTAGTCGTTACGTACCGTACTGGTCGTTACGCACCGTACTAGTCGTTACGTACCGTACTGGTCGTTACATACCGTACTAGTCGTTACATACCGTACTAGTCGTTACGTACCGTACTAGTCGTTACATACCGTACTAGTCGTTACATACCGTACTAGTCGTTACGTACCGTTCTGGTCGTTACATACTGTACTGGTCCTTACATATCGTACTAGTCGTTACATATCGTACTGGTCCTTACATATTGTACTGGTCGTTACATACCGTACTAGTCGTTACGCACCGTACTGGTCGTTACATACCGTACTAGTCGTTACGTACCGTACTGGTCGTTACACACCGTACTAGTCGTTACATACCGTACTAGTCGTTACGTACCGTACTGGTCGTTACGCACCGTACTGGTCGTTACATACCGTACTAGTCGTTACATACCGTACTAGTCGTAACGTACCGTACTGGTCGTTACATACCGTACTAGTCGTTACATACCGTACTGGTCGTTACGCACCGTACTGGTCGTTGCATATCGTACTAGTCATTACGCACCGTACTGGTCGTTACATACCGTACTAGTCGTTACGTACCGTACTAGTCGTTACATACCGTACTAGTCGTTCAAACATACGTACAAACCTTCATTGGTTGTGTAACAAAATCCTTACATAAATTATACTTTCTTACCAGGAGGAAATATTTATAGAGACATCCTTCAACTAGGCTAAAGGGAAATTCCCTCTAGTCTGAACTGGTAATATAAGGTGATCTATATATGCTATCCTCTTTTACACAGCTAACTAGCACATAGTGATTGTTAAGTCCCTTATCTACCATATTCAAACCTCCATCCTTTAGTATCTAGCCAGCAAGGCCAATTTCCACTTAATGTGCCTGATGTATAATTTTACTAGAATCTCAGATATGTGGCCAGTCCATTCATTGTCTATTAACACATCACCCAATTATGTCCGCAGAATCAATCTACCAAAACCAAACCTTAAAAGAGCATGAAAATGAATTACTCAGTTCTACAAAAACCAATTTTTGTCATTTCTGCCAATCACCGAAATTTTCAACTGATCCAAATTTTATCAGCACTGATATCTAGCACTGTCTCAAATTTACCTTAATTCTAAAAGCACCCAAACCCTTACCTCAATTCTACCAGCACCAGGAAATGAGGTCACGAATGCATCCTTTCTCATAATCTCCTGATTGTTGAGTGGGCGAACTCTGGAGAAGAAAAACAGCATGAATCATATATTCAAATATATATATACAGTAAAACTCACTTGTGTCGAACACGGTTGAATCGAATACATCGGATGAGTCGAACGTTTTGTTCGGTCCCGATTTTTTCCCTTCTTTATCTTAGTAAATTAAGCACGGATGACTCGAACACTGTTGAATCGAATACTGCGGTTGTGTCGAATATATTTTGTGGTCCCTCCCTTCTAAACTATACCAAAATTTCCATTTTTGTGTCGAACATCGAGGCGTCATGCTGTCTCAGGTAAAATTTGCTGGCCTCGTCTGATTGACCGAGTGTGACCGATCACCCGTAACGGTGTAAACAGAGCCTATTATTAGTTTCCGGCTGTCGGTTACGCATCATCCCATTGTTTATACAGGTGCTCAGGTGAAGTAAAACATTCAGGTATACATAACTAAGAATAAAATGTGCACGTTTTAGTCTACAAACCAATATGTGTTCTGTTTACTGTTTTGATGCACAAGGCCGCCGAAAAAAATAAGGAAAAAGTAAACGATAAATTACATATCTTCCATCGAAAAATGCAAAGAAAAATACCTGCCTGTCATTGATTTATCTATATATGCCTAAATTCTGAATACGACGATGCAATAGTAACAATGATATGCGGGATGTTTTAACTCTGTTCAAAAGATTGTGGCAATGCATGATTATGCAGCCGATAAAACACTGACCGCGGCCTTCACCTTTGATACGAAATCAGCACGCGTACGGTCGATCAATTTTCCCGGACTGTTTATTGTTTAATATTGTTAAATTGGAGAACAATATAAACGGATTTAAAGATAAATAATATGAGTACAATATATACATTTATATTCTTATAATATATGTAACGTTTTCATAGAATATTATGCTGTCATTTGCGACTCCCGTGTGTAAATCGTGTGTCTATGTCAAAGACTATTTTACGCATGAACTTTGTTTTTATCTGTAACTGTGCACAATATTGTTTATTAGATAAAGGAATAATTGTTATCATGTACAATTAATTAATTTCTTTGTTATTATGTATTGCTTATTTTCGACTATGTTATCATGCAAGCACTTGTTCTGCATACAACCGATGATAGTCGGGTTTTGTCTCCGTATACAAACACGGATAAGTCGAACCATCGGATAAGTCGAATATTTTGCTTGGTCCCGTCGACTTCGACTTATCCGAGTTTTACTGTATATCATTATGATGAGGTCAATATCGTGTTATATCAATCTGGTAGAATCTAAAATATTGAATACGTCATATTGGTTGAATCAAAGGTTCTTGATTATAACATTACAATTGAAACTTAATGTTTACATAGGCTGGAATTGCATTATTTTTATCTATATAACAGGAAATACACTGGACCACTGTGTTGTCATAATGTTCATGACAAATAAAAATTGTGATATTCACACATTTTGGCATTTTTAAAGACTATTTTTTTCTCTTAATTCTTTTTACAAAACATTACTTCCTGAAATATTTGGCATTAAGGAATTTGAGGATATTTTGCTTTGTGAATGATTTATAATGGCTTATTTGTATGATCACTTTTTTCTCTTAATCCTTTTTTACATTTCTTTGTATATATCTATTATAATGCTTAGAAGTTTCCTGTAAACACTATGGCAGTATCATTAAAGAGGTTTAATTTACCGTATTTGACCTAATAAGGGCGCAGGGTGCGGGTAATTGACAGTGGAGGCGCCCTTATTAAGATTAGTTATTCTGAAGTTTTATGAAACAGACTATACCTTATAGCAGAATACCAAAGGCTGTGGAAACGGTAAAATATTCAGTCATAAAAATATTCCAGATGAAGATATCTATTCATTATCATATATTAAGCTTAAACATCACTTGAATATTCCTGTAAACTTTTGTGTTCTATTTATAGACACAGGTGATTTCCCAGATCATGTCAGACATAGTTTTCTTTGACCTAATAATTGATTTACGATGTCTTTTACTAGCTTTCTGTTCTGAACAAAAGTTATTTATCAACAAGAATGAAGGCTTTTACTTTATCTTCAAATAAAGAGGGTAAGTTATATTTGAGGATAAATACAGTAGTGTTACTGGGGGAGGGGGTTTATCTGAGGATAATTACAGTAGTGTTACTGGGGGAGGGGGCTTATCTGAGGATAAATATGGTAGTGTTACTGGGGGAGGGGCTTATCTCAGGATAAATATGGTAGTGTTACTGGGGGAGAGGCTTATCTCAGGATAAATATAGTAGTGTTTACTGGGGGAGGGGCTTATCTGAGGATTAATATGGTAGTGTTACTGGGGGAGGGGCTTATCTCAGGATAAATATGGTAGTGTTACTGGGGGAGGGGCTTATCTCAGGTTAATATGGTAGTGTTACTGGGGGAGGGGCTTATCTCAGGTTAATATGGTAGTGTTTACTGGGGGAGGGGTTTATCTCAGGATAAATATGGTAGTGTTACTGGGGGAGGGGCTTATCTCAGGTTAATATGGTAGTGTTACTGGGGGAGGGGCTTATCTCAGGATAAATATGGTAGTGTTTACTGGGGGAGGGGCTTATCTCAGGATAAATATGGTAGTGTTACTGGGGGAGGTGTGGCTTTTTTTGGAGGATAAATATGGTCTTATTTGAGGATAAATAAGGTAGTTTTACTCAAGGAGGTGGGCTTATTTGAGGATAAATCTGGTGTTGTTACTGGGGGAAGTGGCTTATTTGAGAACAAATATGGCATGTGTTTACAGCTAATTGACATGTATCTTTCAGGTAGAATTCATCACTCCAGGCATACACTTTACTATTAAGCATAATTTCTATATTGAATACCAGTATATTATACCCAGAGGGCAGTTTACATTTAAATCTCGGTGTGGATAATCACCATGGCTAGTCAACATTAATACAACTATCTATCTTGGTATACACTAACATGAACTTAGTTTTGGGTCAAATCTGATGGAAATGTGACTCTTTGTAACAAGCGTGGAAAAATTAAATGCCCAGCTTGACTTGAACCCAGGACCTCTAACTATAGACAGATATTCACATGTCCACTATTACTCTTCTGCACTGGTCTTATAGCAAGGGAAATATGACAAAGTTATGTTTGATTACAAGGAGGTAAACTGGTGATTTGTTTGGTTTTGAATCAATCCACCAAGGACCAAACATGCAACCCCTAGTTTTATTATCCTCTAATCAACAATTAAAACCTGCCAAAATGTCTTTATATCATTTGTCCGAGCATCATATTTCTTGAGTTTAAGTGTATGGAATAATAAACATAAAAGTCCAGTAAAAAACCTTGCATAAAATTGTAAAACTATATCACTGAATCAACATCATAGTGTAAGCTACCTCTTTCACCTTTACATCATAAAACATACTCCTGTGTACATGTGAAATTGTAGATACTAAAATTTCAAACCTAATTGTTATTAAACAATATTAGTTGAATGGAATAGGAATCAAATGACCGGATTTCTGACTCGGACAACCCCTGGCTTGGAGCCATTCATTATAAAACAACGCCAGCTAGGGTATCAAAGGTAGCAGATCGATCATGATCAGCCAGAATTTAAGTTAAAGCTACCCCCTAGTGTTATTAAGAAACAGAACCACTTATTTCAGAAAGAAAAAGATATCACGATCAGAAGATATATTTTAAATAAGAGTAAAATATTGATTAGACATTAAATTCAAAAACACCTCAAGTTTCAAATTTTTGATATTGATGTATAATGTAATTAAAATGTTTCATTAAATAAGATAAATTTTCTTAAAATTCTTACCGATATATTTCTTATATACAATGTCCTACACAAATATTTACGTTCGATAATCCCCTCCCTCTCACAAAAAAACAAAAAAAATCTTCATACAATATACATCTGACCTACACCTATTATATATAATCTGATAATATATGATCAAATGCAGGTGTTAAAATTTGATGGGTTAAATTTTGGCAATCTATATACGGACCCGCCAAATCGCCAAATTAAAGCCCAACTAAAATTTCATGCTATACATTATACAGAAGGACTGCCAATACATACACAATGTACAATATTTGACACACAGTAAATAAAAGATGCCGTCTGTAAAATATAAATGCCCCTGCTGCCACTCGATACCCCGAAACACCTCAGCAGTTCCTGAGAATAGTTAGTTACATTGCATCGGGATGGGACGGGATGGGATGGGAGGGGTTGGGACGGGACGGGACGATGGGATGGACATGGGTAACACTTTATTGCCCCCCTCCACCTGCATTTTAAGGCGGGGGCATAAAAACCACCCTACAACTACAAGTTCTTCCTATCCTTTCTGACCTATAGTGGTGTCATCCCTTCACCATACCATGTTTACTCTGTAATGAAATAAGCTCAGGAGCTTGATTAACACATAAAACTTTGACTAAGCAGGGAATGGTTTTATGATTATATTGCAGGACAATGAAAGAACCGGTAACTGTCAGCATTTTTACCAAGCTACAACAGATTGAGTGGGCTTATTACCAGACATGGTCTATTGCCAGATCAACAGTACACAGGCTGTACTTTACCAATTAGCTATTTTCATTTCAGTAATATTTACCATAACTTTAGTATGCAAAAACATCACTTACACCCATCTTTGTAGTGCCAACGTTAACACTTTTAATGTTTTATGATATATTTTTTACAATACAGTCAAACTTCGATGTTTCGAAGTTCAAGGGACTAACAGAAAAACTTCGAAACAGCGGGATTTCGAATTATTCATGGTTGACAATAGATCGATGTTTTCTTGATAATGACCATATATGTTAACGTTACATGTCCTCGGTGTCTTCGTGATGATCGTCGCCTGTCAGGCTCAAAAGTTAATTTATACCTCAAACACAACAAAATAAAAATACTTTTCATTAATTATACCTAAGCATTTTATTAATTAAACAAACTATGTATCGGTTACAAAACACTTATATCGCGTTTAACAGATAAAGCAAAAGAAGTACAATGCACACTTACGTAAGTCGTTAGGCTTTTCTGCTAAAGACACGTGCGGTTACGTTATGTGCATATAAAATACGGAATGCCGATCGGTTGGAGAATGCATGATTGAACGACAAATAATCGATTTACTTGGATATTTATGTATAAGTTTGCAATGTGACACTTATGAGTGAAGACATCGCTAATTGTTTGTGTTTAAAATTGGTCCGCTTGTTTTATAGTTCCGTAAAATTTACTCACAGACCGCTGATTTCAATGGCGGCGAAGATTATCAGAGACGACTACCGAAATGTTTTACCGGAGTGATTAAATGTCATGGCTTCTAAATACACCTTTTATCTATCAAATTGGTCTGATTATTAATTAACCCCATGATCGGGAGTGACAACACACGCTATCGTTATCCCTATTGTCAGTAAGGGCATCTAGGGGAGAAGTGTGAAATCTTGCCGCGGGGGTCACGACCAACACCTGTCCAGTGGTCAGTACAGGTAAACTTTTGTTCGAATCATGAGATGTCAATTACCTATGACATCATAGCTAACGGGCCATGAAAAAAGTTCGATACATCGAAAACTTCGATTTATAAAAATTCGAATCATGCATAGGTTCGTTAGTAGCGTTATGTAGTAAGGAAATTCGGGACCAAGCAAAAGGTTCGATACAGCGAGAAATTCGAATCAACGAAGTTCGAATCATCGAGGTTTGACTGTATTACACCAGATAATATTTTCCAACAGTGATTTTTTACAGTTGTGAGTCCCTTTAAGTCAAAAAGCTCAGTGAAATGTGTTGGCGGGAAATTGAGTAGATAATGCACGGTATTATTGAAGGTTTCAATGTACTTAAGCTTACAGGAACTAATCTATATACCAGTTACACATGTCAAAATTTTTTCATGTTCGAGACTTTTATTAATATTCAATTAATGCTGATGTTCGTGTATGATTTAATTATGCCATATTCACAGTTAAAAACATGGCACAAATTTAAATACCAAGTAGATATCGTACTGCAAAATGGAAAGCCTAGAGCCATTTTATTTGCATGAATTTTTGTATGATATATATGTATCTTGGAATCCTATATGTTATGTTACATACATGTATTTTGAAATAAATTAAATCAGAATTTGAATCAGAAGTCCCAGGATTGTATCTATCTTACATAACTAATACAAATGTGTTAAACGGTGTTGTATCAAGTGAAATTCAATCCCCACGACCAATTTCCAAATGTGACAACTGTAAAATTTCAGCATCATGAAATTTAAGAATAGGCCCAACAGGCCTGTATTGCATACTTGAAACTAATGGAATTCAAACTTGATCTAATGTCAATTTAGTGCTTGTTCAGCTGAAAAGCTCTTCATTCCAATACGAGAGTATGGTCAGAGTGTTTGGCTTGGTTTATATAGTCTATAATGTCCTGTATGTATATGTAAACAGACTCTCTTGTATTCAAGCACAAGAGGTCAAAATTAAAATGAATGGTAAGCTTATCACCAAGTACTGGCTTACTGTGGGATAAAAATGATACATCAAAATATCATTTATAAAAAAAAATTCTATTATAAACGCTGCATACTGACACTAATCATGCTCTGTAAGGCCACCCTTAAAAATATCTTGGTTTGCTGTAACCCGACCAGGGGTTTTTACATATGAGTAAGTAGGTAGTGCTGAATTTTTTTTATTCAGTTCTGAAAACAGATTTTCAACCTTTAATAGGAAAACAAACTAGAATATGGAAATCATTATTCATTTTGTGTTCTTAAACAAAAGAAACACACACCAACCTTATTTGTGTTTGAGAAACTTAGTTTCAAATCTGCACAGCAATTTTTAAATAAAAAATTTTGAGTCAGCGCATTTTTTCTTGGTCGGGCGGGTTACGCCAAACCAACTACATGTATACATTTATTTTGGCCTAGGTAATTATAACTGTGAACAGATATATATGGTATGCCTGGCCTTGCTGTTACTATACCATAAAATGGTGTTATTTTGACAAACAGTGCAATGGTTCTTGAAAAGAACAGAAGCAGACTTCCGCAAGATGTTATTGAGCTTTGTCATGCAAGGTTTAACAAACAACCACGTATTTGTGTATGCTGACAGTTTTTTCACAACACAGCTGATGTACATTTTAACACTAGGCATACATCAAAACCTCTCCACCTTCCCTGTATACATGTCCAAGTACAATGTATAGATGATCAATTATTGAGTATGGTGTGCCTACAGACATCCACACAAACTATCTAATACATTTCAAGTTTCCTGCACTCAGTAGTGTAATTGTACCTGGACTCTCTCTTGGTTAATAATTTATGAAGAGAATTGAACTGAACAGTATTTCAAAAATCAGTATATCTAAATATTAAAATCAATATTTCCAGATATTAAAATCAATATTGCTAAATGGGTGGTCAGATGGTATAGTGGTAACACACTTGCCTTTCACCTACGAGGTCAATGTTTGATTCCCCAACCGGGTATGAAAAGGTAAAGGGTCACTTGCCCAACCTCATGGTTTTATCTGGGTACTCCAGTTTCCTCCCACAGTAAGATCTCTTGTGCACTTCCATACAGCCCAAAATGAGTGATTAATATAAGTTGATATCACTTGTTTTTTTATCCTCAAAAGTTTACATTTACATCTTAACATATTTCTAAATTGGAACATGTTAATTAGGTTTTGTTTTTTGTAGCTTAATTATTAGAGTAAATATTTAATTAGTTACTTAAATGTAGTGTTTATGTTATAACAGTTTGCCCAGGGACCAACACAGAATTTGAATCAAAGTAGAGGATGGGCTTATTAACGTTTGTTGTCAGTATAAATTGTGACTGGGTGGGGTGTCCTACTGGGTGTCTTCGGCAGTATTGCTTTAGTGGGGTAACACTATAAAGTCAGAAATGGTTCTGTGCTGTCACAAGGTGACAAACAGTAAACAAACAACAGCCTCCCAAAACACACACTACACGCATGCATCTCGCATACAAAGGGTGGTCATCCTTAAATGGCCTTAATTGTTGATAGGACGTTAAACAATACTAAACCAAACTAAACTATTGTAAGACAATAGACTTATAAACCTTTGGTGGTGTTTTTTATAAAATGCAATAAACAAGGACAGGCTTATTACCATGCAAGCATGTGCTAATTGTCCGAGAAATACGGTAACTACTCAAACGATGGTCTATAACAGAATATTGGATGTGTAACACCCTTGGTCTATAACAGAATATTGGATGTGTAACACCCTTGGTCTATAACAGAATATTGGATGTGTAACACCCTTGACCGACAAAAAAGGAAATATCTAATCAATCTGTCTAGTGTACTGTACGAGATTGTAAACAGTCTATAACACATGCAGGGTAATTACATAACAGTAGAATTGATTTACCAACACAAATCTTATTTTAGTAGACCAAATTGAAAAAGCAGAGTATTGGGGTATATACACTTTCATTCTTAAAAAAAAAAAAAAAAAAAAAAACACTTAATATCAGATTATATCAATAACTCTTGTTAGCCTGGTTGAACGCATACAAGTGGTGAACAGCGTCAAGTGTTTAGCACTGCGCCATCAGACCAACCAATAATTAGCAATTTATTAATCAATTACGCCTGTATAATTGTATAGATGAACTTCAGTCATACACATATTATTACCTTAAAGCTTGAATATATAAATACATGCATCACCTTTATAAATCATCTAGATAAGAAATGGCAACATTTGTTAGGCTTTATCACAGGAGAACATACCAGCCAAATATCTTAAATTTAGGCATTTCAGTTTACCAGAGGTTATTTGAGTGTTTGAACAAACTTGAACACAAATTAAGGTCATTTATTTTTGCAAACTTTGTGTGGCCCTCCAAGTAACCTACAAGCCAAATATGATGATTCTTTCCATTTAGTTTTTGAGTAGAAGTCATTCAAAAGAAAAAAGTTGAACAATTACATGTACACCAGCCATGCAACAGATGGACAATATGGTCCACGTGAGCCAAAAATGTCAAAGCAAGCTTCATTTTTTATTACTATCACTTGTTTGATTCTATAAATTTCATGAAGCTTTGCCTCCAGGGCTGTATGGTACATGTATGAGTGTTTTATAAAGGTACAATTTATCACATGTTATGTAACCTTAAAATCCCTCCTGTTGGTGGTCCCTCTTTAACAAAGCTGACATCCATCCGTCAAGTAAAATTTTACTGGAATATGTCCTATGAAATATTCATTGTATGATAATCAATATAAATACATACCTCAAAACAACATTGATATGTTCGTCTACATCTTCACCCTCTATTCCTCCTGCAGACGAGAGCGTCGTTGAACTCCTGAAAGACATAGACGAGACAGCCATTTTAATATATCGTCCACATTTTTGTAACGTAAACACATGTTAAGATTTGTGATGTCGGTAAATCACAGCTACACTGGTGTTTGCTCACAAGGCAGACTAAATCAAAAACCTTCAAACTGGCCATACAATAGCCTTCAGTGTACTAATACAATACCCTAACAAGTAATACGACCCTATAAAAACACATTCCCCAATAGTCTCAGATTTAAACCACCGATACCCTACAATTAACAGATATCAACTGTATGCATTAAGTGTACAACTACCTCAAACATCTTGATTATGTAATAACTTACATAATTTTGGGGTGTTTATAGCTTTTAAAATAAGATGGACACAGGTTTAAGTCAAACTGCCTTGTTATTTCAACACATATTGAAAACTAGCATTTAAACATATATATAGGGGATTGAAAACTAGCATTTAAACATATATATAGGGGTCACAGAATTAATATCAATGTTAATTATCCGGGTAACACTGGATCCTTGCAAAGGTTTTGGTTTGGTTTGTTTTTGTTTAACATCCTATTAACAGCCAGGGTCATTTAAGGACGTGCCAGGTTTTGGAGGCGGAGGAAAGCCGGAGTACCCGGAGAAAAACCACCGGCCTACGGTCAGTACCTGGCAACTGCCCCACTGTAGGTTTCGAACTCGCAACCCAGTGGTGGAGGGCTAGTGATAAAGTGTCGGTACACCTTAACCACTCGGCCACCGCGGCCCCTTGCAAAGGTATGTCTATAAGATATGAATTAGTTAAAATGTTAATATGGGGCAAATAAGTAATTATTACAATGTAAGAATTATTTCTTTGTCCCTTGGGGGGACCCTTTAAGAAAATTCATCTGCTCTATATACCAAGGTCAACCTGCATTATTATAACCTCCAATTGCTTGTGATGATATTTTGTGATTATCATAAGGGCCTGCATTTTGTTTTTGAATTCTAGTTTCTGTAACACACCAATCACAAGTGCTATATATTATTTCTAGCCTATTTTCACAATGATGTCACAACACCAGACTTCTTAGTTAATATAATGCATTATTGAGTAATGAAATATTATGAAATACATATATACATTACAAACTCTGTTATCCACCTAATAAGCACACTGTGCAATCGACCTAATAAGCATACTGTGAAATCAGCCTAATAAGCATACTGTGAAATCGACCTAATAAGCATACTGTGAAATCGACCTAATAAGCACACTGTGCAATCGACCTAATAAGCATACTGTGAAATCAGCCTAATAAGCACACTGTGCAATCGACCTAATAAGCATACTGTGAAATCGACCTAATAAGCATACTGTGAAATCAACCTAATAAGCATACTGTGAAATCGACCTAATAAGCATACTGTGAAATCAGCCTAATAAGCATACTGTGAAATCAACCTAATAAGCATACTGCGAAATCAGCCTAATAAGCATACTGTGAAATCGACCTAATAAGCATACTGTGAAATCAGCCTAATAAGCATACTGTGAAATTGACCTAATAAGCATACTGTGAAATCAGCCTAATAATATAAGCATACTGTGAAATCGACCTAATAAGCATACTGTGAAATCAGCCTAATAATATAAGCATACTGTGAAATCGACCTAATAAGCATACTGTGCACTTACAAAAACACAAAAGAGGTGTGCTTTAATTAAACTGTATAACTTTAAAAAACCATGCAAAGAGAAGATTGTGAAATCTGGGTAGAATTTCTTTTTTTCATTAATACCTTTAAATTTATGTACATGTAGTGAAAAACAATCCAGTCTTAAATTTGGTTAAAAGTGAGGTGAGGAACTTTTATATGATTCATTTATAGCACACCCATCCTTTTTTCCTGAAAAAGATGGGGTGCACTTATTCAGGCTGAATACGGTATATACACTTCAGCTATAAAGATCAAGTCCTTTAGTTACTATCGAAATATCTGAAAGGCAGACGGTTGAATGATAAGTATATACTTTTTGTACATACATGATGCCAGTCATTCACTATCATGCATAAAAACATTTATTACATTTTTACCAGTGAAATATCAAAAATTATTCATTCTATAAAAGTGATATTTTTCATTATATATTTGGTATTACTGAAGACACTGTTAGATATCCTCTATTTCTTCGATTCTTTGATGTTGATAAAACTTAAGACCCTTCAAAACCATGAAGCATGATTCAAGATGTGTTTTTATCATTGTAGACACCTAACAGAGGTCGTTTAATTTTTCCACCAAGGACATCCACCACTTTTGACTATAACACGCAAATAAATGAGCTAAAGAACAATTCCTTGGACTTGTCTGTCATTTAGTGGTAATTATTTTACTATATATAGTGATTGGACACACTGATCACATGTACATATATACCGTATAATTGATTAACTTTATTTTAGGTAAGTTAAGAATTTTTTTATGTAAAGTTACAAAGAAAACTATAATATCACAGCAACTAGAAACTCCAGACCTTTTCTAGGTTATATGAACACACATTTAGCCAGATATGTAATCAATTAACTATATTGGAAGTCCTTTAAGTACTACTAGGAAATATAACTAGAATATTCACACAAATAAATTTTTTTTTTTTTTTTAATGTTATCTAGATTTTATCTTAACATGGGAGAAATGATGTAAGGTAGCTAGGTAGGTCAGTGAGGAAATCTTTTTATCCTTTAATAGTTTTTACAAAGATTATACAGACTAGGAATTTTGACTTTAATAGTCCTTCCTTGAAAATTGTCCAAAAAATATCTGGGTAACACAAAAATATATGATCGATAACTAAAGAGTAAGCGGAAACACAGGAATTTTTAGACCTCATACTATGATTTGGGACAGAGACTTTATATTGTTATATAATTATAAGTGTCTGTTTGAGATTATAAAACACCTGATAATTTCTGATCACTTTACTTGAAATGTCTACTATTCTATGTTATTATATATTTGACTGATGCTAACATGGAGTCATCCAATTAAATAAATTAAATTTTAAAAATACACAAAAGAATGTTATAATTAATTTTTACAACAGTAGTGGAAGAAGACTTTGCTATAGGTCTCTCGCGGCCATCAGAGTACAATTCAAACATGGTTCAATCTCCTTATCAGAACTGATACACTGTTAGAGTTACCCAGGGCCACATGTACCATACAAATGTTACACTAGTCCGGTGGGCTTTACAGTTACCTATACAGGTAAGTATTGTTATTTGTTGTACCCCCTACAGGACCTGACAAAGCCAGGTATTACCTTTAGATTCCAAACACAGTTGTGTTGGCCATACCTGGATATACGGTTTGTATACATATACTACTGATGTATACATACATGGCTGTTTTAATTATGTCTGGTCGTTAGTTCATTACTGAGGAACGAGTTGGCCAAACAAACTGGTTACACAAACAATATACCCAGTACAATAAGTGGCAGGCTTTGGGTCACTGCCTCAACTCGTAAGACTTAACTTGGTATGATCTTTGTCAGGAGATGATAACTTCGTATATACACGCATTCATTATAAGAATGCACTTTGTATATATGCCTCCATACAAACTACCTGTAGCTGAAATAATTTTTTTGCATTCCATAAATAATATCTTATATTTATTGTAAGCATATATTTTATTCAATTTCAAGCTTAACTTTCAAAATCTTTAATCACATAATGCATTAATCTTTTTATGAAAACACTATACATTTTGTATACACAAAATTATACCTCTAGCAAAACATTTTTACGAACACGATACAGAACCATTGACATTTAATTAATTGAATTTGAACATATATTTGTACATATTATAATGTTTTAAGATTTTGAATATATTTAAAGATTTAAAAAATGTTTTAAGATTTTAGAATATAAATGAATATAAATCACACTTTCGATATCAATACACAGTTCATGGTATCAAACTTAAAATATTTTAAGTAGTTAACTTGTCAGGGATAACTACTTAGACAAGATTTAGTGTATTTAATCATGCTGGATATCCCATTTAAGTTTTCAGAATGTACATAGTATATCCCTTGGCACTTAGTGACCCTGAAATTATCCAATAGTTCTCACGACTCAGAGTTAGGTACATCTCAGAATTGTGAGTTTCAGTGCAAGTACAGTCATTGTTATTTTTTCTGCAGGACTTTCAGGGGCTCACTAGGGGCCCCATTAATCCTTATGTCAAAATGTTGGTAACTCGCAATCTGTATGTACGTTCGTGTCATTACTAGGTTTAATTATAACAAATTGTCAAAAACTCTGGATGATGCTGTCCAGTATACAGTTAAGATGCAGTCAGCCCTAGGTTCAGATGATTATGTATTTGTTTAGGCACCACTGGAACGATCGAAATAGATCTATTAGTTATGATTTAAGTTTAATATTTTGAATTAAAGTTTGTTAATTTTCCCAATTTTCGATTTTGCTCCACTTTTTTAACTTTAAATTCAAATTAAGCCATCATGTTGATCGGCCCGATTTCCAATATAGTCTAATAAGCCCTAGAGTCTAATAAGTTAAAAATTGATTTTGTAGGAATAACAGCTGGTTGATATACATACCAGGAATAAATTTGATCTGATCAGATTGATCTCTCCCATTCTGTTATAGATTTATTCTAATAACCAGAAATGGATATTGTATAGGCTATGTACTTATATAACAGTTCACAACTTCTGATAAAATAATGTCAATGAAAAGGGAAAAATCTAGTAAAATAAACTCAATTTTGTGACTGCCAAAAAAAATGGCTCCAATATTATTTTCATAATTTTGTTCCAACACCTTTTCTCTAAATCTCGGGGTATTGAAGTGATAAAGCATTTTACCCTGCAAAGTAGTCAAAATGAAAGCGTTAAATGTTTGAATAATTTCCCATTACAACATTAATTAACAGTGGCTACCAAAATACAGAGACTTGGCACACTTGACATACAATGTAACATGGATACCCCATTGTAGCATCACAATACAGAGACTTAAATTGGCACACATTATAACATGGATTGTAGCAATACAGACTTGACACACATTGTAACATGGATTGTAGCAATGTGATGTTGTTAGCCCCTGTGATAATGCTTTCATTTCAAAATAACTCCGGGACCTGGGTCTGGACTAGGGAGCCACTGGACGACCGATTTATCATCGGACGTTGCCGAGTGCGACAAGATATGTACGTCATCTAAGTTTCTCATCGTGTAATCATCTAGAATTGTTGGGTTACCATAAAACACCACGGATTTCGATAGATAATATCTAATCCGAGTCCAATTTCCTAGAAATTCTGTTTTACCGCCTCAAGATTCAACTTCCGGTTGCGGATGTTGAAATCTCCAGCGTCACCTAAGCGCTTAAAACTAAGTCAAAGTCAAGGGACCTGTTCGTTTATCTTGACGGACCTGCACATGTTAACAGGCCTTGGAAGTTTTTGTCAAGGCTCGTCTGAAAACAATATAAAATCATCAGGTCCGTCTTTGTTTCATAAACGAACAACACCGGTCCAACTGGTGCAACCGTTGGGACCGCAAAAACGAAAACTACCCAGGGACCATAGACAAGTATTGACAATATTAGAAACATTTCGGGACCGGGTCCGTGTAACACTTTTCATTCTAGAATTTTGAATTGTTGTGGAAAACTAATGTAAGAAGTGTGAAGTTAAAATGAATATATATATCGGTGTGTATTAACAGAGACGTAGAATATGGTTATATTTTTTTGCGATTTTGAAGAGAAATTCAACGCATTATACATGAATAGCATCATCATCAAGAACATAATCTTTATTTATTTATTTATTTATTGTATTTAATAGACGCATATAACATAATTGATAAACACCTGATGGAGATGGCGTCGACCATATCGGAGTTTACAGAATATACTTGTTGCCGAGGAGTGAAGAGGGGTTCGAGGGTGTCTGGGAGGCCCCCGAGATAATCCCCCTCGTGACTCCCATCCCTCACAGCGGAATACACCGACTGGATATCGCTCATCACGTCACTTAGTCAGTCCCAACAACGAATTCACACGCGATTAGGCATCCAAAGAAACAGAATCCTGATAAGAAATCACCAGAAATGTTACCTTCTCCTAGCTTGATTCTCTCTAATGAGCACAAACTAAAATCCATTTAATGAATTGACACACACCGATTATAGGCTCCTTATCTACACTTTCCCGTCATTAGTTCATAAATGAATATATAATCCATGGGTTTTTTCACACATATACCAATATACCAGTTTATACTTATATATTCCCGAATATAATGGACTATTTAAAGTCTTGTTTAGATGTGAACCATCTAGAATGTACAGCATGTACGTATACAACATCCACCAACATTCCAGTTTCCTTGCAGGTGTGGATTATAACCTCGGTTTCCTAGTCATTTTAATACAAGTCCTATCAAAGATTTATAGCGACTAATGTTTATTTTCCAGTATGAATTCTATTTTAATTACACACGGCAATTGTATGCACTTCGATAGCTAATCGTTACATATCGGAAACCACTTGCAAGTATCAAGAGGCACCTAAAGGGTAAATAACATAAGTAATACTTTTTCATTTTAGCTAACGCCATCTAATGTGGTCTTGGGATGTGTAAACAAAAGTATTTTTCAATGAAAACATAAATTAACACAGATCGCTCGTATTGTTTGTCTTATATTTATGTATAGCCCTGCTTTACGAGACCCCTTCCTCCCATGTAGGCCCCCACTCCCCCACCTCAAATGAAACATATATATCCCATCAAAAATACATAAAGTGGTACACTTTTAATGACATGGATACGCGATGCCGGTGTTCATTCCCTTTTAAATTCAATAAAAAAAATAAAACAGGATTAAAATCCAGGTTTCATTTATCGCTTTATAGCGATCACCTGCACAGAAAAGTCGTTGGTGAGACAGTAGGGTCAGGTGATACACCGACTAATATAATACGATACATTTGTACTCGTGTTAGGTCGTAGGTGCTTATATTGATCCGTGCAAACATTTTCGATAAATTACGATCAATAACTGACACACACACATACACACACGTGTGCAACTTCAGGCGGACACTTGCTCGCGTGCCTACAATTCATTAGTGTTCAAATATGTCTTTCCTGTCGGACAAAGAAGTTTTTGAAATGTTAGGACATTGGGAACTTGTTTAATGATATTCACAGTCAAAGTTAATCACCAACACATATTTAGTAACCGTCTAACACTTTAGTGATACTTTGCCGTCTATGACTTCTGTTGATAGGTTTAATCTCACCGACTACAGTCTAAGTAATATTCTACTTCAATAATGCCAAGTCCCAATTAAATAATGTCTTCCAATTTTAATTATTACTGGATCGAAGATTAAAAATATGACAATATCTCTCGTGAATATTTATGAGTGTATTCAGAATCCTCCATAACGACAAGTTTTGTTTTTTAATCTTGATTTTAACAAGCATTTTCATCGGCTGAAAAATGCATGCTATCAGCCCATAACGTAAAACATGACGTCGCCGTTAGTAACGTCGCTTTTGATTGGCTGATGCAGCGGCGTTGCAACTTCTAAGAGAAAAGAGTTCGTCAATAAAAGAGGATTTTCACAAAGATTGATCCTTAAAAGAACAGTATACATATTATATGTTCATGTTTTGCATCTATTATGACCCCCCCCCCAACCCCCCCCCCAACCCCCCCCCCCCCCCAACCCCCCCCCCCCCCCCCCCTCTCTCTCTCTCTCTCTCTGTACTCCTATGCTATCTTCTGTTTTCCTAGCCACTTTCTCTAACTGAGCACTCTCTGCAAGCTTGTATTTCTAAATGAAGACAGATTTACATAGATTCAAGATTTTTCCGAATCGTTATTGTTTCGTTTGTCTCATGTGAAAAAATATTGAGGAAAAAAGGATGAACCAGTAACCACGCAGTCGGGTTTTACTTTGATTAACTAATCTATTAATCTATTTACTTATTTATTAATTTCAAATCCGAAAAAAAACTGAAACCCTGGTATCTGTTCCACGAATTGAACACTCTGATATACTGTATGACGACATGAGATTAAAATCTAACGCAATCCTAACATCTCATTCGAGAAACTCTCATTTGATATATCGTATGTATGTGATGTAATATTTTAATTTGAAGTGTCTTGCTACACGCAAACGAGCTCTATCATCAATCCTAAGATTCTGGTCACAGGGACTTGACAGGTTCCTAACACACAGAAAGAAAAAAAATGAACCCCGTGGTTCAATCACTAGATCACTTATCAATGCAACCAAAATATATAATTTCAATTTCCCCGTAATTACTTTTCGAATTCGAGATAGTAGCATCCCTGATTCACCAGCCTGCAGCGAATACATGTTCAAGATGAGTCGATATTCACGGATTTGATCCCAATATTTTCTTACACATGTACAAATGTCGACAACAAATACTAAACTAGTACAATCGGAATTTCGAGAGATGCCGCTTGAAGGATTTGAATGGCAATGATCAGTGACCTAGGGACGGGAACATAGGGTTATTTTTTCATTCTGAGTCACAGGAATGTGTCAAGCCCCTATAACTCCGGTCACATGTTCTTGTTTAAATTTATTTTTCCTATTCATTGAGGAATATATTCTCTCGGACTAACAAGAGATACATTGAGCTGGATATAAGATACTTGATATCTCAACAAGATAAGTTAAATGTGGAGTATTCCACATTTGCCGAAAGGCCCAAGAATGTCCGATTACTTCTCTAAAGTGACACTTTCTGACCAGAGTTTTCTGATATAGCCAGTAAAAGACAGTGGTACATAATACACGGACCGTGTGGTTTAGAGAAAAGTGTCAAGTCCCTGTGCTGGAGACAGTGGTACATAATACACGCACCGTGTGGTTTAGAGAAATGTGTCAAGTCCCTGTGCTGGAGACAGTGGTGCATAATACACGGACCGTGTGGTTTAGAGAAATGTGTCAAGTCCCTGTGCTGAAGATATTAGTACATAATACACGGACCGTGTGGTTTAGAGAAATGTGTCAAGTCCCTGTGCAGGAAATAGTGGTACATAATACACGGACCGTGTGGTTTAGAGAAAAGTGTCAAGTCCCTGTGCTGGAGATAGTGGTACATAATACACGGACCGTGTGGTTTAGAGAAATGTGTCAAGTCCCTGTGCTGAAGATATTAGTACATAATACACGGACCGTGTAGTTTAGAGAAATGTGTCAAGTCCCTGTGCTGGAGATAGTGGTACATAATACACGGACCGTGTGGTTTAGAGAAAAGTGTCAAGTCCCTGTGCTGAAGATATTAGTACATAATACACGGACCGTGTAGTTTAGAGAAATGTGTCAAGTCCCTGTGCTGGAGATAGTGGTACATAATACACGGACCGTGTGGTTTAGACAAATGTGTCAAGTCCCTGTGCTGGAGGAAAGTGATTCATTTTACGCCAGTTCATATCACGTGACAAATAAGATAAATAAAAAAACTGATAAATAACCAGAAGTATAGGGGACACCTTAACATCACCAAGAGAATAAAATACATACAATTCTCGTCACAACCAAATTATTTCAATATCGTTTGCATGGTTCATATTAAACATTAGATGGTAGGGGGTACGTTCTGTTTTATAGATATCGCCTCCATTCTCCGCCTGTTAGTACAGAAACCACAAGAGACTGCCACGCTCATCGGTTCAGATGTTATCAAATGGGGATTGCATATGGTTTGTTTTGATTGATAAAAGCAAATATTGAAAAATACCTTCTATATTTGGTTCATTGCATTTTTTTTTTGTGCGGTCATGACAGAGATAGTCTTATATATGTCGCATACACTGTCCTTAAATTACTCTACTGTATGGTAAACCATGACTACTTGACAACTTGGTTCGCCATGCTATAGTATCAGACGATAAATAATGGCAACCCATGTCAACGCAACATGGCCTAACAATTAATTAAGTCTACATATGTAATGCCCGCGGCTTACTAATGGAATTAAATTACACGTAATTAAACTTTAAGCTTAGAACGAATACGGTTTCTGATATCCCTTTTCCTTTGTCCATTAAATTGGTAGTTTACTTTGATATTGAGATGGCGACTGTATACATATAGTATTTAAATTGCATGTAAGTGATTATTTTATCTATAAAACACACATAGTATTACATGATTGCACTTATATTTAGAGATAACACTATAATGACATTCTAGTTCAATCACTAACACGCAGCGATAAGTTTTGGATAATCATATTTGCAACACCTTGTAAATCCGATTGATCGCCTCTCCATATACATATTCGTCTCAGAGTGGAACCATCTAGAATGTCGAACATGCTTGTTTAAAATGTGTAGGTGAGCTGTTTTGTTTGCTGGGTGTCGCCCCTGTGAATAATCAGATCCTTTTTCGGTGGGCCTGTGGTCACCTTGTAGTAGCTGATGGCTACATCACTGAGCACCATAGGGGTGCCTCAAATTAACTAATCATTTAACATTTATATGTAAAGACGCAATCCCATGATCAATAAATTTGCTAATAAAGTACTTACATACTGCGATATAAACAAACCGCCATGTTTAGTAATCGAATACTTAGCTCAACTTATGTTACATTTGTCCTGTTTTTAAGTCCAAAACAGGACTAGCTGCTCTACCGCCTCAATTCATTGTTATCCTGCATTTTATCAACAAATAACTGAACGTATCACTATACTGAGAGACACGATGTATTGAGAGATTAAAAGTAAATCTATCTTCGTTAATGTATACCTACCATTTCCCCTTGATATCGAATTTAGGTTTGAAATTGATTCCAATAGGTGGCGCTGGTGTAGAGCCCGGTGTGTTTCGCGGGGTAGGCTCGGGGGTTGGACCGAGAGAAAAGAATGGTGTGTTATACCCCGACTGTAACTCCGACAGCGGACGATCAGACACGGAATCTATGGACAAACGGGATATCCGGGAAGGAGAAATATCCCGCTTCACTTCTGTTTCCGGTCTGTCTTTACTCGTGATATTAGGTTTTGCGAGAGTCGAGTTTATTTCGTTTATGACATACAAATCCCCTTCTGGTGGTGGTTGCCCGTCCACCGTTCCATTGTGTGTCACAGTATAAGGGCGGGGTGTTACAGAACTGCTTCTTTCGTTAAATGATGATGTCCGCTTGACGTTTTTCCTGGGCGAATAACGACCAGGACTTGGTTGAAGAGTATCACGGTATGCCGTGGTGTTCCGCCTAGACACCGGGATTCTTGTCGCACGAGAGTCGGCACCGGTTTCGCGTCGTTCGTTTTCCATAATTTGATAAGTTTGTTCACATATTTACAGGAAATTAATCCGAAAATAGTATCATATTCCTTTTAATTGTATTTATTCCATGTATTGGCAGACTTCCATGTCGGTCAAGTGGCACAACTTCCAGTATATATTAACGTACACGACAACATACAAACGATCAGGAGAACTGTATCCTTCGTTCCACACGCGTTTAACAGAACATTTGATCGACATAATCTTCAAAACTCGCTCCCATTTACTATTGTGTCCACCATTACATCCTGTTGTTTGATCTGAGGCGACAGAATCTGTTTATTGTACCGTGTATATGTTGTTAGGAACTTATTGTTCAATTCTGAACGAATAAAGTATATTAATCCACATTTAAGAATCACAACTTCAGATCGGATGTTCTGGGATACAGTAGGTGCATAAAACGAAATATACCATTAGTTGGACCATTAGTTGGACCAGCTCCTTCGGTATCCACAGAATTGGTCCGAATAGTTTGTATAACCGAAAACAACTGTAATACAGATTCACTCAGATTTGGAAACCCATACAACTAGCCAGGTCTTTAATGACCACAAATACCAGATTTGTACCGTTCTCTAGCGGATTAGTATCAACAAGAGAATATACGATTAAGTATACACGGAAAGCACCTTTGGTTTTTAACTTACGGGATAAGGAGGTATTGGAATGTATAGGACGGGATTATATTGTAAAATATATATACCCACAAATAAAACTCATTTTGACCGTAAATTCTCGAATAAGCGAACAGTGACCGGAGTTTTACGTAATAATCTATTGAAAGAGGCAAAATGGTGCGCGTACTTTTCGGAGCAACAATGCGTTTGATTTTGCACCTATGATATTACTCCGCAAACAAAAATTACATGTATTGTTTTTTTTATTTTGAGACGTTTGATTTACGGTAATAGAAAAGTATACATTGTACTTGATGTGAGCTTACACAAGGTTCGTCATTCATTCACAAATCTTGGTCTAAGCACGCGAACAACTGTTTGCAAATAGTCTCTAAGTATGTAAAATAACATTATTGATTTCAAATTTTACTTAATCGAAGATATATTTAAGAAAAGGAAAAAAAAAAAGAAAAAAACAACATGAAGTGTCAATATACTGGTATGGGTATAAGAAAATAAAATAAAACTTCGATACGGTTTCAATGAAACAAAAAATGAAATGCTATTGACCTGCTTTAACGATTTGGGCATCTGATCATGATAGCACTTCCGTCAATACTATTTGACTAGCTGCCCTCATTAGATACAGTGATCTGCTGGCTGGTTTAACAGTGTAGATCTATAGGTGAATGTGCGGTGAGAAATATTGGACATACTGTATCTATTATAATGACCTTTGTTCATTATCGGAAATATGAATTAATTGGCACATACTTTATATAAAAATTGAACAAATATACACATTTCTTTAAATATTGGCAAATTATTTGAATTTCAAAAAAATTCATAGATGATTTTGAAAGCAATATTTCAGTGGAAGTACTATCAGTATCTGGGGCGTGGAGATTTCAGCTGACCGCAACAGCTAATGTCACGTGGCGATGAATATTTATGACAGTCAACATTGGAGCAGTTTTTACATTATTATCAAAACATTTTAGATATAGTTCAATTTAAAATACAGTACAACAACCTTACTATCAATCTACCAGTAAATTAGTCCTACTTAAAAAGGACATTTGAAATTCTAAATTTTATGTATGAGTTTCCGTTTGTCTACCCCTTATTTCCTATAAAGCTGATACAGACCACTATACCATTTCCGGAATTTTTTCTTTAAAATAACGTCTGTATTGTTAAATGTGATTATATGAAAATAAAATTCACGAAGGGTTTTGCTTTATAATTAGTAATTAATTCAGCGAATTTTAAGTAGATTTAAAACTGTCCCAAATTTGGGTTTCATACCACACGCAATGTTTTAAGCAAACGCAAATTAAGCACATTTTAATTCTTATTAGCATTTTCTGATAAGCAATGAATTATTGATTTTAAAATAAAGTCTTAAGTTCTATTGACGTCATATAGCCACACGTAAACACATCACAATGGAAGAAAATGTAACCCATTAGATACCAAACATGTACGGTTTATCATCTATACTCGCACAAAATGTGGTTACGTGACCTTCCTCGGGATTACTGATCGTTTGCGTTAACAAAGTGCGACCATACTCAGTATTACAATGTGTTAAGGGTGCATGCCCCACCTATCAAGTTAGAAAGAAAACACTAACAAATAGGAACTCTTCTGCGTTGTTGATACAGTATAGACCGCTGTAACACTATCCTCTAACCGATATGAAACGTTTCACGTTTGTATAAGTATAGTACTGTATAAGTAAGTATAGTCCTCATATTTTGACTGGCTCCACAGATTTTTTGTCTTTCGTATCGGTTCATTTGTGTTTTAGTATAGGTTGTAAATAACTGTGTGTTTACGGATTTTGTTGTTGTACGGGTCGAGTCATAATTCTTGAATAACAGACAAATTGTTGGTAGTTATAACAGAGACATACATGTATATATGTCTCTGGTTATAATAACAGACAAATTGTTGTTAGTTATAACAGAGACTTATATATGTCTCTGGTTATAATAACAGACAAATTGTTGGTAGTTATAACAGAGACATATATACATGTATGTCTCTGGTTATAATAACAGACCATTTGTTTGCTGTTATGTTAGCCTTGTGTTCAGACAGACATTTTGTTGTTGATGTTGTGGTAGTATTGTATACAACAGCCATATTGCTTGTGTGTACACTGTATGTAAGTCCTTTTTTGTAAGATTAGATTTGTATTTTCAAAAAGCTTGTTTTTGCTGTATGATTGTATAATGCGCGGCATAACTATATATTGTTGTGGGCGATACGACTGTAGATTGTTATGTGCGGTATGACTGTAGATTGTTATGTGCGGTATGACTGTAGATTGTTATGTGCGGTATGACTGTAGATTGTTATGTGCGGTATGACTGTAGATTGTTATGTGCGGTATGACTGTAGATTGTTATGTACGGTATGACTGTAGATTGTTATGTGCGGTATGACTGTAGATTGTTGTGTGCGGTATGACTGTAGATTGTTGTGTGCTGTATGACTGTAGATTGTTGTGTGCGGTATGACTGTAGATTGTTGTGTGCGGTATGACTGTAGATTGTTATGTACGGTATGACTGTAGATTGTTATGTGCGGTATGACTGTAGATTGTTATGTACGGTATGACTGTAGATTGTTATGTACGGTATGACTGTAGATTGTTGTGTGCGGTATGACTGTAGATTGTTGTGTGCGGTATGACTGTAGATTGTTGTGTACGGTATGACTGTAGATTGTTATGTGCGGTATGACTGTAGATTGTTGTGTACGGTATGACTGTAGATTGTTATGTGCGGTATGACTGTAGATTGATGTGCGGTATGACTGTATATTGTTGTGTACGGTATGACTGTAGATTGTTATGTGCGGTATGACTGTAGATTGTTGTGTGCGGTATGACTGTAGATTGTTGTGTACGGTATGACTGTAGATTGTTATGTACGGTATGACTGTAGATTGTTATGTGCGGTATGACTGTAGATTGTTGTGTACGGTATGACTGTAGATTGTTATGTGCGGTATGACTGTAGATTGTTATGTGCGGTATGACTGTAGATTGTTGTGTGCGGTATGACTGTAGATTGTTGTGTGCGGTATGACTGTAGATTGTTGTGTGCGGTATGACTGTAGATTGTTATGTGCGGTATGACTGTAGATTGTTGTGTACGGTATGACTGTAGATTGTTATGTGCGGTATGACTGTAGATTGTTATGTACGGTATGACTGTAGATTGTTATGTACGGTATGACTGTAGATTGTTATGTGCGGTATGACTGTAGATTGTTGTGTGCGGTATGACTGTAGATTGTTGTGTGCGGTATGACTGTAGATTGTTATGTACGGTATGACTGTAGATTGTTATGTGCGGTATGACTGTAGATTGTTGTGTACGGTATGACTGTAGATTGTTATGTGCGGTATGACTGTAGATTGTTATGTACGGTATGACTGTAGATTGTTATGTGCGGTATGACTGTAGATTGTTGTGTACGGTATGACTGTAGATTGTTATGTGCGGTATGACTGTAGATGGTTGTGTGCGGTATGACTGTAGATTGTTGTGTGCGGTATGACTGTAGATGGTTGTGTGCGGTATGACTGTAGATTGTTATGTGCGGTATGACTGTAGATGGTTGTGTGCGGTATGACTGTAGATTGTTGTGTGCGGTATGACTGTAGATTGTTGTGTGCGGTATGACTGTAGATGGTTGTGTGCGGTATGACTGTAGATTGTTGTGTGCGGTATGACTGTAGATTGTTGTGTGCGGTATGACTGTAGATTGGTATGTGCGGTATGACGGTAGATTGTTGTGTGCGACAGGACTGTAGATTGTTGTGTGCGGTATGACTGTAGATTGTTATATGCGGTATGACTGTAGATGGTTGTGTGCGGTATGACTGTAGATTGTTGTGTGCGGTATGACTGTAGATTGTTATATGCGGTATGACTGTAGATTGTTGTGTGCGGTATGACTGTAGATTGTTGTGTGCGGTATGACGGTAGATTGTTGTGTGCGGTATGACTGTAGATTGTTGTGTGCGGTATGACTGTAGATTGTTATGTACGGTATGACTGTAGATTGTTGTGTGCGACAGGACTGTAGATTGTTGTGTGCGGTATGACTGTAGATTGTAGATATACAAAATCGTCAACATTTTTTGATGTCCAAATTAATATGCAACATTTCTCTGTTCCTTACCAATGTCGAGTTAATTATCAATTATATAGTGGCAGATCTATTCATACCTTTGTGAGTCCGTAGATTGTAATGAAATATTACCAGTGTCCCGTTCGTAAGAGACAACTTAGTTTGGGATCTAATCTCTTCTCTGCTCTCTTTTCGGGAAACTTCATGGCTTCCTTCACTTTTGGCGTTTTGATTGAGCGTTTGCCATGTGAGGAAGTCTATGGGTTGCGTTCCCACCCGAGATGAAAGCTTTGGGTTGCGTTCATCCCCGAGACCGTGGGTTCCGTCTCAAAGCTGTCTCACACCAAAGACATTAAAATGTCTCTCAATGCTTCTTGTCTAATGCTCAAAAAGGAAAGAGGTGCATAGGGCGATGTATCTACCCCATCCCGGTGTCAGCGTAATAGATCGACAGAAATGCCATGCCAATAGACGTACGACACGACCTTTCGGTGAAATCACACTATAAAGTACCCTTTAGGTTGACACCAAGAAAACAGGCACCTTCCTAATACATGTCCTCAATTTGTTTATGTGAGGTTAAAAACAACAAACAGCCATCGTCTATGGCAAGTCAAGTTGTCATTTATTCACAGAGCAATGTTGATCCAGTATTTTACCAAATTAGATAAGATGTCTTATTATGATCAGAGACCTATATACTAGTATATAGGTCTCTGTTATGATCCTCTCTTCATGGTGACATTGCCGTGAAGTTTTCAAAGATGTATCCATGCTTCTCAAACATCGGCTTAGGTATTGATATTATCAGTCTGATTATCCCAGCTGATTATTAATTCTTGTGAGAAAAAAAAAAATCTTATCGGACCGTCGGTTTTTCCGATGTCGACGATGGTAACACTTTCTCTGATGTCCCGATCGACTGAAACCATACAATCACATCCGTTCCCATGGTCAGAACAGTACACCTGCTATTACTAATTAATTATTACCATCGATATACATGTAGGTGTAATCAAGAGATCAGTCGACCGTTCAAAACATAACGGTGAGGCACCTTACCGAGATCGCGTTCGTTATTAGGCCTAGTTCACCTGTTTAAAAAAGGGGCCATAGGTAATGAGTATCGGACGCTATAGAAACGGATCAGTTTTCTGCTTGAAATCGATACAAAATAGGGGTGTTAGGTAACAATTACATGCGTGGCGGATCGAGTGAATTTGGTTGTGTACATGTAAGTGTGGCGGTACCCAGCGAAGGGTGGAGGGCCGCCACCTTAAAACAGGCAATGGTGATCACTACATATATTATATAAAATATCTTATATGTTTATGAGATATCATATATGTTTATGAGATATCTTAATTAAAGTATATAAGATATCTCATAAAAGATTAATATAGGTCTCTGCTTTTATAAGATATCTTATAAACTTTTCTTTATGGGATATCTTATAAAGTATATAAGATATCTCATAAAATATCTAAGATATCTTATATAATATATAAGACATCTTATAAAGAAAAGTTAATAAGATAGCTTATAAAAAACCTGAAAGTTACAGAATGACTGCTCCCCCCGTAAAGTAACTTCCGTTTTGTTGAAAGGCACGCGGAACATACACAATCAACCCTCTGTCGCGACCACGATCGGCTAGGTACGGAGCAGATGTCGTATTCGAGCAAACATGAATATATGACAATTATTAATCTGTTTCAAACCATAATATGTAGTTTCAGTTTCGTCTCGGCTACTTCATCGAGTGGAGGAGAGTTCATTATCTCAATTCTAATTCAAATCTCGTTCTTTATAAGATATCTTATAATCGAATTATATAAGATGTCATAAAATATATAAGATATCTTATTTAATTTTCTTTATAAGATATCTTATATATTTTATGATATCTTATATATTATATAAGATATCTTATAAAGAAAAGTATATAAGATATATCATTTATTATATAAGATATCTTATAAGGTATAAACATACATATAAGATATCTTCTATATAATTCGGTAAAATCCTGGATCAACGTTGCTCCTCGAATAAACTTGGCTTGCCATAATCGTCCATGTTACAAATCTACTCAATAAAGTAAACAGCACAACATCTTCTTTGTCTTAGATTTCGACCTCGACAGGTAACAAGGAAGTCGTACCACCTTGGGTGTGTTTGAACAAAAACTCGACTGATTATTAGCAACTCTTCTACAGCGGGGGTCCCGATTGTTATACAGCAGATACATGTTATCAGCTTCGGGTACCTTTCTTTCTGGAGTAGGGTGGGCTACCGGAGATACCGGTTCATGGACGTTATTTGTTTCTATTTAATCTGCTTCATCTGAAATCCTTATGAAAGTTATTCATTGATTTTCAAACATTTCGTGAGATATCTATGTAATTTTATAAGTGTCATAACTTTTATATGAAAAATATTTTGAAACAAATATATAAATACATGTATGTATCGTTCTGATTTACATTTCCGGATATTGGACACCGGTTACTATTTCCATTTTGTTAAGATAAGAGAAACATTTGATATAAATTGCTTTCAATAACAATTATACTGTCCTCCTCCCGTGTAGAAGTTCTTTGAAGCACATTACCAATACGGGTGTACTCTGTAGGACGTTACACTAATGTCTCTTGTTGTCCTTCTGCTCATTCCTAACTGGCCACTAAATTTGTGATCTTCTCCTTTTCTCTCTTTTGGCACATTCTGACGTCAATATTTAACAAATATTGCATGGCACTGAGGGCAATATGGGAGTTTATGGACTGGTCAGTCACCCAAATATATGTATATGGACCGAAGCGAAGCTGAGGTCCATATACATATATTTGGGTGACTGACCAGTCCATAAACTCCCATATTGCCCTCAGTGCCATGCAATATTTGTTATATTATACCGAATATGACCAACATGACATGGAAAAAATAAACAACAAGTTGTTCTTAATCATTAAACATTTAATTTGAAACAAACAAAACGATGCAAAAATACAGGGTGTTCCTTACTCACTCACTTACTTACTCAGGTGTTCACTGCGTATTTAGTTGCTTGTTTGGTATTGATGGAGTCCTTCGCATCGGTTATCGAAACAAGTTCGGTTTCGTCCAAGGACGCAAATCTATCACTGCCAGACGCCATTTCGCTCAGTGTCTGAAATGATGACGTCATAATATGACGACGTCAACTTGGTATTATGACGTCATTTTCATATAGCGTCGGCCCGGAGTCAAGGACTTCGGCCCTTGATTCCGGGCCATATACTATATATGGACCGGAGCAACTACTAGACTCAAATAGGCACTTAAATGAATGAGGTATAATATACATGTATGTGGATGATGCCATGGCATTTCAGTGAGATTCTACTATACAGTGGCCCCCATTCAAGTACGCGCCGTCCTGACATGCCCTTATCGTGCTGATAGGAAGCTTAAAGTAATAGAAAAATAAAATGAACACACTATTTCACACTTTAGTTCACAACCTTACCACCCCTCTAGAGCCCCGAAAGCATTGCAAAAGACCCCGTATGTGGTGTGCCAGCCATTGAGAAGACGAGCCATTGTTAATCTTGCTATAGTGTATTTTGGAACATCGGTACCACTCGCTGTAGGTCCTCGCGATCGGCTACTGCCAGTTCTAGCGATCGAGGATCGTATTATAACACAATAGGTTAGCATTGTCTTCTAGACATATGTACAGAAGCATTGTTTCAAGTGCCAGATAATCTATTTATAAATCACAGTGGCATGTTTCTCCACGTGTTGACATTACTCACGTTTAAATACCAAATTTAGTCATTAGTAATGTTCGTTAGGCTGGATTCAGTCCGAACATTAATCATTGGAAATGTCAAAAACTATGACATCAACCTTTACGAGAGGATATATATTATTTGATACAACTGTAAATTATCAACCCACAATTGTTGGCCAAATCTTCTTTTATTCAGTTCCTGATTTTAATTTCTTCACGGTAATGTTGATTACACAAATAAGACCAGTTGATATTAAAACAAACTACATTTTTTGTAACAAACATACTATTACTCGGTGAGGATCTAGACAAACCACATTTTTAACAACTAATTGGAATTACGGTCAATGCGAAAAATGGCACGTGCTAAGATTTCCAACCCCCAGAAGACTCATTTTAAGAGTCGAAAAACTGATATTCCAGTTCCTTAAATCTATGTATATTTTGTTGATTATTTTGTTGGTTTTTGAAATTTGAATTTATCAAAACGTCGAAGAATTATGAAATTTTACTGATAATGATGTCTTAATGTTGAGTAAAAGAAGTAGTCTCCCACTAGTAAAGGAAAGGCCTATTGATATGCCTTATATCATCAATGTATATTGTAGTCAGTATGGCATGGATCATGGACTACTTGCACAGTTAACGGACAACACCCAAGTTCATTTGGTGTAATGACAACAGTTTTTATCAAAGCATTTCTTAATCATACTTCAGGGAACCAAAATATGGAATATTCAATTGTTTCTGTTTTCAGAATGTCTAGACCGCGTTACGTTGTCATGAACTTAAGTATAAAATCAAACATTTAATCATGTTGACCTGACGAAAATTCCCCAACAGGTCTTAACAAAATGTCCAGATGTGCCTCTTGTTTGAATTTAAACTTATACGACCAAGACAGTCAACACTCATCAATTTTCCTATGGGACAGGTTATTGGAATATATATAAGACTCATTAATAAACTCTTCACCCTGGACACAAGCCACCAGACCCATTTTGCTGAGTAATATTTATCCGCTAGTAACAACCAATACGTTAAACCAAATAACAACGTGTTAATATTTTCATTAAAAAGTCCAAAAGAAGTCTCAAGTAGTTGTGTCCAGTTGTTATGGTCATTTAATATCCAAACACTTGGGGCCCTCTGTTTACGTTTAAGATTTGATAGGTGAATGATTGGTGTATAGATTACCCGAAATTCTTTAGTGTCAGAAAAGAATGCATTTCTACTAGACACTTTATCATATAGGGTTTTCAAAAGTCATGCACGTTGACGTCATTTTGGGTACCATTTTGCTGTTCATGAAAGAATCTTAAAGTCAAAATCACTTAGTTTAATTTATCATCACCCCAATAAGGTCATATAAGGACGGTCTCTATTTGAACAGGACTAACTTAAAGATCGCTTTATAATGCCATACCACTGAAATGTCCTCGACACACTGTCATCTCTCTCACTCCACACTGGTATCTCTCTCACTCCACACTGGCATATCTCTCACTCCACACTGGTATCTCTCTTGCTCCACACTGGTATCTCTCTCACTCCACACTGGTATCTCTCTCGCTCCACACTGGCATCTCTCTCACTCACCATTGGTATCTCTCTCACTCCACACTGGCATCTCTCGCTCCACACTGGTATCTCTCTTGCTCCACACTGGCATCTCTCTCACTCCACAATGGTATCTCTTTCACTCACCATTGGTATCTCTCTCACTCCACACTGGTATCTCTCTCGCTCCACACTGGCATCTCTCTCACTCACCATTGGTATCTCTCTCACTCCACACTGGCATCTCTCGCTCCACACTGGCATCTCTCTCACTCCACACTGGCATATCTCTCGCTCCACACTGGCATCTCTCTCACTCAACACTGGCATCTCTCTCACTCCACACTGGCATCTCTCTCGCTCCACACTGGCATCTCTCTCACTCCACACTGGCATCTCTCTCGCTCCACACTGGCATCTCTCTCACTCACCATTGGTATCTCTCTCGCTCCACACTGGCATATCTCTCACTCCACACTTGCATCTCTCTCGCTCCACACTGGTATATCTCTCACTCCACACTGGGATCTCTCTCACTCCACACTGGCATCTCTCTCACTCCATACTGGCATCTCTCTCGCTCCACACTGGTATCTCTCTCACTCCACACGGGCATATCTCTTACTCTACACTGGCATCTCTATCGCTCCACACTGGCATCTCTCTCGCTCCACACTGGTATCTCTCTCACTCCACATTGGCATCTCTCACTCCACACCGGCATCTCTCTCGCTCCACACTGACATCTCTCTCACTCCACACTGGCATCTCTCACTCCACACTGGTATCTCTCTCGCTCCACACTGGCATCTCTCTCGCTCCACACTGGCATCTCTCTCACTCCACACTGGTATCTCTTTCGCTCCACACTGGAATCTCTCGCTCCACACTGGCATCTCTCACTCTACACTGGTATCTCTCTCGCTCCACACTGGCATCTCTCG
The DNA here is from genome assembly GCF_902652985.1 of Pecten maximus. Taxonomy (NCBI): domain Eukaryota; kingdom Metazoa; phylum Mollusca; class Bivalvia; order Pectinida; family Pectinidae; genus Pecten; species Pecten maximus. The sequence goes on along the minus strand of NC_047022.1, from coordinate 24,835,793 downwards.
CTCCACACTGGTATCTCTCTCACTCCACACTGGCATCTCTCTCACTCCACACTGGTATCTCTCTCGCTCCACACTGGCATCTCTCACTCCACACTGGTATCTCTCGCAGGAATTAGGCAAACAATTAATGATTTTAATGATTTTTAATAATTTTAATAAGTTTGAATGGTTTTAATGAGTTTGGCATGTCACGGACATAAGGAAGTAGACTAACAATTAATGATTTTAATGAGTTTGTCATGTCTGACACGGACATAAGGAAGTATACTTACAATTAATGATTTTAATGACCTTGGTATGTCACGGACATAAGGAAGTATACTAATAATTAATGATTTTAATGACCTTGGTATGTCACGGACATAAGGAAGTATACTAACAATTAATGATTTTAATGAGCTTGGTATGTCACGGATACAAGAAAGTGTACATGTGACCCTCCTTGTTTGTCTGTAGACTTCAGAAAGGACGTCTTCAAAAACGAAGCTTACACCCACGGCTAACATCACAACATCTTGTCGCAGACGACAATACCCTGTCTTTTGACGACCAGAGATGACAATGTCTTGCCTTTGACAAAAAATGTCTTTGCAACGATGTCTTGCTATGGGAGGAAACCGAAGAAAAGTCATGTGATCGGACAGGCGACCTTTCCACGTCCGATGGGAGAATCGAACCCCGATCTCCTAGGTGAATGGCGAGGGTGTTACCACTGTACCACCGACAACATATCTATATACTAAGTACATGTATATGTCTGATTAGCACCACGACCGCATACGGTGATGTTATACCCGATATTCTTGATTAACTCGCTAATCTTAATTTCTTTGGCGTGCATGGTTAATTGCGTGTACGAAATAAACACGCGATAGTTAAAGCACATCACACGCACACGGGAGTATTGCTCAGTTGACCGGTTCTTGACCAATTTTATCTTATCAAAAATTACAATTCAATATTATTGCGAAAAGCAACTATGTACCATGATTGTTTGGTATTCTTGATTGGCCAAAACGCCATTCAGTCGACTGTCGGTAGGATTGCATTGACGTAATAGTCAACAGTACATACTGCAAATTCTCTTTCCATGGTAGTATATATATTGTGATACTATGTATCATATATATGTAGTTCATATACATGTATTGTAATACTGTGTATCATATATATATATAGTCCATATACATGTATTGTAATACTGTGTATCATATATATAGTCCATATACATGTATTGTAATACTGTGTATCATATATTGTAATACTATGTATCATATATATAGTCAATATACATGTATTGTAATACTGTGTATCATATATTGTAATACTATGTATCATATATATAGTCAATATACATGTATTGTAATACTGTGTATCATATATTGTAATAATATGTATCATATATATAGTCCATATACATGTATTGCAATACTATGTATCATATATTGTAATACTATGTATCATATATTGTGATACTATGTATCATATAGTGTAATACTATGTATCATATATATATATATAGTCCATATACATGTATTGTAATACTATGTATCATATATATAGTCCATATACATGTATTGTAATACTATGTATCATATATTGTAATACCATGTATCATATATTGTGATACTATGTATCATATAGTGTAATACTATGTATCATATATTGTAATACTATGTATCATATATTGTAATAATATGTATCATGTAATACTATGTATCATATATTATAATACTATGTATCATATATTGCAATACTATGTATCATATATTGTAATACTATGTATCATATATTGTAATACTATGTATCATATATATAGTTCATATACATGTATTGTAATGATATGTATCATATATATATATATAGTTTGTATCATACATGTAGTACTAATACATGTATCGTGGGCTTGGGTTCCGTGTGGTCTACGATATATCATTTATATATACCATTGATCCTACCAGCTGACCAGGCAGACGTTCCCCACTGTATGTACCATACACACGTAGTATAGAACATGCCTTTAAATAATGCATGTGCTTTTACGGGGTAAGTATTGGATAATTAAAATGCTGGCGTCCATTAACATGCCGGGCTGCATCTCTCTGAGTCTAAAGCTTTCTTATCGACATTGTTTAATGTGAATTGAGTATTATTGACGGGCCATTGTCCATTCAGATTGGAAAGTGGACAGTGTCCACCCGACAGACATCGACCATAGATGTAGCCAGTAATTATATTATTAATAAAATGTCACATTCTAAACCAGTATACCTTATTAGACTACTTACCGTGATTACTGTCAATATCTGAATTCTGCTCGGGATCGAAATATCTAAACATTTATTGTATAAGATACTGTATTACACGGCATACCAAGCATTAAGGAGAGAGAGAAAAGACCCAATATTGTATCCTTATTTTTGAAGCCATTGAAATGAAATGACCATATCGGCAGCGGCATGGGCCCTGTATGACAATTCACTTTGATCATTATGTTCTTTTATGCATTTAAATAAAGACTGTTTCATGTAAAACAAAAAACAAAAAGAACTTGCTGAACAGTTAATGGATGGTAATATTCCTGATAGTCGTTCTTGTATCGCCAGAACGACAGCAATGTCCGACGATTATCTGAATAATATTGAATCATTAAAAACAATGTCGAAAAGACTACAGCTATTGACGCTAAGGAATTAAAATCAAAGTACAGTGGACCTCCGTATTTTAGGGATGTATACCACTGATATGTACCGACAGTTTGTTTTGTATTGTTTACTGTCCTATCAACAGCTTCGGTCATTTAAGGACGGCAAAATCTATCGAAATCCAATACAAAGACAACTGTACTGAAATCTGCCTATCAGTCTGCCTGTCAGTTATGGAAGATCTCCTGTTTCATGCTGGTATCACAATACCTTAAAATAATATAAAGGATATGACAAACTTTTCTGTAAAACTTACCCAAATGTACTGTTGGTTGTTTTAAGTGTGGATCGCCCGGTAAAAGCCCCCCTCGAAGTGTTGGACGCGGAATTTCTTTGGGAGACGCTCCCCATCTCTCTGATGTCAATTCGTGAAGAGGCCACAGACGAAGTAAGTGATACAGTATCCGGATTTGTCACGTGACCATTGGCTATAATCCCTAGCGGACTTTTCGCACCCGCTTCCTTAGTTGTCGGACGGCTAGTATCCTGCTCCTGTTCCGAAGTGTTTTTCGAAACGCTTTCCTTGGACATACTTGTGTTGTTTTGAGCCATATCTCTAACTATATTTATATCAGATTATACAATAAAACTCAATAGAGTATGACTGTTACGTTTGGGCTAAAACAAATTCGATTGAATTGTTGATTAACATTACGCCTACTTCATTGCTTAGATAGATAAATGTTATCGATTGTATATCCAAAAAATGTATAAATTTTTCAATATGTTTTTTACTAACGGTTCTTTTTTATCAACATATTGATCGAGTTCATTTCAAAAACATACCAAATAACTCGCATAACCTCAAAATCAAAGCATATCAAACATTATCGAATGGATAGATAGTGTTGTATAAAAATAGTTTAAAACTACATGTTCACCATTTAATTCATAGATACGTGACTTTCAGCGTAACTCTATATCATTCAAGGATAATTAACGAGTAACATCCAATGCATCATAGAATTAATGACTTAACACTGTGCCGATTCCCAAACACGACGAATACGTTGTTAGGCTATTCCAAATCACCGACTCAAGAAACATCTTAAGACAACGACGATTAAATCCGAGAACCACACACACGCGTTAATATATAGCGCCACATAAAATAAAGTTTCCTTAAAGATTAACCATCCACTCCATCGGGTCCCGGGTAGCGCTGTGTTGACAATCCCGTATCGAGGTAAGGGTGGAGATTTTTGCCCGTCAGTTCCCGTTAATGTAAGCGATACGTCATGCCCACCTTTAAGGCTCGGAACATCTCCGCTCGGCCGTTGTTTAAATTCTACTGAGCTAGCGGCGAGCTGTGTAGTGTCGAGAATAGTTCTATTGTCAGTCCCGAAAGACAATGAGTAGATTAAATATCATTGTCCTAGCCAAATCACTGTGCCAATTAAGACTTTATTGTTTAAAAGGACTACGTTTTGTATAAACGATTTACCTGTTGTGACTAAACTGTTTCTGTTAATATATCATCCGATTTTTTTTCTTATATGTAACAAATCCGTTTAAATACCCGGGATGATCCTGGCGTGTCAGTATTGTTTCCGTGGGGCTCCTAGTACATATGACAGTCACAAAAAACAGTAATCGTTTTATAAGTGTGTTACCTAGTCGTGAGGTAATCGTACCTTTAAATCACAATATATAGTTCATTCTTAAAGACTTATTCATCTCGTTAAGTCTTCTTTGTGTGATCCACAAGGTCAATTAGGATTCCGTTCGATTGCAGTGGTACGAGCTGTGACGCGCTTCAGTTTGTTACGGTCTTGTTCCACACAACGTTGATTAATGAACGGTTGTCCCATGTGTGACAAACTAGAGTGTCACCAGTCATTAAAAGTCATATAGTACCTAGGGCATAATTGTACCGTAATGGAATTACTGCGCGTGTCTGTCTGTCTTACTGGTTGTCACTGAATCATTTACTATTGGAAAAGTGGACTTTAAAATTTACGGGTGCAGACTTACTATTAAAGACTGCCCGAGGGGATGTGCATTTTATATATAACAGCACTGCATCAAGATAAAAGCATAAAAAACATGTACATGTATGTAGTAATTATTTTAGATTTCATGAAATGGTGGTAGATTAATCTCGTGTGTTATGGTAGTATATATACAAATGTACATTTAACTGTGGGCAGAACGAACATTTTGAAAGTTAACCAATTTCAAAAAGTTTTCCTTAAAACTAAATCAAAGCCACCGCGAAATTGCCTCAGGTTCCATAAATGAAAATCAAAGTTTCCCTAACAGTGCACTCAAGACGAAACCCTAATGACATTGTCCGGCAAATGACCATTTGACTCTGGCCAATCTAAATGTTTGTATACACCATTTCCTATAAACATCTGTAACTGGACTAGCTATTACTTCAATGTATGCCCGGATGTATTTTAACAAAAATGACTTTCCTGAGGAAATATATATACACTGTTACAAATAACAAATACCAGAAAAAGCAAAATAAAAGAGAAGGCAACATTGAAGGTTCCGCAAACTATATATTTTCTCTCCGTTGTATATTAGAAGTCGTGTAGTGTATTATCACAAGTACTGGGGGCTTGTTGCTTAATGTACCTGTGTATATACATAGACTTCGCTGATACAATAGTACTGAAAATTTAAATTAATTATCAAACAATCTTAAATGCCGATTTATTGGTTATTATTTCAAATTAAATATAATCAACGACATCAAAATTATTCTGAGCATGTCGTTTAATTGGAAAATAGTATACCTTCCTGTTATTCGTCTTAAACCGATGACTATTGAACGGTTACGTGTTTAACAGATATATAGTTTCTCTTTATTTAAGATGTGAAAATATCTTGGTTTATATTTTTACTTTTTTTATTTTCCATTTGTTGTAAAATTATGTTGTATAATGCCCGACAGTGTCCGTCTTTACAAAGGTAAAATATATATAAGAGATGAAACATTGTCATCGTTTTGATAATTCAGAAGAAAACATCTTGCTTTATTATTTCTAAATGTTTCATTTCTTTTCCCTCAAAAACCAGTGTCATGTAGGACGTGTGTCAAGGGGATACAAACAGCCAGAGGCATATAAGGACGAGTGTCAAGGAGACACCAACAGGCAGAGTGATATAAGGAGAGTCGTCAAGGTTACACAACAGGCAGAGTGATATGAGGAGAGTCGTCAAGGTTACACAACAGGCAGAGTGATATTAGGAGAGTCGTCAAGGTTACACCAACAGGCAGAGTGATATGAGGAGAGTCGTCAAGGTTACACAACAGACAGAGTGATATGAGGAGAGTCGTCAAGGTTACACCAACAGGCAGAGTGATATGAGGAGAGTCGTCAAGGTTACACCAACAGGTAGAGTGATATGAGGAGAGTCGTCAAGGTTACACCAACAGGTTGAGTGATATGAGGAGAGTCGTCAAGGTTACACCAACAGGCAGAGTGATATAAGGAGAGTCGTCAAGGTTACACAACAGACAGTGTGATATGAGGAGAGTCGTCAAGGTTACACCAACAGGTAGAGTGATATGAGGAGAGTCGTCAAGGTTACACCAACAGGTTGAGTGATATAAGGAGAGTCGTCAAGGTTACACAACAGACAGTGTGATATAAGGAGAGTCGTCAAGGTTACACAACAGACAGTGTGATATGAGGAGAGTCGTCAAGGTTACACAACAGACAGTGTGATATAAGGAGAGTCGTCAAGGTTACACAACAGGCAGAGTGATATGAGGAGAGTCGTCAAGGTTACACCAACAGGTAGAGTGATATGAGGAGAGTCGTCAAGGTTACACCAACAGGTTGAGTGATATGAGGAGAGTCGTCAAGGTTACACCAACAGGCAGAGTGATATAAGGAGAGTCGTCAAGGTTACACAACAGACAGTGTGATATGAGGAGAGTCGTCAAGGTTACACCAACAGACAGAGTGATATGAGGAGAGTCGTCAAGGTTACACCAACAGGCAGAGTGATATGAGGAGAGTCGTCAAGGTTACACCAACAGGCAGAGTGATATAAGGAGAGTCGTCAAGGTTACACAACAGACAGAGTGATATGAGGACCGGCGTCAAGGTTACACCAACAGGCAGAGTGATATGAGGAGAGTCGTCAAGGTTACACCAACAGGCAGAGTGATACGAGGAGAGTCGTCAAGGTTACACCAACAGACAGTGTGATATGAGGAGAGTCGTCAAGGTTACACAACAGACAGAGTGATATGAGGACCGGCGTCAAGGTTACACCAACAGGCAGAGTGATATGAGGAGAGTCGTCAAGGTTGCACCAACAGAAAAAAGAAGACGAAGAACACAGAAAGAAGGAGTAGACAAGAAAATAAGAACCCATTGATGATCATGGCAGATCAAATTTAGCATCTTCAATGTCCACTTAAGCAGAAGACGAAAGAAAAACCCTATTATGCAGATCGGGCTTGGAGAGGAGAAACATTTAATTCTATCTTACGATCAACCAACAGTAACATATTATTGAGTTCTCCAATGTCCTCCAAACAGAAGAGTCACCATCTCCGGCAGGGACAAGGACAAATTTAGAACATCAGAAAGAGTATTTCCTCAATCTAAGAGCACATGCTTTTTACAAGGCGTCTTGGGTTATCACAAGTGATTAGACCTTGATTAAAAAAAGCCAGACGACTCTGTAACCTGGCGATATAATTAGAACGAAGACGTGGTGTGAACTCATCGATAACAAAGAAATGAAGACCAACAGCAAAGGCACCCGGTATTACAAGATACGCAATGTGCTGATATTATCGATGTTGTCGCCATTTTTATTGCACGCCATCACGTAAATATTCTTTTTATTGAAAGAATCACTCAAGAGTACCACCATTACCGGCAAACCGGTAACTTCCGGTAAGAGGTGATTTTGAATATTTGTTTAAACGACTTGTTGTATTGGTAAATACACTTCACAGCCGGTTCAGACATACATTATACAATAACATTAATACATCTTTTATAGCTGTGTAAACGATTTATTCGTCCATCAATACAAGGGCCTCAAAAACGTGCCAACCCAAAACACTTTATCCACACTGACTGAATTATATATGACAGCAGAAGCAAGCCTCGCGAAATGTTGATTGCTCTTTCAATTGGAAGAAGATCGTGAGCAATGATTAATGATCTAGTGGCATAAAGGAAGTCGGATTGGAACCTACTTACGTTACACAGGTCTATTGTCTTCCTATGAATAATGCTTTTTTGTTTGGAGTTTGATGTCCTTGCAGTAGCTGAATTTGTGTTTAAAATAGTGTTTGGGGAGACACTTGCTGCAGAAAAGGAAGCATAAGAGGAGGAGGAGAAGAGAAGATAGAAACTAATCGAAAAGATAAAAAGAAGACACAAGTGTTGTAATAGGACCACAGATCGATGATCGTTGAATGATTCATTATATGGGATTAAGAAGCTACAAATTCTGCAGGGCCAACGCGTGTCCCCTTTTACGATCTCATGCAATGGAGTATATATTTTATTTTCTGTGTCTCCAATGTTCCATTGAATAAAAGACATTTAATAACAGAAAATTAAACATACCATTTATTCTGAGACAAAACATAATGTAAAATAATACCAAATATTTGTATTCAGGTTGTTAATTACCAAATTAATAAACATGGAGCTGTCCGTTCTTGGAATTAATCCCTACTGACACGAATCCTTGCGTGGAAGGTAGTGACAGCTCAACTGCTGGTTCTCAATTTCCCATTTATATTGGAACAAAGTAAAATATTCATGAAAAAGACGAAACAATGACGTGTCTTTTTCTTCCGCATTTTCATTTGTTTGTATTTTACTTCTCGTAATACTTAAAACATCATTCCCCCCGTAATATCCCAAATGCCATCGGCACTGCTGTCATTACCTGAATACCTATGTATGGATGAAGTGGGACACAGCGAGCTCTTTTTGAACTTTCATCTGTTTTAGGATAGATGGATGTATGAATACGGTTCGTGCCATATCATTCGTTTCCGAGCCACGTAGTCAAACCTGCCTTAGTGACAACCTGGATTAAGTGACTACCTCTCATATGTGTCCGTATTTCCCCTCCCCATGTTATTTACTATACTAGTTACCTGAACCTGGATTGAGAGACAATGTCACATCTGACATTTTCATTCCCTCCCTTAGATGGTCACACATGACAGGTTAGACTGTACTTGTGTGTAGAGGTAGAACGCAATGACTCACTACAATCTAGTTTTTAATCTGCCGCCATTTGCCGACTGAAATTATAACATTACAAAATAATTTGTATGCATGTTCAGGGAGATAAAAATTGTTTAGGAAAAGAGGTATAATATCGAAATTGTACCTGCATTTACACATCAAACATAACAATATGGCTATTGACCTAAAACCGTACTTTTATAGACTCGACCCCATGAGACTTGGTCATGCAAGGACGATGTTTCGCTGTCCGTTAATTGATATAAAGACAAATACACAGCTATTAATTATCAACAAGCACTAATCACCAGTGACCATTGTTCTGTGTTCACATAGATCCCAGAGGAAACGTTGGATGTACATCAAACTTCGTTTCAATGATGAGACAAACGTAGCGATACACACCATCCATGATTTATATTTGTATAGTCGAAGTTGAAAATGACGTCGTTATGAGGAACTATCGGTTAGAGTATTAGTAGAAAACAAATGAGGTATACATAGTGATGATCTAACGAGAAAACAAATCATTGGAACTTAAAAGACAACACCAATCTTTCCCAGGAGGGGACTGGGATGTTTGGGAAACAACGTGAAGGTGCGTTTTCTATTTGAGATTGATCTGTTGGAATTGACGCACACGAGGGGTCTTACCGTGGAAGGAAACAGGAGAGCCCGGAGAAAACCCACGTGGGCGGAAGGTGGCGCGTACTTTTTCACGTCTGATTTTGAAATAGAACCCCGGTCTAAGTGAAATGTGAGTGCGTATCCACTGCACCTCCCAACCCCCATTTTGGGTTATCTCAACACATACTGCTTTGTAAGACAAATCGGGCAGGAAAACATCGGCTTGAACAGTACCTTCCCTACTTCCGTCTATTCTATGATTTGTGACTTGCTTTTTCTTGTTGGTTTATGCCATAAAAGACCCAAGGACATATACGAAGACCTTTGTAACATGTTTTGCTCTTGAAGTGTTAAGAAATATTTCTAACACTGCGCTTTCAGTATCCGACAATTTTAACACGTCCTCGGTCGCTTTTAATGTTCTTAAGCTATTGATATATCGATTTGATCCAATCGCAATATCTCGGTCAGTTTCGTCATGACTCGGATTCCGGAATTGTCCGAGATATTGCGATTGATCCTGATCGATATACATAAACAATGTTATATAATGCATCAGATGGCAGCTATTTTGACGACATTATAATTATGCTGAGTCATGTGCATTTGATAAAAAAAAGATCCAGCCCGTTTAAAAAAACTATATTGTTTACGCGCGTCAATAGAAACAATGGTATAGCTTTTTGGTTCGACTAGGTAGTTAAATATCCTTCACAGATTCTCAAACGTCGTGGTCATTAAACTCAGCCCATCAATCTACCCCCTCACAAAATCGTGAATTGTGTAACATATCATCACTGTTTCTAATTTTTATTTACTATATTGTAAAGGTAAGCTGCTCGGTTTGTAAATGCTCTACGTGTATGACAGACAAAGTATACGATATTAAGTGTTTTCACCTATACAAACATAAACTGTACATAGTACTTGTAGTATAGACAGTTTCTAGGCATATTTATTTGGACTGATTAAATATTAAGTATGCATACAGAAATTTACATCGACGTAAAACAGTATCTTTTTAACCGTCGCGGGCACTACTCAAATATGTATGATGGCCCAACAGTTTCTTCACGTACCTTTTCATATTGTCTGAAAGCACGTACGCTCGTATACAGTATTTTGTTTAATTACCGAGAGTTGCATTGAAAGAAAATGTCTGGACGTCTAAAGTCTATTGTCACTTTATCGGCCATTTAAATTTCACATTTCCCCTAGTTTTTATACTTCTTAGCGCAGGGGTGACTGGCATGGACATTTCTGACTTGGCGATTTAGTGCCTAGATCATGAGCTCGAGGTCCAGTCAGGACTCGAGTAAAATTGTCTTCCTTCAAAACTTGTGTTTAATATATCTCCCATATCATGATCCACATAAAAAGAGCTATATGAATTATGTGTATGAGATGATTCACGTATCCTCTATGTTTTTATATATTACGTTTAAATATTATAGTCAATAGCTTGCCTAAATTAATACAATGTACTTAGATATTATATTTATTACTTGATTAATATATCTTATATACACAACAGGAAAACAATGTACCAAAGCTCCTCCTGTTTACTCCTATTTATATAGTTTAGTATGTACATGTACATTGACTTTGGGTCCGAAAAAGTCCAAATACTCCCCATACGCCATGCCTACATTTAATGTTTTTCATATTTGATATAATTGATAATTCCGAAATACGTCAAATATATCAATCATGCTTCATAAACTGATGGCCTTGAGACTATTTTAATATAATTCGCTCGTTTCATTTGTCATCCTGCTCATTTCAATCTCAATCAACTCATTTCAATATTAGATACATTTTTACAATTTTCTTGACAATGCGATTGAATAACCGGCTTTTCAATGTTACAAACCATGTTTCAAAACTTGGTTTCCACCGATAGTGCCAGTGTATCCATCCACGATACCCTTGGTGAACCAGTTTTGTTATAAATTTCGATCCTGTCATGACATGTACAAGAGGTACAGAGACCTACCCCCAGCATATCATGGATGCACTATATATTAGCTTCAGCATACCTCATATATATATGTCAAGCGTTATGTTTACGACTAGACAGTGTTAAGGGCTGTAACTAAATAAGGGACTTATCAGCAAGGTTAAAACATCGCTACCCATTATTGTCCTTGTTTGATTAGAATTTCATGCACCCTGCTGTTTCTTTAGACTGTGAAACGACCGTAACAAATAGGTTTATGCATCTATTTACAATTTTCAACTTGCTTAACGATGTATGATTGTTGAGAAAGCATGTGATGAAAGTACTCCAGCGGATGTGCTGTGTTAGCTCAATTTTCACTCCTGACTGTATCAAACGTGAATGAACAATGAGCTCCCGACCGGTATCAAACGCACACAGACAATGTAGCACGTGAACTGTGTAAACACTCGTCATTGAAGTAAATATTTTCTGACTTTTATGATAATCAAACCATTTTTATAAGCAAAAAATGAAGTAATTTGTCGATCGTTAAGGTAAAGGTGAGGTGATATTTCTACAACGGTGGCCATACAATCGCGGTCACAACGCCTTTCGCTGCACGAGTATCCGGACTATTTTTTATCAAGGTCTCCCCCATGCACAGCTGCTCTACACTGAGATACGAATCAGGATAACAAACGTTTATTGCACTTATGTGTGGGTAAGATACCTTTGAGACTCCATCAAAGTCACAAGTGACCTAAACAAACACTAATCATATCTGACAATGGCCACTGCCAATTATGAGGTCCGATCCGTTCTACCAATACTCGTCTAAAACGGTAACGTGGTCATTAATATTCCAATCACATTTTTGTTGATAGTTGCCACTCAAACGAACCCATTTCGATAATGGGACACACACCCAGACGTATTTACGTGCATACACATCCGTTATCGAGACGTTCAAAACACCATTTCCAACGATAAGTGGACAGACTTTGAGACAAAGGGAAAACGATTTATGTTTCAATTATGGCCTATTATTGACGGTGTCATGTTATCAACATATTGATTTGTAACCTGTCATAATTAAAACATGTAGCAACCAAGATAATGCTTTAATAGACTCCTAAGTGTTTTATGTAAGGAGCAGACGGAACAGATAGGACAACACTGCCTGGGGCAGGCACATGGCTGGTCCACATTACCTGGGACGTCTCATCCAAAATATATCTATATTTGGAAAGGGTAATGGGAAACCAGCGACCTTTCCTCACTCTAAACCATTCGCGATACCACTAGGCCAAGGGGCCATATTTCCTCGAGCGACGCAAGTAGACAACCTATTATACTACACACTATACAAATTTAAATCTGTCACAATGCTATTCTGAGTTTCAATACGTTCATATGCAGTCAAACAAGTAAGAACATATGAAGGGAAAAGAATAGTCATATAAAAAAGATAGAGGTTATCGACGAATGGCTGATGTCTTTTGCTTTCGCATCATCGACGACACCCGTCGTGAAAAGCTAGCTACATCACAGATAATGTTACGTTCCCTAATTAAGAACACGGGAAATGACACTGGAACCACCAGACTTATTCAGGAACATCGAATACCACTAACCTGATATAGTACAAGGAAATAGCATGCTATTCAAAAGGATTATGATATCGACCATGAAGTTCTAGAGATTGTCCCAAATGACAGCACTTGGAGGTGCAGCTGTAGGGGACCAGGTACGATTCTCCGATCGGACGTAAAAAAGTTGACGTAACTTGGTTCTCAATTATTGTTATATAAGTTTATAGTTTTATGACATTGTGTTCTAAGAATCTGCACCTCCGGTTCTCAAAGAACAGTACCATCACATAATGTAATATGTCCGGGTTGTGTCCCTTAAATAAGATGTACGCACGCTTGAGTAGTCTCGTAGTTGTGTTGCTCCATCGCTATTGGAAACGTTGAATGTTTTCTTTTGTTGCTATGACCTTAAATCCCGATTTTGGGATTTCACAGAAAGGTCGGAAAAGGTTCAGTTGTTGTACGAGCAAAACGCAAGCCTCCCAAATCAAAATGTTATTTAGGTAAGATTTGCGTTCGCCAATGTAGCGTTCGTACCGAATCATTAACTGTTTATAAGACATAAATCCTCTAATTCTAGAAAGCCCTGTCGTGAAGAAGTAAGGAGAATAACCAAGTGTTCTGGAAGGGGGAGCGTCACCTGCAATATGAATTTATTTGCAATACAAATGATGTCACGTGCTCAACATGAGAACTACGGCAGTGATAAAAGAACAACAGGTCATGTCATCGAGCACCAATCACGTCTGACTTCATATGGCACAAGAAACTGAAAACACTAACTTATGAGATCATGATGTTGCCCACTAAACTTTCTTAGTCTTTGCACGAATGTGAAACACCCAGGGTCCGCATTCATGACACCGAATTCACCCTCAAATGCACATTTTGCGCTCAGGCTCAAATACTTTTGGTGATAAATCTGATATCTGAATGGATATTCAATTTTCAATGATTTGAAGGCGCTTCGGAAAGACTTTAAATGAGATATATATACAATGTTAACGTTATTATTTTAAACTAGTTTTTCATGATTTAAGCTAGTATACAGAAGTTTGCGTTCAGCACATACATCATTTTTGAACGGGAGAATGGTTTGATGAATACGGACACTCTGTTGTCCTGCACACCTATCCTGTGGTGTGATGAATGTATTGATCCTACACTTCCAGTTCCTGTAACCAATATTTACTCTAAGGAATATCAACAAATACATCGCAGAAGCTGAATACTGCCTCACCCGTGGAGGAAATAACCTGACAGAGGACTGGAATCACATCCGTCATTATATTTACTCTATCGAATGAATACGGAGGGATTGTAACATATGTTTTTAACTGGATATGAATTGGTGTTGGTTTTGATTGACTGATATCTACTTAAGAAGCTAACGATTTAGATCCATAAGTCACTTCGTACGACGGCTTACATTAACAGCGAGTTCTTACTGAACCATGATAATTAACGTGATGCCATTGATAAAATGTAGTATTCATTATAACCCGTGTTATATTGAAGGTTTTAGCATGCTAAGATGCAAAACGGAACAAAAAATGTGACGGCTTCCCGATGGTGGTCCCCCGACACCTTATTAACTTTATTACTTTAAATGCATATTACAAACATACATTGACAGAAGATCATTTTACAAATGTACCTAGAGTTTGGTGGAGATAAAATTCTTACATAAAAATTGTTTGGGAGGTTGCCATATATCCAGATATTGAACTCACAGCCAGAAGTCAAACTCAGATTTTATTGTACGCAATGGTCTGTAACGGGGAACACGTGTTCAGTGACACACTGTAAATGCTCTGGACACCGTAGCTGACCAAGGCTGGTTACAAAAAGGGAATATCATTATCCCAGGTATATACACTGTCAGTCATTATATTGCAACTTGAAAGTTCAGCAATCTAACTTCTTGGCTAAATGATATTCTTACATGAGCGTTGATGTGATATGGATATGTGGTACGAGGTTTGACTCAGGACACATCAACACAAAGTTAACATTTTGCATGAATAATTGCTTATTGCATGTAGCCATGTGATAGACCATGACATTTCGTCACGGAAAATTCTGTCAAATCGTAAAACAAAACCATCAACACCATGTGATTATGAACGAACATGACGATATAGTTTATGTCTTACATACTTTCAACTCAAGATGCTCTAACTATTTAATGTGAGATAATGTATTTATATATTTATTTCGAACATATAACTATTTTCTCCTTAACTACAAACAATACCTGATAATTTACTAAAAAGTAATAACAAATATGAAAATAGCGTGTTTACAGATTAAATGCAGATCATTTGCTATGCTGATTCATTTCCTTTGAAAGTGACTAAGGGCCGACAACCAAGTTCCACGGAAATACAGCGACCTCGAGATTCGTTTAATGTAACCAAAGGTGATACTATTTTTTCGGCATAGCCGTATAATTTACTTTTGTTCCCGGATATGACGCGACAGGTGGCGTGACTGGTCAAGATGAAGTATGTGATTGGTCAATGTAGCGGTAAATGCAAAATGCAGACATGCAGTTAAAGACGAAACAAAATTAAGATTGAATGCAAGCTGAATAAGTGGATGTATCTATTCAAATGACACATTAATAAAATCATATTCCTGATTCAAATGCAGTCTTATTATCACCAAAAATGATTCAAACAGATATAATTTTGTTATCCGTGCTGAAACTGCGCATTTATTAATTAGTTCGTTAATTCATTTCACCAGCAGTTTTACATTATAACCACCAGCATTAAAACTATGCCGTTTATCTTTTTTTAAAGATATTTCTTGTTCTGTTTTAACCACAACGTGACGTATCTGAGCCTCGATTTCGTCACATACTAGTCCAGTGTGCAGAGAGCGAAAGTGAACATAACCCCTAAAATAATGAGGGTGCTAGCAATGTAATTAAAACACAACAGACTAATTACTCTGCGGACACGGGAATATACATGTATTTCTGTCTTGTACTTTCATATCAAGACAGATCAAGGTTAATTAATATCAACCAATCGGAAGACAAAGCAGCATTCAGTCTGCATTATGTGAAGCTATGGTTTTGTCACAACTGATGACGTAGACAATTTACAATTAGTTAAACATATGTATCTGTTAATTTGTTGTGGCCTATTGCAGACCTGTAGAACTCAGCATTATAGAGTATACTAGTAGTTTGTAATACTAGGAAATAAGTTTTCACCGAGATACATTTCTGTAAAAACATACATCAGTATAGAAATACCAGCTCACCTAACATGCATCCTACATCCTATTCATTATTTCACCAATTCAAATATTAGATTGAAGATACCACTAGACAATTAATTATCATGATTATGAGTTCAGAATCCTTTCATCGACATTCGTCATTTTAGTGTCATTCATATGAAACAGAATAAGAAAAGAGATCTCAGAGATCTTTTATAGTACGTTTTCCTTCTTCCCTCTTAAATAGTTGATGATAAAACAAAGTAAACGGGAGTTTTAATAGATATAAGGCCTTCTACATATACAATCTGGAAGGATCATTTAAGTACTATATGAGATGTTGCGGTAATGATTTTCATCTTGTCAAAATTCAAAATGACCGCTTGTTGTTAGAGGGGAATGTCGCGCAATATATATTCTCATTATATACATGTGTTGACGATATCTTATACATTTTATGACAGTATTCAATGCCAGATCATAAAACATATCCTAACCGAATGCTTCCATTTTTGAGAAAAGTTTGAAACTATCCTGAGGTAATAATTTATGCAGTAGGCTGATTACTAAGTCCTGATAATATTCTAATTGCTTAGATCCTTTAATCAAACACATTTTACCTAAAAGTACATAGCTACCTGTTGCTTGCCATTTTTCAGTTACCTGTTGCTGGTCATTTCTTACATCCCTAGTATAAATCGAAAGCAATCAAAATCACAAATCAGTTTATCTTTTTCCTGTATTGTTTTGGAAACGAAATTGGCACATCAAAATGTTATACGAAAAATTCCAATACGAGAGCTGGAATCAGAGTGGACACTCGCTGTCTCAGCGTCTATCTGGTGTTTGGGAACTCGAAAACACATTGGCTGTACTGGTATCTACAGGCGTCTGATAAGGACGTTTGTAATCACATTAGCTAGCTGTAAAGTGGACATGATCATAGACTGTGTATATACGTACTGTTAAATAACGAAGTGTCTTTGATTATACTTCGTGGATTATTATTGACAAATACAGAGATTATCAGTGATTCTACCATGTTTGCTATGTAACGCCGGTTTTGATTGGTTTAAAACCATGTATTATTTTCCAATAACCCACGCTCGTGCCAATAATACACGGTCGTGAGTCACGGCTGTCACAATTTTAAATATCTAATATTCACCAGTTTGATTAAAGGTTACTATAGCCGAGTGGGCTAATGGGCTAGTCTTTCAATATATTTTTATCACGACGCGAGTTCGAATCCTACGGAGGCCCTCCTTTTTTCTTTTTTTTTTATCCTTTTTTTTTTCAAATTTTCAAAATCAATGCCATATGATAGATGCTCTTGATCGTAGTACTGTATTGCCTGTATATTTCATCAACAAATAATAAGAAATAAGGTTTTCCCGGGGTTTCTTTGCTGTTTTTCTATTAGAAATGAGGTCGATCTCAGAACTAAACAGTACATGGTAGAAAAGAAATAATCAACTTTGACTCGTGTATTGTTGCAGGATATACAACTCGGACTCGGATATTTTGCAATTTTAATTAATAACTCAGGCCTGTGGCCTTCGTTATTAATTTAATTTCAAAATATCCTCGTCCTCGTTGTATATCCTGCAATAATACACGAATCATCGTTAATTATTTCTTAACTATACACACAAGCGAGGCGTTCTTGACACCTTTGCTGTTTTGGGAAAATCTAGTATTTTGCTGGAAATGGCCGCCGACATTGCCAATGAAATATTGAATGTAGCTTTTTTTGTTTATTTATTCAAGATAATGTTTGACACTCTATCACAAAATTCAGTAGAAGATTCAATTACTTTGAGGCTAATGCCTGTTGGTGATGATGCTTTGTAGATTCGAGACACAATAATTCATCGGCATCAGAAAAATCAAAGTGAATTAATGAATTTACATCATATTGCCGTCATTTAACAAATTGGAATAACATGTATTTTGATAGGTCAGCAGGTATGCCTATATGAAATTATATGCTGGGTGTTGGGCGACTACTGACTATGTATGAGTACATTATGTAACAGAGAATGCAGTGAAAACAACAGCAAGATAATAAAACATCTTATATATTGTGACATTTTGTTTTGTAGATAGAGGGTTACATACAGTAAAAAAGGCTAATAGACTCAATAGGTGACTGTAAATCACTTATATTTTGCGTGGAATTTATTTTCGCGTGAACACGCGAGAATCCATCCTGAATTGAAATCCTTCATGATTATTTGAAAGAAAATAACACTTTTGGATGGAGCCAACTCTAACGGTTTCCAATATTTCTAGCATGAAGTATGCTTATTTGTTTTGTTTCAAACACATTTCGGATATATCGAACTATTTCCTCTGGTCTCGTGGACTGATTTTTTTAAACAAGGTTTACTGTATCATAAAATGGTATTCATTATTCCTTTAATGATTGTAGGACTCACAAATCACCTATTTATCTTAATCTTAAGATCGTGAGAAATATTTACATTTCGTTTTACTTGCAAAAAGATACTGTATTTAATTATAATCATCTGTTACATTGTTAATTTATTATGACAACGATAATGTAAATAGTATGATTTTATAGAGAACCCCACCCCTTCTCAATATTAACATGACCATGTGTCGTTATGTATTTTAAATTTGCAGTTAACGTATTTATATATTCCTAATAATCATGAAAATGCATATTTCCAAAAGCACGCAATAATGTGAAACTATAATTAGATGTAGCCAGCCAAATTGGCTTAAAAAAACTACATTATGGTATGTGAACGTATTCAGTGTTAAAATTTGTCTATGTACAGTCATTCAACAGTGGAACCTTGAAATATAATTTCTGTAATGTATATATGGGGAAATACGATACTAGTCCATTGACTAAAACATACAGAAGACACAGAGCTCAACTCATAACAGAAGGTCACAACATATCAGCTTAATTACCGCGATTTCGTTATATATATATAAATAGAATCGGAACTCATATATCTAAATATTTTGTTGCTTTAAATTTTGAATGAAAATGATTAAATTTATATCATTTGATTAAAAGGAGAGTAACTATTGAAATACTAACAAAATCTTTTATAAACGGGAATATATTCGTAAAGCTAACCAGAATTTAAAGGTAGTGTATTTGGACGGTCGCTCTTATGGACATGTTCTTGACAACCGATCAATTGTTTTGAACTAACATATCAATAAAGAGGTTGCTGGACTTTCCTTGACAAATTCGTCGTCCGTCAAAGGAAATCGACTTCAATAACTGGCTACTGATGAAAACAAATTCTCAAATATAACTGGATCAATGATTCAAACATATGCAATGAAGAGTTAGTAAAGTTTCGACCAAAAAGTTAAACTGAATTAAATCGATATCACCCGGCCCGTTAATCATAAAGTATGATAAATGTACCCTGTACATAAGGTCAAGACAGAGTCTGACAACCCTCTACGGCGCATTGGACTGGTCCTTTATATCATAGAAACCATCCTGACAACCCTCTAGGACGCATTGGACTTGTCCTTTATATCTTCGATCATGTCAGCAATGAATTTTAGATAAGCGAGAAAAAATCTCAACGATGGCTTGAAATACTGAAAATCAGTAATCTCTAGGCTTTAGTTCATGTAAACTAATTGCAAAATTATTATTACTACTGTTAGTAAGCTAGAATAGCCCTCTATCTTAGAGGTTATTGTAGATTAATAGAATCTTTGACCCCCTTGGGGGTGAGACTAGGGAATCTCAACCCGAGGGGAGAGATACTTAGGTTGCCAAACACGAGGCTTGCCGAGTGTTTGGCAGCTTAAGTATCTGACCACGAGGGTTGAGATTCCCGTCTGATTATTTTTCTCTTTCTCTGTTAACCATCGTATGTATCTAATATCAACGTTACATCAATGCAAGACAATGTTGACGTGACGTGAATGAATTGTTGGCGTGACGTCATTGCATTGTCGCCGTGACGTCATTGTATCGTTGACGTGACGAAATGCAATTTTTGAGAACGTGCAAAGATATAGCTTGTCTCAACCTAGGCTGTGATAAGAAAATCTCACACCGATAAAATTGTGGATATCCCTGTCCAGGGTGAGAGAAAATTCAATATATACTTTTAGGTTTCCCTTTAAGTATCATAATAATGTTTTTATTATAGAATTAGAAAGAAAAAAAAATTATCAAATAAGTATTGACTTTGCTAATACTGGGTTGTCGAAAGGCATATTGGCAACGCACTTGCCTATCACCTAAGCGATCGGGGATCGATTTCCCGATCGGACGTGAACCAGTAGGGGGTCACATGTCCGACCTCAGGGGTTTTCCCTGGGCACTTCTGTTTCCTCTCACTGTAAGACCCCTCGCGCGCTTCAACCCGGGCCAACAAACGTGAATAATATAAGTTGTTATAACTTTTTTTCTCCAATTGTTGTAAAATACATAAAGTTTACTCTTTACTACTTAGAATATTGCAAACTAATACATTTTTGGGAATGATTTATTTTTGCAATGCTCAATATGCAATCACAAAGAACAATATCCGCAACATATATACAAAGGTATTTAAATAAAAAATGAACTTTCCTTTATTTCGCGAAAATAAATCCCCGCGAAACAGTCTTTGACAGTAAAATCGCGAGCAAATCATCGTCTATGACGCCATTTCGAT
Source organism: Pecten maximus (assembly GCF_902652985.1). Classification (NCBI taxonomy): domain Eukaryota; kingdom Metazoa; phylum Mollusca; class Bivalvia; order Pectinida; family Pectinidae; genus Pecten; species Pecten maximus. The sequence goes on along the minus strand of NC_047022.1, from coordinate 24,814,829 downwards.
TTCATTTCTGACGTTCATACGCTAAACCCTGGAAATATTCACGGACTGGCAGTAATATGCTTACACGTTGTAAATTTGTCTTTGAAAGCATATCAAAATCCTTTTAGAAATACATGTATATTGCATACCAACAAACAGGAAATGTTTACTACGGGTTTTAACACTGTGATCGATAGCCCGATAAGTTTGATCGGTGGTGAATGTTGGACAGAAGGCCGACCTTATGTATTAATACATGTAGTATAATATGCATCGATACGTCGATAATAAACACCAAGAGAATGGGGTCCAAAATTGATAAAAAATATATATAGAGGTTACACAACGAGTGGTTGTTGGATATGGAATTTATTTCACACGAGTAAGTTATTTTTTAAAGTTACAAAAGACACGAGCTTTAGCGAGTGTTTTTTGCAACTTTTAAAAAATAACTTACGAGTGTGAAATAAATTCCATATCCAACAATTTCGAGTCGTGTGACCTGTTTCTACCACAATAATATCGGCTTGAATCAAAGGGAAACGTGGCCAAGTATAATTTCGCGTATGCAAATAAAGTGTACCGGTGACGTCCGGGACCCGGTGATGTGACGTCATTAGATTATTGATGACGTCAATAACAATTGCAGCTTGAGTCAAAATACCACGTGTGGTATAAACAGATTGTTAATCAACAGCTGTAATGATTAACTGATGGTCTGAGAGTTGAATAACACAGGGCATTGTGGTAGAAACAGATTTACACAGACACCATTGAGAAAGTAAAATGGGAAAACGGCCAGGTGTTCCGGCAGAGAAAACGTCATCTTTGATATCGACAACATGCGTCATGTTAATCCAGATCGAATTCAATCTTATTACACTATCTAATCTGATTGTGATACGCATCCATTGACTCTGTGATACACTTTTAAGCTATTGATCATTTTAGGACTTAGATTATGGTTTGAAAGCATTCAGTGCTTAATGTCATATTATCTATTGTTCATAAAAGTCCTTAATACAAAATCAAAATCATCAATAGTGTCCATTATTATTTTGATCCCATTTGGAAATAATATGTTTCTTTGTGACTTATAGACGTTAATGTGATTTTTGCTACAAATGTTAACATCTATTGGGGACGCGGTGTGTCTTAGCATTATTACTTATTTTTAAAATAGTAGCGTCATTGATAAATCAGAAAACGTGTTCAACATTCTGGGGTATTTGGTGATACTGCCTCTGCTGTTTCCATATAAAGCTTTCCTTTATTAATACCTCCACGCTTAAATCGATTTTGAGTTAGAATTATTACGAAATTTTACACTTCGATATCCTTACTTTTGCGAGCACATTGTATGTTAGTAATTACCTTGGTTATTTGTGATTTCATTATTAGTCTTTATGACCGATACCATGGAGCAAAAATGAGATAAATTTGCCATGCATTACTCCACATATAATAGAACATCTATCATTTGGTTGAAGTTCATCAATGTACATAATATAATATCAAAGACGCAATATACTCATCCTAATACCACCCTCACCCCACAAAAGTATATCTAAAACAAAAGACGAATGGAGCTATACAAATAAAATTGTATACACATGTTACGAAGAAAATTTTTCATTAATTCTTAATTAAGATTGGATATATATATATATAACAAGAATATAGTACACGAATTTAGATTTATGTAATAAGATTTAAAAATGTAAACAACAACATGACACTTACTTGCTTGAAAGAAGACTCATTTTTCTATCGTTGAAAGAAAGCCGTGACAGGGCAGGGGAGTCCATAGCGCTGACGTAGCTTCCCGTGCTGTCGGATTTCATTCTGTACTCCAGTGCTGGTAAGGAAACACGGTCGTGTTTGAACTTTCAAGGAAACAGTTCCAGCGATTTAAAGAACACTTATAGATCGTGTTGAAATAAACAGTGTGTTAATGGCTGACAAGCGACCCAATTCCGTGTAAGCTGAGGGGGTACGTAATCCCACGTGTCATCTACATTACAGTAAACAGTACTGTTCATACAAGCTTGTTTGATATAATCGGCGATCTTCATCAGCGATTTTGTTCATACACTTATCTTTACCTATTTGTTCAAGAAGACATTTCCACTGAACGAAAATCTTCTTCGATAAATCTTCAACAAACACGATCCTCTATCATTAACGAGTAATACAAAAACTATAAATAAGGAGATAACTATATCAATGGGAAAATTTGCAGGTGTATTACGTGTTGTTATGATATCGATTTTCAGTGATAAAATTGCGATTATAACTTGTGAATCTCTATATATGACGTAAGGTCAAATACCACTAGAAAGCTATTGAACCTTTTTAATCAAACAAAGTATGTTTGTTCAGAGTAAAAAACCCGTTACTTCGCCTCTATTTGTGCGCCTCTGGAATTGGTCTTCGATCGTCACTGATAAAGTTTCCCATTTTACCTGATGTGTCTATATTTATATCACACTGACTACATTATAACATCCCCGGACACATGTCGATATCACCATTATATCCTATCAGAAATTGAAAAATCTCATCGGAGTATCCCCAGAATATCCAACGGCACAAATGGTTCAAAAGAGAAACAGCCTTAGGTTGTCATGTTCTTCTGATGAACTGCAGTCGTCACTGAAGACAAAGAAAAGCCAAAAAACGTGTTACATTCGCGTTTCTCGCACACTACTTGATAACTGTTGTTTGTTTAATATTTTTAGCTTTAAATAAAACCGCACGAATGATAGATAAAACGTATTACTTTGCTATTTTATTTTCTTATATTTGATAGGTTATAAGTTTTGAATGCATTATCCAAACAACAGGCTATCTTTGTCACATTCAGCTTATTATACACTGAGAAATCAACCGGACCGTCCGATAAAGTTTTTTTTCTCTGAAATAGCCCACATATACAAAACAAAAACCACGTGTTTCCTGTTGTAGCCGGAAGTCGTGAAAGATTTCTATTGGAAAGGACTATAAATCATATTTTGTATTCTTTTGTGTATCACAAGTGTTACCATTGTCTATTAATAACCCCGTTTTTGAAATATCAATACTATCTAAATACAAACCATTCATCTGCTTGAAAAGTCTGTGTTTACCGACCTACTTCTGAATATTGACAAAACAGAAGGAATGGAGTGAGGTTGAGAACAACGCATACGTCATCAAATATTTTGCATATTAATTTCCGGACATACACAAAGACAAATATCTGCACCCCAAATCGATAATTAATAAAAAGGTTATATAATGTTATGAATATTTTAAATCTCTAAATATAGTGTTTACATTAAATCGTTTTTGCTTTAAAATGGTAACTAACTAATACACAATATAATACACAATCTGATTCAGGTAACAATATGTGTATGTTATGTATACGAAACATTTGTTTAAAATGCTCTTATTATAACAGTAACTTCAGTATTAATCCTGGAGAATAATTTTTACAGTACCTGTCATGCAGCAAATATGCCGTATGTCCACTCAGCGAGGCCAATAACACCTGGATTTAACCTATATTACTAAACTACAGAGAGTGTATCTCTATTTTAGTATACCCCGATGATTTCTAGGTTTGTGTATATTTAAATTTAAAAAGCGTCCTGTTCTATCATGCGTTAGAAACAGAGACGTGGCCTCATAATTACCGGCTATATTTAGGGTCACCATGTTTCCTTTTTCAATACCCACCAATCCTTGACATCCATGTAAATAAAGAAACACCTTTTCTTCTTCGAATTTCAATGTCTTATCAATTAACATGTACTTGATACTTCACAATCACGTTTACACTCAATTTAAGTTCAACGTTCAAATTACATTTGATTGGAACGAATCTAGTCTAACCAATAATTGTAAGTGAAGGAGTATGTTACTCGTAAAGAAAGGTTAAAGGTCAGAATGTCTATAATGTTAAGCATGCAAGGTAAACATGACATTTACTGAACTCATTCAATTTAATTATAGACTGACTACTCGCCGTGTTTGAGGACTTTCATTATAAATTGAATTCCAGTTAGCCATGATAAAATGTCTGAGCTTTTATACTTGAAGAATAACCCCTTCCCATACAGTCATAGTTTGAAATTTTGTCCCGTGATAATTAACCTTATTGGGTTAATGATTCTTTGATTACAAAATGACGTTTCATGATATTTACGGCACAAAAACACCATGAAATATTAAAAGAATGCACTTAACAGTGTATTTGGATAAGACATGCCACCATTTCCTAAACCATTTCATAAACCTTAAATTATAAATCCAGGGTACTTAAACGGCATGTAAGTACATAGCCAAATTGATGGGGATTTAAAATACCACAGATAAAATAATCTTTTCATCTGACGGATCAGGTACGACTTAAGCAGATGGGGACTAAGCCGTGTGTATATTGTTTACCTGTTTATTACCCCTGTCTCTTTCATGTTGTATATTCCTCTCACAGTAGGTTTTACCTATCACAGGTAACAATCGTACACCTGTCAAATCACTGTAACGTTGACAAATAGGTCCTACTCTAGCCCATGCTATTTATTATTTTTTATTTTACTTGCTTAGTTTTCGTGAAAATATTAAGGGGCTATTTATTGGAGAATTTTTTTAAAAATCAATGATCCATATTCTTTAGTAAGCATGCGATTTCCTGATGAAACAACAGAAGAACGTTCTTCCTATTCGACGTAAACGTTAGTTTACCACATTCATCAAATTCAATTACATAAACTTTTTTATCGGCTTTAAATTATCCTGATTCAAAATCATGCATAACACATTCGGTTTAAATTAAACGGGCACCTAAGACATTTCCACGTCAATATATGACATTTAAATATGTGAACTAGGTAATGTAAGTACCGGATCCTGTTATCAGCCTGTTTTTCCGGGTACATACAAACATTTCTAGTACGTTAGATCTCTTTATCGAAAGTGTAGAAATCCGAGCCGACTACTACCAGGCACGGATTTGTCACCAGCTAATGCGACTGACAATCAAATGTAACTAACCACCTTTTCCAAGATATTTAATAAAATCACACTCTCAATGATGCAGGTACACATGCTATGATTTTAAACAAACTCGAATTGCATGGTGAAATAAGAATGAAACAAAGAGTTGCTTTAGTATATACTTACTTGTTACCTTGGTATCACTTGCACATTGTCGGTACACCAGGGGCGGTTTCTTTTCTAAGTTAACAGCTAGAACTATAAATCAAGAAAACATATATATAATGACCGAAACTAAAAACCCAAACAAAATCCAACAAGACTTTTACTCAACGTATGGCGGAGCAGAATGAGAGAATGAAAAGACAGTAATTCTAACTAAAATCTTTAACAGGTAAAATAGAAATAAAATTATAGACATACATTTTGTAACCAAAGGCCATTGGAAAAGCATCGCCATAACCAGGGTCTTATGGGGACGGTTGTTAAGGCAGAGTAAGAAAACAGAGAAAGAAAGAGAGATTAGTGAGGAATGAAACGGAGTATTCAAGATCCCAAGTGTTACAATGGGAAGAGATCTATTTTAGTCTTTTCAATGTCCCCCAATTATGGAACATGGAAGAAACCCTCCGATTCTCAAGGAGGTCCACTTTTAGTTGGTTGACTTCTACGATCAATAATGTGGCGGGTTACACTAGCTCTTATTATTGGTCCAATGTCACTGATTAAAGACAAAAGAGAAACTACCTTGGGTGAGTTCCTTGAAAAAACATAAGAAAAATTAGGAAAATCCAAGGCAACTGAGATTACGTCAGTTCCTCAAAATGACATATTATATGGTGACAAGGGAACAACTAGACATGCAAATGAGCCTCCGTTTGAGCTGTGCCTAGCAGCTTCGTTGTCACTACTCTAACTCCCATTTGCCATTCTGCCGTAACACGGATTCGACTTATATTTGTATGGCGGGCGTCGTCGTGACCTAGATTTGTATGGCGGGTGTGGTCGTGACCTAGATTTGTATGGCGGGTGTGTCGTGACCTAGATTTGTATGGCGGGTGTGGTCGTGACCTAGATTTGTATGGTGGGTGTGGTCGTGACCTAGATTTGTATGGCGGGTGTCGTCGTGACCTAGATTTGTATGGCGGGTGTCGTCGTGACCTAGATTTATATGGAGAGTGTCGTTGATGAATCAGAAGACGCTTACACTTCCGGAACATGTGGACTTTTTACCTGTTTGTAAGGTGTAACAATTGTACCTGCTGTCCCCATTTCATTATCGTAAAAGGCGACTTTACTTGGGGATCTTATTTTTTCTGTTCTTTCTAAACAACTTTCGCTTCCCTAATGCCGTGATTGGCACTGCCTCAAATTTGGCCTTCTATCAACGTTTGCTTCCGTAAGGAAGGCTATGGGTTTTTATCCCCTGTCAGAGATATACATGTACTATAGTCTATAAAAATGGTAGTTGCTACTCCTGCTTAGCGCTCTGCATTTTTTGGAGTTCGACGATTGGTTCGCCCGTTGTTAGTATAATGTGACCGGGTGGGGTGTCCTGCTGGTTGTCATCGATTTATCACCAAACATATTTGAGTCTGAGAGCAAAATGGGTGTTGGAGCACGAGTGCAAAATGTGTATTTGAGCATCATTACTATATCATGGGTCCTGTCATCATTCCACATATCCATATACAATGTATATATCTAGATCAATATTTCATTGGTATGTAAATCGGTATCTGTCTCCCTAGCAACATGATCAATGAAGTAATATCAACAGTACGGACAAGTAAACTGTCAAATCAAGGTAACCCATTCCCCATCAAGACTTACATGTAAACACGGAACACACAAGAACGATTATACGTAGTGTATTAATGAACTACATTGTAAATAAAATAATGTTGATACATCGATGTTCCCTGTTCTGATTGATATTCAGAACCAAGTACCCGCTTTGTGTATACAAGAATGTAGCAGGTTTTAATCTTAGCAGTTTAAGGGTAGATAACTTGGTGGAAAAGGGTATACGAAGACACGACTTCAACAGTGCTTACAATAAGTCAACCCAGTAATAATTAGAATAATAAAATACTTTATTTAGAGTGGATTATACTTTGAGTCGCAAGACTCTTCTTCCAATTATACAATATTTACAAATGTATCATCGCTCAACCGATCGAGCTAAAGAGAAGATCTCTCTAGCCGAGCGGTATATTGCGGCTAGTATTTACCAGGGTTACATAGTGTATTTCGACGTCTTACAAACAGACTTGCTACGACTTTTCTCTCTGAGATTGTATTACCTGTGGTCTTTCAAAGTGTCCTCGAAACAAAATATATATCATATATCATCATATATCTATATATAGCATATGTTTTTTCAACTTCTTTTGCGATGTAAAGAAGTATACAAAACTACAACACCACATATACATTGTTTTTTTTATAGAGAGTTACCTAAACATTAGTACTCTTCACAATCAAAAATACTATTCGTTATTGATTTTTATTTTAAATGTCTCGCTAGCAAAAACCGTAGGTATTTCGATAAAAAGAACAAGTGCACTCGATGCAACGTTACATCATGTTGTGGCTGTATACGAGGGTAATATAACGAGAATACTAACCGTACCGCATATAATATCGTAAGTTTTTTATATTCCTCAAACGGTCATATTTACGATTACATTTTCTTGATTAATATTTTTCAAAAAAGATTGAGTATAACTTTCCTAACCTGGATTGGAATACTTATTAAATATCTTTGATCACTGACGAGTTCTAGAAGGGCTAAATAGCTTTTTGACGTAGTTTTAGATTCGTTTTTCGGTATACACTGTATCTACTTCTAAATACTATACTATTAAAGTGTACTATTAATGTATTTCTTGTTTGCACAATCCATCGATATATAAACTGTTGTGTATTCGTTTTAATCAAATATTCAATGTCCGCTGTCGTGAACACACCGAATCCAACATGTCATCTTCACACTAAGTCTTGAGCGAACATGATTAGCATGTTAATAACTATATCTTTTCAATATCTGATAATGACTGGTAATTGACTTTCTCAATTAAAAGAACAGGGAGATTTCAGCGTAAATATTGAAACACCGGAACATGTTCTAGTTTAGTCATAAAACTGCCGATATGATATATATATTCAATAAACTTACCGGTATTCGTGTAAATGAAGTGAAATCCGTGGCGGCTATGCAAATATTCGATCATGTACCCCTGATACAGGACAAAAGTATTAGTGTTGTCATAACTGATCTACCAGTGGACAAGGTCCCAAAGGCTCTTGGTCGGCTACTGATAATCTACCAAGAAAACATTCCGGCATTTAACAAAGATCGAGCCTTTCCTCTCACAGCGGTGTCTTTATGAATTGATACAACAACCTTTATTAAGACATTCCCTGGAGTTGTAAAGAGAAAATTGATCGGCATTTTAAGTCAAATAAAAACCAGGTGTTGGGGGTCCATTTATATACCGAGGAAATTGGTGAAACACATGTCACACACTTTCTGTGTATACCTAGCAGGAACTACAGGATTATGAAAATCATGTTTTGTACCCGGTTTTCACAATTTATTAAAATGCACATTCGGTCGATAATTCGGTAAATATTGCAACACGATATAACACAAAACATAATTAAAGTTTGTTATGAAAGATGTCAACTGCTGACTGAAATTCAACACAGGATTTCCATAGACACAGGTAGATCAAGGGAGTGAAAACTTTTTATGATTGACATCATTATATAATTTATATGAAGTAGGACGTGTCAGGTTCTCCTTCCGTTGTCATCACCACCTCGGTTCCTTTTAGAGACATTCATACGAATTAGGGATGTCGTCGATGTAGCGAACACGCTTATCACTCCGAAACATCTGGTCTTATCATACTTGTATTTTAAGTGTCGTCGTACAAATTTTCATCTTATTCATATTAAGCCATCTTTTCATCAATTCTGAGTCATATAATGACGATTTTGTTAGCGTGTATAACAACGCTTTACCAGCATGTCATTGTTTTAGTTTTACAATACAATTTTATTATAAGGTCATTCAGTTCAGCAGGGAAATACGTGTACATTACAAAAGGTTTGGAAGAGCGTTCTTGAAAGCTGAATTATCTTATAAAGGGGCGAAGAAGGATTTATCCATGATATGACGCCAAGGAAATCAAATACGTTGATAAAGGAAGAGGACATCCACAAGGTGGAGGCCGGGATAGTGGTTTGATAAGAAAGGTCAGAAAATCACTAGTCGAGGATGTTTAAAACAATAATTTACTTTCCATCAGTTCTACCCAAAGTGCCACATGTCTTTTAAAACGTAATTAAATTTATAATATGACACCAACTTTTGTTTCAGGTGTTAAAGCGAATTTAAATATTAAAACGTCTATATATAATTGCATCAAATCTTTATGTTATCATGTTGAACAGTTTAGCAGAAATATGTTATGACATAAATAGGACTGCAAACGAGATAACGTTGCCTAGCAACAATGTGTACATTACTTAAAATTAATCATGAATGCCGAACCTGTGTGGGAATACTTCATAACTGTCGCATATTAGTGTATGAACGCTGTGTTACCCTTTCTTCCTTGTTTGTACCCCTCGCGCACTATTTCAGTGTTTATAAACGTGTAACATAAAGAGAATGTTTAATGGTATACGTAAATTATAATATAGAAATATTTATGTTAATAGATGGTGAATATCAACTGCTAATATCCTCAAAGTGTCGTTTTATACAAAATTCTGAATAGCCTAACAAAGTAAGAAAGTCAGTAACTAAGTATAAGTAAGAAAGTAAGAAAGTAAGAAATTAAGAAAGTAAGTAAGTAAGTCAGTAAGTCAGCCAGTAAGTCAGTCACTCACTCAGTCACTCACTCGCTCAGTCAGTCAGTCACTCACTCACTCACTCACTCACTCACTCAGTCACCCACCCACCCACCCTAACGAACGAACGAACGAACGAACGAACGAACTAGACTGACTGTCTGACCGACTGTCTGACTGACTGACTGACTAGCTAGCTAACTATAACTAATTGTACTGATTGTATTAAAACCAGACTTACATTAATAGGTTATATTATAAAAAAAAGTTAAATGAAATTAGTAGCTAATTGCTAAAAAGTGTAATGAATACCGACGTGTTAAATGGATACGGAACTCCAATATACAGCTGTGTCATCCTTCTAGGACTTGTCGGCGTGCATTAACAACACAATGGAACTTAAAGGTGTCATTATTGTTCTCTTTATTCCCTCCAAATAAAAATATTTCATCAACAGAATAAAGGCAGTTAAAGTACAAATGCATTTAAGAAGTTTTAAATCGGAAAGCAAAACAATTGTGGTCATGGTAAAAGCGAGAGTCTCTGCGAGAGGGGAGATAACTCGTACCTATAACTCAACTCTATATTTTACATGTATATTTCCTGGCTACTGCAATAACTGACGAGTCCTAGAAGGACAGATTATGAGGCAGTTTTATATTTGTTTACAACATATATTACTAATTTCGTATCAAAAGGTGCTATTTTGACATTGCTAGGTGGTAGACCCTGCTGATGAACTTTAACCCCGATGATTGTCATTACCCTGTTTTCCACTCTCAATTTCGCATGAATAGTGTCTGCATTTCCAATTACATTCTGGTGTTGATGCACCTCTCCTCCTATATATTTCAAAACTTGTTAAGGCTCCGTTTCCCCCACATACAAGTTCAATCGAGAATAGGACACATGTTAAATAAATGCTATTTTAAGATACAATATAAATTTACAAAATTCTATTTACATAATTAATTACCTTTATTTGAAACTATTGATACCAACGAATCTACTGATATAAGATGATCAGTATGTTTGCATGTCTATTTAACAATTTAACTCTTTTTAGTTTGTATGTATTGTCACTATAGATGCAATCTTGGTGACAGATAAATTTAATTGTGCCCGGTAGGTGTGTTATCAGGGTATCGGTCCGTGCATTACTTCTGCGACATTGAACAGTTCCCCGTCCCGATATGTTTTATTTTTCTTTATTACATACGTACTGTAATGCGTTTTATTTTCCTTAACTATACGCATAAGGCTATTTTTAAACTATTGCACGGCATAAATGACTATTGCACGGTCACGTACGAGCTATTGAACACCAGTGACGTTTCGGAATTTGGTCACGTGCGAACTATTGAACACCTATGACGTTTCGGAATTTATTCTTACCATATCAAGCGTCTAAGTCTATCAGATGTAACTGCGAAACGACAGTCATGGTGACTTCAAGGCCTACAAGAAAGTGTAGAATCAGTGATGCTAAGTGTGTTTTAGTGATTATGTAATAAAACAAGTTTATCATGGGTGTCTGTGCAATAGTCCAGCACAGACACCCATGGTATTTTTTATAATATAGTGTAAATATTTACCACTCTTAAAGACATTAAATAACTTTATTTAGCAGTTGAGGATAGAAAATAACCCGAATTTGACTTGGCTGCATGACAGAAGACGCTTACTCTTACTATCCTTGTTCGTTTTCAAGTATCATCATGGGGATGCATATATTTTATTAATATTTATATTGATATAATTTTTATTTACCCATCGTTTTATCTATTTTGATCGAGAATAACGGTTTCGTTGGAATGTCGATATTCGTTTTTGTTTGTACATAAGATTCTACCGACTTCTAGTTTGTCTAGCTGTCTATACATGAATTTGTTAGGAGCATGCCTCTTATCACCTTTCACCTACAAACCACATTTCAAGTTAGAGCCTCCCAAGGTACGACACATCTGGAGTATTGGTTACGAAAGCCTGGTCTCGTGCATCGTCGTATATAGAGTGACTGCCCTTTGTTCACTGCTACATATCACTGTACCTTGACAGTTAAGAACACTTTGTTCGTTCTGATACCATTCAGTTAGTATATGTTTGTAGTGACATTAGTAAGCTCTCTAAATACTGGAAAACGGTACCTCCAATAAGAGTTGCCTCCCTTCCCATACATACGAACAAAGAAAATCGTATTGTTCAAAAACCGGAACCGGAATGGCTCAAATCCGGATGTAGTATTCCCATGGGCAAATAATCTTGAACAAAAGTCAAACGTAGTTTTAATATCAACACCAAAGTCTCGCTATAGTGTTTTAACATCAGTGATATATGTCTTTTGTTTTCAGATGGACAATAAATAACAAAACAGCGGTATTTTTTGCTTTTATTTTTATCAAGTCGTCCGTAACCGATCGGGAATTACCGAATGTCATCGACTCCATTCACGTCTGACCTATATATTGTACACAACAAGACACACGAGTACGTTGGAATTAAACTCAGTATAGTCATTATTTTTGTATGCGGTTCCAGTCTGATCTGATCAATGGTAGGCATTTGCCGATATATATCGTAAATATTTCGGCCGCCTTGTCGATTTGTTTTCTCAGCGTTAACGTTAGGCTTACGTCACCGGCACTTGATTTACATTGTAAACAATAACATGCCGAAAGACAACTAGGCCTATGCATAGGAAACAAGTGCATGTCAGTTACGTCCCAGCTTTTTTATTGCTAGTTCCAGATGATGCGATATATCATATGTGTCTGACTCGCATTGTTTATTAGAAGTAGGTTATATTATTAGCTACATACAGCACAGGGGCTAGTAACGGTTTAAAATGTGTCTGAGTAATAGGCCTACTAGGCTATATACATTGTAGTATAAGCCCATGTGATAACCCTAGATTTTAATCGTTTATGAAATGCAGGCTCTTAGTTCATGTGTAATTAGTTTATATTAGTCAGCAAAAATAAACATAGATCAACATGGCAAATGTAGGTTGTACTAAAGATAATGATTAAATTTTAAATCAAATTTATATCTGAAAAATAATTCCTTTGCAATGTTAATAAAATTATTGTCATTATGCTGTTGAGAGGATGTTATAGATAAGATTTCTGTTGCTAAGTATAGTAACTGTTTATTTCACAAAAGTATTGTTCGAAATTTATAAAAAGGAAAACAATCTTTTGTACTCTATGTCAAAACATACAAGGACTGTTTTTTTGTGTTTAGTTTTTGCTTCTTCAATTCTGGAGTGGCTGAAATGACAAGAGTTCTTAGGTGTTTGATGTTCCAACACTTTTTCACTAGCCCTAGGGATCCACTTGTCTGAGTTGATAGTTCAAAACCGACTGTGGCTCATATAAGGTACAGACATTAGGTCGTGGTTTTTCTACGAGTGCTCTGGATTTCCTTCTCCAAAGCCTGGCATGTTCTTAAATGACCCTGGCAGTTAATAATACTTTAGGGGGACATTCCTTCTTTCGGATATCAGAACCTTGCACAAAAACACTGACTGGCTTTCAAGTAAAAAGTTTTATTTAAGTGATATATTGGGCTTGGCCCAAAAATGGGTTGAAGTGACTGAATAACAGTTCAAAATGTTCTATTCCATTCCAAATATATGGTAGAATAAAATATTCCACATGGATAGAATGATCTTCAATTCAAGTCCTTTAAAGTTAATATAATTTCATGAGCCTGGGGTCTGTAGTTTTTTTTTAGGTGAGGGGACCCGGGTTATTACTTTACTCTGCAGTAATTAGGGAAAATACAAAAACAGAAATTATATTGAATATTGCTATTGGCAATAACACAAACTTGATCAGAAGTATCAGAATGGGATAACTGTGCAATAGTATGCACACACATACTGTATATATATATTGGCACTATGACTGATCCACAGTGGCCTGAGCAGTGGGACCAAAAAGCGTAAAATTGACAAAACTTCTAAACTTCCAGATATGAAGAAATCAAATATTCTTCATGGATGAAAGAGACTTGATTAAGGTACTTTAAAAAAATTTGACCACAGGTTGTCCTGTTACCCCTAGGGATGGGTTAGAAATAATTATTTAATTCATATACAGAAATCACACTTTTTGGCCTTATTTAATTTGTTCAATTAATTTATTAAATAAAAGCGAGTTTACAACCATCAGTATTTAATAGCGGCGGCGTCAATATTTGCGTTATGTGTATAAAGTCCACATTTGACAGTGTTATTGAATTAATTGCATTCTGTCAGATTGAATTGAAACTGGTGAGGGTACTGATACAATCATACTGTACATGCACCTATCCATCATTTAGAGGAAATTTTTTCCAGGTTCACCTATTTTGGGGTAAAAATACTAACTGAATTTTGTGAAGTTATGTTAAGATTCATTTTAAACTGTATTATATAAGCAATATTAATTGAAACTTTTATGACTGACTCTATTACACTGAACTTGCAACCATAATTAGGAATAAATGTTTTTACAGATTCACCTATTTTGGCCTGAAAACTGAATTTTGAGAATTTTCATGAAAGATCAATTTTCACCCTATCCTTGGTTTGGTTTGGTTTATTTTGTTTAACGTCCTATTAACAGCTAAGGTCATTTAAGGACGGCCTCCCGTGCGTGCGACATGCATGCGTGTGGTGAGTGCGTATGTGTGTTTTGGGAGGCTGCGGTATGTTCGTGTTAAGTCTCCTTGTGATAGGCCGGAACTTTTGCCGATTTATAGTGCTACCTCACTGAAGCATACTGCCGAAGACACCAGGCAGCACACCCCACCCGGTCACATTATACTGACAACGGGCGAACCAGTCGTCCCACTCCTAATATGCTGAGCGCTAAGCAAGGAGCAGCAACTACCATTTTTAAAAACTCTGGTATGTCTCGGCTAGGGGACAGGGCCCAAAGCCTTCCTCACGGGGGCGAACGCTCAACTAAAGGCCAAAAGTGAGGCATTGTCAAGGGAGACATTAGGAAGAAGAAAGTTGTTCAGAAAGAAGAGAAAAAAAACCATTGAATTGAATCTTGGTAAGGTTGCTGTTACTATCATGCTGAACACGGGGTTACTGATATTATTTAATTACTTGAACACTAATCCATAAATTGAAGGATGTTATTGACAAAGCGGGAAAGATGAGACATATAATTCTGCATAATTCTTGTTATATAAGGCCTTTTGAAAAAACTTATCATGACCTTGTGATTTCAGGGTTCCCCCACAAGAGGGGGTTAATTTCTTAAATCATACTATAAAATATTAGAGTATATATACTGCAGTAGGCTTTGAGGATATTTTGATGTATATCATGCCACAACAGAAAAAAAATGATATAATGGATTTATGTGGGTTTTAAGGGATAACCTTTAGCACATATCATAAATCTGTTAATATAATAAGAAAATAAATTACATATATTACATAAACTTATACGTCTGCAAGTGGCAATTAGATTAGCTGCGCTCTTCCAAGGCTTTGCCTTCATTCATATTAATAACATTGATAAAGAATATAGGATATACTTTTTAATTGCCAGTTAGGACAATTCAAAATATTGGATATGGTCCGACCTACCTCAGTTTTCATTGGCTAAAACATGGTCACGAGGAGTTCAATGTTTTGAGATATTTACATGATGCTTCTATTTTAAGAAACACCGAGTTAATATATTGCGCTTTTGACGTCACAGAGAAGCCCTCGGTCAATATATTAGATTCTACCAGGTCATTAAAACACCATAGTGACCTCATTAAAGGTCCAAACTGGATAATTACAACAAAGACTAACTGTTGATTGTATGGATGGTTTTAATCATGAGTCATTCCTAATGTATAATATCATAGTGAAATGCAATATCTAATTTGATGTAAAACTGAAGCTGTCTATATACCTGAAAGTAGAAAAAATATATTCATATATTAAATTGTTACATGGATGAAAATTATATTGAGACGTGTGATCAAAATTATATTTTCCATAAATGCTGATTATGTTAAATATATTCTATTTTCTGCCTTACTACACAGTATAATTTTTTGCGATATCTTTCAACTTTTAAAAATAAAGTGATGAAACTAAACTTGTGGTATACCTATATCACCCTTCAACATTGGGCAGTGCAATATAATTAGGTTATTTTGGCCCAAAGGTCTGAGGCAACAAATGTCATTCAAACATTCAAAAGTGTATGTCAAGGTGATGTCCTTGGTTCTTCACTTTTAAAATATTAAGGCGGAGACAAACGCTTTTGTTAAAAAGGGGGGTGGGGGGTGGGGGTGGGGGTGGGGGTGGGGGGGGGGGGGGGGGGGGGGGGGGGGGGGGTAAACATTGAAAAGTTTAACAGCTGCATTGGTTAGTATCAGACCTGTATGAACTGTGAAATACAGAAATAGAGCGATAATGATATTATGTGTTTGTATCTGTTAGGATGTGTTACCTGTGTGATAGAAGAATTTCAAATAAAGAATATATAAAGTGAATTATGTCTTGTTCTGCCGACAATCGTGTTGGGACATATACTGTTCGTGTCATTCATTCACTGTCAGACTCAGACATGTCCTAAATCCTCACCACATTATCCACACAGGCGAAATAACTTGATGAGGCATTTGGATGTGCTATACCAGGCTGATAATATATTGTTCTTACGTGTATTAAGGCACAAAATAGAATAAATATTTGACATAATAAGCATCTATAAAATTGGGTCACTCTGACCTACGTTTTGCCTATTGTTTATTTTATTAATTTGTTTTATTTTCAACATATCAATGGATGATAATTGTGTATACAAATTCCAAACAAATCGGGACTTGACTCCCACATCAGTTGAACTGGCCTCTGACCTGACCTGACCTTAATTTCATGTTACATGTTACATGTATATCATGCCCACCTAATCTCTACGAACAATATAACTATATCACTAGAAGGCCCAAATTGGCAATCCTCCTTTCACATCATTTGCTCTTCAAAAGAGCGATTGGGAGGAACGGATTCACTAGTAATAACATACAGTAAACTTTTTAGTTGTGAGAGTCCTAAATACGAAATGGTATGGTGGATAGACATATTAGCAAGACCCTTAGAATACATACAGTGACATGTGTTTCCGTAGCATTCAGCATGGCGATGTCCACAGGCCTTCAAACACCCTTCTCTGTTGGTACATAGCGCGCCTGTCAGTTTACACGTGCATATCCCAGACTGGCAATCATTCATTGTGCCATACGGGCAGGGCAAGCGACAAGCCGATACATCCAAGTCATTACACATATGGATATTCGCCGAAGATACTAGAGTTAAAAACAAAAAACAAAAAAACAAAAAACTGAAAGCCCAAAACGTAAAGGAAAGGAACATCCTATGTATATTTGTTTTGAAAACTTTATTCTGTATTTTTATTGTATTATGGGTAATTATTTTTCTTAATCGCTGCAACTATTCCTAAGGATTTAAACTGGATGTGCGCTGATATTATATCAGGGTTTCAATCAATATCCTCATGTAAGTGAATTGTTATACACGTAACATTAAGATAGACATGCAACAGAAAGCAATTTACTGTAAACGTACATATTTTAGCGGTAATTTTATTTTCGCGCTTTTCGCGCTGGAATCCTTGCGCTAAATTATGATTGCGCTAATTACTTTTTGTACGTTCTATTTCTATAGAAAGTTCTGTGGATGCGCTAATTCATCATTGCGCTGACTGGCTAAAATCTGCAAATGCGCTAAAATTTGATTGCGCTAAAATAAGTACGTTTACAGTAGTTAGTAACATTAAATCTTTTACGGAATAACAATGTTGTAAGTACCTACCTATTTGTACCAGGAAAATAGCTAATAAGCAGATTGTTACACGTGTCATCCTGTTGTTTTGTATCACACAAGTTTCAATATGAAAGGTTTGGGACCTTTGGCGTTCAGGTTAAGGCCTTATCTAGATTGAAGATGACCTACTTGGCCAAGATCAGATTATATGGTGACACCAGCTGGTAGCAAATTAGGCCTTGACCTCTCATTATCGTGCCAATAACTGACGGGACACCAATAACAACAAGATAGGGAAAAACGGCAGACAATTCTGACATTTAAATCAAGCCGGAGTTCTAGCTCAAAATAATAAAATGCGAGAACAAAATATGAACAAAAGATATATTTTTATGGGTAATCTTAAAAAAAGTAAATGCGTTCTAGAAGATTTAACATTGTCGGTTTCTTTTTCATCGACGACATGCCATGCAAATCTGTTGAATTGGGGTTAAAGCACATTGTCCAAAGGAAATCTAAAGTCGTGACAACGGAACATAACGTGTATTAACTAGTATTAAACATGGTCATGGTATCTACCTTAAAGATTTCTTATTGCCTTGTCAACAAGCATATCCCTAAACCCTTTATTGTTAGTAAGGGCATAAGCACATTCATTGAACATCTTCGGTAAGGTGACTATCCAAAAATGGAAAGTTATCAATTTCAAATTGAAATCTACACCCTTACCATACAGCTTAGCTGAAAGCTGTCATTGTTAGTTACGTTACGTTCTATGTCGATATAAACTAAATATACAATAATTATTGATACAATTATCAACAAAATTTCAAATTGTTTTACATGGTTTTAGACACAAAAAGGTTAAAGTTGTCTATAGGTTGGTTTTCTGAAAAGCCAGTCAAATTACCCTCACACTCCTGGGGTTGTGTATATACACGCTGAGATACAGGGCACAGCATGGGCCCATCTGGACAACTGACCTATATGCAAAATTTCATTCTGATAACGAGGTCGGTCAGCCTCTTACGTCACAGGTTCACTGTTGCCGAGATGATAGTATAACTAACGTTATAAACATCCAAATGTGTGTCGCATTAAATCACTATTTACACACTATCTACCAAAGGTTTTGTGATGTGGGAATACTTTACATTAATATATTGGGTTACAACAGTGAATTGGTTACATGTACTCCAGTGATGATCCCGTTATTCATTAAACAACTGTATTAAATTCAACTTTATTCCATAAGTTTTACAACTTATTGGATAAAATAGTATATAACATTAATGGACAAAGGCATCCACTCTTACATGATTTATAATTCAATAAGCTAATTTGTCAGATTTGTTACAAGGAAACAGAGAAATAATCATTAAAAATGAATATATTCTAATTAAAATCTTATAAAAAATCTTTCCTTTAGTTTTTTTGCTTGTGATAAATATTTTCCTAAATTGTAAAGTTCTTTTATATTTTCTACTTTGAGTAACTGAATACGTTTAAACATATATACTGTAGTATTTAAAATGATATGTTTTGATCAAATCAATACGAATGTCCGCGTAATATTTTCACCACATCAAATACATTTCATTCATAACCTTCATAAAACATTCTTTAAGGAAATTGTCAAAAAGGATGTTGCTTGAATACATTACTGTAAAATTGATCAGAACAGTAACTGATTTCTTCAAACATTTACCCAAGACTGACAGTTCAAAGTTACTGATTTAAATAAAGAATCCAAGGATCTTTAGTTTCCAACATGTTATCATAACATGCTTTGAGTAAAAAAAATTGTCTGGACGCTTTAATTTCAACCAATATTTAAAAATTCTTGATTTAATATGTACAAAGGAAATCTTCAAAGTTCAATGTACAAAAAACCAATGTATCGTCTCAGATAAAAAAAATCAGTTTTGTGATTACGTACTATCTAATTAAATTACATCAGGATGTGACAACTGTATTTCAAACTACTGCATTTTTATCAATCTTTATCTTGCAAAATTAAGAAATGGATATTTTTATGTTAATATCACGTCAGGAAAGGGTAAAACATGTTCTTAAAAGTGTACAAAATCTTATCAAATTATGCCAAAAATAAAATGGTTAACAAGGCTAGGAAAATTAATCACCGTAAAAAGACTGCACAAGTGGGATCATTTTGTCACCTCACTGTATAGTAGACCAGAGATGTATATATCACATATGTGATATTTACATCTCTGAGTAGACCTATAGTGTATATGCCATTGTTTGAGTTTTTAAAATAAAAAAAAAAGAAATAAAAAGATGACATGTGATATTAGTAAATTACCAAGGTTATGATATTGTCTGCTGGTCTACTATTTTGATTATACAATTACAGACATGAGGTGTGGAAAGAAAATCTAAACATGTAAGATGATAAAATCAGGACATTCACTGTCATTGCTTTCAATGTTAACAAAATAATATGGGGCTCTTTGAAGTTTTCCTCTATAAATGCATATAACAAGGCAGATTCTAGCCTAGTGATACTGGTGAGGTGAACCAGATGACGCGTCGGACCACGTGACCACCTAGCTCATTAAAATTTTTCAGCCAGCAGCAATATCCCCCTACTTACGATGGCCGACAAGAGCCTGGCAAAATGAAATGAAAAAACTGTAACACTTTTTTCAATGGTACAGTTTTTTCATATCTTTTTGTACCATAGAAAAGTGTACCATGGTACAAAAAGATGTGAAAATTTAAATCATTTTGTACTATATGTGTTACAGAAAGATTATAAACTACTTAGGAAAAAACACAGCTTACATTCACATGTTTATGTACCAATAGCCGGTATCAGCCGGCAAAATGATGTGTAAGGTTTTGTACCGCGTTACACTTTTTCCATTTCTTTTTGTACCATTTTTGGTACAAAAAGATATGAAAAAAGTGTACCAAGAAAAAAACGTTACAGTTTTTTCATATCTTTTTGTACCATTCGTGGTACAAAAAGATGTGAAAAAACTGTACCATCAGAACATCGGGAATGTCGTCATCCAACACCAAGACCAGGGCTGACCCCGAATAGCAAAGGTTTGATAACACCGTCACAACAAGCTGAAAAGTGTATTAATCACTTCTGAGGACACAAATAGAGTCGAAACTATAGTGTATTGGGGTGTACCTTGGGGCTAAGAATTATTAAATTAAACTTGTATAATGTCATCATTTCCATTTTAGAGATAAACAATTGAACGATTGAAAAAACATTACAGCATTTCTCTAATGGTCTTACAATATATATATATTCCTCGATGTCTTCAGTAAAACC
Source organism: Pecten maximus (assembly GCF_902652985.1). Classification (NCBI taxonomy): domain Eukaryota; kingdom Metazoa; phylum Mollusca; class Bivalvia; order Pectinida; family Pectinidae; genus Pecten; species Pecten maximus. The sequence continues at coordinate 24,793,900 of NC_047022.1, read as the reverse complement.
AACTATATTTTACGAGTGGGGCTAATATTTCGATATTTGTGCATTCGTGAATAATATCAAAATATTAGTTACATGAGTGAAATACATTTGGTATTATTGAAGATGCTGTTAGATATGCTGTTTATTACATTTTCATAGCAAAATATACCGGATCATCTTTTAACTTTTTCCATTTTCCACTTTTATAGAATGATTAATTTTCGATATTTCACTGCTAAAAGCGTAATAACGAAACCCATCGGTGTCTATAGTTTCTTTTACTCGAGAAGTTTTTATTACGTAATAAAATTGATGGTCCCATTCCCCAAAACGGACCCCATCGGTGTTTATACTAGTAGTTTCTTGTACTCGAGAAGTTGAGGCAGATTGGATACATTGACAATGTAAGTACAGATAATTCCTCACTGGAAAAAATTTTTAAACACGTTATTTTTAAAATGAAAAGTCATTTAAAAGTTAAAATAGACAATTGACCATTTTGCAGGCCCCACATCAATATAAATGACGATTGGATCATCCAGTAGCCAGACATTCCAGATACTAATTGGCAGGCTATGTGATGACAGTTTTATCTGGGAGTCATTTGTCAAACTCAGTCACCCTTATGTCTGGCCGTTTCATATGTTTCTGTACCATGGCTGTTTTCGGCCGCTTTTTGGTACAAAAAGATACAAAAGCGACTGACTCATTTCAACTTCGCTTTCACATCTTTCTGTACCATACAATGGTACAAAAAGATGTGAAAAAATGTACCATGAAAAAAAGTGTTACAGTTTTTTCATTTCATTTTGCCAGGCTCTTGTCGGCCATCGTACTTTTCTATGGTACAAAAAGATATGAAAAAACTGTCCCATTGAAAAAAGTGTTACAGATTTTTCATTTCATTTTGCCGGGCTCTTGTCGGCCATCTTACCTACTGGCCTAAAATAGATAAACAGCTTTGTAAGGCGAGGTAAAACCTGTGTCAGCCAACATTTATGGGGTCGGGCTAACAGAAAATGGAAAAAATACCCCATGTGTCCAAAACCCTTTAATATGTTGCTGAAATTACTCAATTTATATACCTCCAAAACTGAGAAAGTGTTTTTTTAATCTAATCGACATGTTTTCATGAAGGATTTCTGTGCATTGTCCTTTTTTTGTTGTTGACTTAAATCTGAAGCATGTTACAAATACCTAAAATATTAGTTCAAACATTTTTCATCTAAATAATATGTTAATGTTCTTTTCAGTCCTGAATACTATTTGCCTTATCAACTGTGAATTGGATATGTGCCATGAAATTCAAATCTTATCTACTTTCAGATACTACATCTGTATTTATTCGTCTGCTGCTCCTTTCATGAAGTATATTCTTTTTACCTTCGATTTGAACGAAATAACTTTTTTGATAAATTTGTAGCAACCATTTTTCTGACCACTGTTGAAGCCTGGTGGAAAATGTCTGCATCAATGCTACATTTAACTTTCCCCTTTGTATCGTCCACAAATAATGGAGACAGCGATTCCGGAATTTTTGATAGATCATAAATATATATTTTAAACAATTTTGGACCAATTTTGCTTCCCTGTGGTATGTCGCTGATCATTGAAAACGTCTTCGATGATTTGTTATATAAAATGTGTTTACGAAGTTCAGCTGATGTGTAGGCGCCGTATCCTCCAAGCCTTGTTTAGAAGTCACCGATATGGCACGTTATCAAAAGCGTTCAAGAAGTTCATGTCCACGACATCCGGCTAACTGAAAAACACATTGGTAAACAAAATAAAATAAAATAAAACAAAATAGATAAAATATGATAAGAAGCACTGCTGACGAAACAATATAGATATAAGTATTCGCTTTTATTTCGAATTATTGATCTATTCACTCAAAATAATCTTAAGTAGTGTTTTCCACCAAATGCGATAGCCTCAACAATGTAACAACTAACATCAATTAAAAACCACTTGAGATTGATGAAGTATAGACCCGCTGTTACACTACCACATACAAGTAAAGGCTGACCTCGTACGGACAGTCTTTTGTAATCGGAGTTACGTACTGTTTCGCGTTATCTAGATTTGAATGCGTTGTATCTTAAACTCGTGAGCATTGTCTGAAATACAATCCAATCTCCGTCATATAATAATGTTGGCTAATATAGTCGTTATTACTTCTACCTCTGGTTGCATTTCAAGTTTTCTTTTGCGGACAAATATACGTAGCTGGATTAAAATCTATCGGTTCAATAGCCGGACAACATGCCTACTCTGTTTATTTTCGAATTCAATACTTAACAAAAGTCGCTTAAATTTGGACAAATGCCTTGACGTCGGCATGTTCAATGGAAAGTTATAAGTAGTTATGCCTCCATGATATGAAGTAAGTTTGTACAAACTGCTGATAACGTTCTATTTTCCAACAATAAGATTTTCGGTCAAAGGAAAGGCTAGAGTTATAGGCAGTCCACAATTTACCGTGCCAGTAGGTGCACTGGTTTGTGATAACGCTGCTGACCTGTATTGTTTTGATGGGTTTCTAAAAAAAATTGATAACCGACTTATGAAACATTTGCAGGTTGGTAAGTATTATGCGGATAGACGTTTGCATATGAGCACCGGTATCGGTGTTTTTTGTTTTTGTTTTTTTGTTTTGTTTTAGTTTTCTATGGCGCCATTTCCGTTCCGCTGAGGTAAAAAAAATAAATCGGGTGAAACCAGGAAATGTAAGGTTCTGTAGGATCGGGGTTTTTTTCCCGCTGAGTTTATCGTCCAAGGTTAATTGAGGCGTAGTCTCATCGTAGTATTTCGTGACTATCTAGTCTAACAACGGAAGGCCCGTCATTCAGAGTAATTAGGCTAGAGTGTCTTACCCATGAACAAAGCCAAAACAAAACAGACCGGCCCGTTTTTCAGCTTCAAGAGAACCATAAATCGACACAGGTAAGGAACGTCGTACCACCCACCCTGGCTGCCCTGCAGGTAGGGCGTAAGAATTGTATCTGCTGCCCCCATTGCATGATCGTAAGAGGCGACTAAATTTGGGATCTTTTCTTTTCTTTCTTAACAACTTTCTTCTTCCTAATGTCTCCCTTGACAATGCCTCACTTTTGGCCTTTAGTTGAGCGTTCGCCGCTGTAAGGAAGGCTTTGGGTTCTGTCCCCTAGCCGAGACATACCAGAGTCTTTAAAAATGGTAGTTGCTACTCCTGCTTAGCGCTCAGCATATTTGGAGTGGGACGACTGGTTCGCCTGTTGTCAGTATAATGTGACCGGGTGGGGTGTGCTGCTGGGTGTCTTCGGCAGTATGCTTCAGTGAGGTAGCACTATAAATCGGCAAAAGTTCCGGCCTATCACAAGGAGACTTAACACGAACATACCGCAGCCTTCCAAAACACACATACGCACTCACCACACGCATGCATGTCGCACGCACGGGAGGCCGTCCTTAAATGACCTTAGCTGTTAATAGGACGTTAAACAAAATAAACCAAACCAAACCCACCCTGGACATTCACTTTAGGTTACACGGAAGTACCAGGTACTCAATACAAGAAAATTAATCTTTCTATAAAACAACTTAGCACACTAAGAACACACACACACACACACACTCACACACACACACACATACATATATATATATACATATGTATAGTAATTCTCACCTATCGTCCACACTATAATGAAATTTGCGTCCTTACATATTGACAATCTTGTACCAATGAACACTGTGATAGAATGGTCAGCGAACAGGGGATTTACGTTAATTTATTAACCAGCCTTTATCTACAAATGGAAGCACTGGGGATTTTTCACTTACAACCAACATACAGTGCTTTTTTTTAATGATATCTGTCATACACAGCTACGTGTAGGGGCTTTAGGCTGGGGATTTTATATAAATGTATGTAAATAGAAATAATAACTAGATTATACAGGTAGAAACTAACTAAAGAACTGATTACATTATCAACAACTGAAAAGAAAGGACACTATCAACGTTTTTATCAGAGTAAAGCAACATATAATACATGAGTACATGTCACGCTAGCCACCGCTTACGGCCTACGCCAGCCGAAGGGTTCATGGTTGTTATGTCAACTACTACCAAAAGTACTACTCTTACTGTATCTTATTGTATTTTCAGTACTGTTTATAAATACGTCATGTGGTTGTATTTTTATTATCTGTGTCTTGACAAAAGTGCAGAATGTCTTGAAAATTTGACATTTTTCGTTGTCCACACTGTTATAATTACTTCTTCGCCCCAACATATTTTTCTGAAAACTTCGACATATCAATTATTGGACACTAACCACTGGCAAGATCTTGCTTGAAACAAGCATCTTCATCGGATTAAAATTTGATGTCATACATACTTTATGTATGCTGTCCGAATAAATCTATGTATATACAGTGGAACTTCGTTAACTCGAACTCGGATAACTCGAATACCCCGCTTAACTCGAAGTACCTCGTCGGTCCCGGCCGAATTCTCTCTTTATCTTAGTAAAGAAAACTCGGAAAACTCGAACTCGGAAAACTAGAAGAACTCGGATAATACAAAGTGAAAATTTGGTCCCAACAATAAAAATCCTATTTGAAATGATCGAATAACTCGAAGTATAATTTTCGTCGATTGGTGGTAAACGCCGACATTTTTTAAGAGCTAAATTCCGTTTGTAATACTGAACATATCGGCACTACTAACCTACTGTACATGCTATTATAAGTGTTTCATAAATTCATAAAAGAAATTGTCGGTTGAATCTTATAACAACATGTCTTGGTGATAAAAAGTACTGCTTTACTTACATCAAGTAATTTCCTAAGGCGGTCGCCGATATTAGTGCACACGATAGTCAACAACTCATCTACCCGTTCGCTCAAGCGGAACTAATCTCTGACACACCGGTAGATCTACCCGGCTGATGTTTTTACAGGTGTAGAAATGAAACAGTCACCGGCGCCTATTAAATCTTTAAACTGCTGAAACTATAGCGTAATTACTGCCAAGGTGTTCAGAGTACAACTGTAACGGTCAGTGCTGTCTATTAAATCGGATAAAACGCCAGCTCAGTTACAGTAATATTTTATACGCACATGCTCAGCCTAACTTCCGGTGCTAATACACATGGAAATGGCGTGGTTATCAATAAAAAGTTCTGTTACGTTTTGCATGCAATCTGTGTTAAACTCAAACGGTTACCGTGTATTTGATTTGACATGAATAACTTGTTATTTTGTCGAATTCCGTTTTATCGTTTACCTTTATCGTGACTGTATATCGGCAAAACTACACCAAATTACAAGTAACATAACGAAACATTACATATATATTTACATGTATTGACCAGTCTTCACACTAAACTGATGAGCGACAGAGCGAAGTTATAATGATTATATAATGTTGACAAATTTACCAAATATATTGACATATTGACCAAACTTTTCACCAAAAATGATAACTCGCTTAATTCGAACACTCGGATAACTCGAAGTTTTTTTCGTGGTCCCGTCGACTTCGAGTTAACGAAGTTCCACTGTACATATTGTATGTATGTATCATAAGCTTAAAAGATGACGTTTCCGTTAATAACGCCGATTTTGATTTTGATTGACTGTTAAAGTGACGAAATAATTCCTAAGAGAAAAGTGGATTTTGACAGGGATTGTGTAAAGGAATTTATGATAATTAACTTCGATACATATACTTCTAGTTGCGGTTGGAGTTTCTTTATCTTTTCCGTAGAGATATAAAGGTGTTATACATGAAGTCATGAAGTTATACATAAATGACAACTTGTTTGTAAAATAGACTAGAAAGACAGTAAACGACTTGGTAATTACATTGCTTGTCAGAAAAGAACAGTAGCCGGTTTGAACAAAAAGAAGAATCGGACTAACCACAGCAAACCTAGCATCACCTTGTTATAGCTCAAACTTGGTTATATGTAGTTAGTCAGGTCTGTTCATAGGAACACGACAGATGTTAAATACACGGCTTATAGTCACACATTTGGCGTGTCATCATATTTATTTGTCGTCGTGTCCCTTTTATATAGTATTAGTTGAGAGCAAATTACCTAAATGTGAAATATAATATTTAAGTTCGAATATTAGACCATCTGTCCAATTTTTCTGGGATTTTTAATAAATGAGGACTTTTATTCCATGACTGGCCGTAGAGGAAAGCTATTTCATTCCCCTATAAGTGCGTTGGGCAATTAGGGGAGTTTAATTGGGACATTTGGCCGATTCCGAAATCTTCTAATTCATCCCACAACCGTTCAATTCGGGAGAAATCGGGGAGGCCATTCATTAGGAATTATATTTTTGGTCGCAAAGAGGTCCCCACGAGCTCTCGCACCGTACGGTCTAGCGTTATCCTACTGAAAGGTCAAATAGTTCCTCCTAACGAATGGCACAACATACCTTAGAATCTTATCTCGATAGCGTACACCCGTTAATGTCCCTGATTAAACCCTTCATGGTCATTGACAGTGTCTTTAAACAGTTTTCAGGAAAAATATTATTGTAGAATAACTTCTTAATTGTATACACATAATTCATACCTGCCACGGGCTGACGAATATTTGATGATGTAAATGCATTTTGTGTTGTTGTCACATATACTGCTAATTTTGGAACCCGTGTCCATTGTTAAGCTCGTGATTACACGTCATGCTGGTGGCGATCGTGTCCAAATACTTATTTCAGCTATCATCACAGGAATCGTGATTAGTCGTGTCCAAAAGGTCAGCCGAATTCTCAGATAGGTTTAAAAGGCGAAATTATGTAGACAATCTCAGTATAGTTCTTACCCGTTCTTGACTAACCGACAAGACTTATCATGAAGGCCGCACTCATTCTCATCTGTCTTGTATTTGCTGGTAAGTAACCTTCTCTGTGTATTACAAAAGAAAAGATTCATTCTTGCATACTTATTTTTAAAATGCTTTTATAATATCTTTAGTTTTAAATTTTGTACACCGTAAGGGGTAAAATCATTTCATTCATACGTAGTCTGTCCGAGAAACAAATAGAAATATTTCAATTCATCTATGGTTTCATTTTAAATTAAAACAAAGTACCATGCACAAGTGGACAAAACACGACGCATATTCTACCATTTTTTATAACTTGTACTGCACGTCGTTGATGGACATATTACCTATATATATTCTAACTATTTAAACCAAACAATCTAACCCTATTATTATTAATATCATGCTACTGTTCGAAGTGAAACATCACAAATGTTTTTTGTCACTATTTTAGTTTACACAGCAAGTGCGCAAAATGACGCATGCACCTCCGATGCTGATTGTACAGCTGACTGCCCTGCACACGGCGGCCTTACCCACATGAACGCTTGTCACCATGGTACCTGTCACTGTCGCTCAACACACACTTGCTCTATGGACAGTGACTGTTCATGTAACACCGGATTCACAGCAGCTTGCACGCATGGCCATTGTCATTGTACGTATCACTTTTGTTCATTGAAGGTAGTTCGGATTGGTTATCGTTTTTAAGTCCCCCAAACGAAGCGAGGGAGTTATTGTGATTACTCCGTTTCTTCTTCTTCTGTAAAAGTTTCCGACACTTTTCCCAAAAACTATTTGACTGTCATGGCCTCTGATTGCTCCGAATTTAGATATTGTCCAATTTCAATGAAAATTGGCATATAGGGATATTGAGGGACACCACGATACGACTGCGGGGACATCTGGGGGACTTCTTTAATGGTACCACATTACAATAAGCACTTGTTGTCATACATGATTGTAAATTAACAAATAATTAACTTGGATTTTCTCTATGTAATTTACATCAATTGACACAAAAGTCAACAGACAATGACGACTATCTAATGCTTTGTTTGATTGACATTACATTGATGCTACAATGTATAATGTAACTATGAAAATTTCAACTATAATCGTCAAGTATTACATTTTGTTTGATTATATTATGACTCACTCTCCCGATGCTTTTTTGAGAATTCTGCTGGGTATGTTTTTTTGGCAGAAAATGTTCATCATTTCTACCAATGGATAAAACATTGTCTTCTATTTGTAGGTCGTCATAATCACCAACACTGACGAGTCCACACTGAAGATTATATTTCTTTTAATGAGTAAATGCATTTAAAATACTTCTTGTACTTCTCTTTGTTTGTTAGTAACTTACTGAATTACTTCCACTCTGTGAAAGCTGATATTATAAATAATTGCAGTCAATGACCATTTATTGAAATGTCCATGGTATATTCTTAAATATAAATCTGCAAACTGAAAATATTTTGATATTCAAAACATTTTATAAAAATCTGCTTTTGGTGCCGCCAAATGCATATTAAGGATATTAGGATAAAGTACGTCTACTATTCTATACAGAGATTCCATACTCCATGTCAATGAAATTCCCCTCTTGACCCAGGCCCCTGCCCTACCACGTAGAACATTTCTGACTCATCTGATTTCTCGCTCAGTAAGACCCACTAATTCACGAACACTTAGATTAAACATTTAGTAGTGATGGTAAATTGGCACACTATGCTAGCAATATTGATGCCAACAAAAGAAAGACTGTACAATTGTATTACCTAACGAGGTGATCACCTATGGTTAGCCTGCATTAGCACCATCCTTGTTCTTACTCATTTTGGTTGCATCGGGCGCTGATCTGGAGGACGACTCGTTGTCTTTTAAAATGTATCCAAAACACCTGTCGATTTGATACATCTCGTGCAGGAAGGAAATATAAACGACCCCAAACATTGCGATTGGGGATTCCACACCAATTGTTATCCCAGCAAAATCAAACGTGTTTCAAATCCATGGATCAGTACGTGATAGCATGATGGAATACGATCGTTTATTTTATAAAACTAACAAAACTGGAACATCTGTTGGTCGTGGTGGTCATTTATGATGTATACACTGACCGTACCTTCCCCGACAGAGACAATATACAGAATCTGAATTTCTTGAGATAAGATTTACTCAAATTACTGCAATGGCTACTCGCACTCGGAATATGAAAAATCAAAAATGATTATTGAACCAATTTGTCTTATTTATATAATCTTCAGCTATTTAACCTTTCCAAATATTTTTATGTGATATGCACAAAGCTGTGAAATGCTTGTATTACATAAACAATACAAAATAATTGTAACAAACTGTATACCAATTGCTTTTTTTACCCTATACAACTTTTTGTTATTTTTTATGTATGTTAATTAGCAATAGGTATCAAATCCGTATAATATAAGAAATACAGTGGAACTTCGTTAACTCGAACTCGGAAAACTCGAATACCCCGCTTAACTCGAAGTACTTCGTCAGTCCCGGCCGAATTCTCTCTTTATCCTAGTAAAAAAACTCGGAAAACTCGAATTCGGAAAACTCGAAAAAACTCGGATAATACGAAGTGAAAATTTGGTCCCAACAATAAAAATCCTACTTAAAATGATCGAATAACTCGAAGTATCATGTTTGTGTATCTCAAATAAATATCAATATACCTCATAACTTTCAAAACTAATTCAAGATTTGCTTTAAAATTGAGTCAAAATATGGATATTCATTTTGCATTTCTCCCTTATTTTAGGCACACATCTCTTAAAATAACCATCAATCTCCCTTATCTGTCTCCAAAAAGTGTGACATATATGAAAAAGTTTTTTTGTCAATAATTTTATTGGTTATGATATAACTTTATGTATTCGGGTATCTTCCAATATAGAACTTTAAATCTGTTGAAACTACATGCAATAATCTGTGGGATGTCGAATATGGAAGGCCGTTTCAGGATAAAATACCAAAAATGCTTAAGTACTGTTTTTATCACAGACCACATATAATAGGTTTCCTGACTATTATGCATTATTGCTACTAAAGTGTGATTTTTTTTCCGACTTACTGGCAATGTATGTCTTGGCACATTCACAGCGAGAGTTTAATTCACCTACATATATCATCGACTCATCCAAAAGGAAGCTATGCGAGTGGTTGACCAACGAGATCAGACATCCTATCAAATCTCATATTTTTCCGGCCTAGTGATGAAAACAAATCATGACCGATCATATAAACCTTGTGGTTCGTGTTTCATTGTCGGAGAGATATCAATGGCAATGCCATCGGTACCACTAAGACTGAAAAGATATAGCATTGCTCACAATTGACTGTTGTTTTTCCCCCTTTGTCTTTGTGTCTCTTTTCCTATCAGTTCTTTAAAAAATAAACACAAAATACAATGTGCATAAAACTTCTATAGGCTTTAATAAAAGTATAAATAATTATCATTCCTTATATGCAGAATATGTATGTGTTCAATTGGTATGCGAGAATATGTAAGTTTATATTGGTACACCAGAATATGTATAATTCTTTTAGTATGCAAGTCCATATAAGTTATATTCATGTGCAAGAATATGTATGTTTAATATTGATATGCAAGAATATGTATGCTTAATATTGGTATGCGAGAATATGTATGTTCTATTGGTATGAGAGAACAAGTATGGTATATTGGTATGCTAGAATATGTAGGTTCTATTGGTATACAAGAATATGTATGTTATATTGGTACGTAAAATATGTATGTCCTATTGGTATACAAGAACATGTATGTTCTATTGTATGGTGTGTAATCATAATGTATATATTGGTGTTTTGCGTACAATGGTCTCTTTGCATGCCTGGAGTATTGCTATACCATATATACCGGTAATAATCACTGCATAATTGGAGTGTGTGTAATAATCATTATACAGAATTTCCTATGTATGTGTTAGCTTATGTACCAATGTATGAGCAGATGTATGAGTGGTGTTATGTAGTTGTGCAATAATCATTATACAGAATTTCTTATTTGTGTGTGTGCGTATGCTGTACCAATGTATGAGCAGATGTACGAGTGGTGTTAAATAGATGTGTGTAAGTGCATTGATGTTGTGTGGAGATGTTACAAAGTGCTCGTTCAACATGTACATGTACCATTGTATTGAATAAAACAATAAAACAAGTTAAAAAAAGACTCATATATGGCAGAATGGTATACTCTTCATGGATGGGAGGTTTGTAAGCTGTCTTATCAAAATTGTAAATTTCATGGACCCTTGGTGTCGCATTCCCCCTGGGGAGGGGGTAAATTTTATTATAGTGTATATAGGAAACTCGCATAGTTTAGCATCATTTTTGTTTTAATATTAGATTGGAAATTGGTTAGCATTTAATCAGGGCTAAAAGAAAAATAAAGCATTCTCCCCCCCCCCCCCCCCCCGGCCGCCAAATGTATTAAAAAATCATCAAAAATTTGCAGATTAAAGGCTTCTGCTCTTTTATCTATACATATGAATGCTTCATGTTTGGCACATCGATAGCATGTATGGCTGGCTACAAATTTTACGCTTATTTTTTACCATCAACTTCATTAAAGGTCATAGGGATCAAATGATGAAAAATTGAAAAATTGAAAATTCTTTTAAAATTATTAATTGGGGTCACATTTTAAAGAACCTGCTGTTATGAAGGTGGGTGCGATGTATCAAGGTCAAATGATAAAAAATGACGCAGATATGACAATTAAAAAAAAATCACCTAAAAGTGCACATAAAAGGTTTTTGTTCTTTTATCTTAACACATGAAGGCTGGATGCTGAGCACACAGATAGAATGTGTGATTGGCTCGAATTTTATGTTGTCATTGACCTTCATTCAAGGTTACAGGTTTCAAATGAGGACAAAATCGAAAAAAAATCAAAATTATTTAAAAAAAAACAACAAAAAAACAAATTGTTTGGATCACATTTTAACGAACCTGCTGTTATGACGGTGTGTGAAAAGTTTCAGGGTAAAACCACCAAAAATGGTGCCGATATGGCCCATTAAAGAATGTTTTCTCGCCAAAATTCAAAATTATCCATATATTGCAATTCAAATGTTATTTTTTTTATCATTACTGTGAAACATATACATTTGATAATTAGCACATCGACAGCATAAGTTGCTGGCTGCAATAGTTATGCAAGTAGTTGACCTTGACCAACAAAGTTCAAGGTCACAGTAATCAAATGACAAGTTAAAGAACAGAAATGAAGAGAAAACTTGGTGTAGCATATGAATGTTACCGTCAGATTGATAGCATATCTTTTTCATTTTCTTGAGGCAAATCCCATGTTTTGGTTCAAACACACTTCATGGATGGAAAGATTTTAAGGTGATTTATCAAAATTGTAAGTTAAATGGCCCATAGGTTTCATGTTTCCCCCTGAAGAGGTGCTAAACTTTACCATAGTTTATGCAGGGAAATCACATTTTGATGGTAATGATTCAATTTGTTAAGAATTATGATGGCGAAACTATACTACAACATGTATTTATTTATGCGCTGTTTAGAAACCCATTGTAAATACATAGAAGATAGTTATATGTTTAAGTCTAAGGTGACTGTTAAGGCCCTGGGCCTCTTGTTTATTTGGAAAAAAATCAATGTTGTGTTTGGCATTTCCATTGTTCATCTAATTAATACTCAAATTGTGTAATTGTGACTATGTTCACATCATATATTCCACATATGATCAATTGACTGTGTTCTTGATAGTTCTGTTGCAACGTGAATAACATAATTTTGCTAAAACGCAAAGATTACGTCTTAAATGTAGAAAATATTGTTAAGGTAAAAAAAAAGTTTACCAGTATGATTGGCAGTTGTGCATAGATCAGTATAATTACTTAGTTTAAGTAAAAATTGGTTTGAAATGCTTGGTTTAATCACAGACGTCTGCTTCTGGTTATAGTATTTCAAACACTTAAATTAACTTAAGTACGGTTGTTAACTACTTAAGTATTAGAGCTGGATAGGTATACCGGTATAGAACTAGTGCTGGATCGGTATACCGGTATAAAATTAGTGCTGGATCGGTATAACGGTATATACTAATATTTCAAAGCAATACTCGTGTCGGTGCAGTCATCAAAAACGCTGTTATGTCGCTGTATCGGCATATTGTTTTGACATGTCCTATCAAGCCCCTCCTCCCCCTTTTTTTATATGAATCTAAACATAACTACTGTACGTTAAACAGATAACGTTCCACATACAAAAGCAAAACAGGAAAGAATGTCCTAATCATGGTCATCAAGGAAATGCGTTTTTGTAACCCAGATTATGAAAGTGAAAGCAGTTATAGGCGGCCGGTAACAGAGGACAGGCCAACGTTTACAAGTGGTGTGTCTGGAAAAACAAAATCGAAAGTGTGGCTGCACTTCAAACAAGCCCCTGAACAAAACAGGATAATATGCCAACTCTGTGATGCACAAGTTAATCAAATAACATATACTTAAAAAAAAAGTGTCGAATATAAAAGTTTTCTTCAATATTTTGCACGTAAAACACTGTTTATTTATATACCTAGTAGGCTAGTATCTACATCTTAGTGGTAAATTAAAAAAACAAATTACAAAGTATTTCACTATTCTAAAATCAAAAGATTAAAAAACACAAAATAGAAAGGAATAATCAATTTTGTTTACAAGATGTTGAAAAACATTGCACACGTTCAACAAAAAGTAGCAGACACTCCAGTGTTTGCAATACGTATCGTGTATTGTTTTAGCGCATCGCAATACGTATACTATCATTTTAACTTTTCCAATACCCAGGCCTATTAGCAATAAGTTGGTTTTTAACACATAAATGCAAATTTTGAACTACTTAAGTATAAAACTTGGTTTGACACCCTTACGTATGAATGTTACCGACATGTACTTAAGTATAAATTAGTTTGAAAAACAAAATCAAAAAATGTTAAACTTCTTTAGTAAAGGTTTGTTTGAAACTAAAAATGTTTAACTAATGAAGTAGAAGTTTGTTTGAAACTTGAAAATGGTTAAAACCATTATGTTCATCGGGACAGTTTAAACCATTATATTCATCAGGACTGTGAAAACCATTATATCCAGTTGGTTTGACACACTTAAGTGGAAATGTTTAATCATGTTGATATCGGTTTAATTTGTATTCTTGCTTTATTTTAAATTTCACATTTTGCATCTAACGCCTCCTTCAGTACTTTCAGTACTTTGATTGTCCTCTGTTTGTGCCTTTATTCTGTAATTTTACTGACTCAGTAAATGAAAATAGTATATATAGTAAATATAAATATATATTACTTACTATAACTCCGGCAAATAAATTGAATTATGCATAATGTAATAGTCAAGTCAAACCTTATCTTCAGTTCCTGATTCTTCATGTATATATTTGTTTTTGATACTTTTTTTTTGAAAATTTTATATATGATATCCCGGTAAGTAACAAAACTAAAAATTACCTAGCTTTACTTTATCTGTCCCTTTAAAATTTTGTGTATGTATTTGTATGTTTTTGTGCGAGACTTTATGTTAGATTTTGTGAAGTCTTTTTTATTTGACACCCGCATATACATAGTATCTGGTTGTGCATTATAATATTATATATACCAAAAAACTTACTTTCACATGTTTGGATCAGCAGATTAATTTTAACGCCTTGTTATGTTTACCTGCAAATCTCAGAGAGATTTTGGCACACATATATGTAAATACCACTATGTTAATAAACGTATATGGTTTGCATTACAAATTCTAACACTGTTGGTAATAGAAAGTTAAAATAAAGCCCTCCTGTATTAGGACAACAATAGTGCTAGGGTTTGACCCCAGGACTCCTCAACCCTGTCAGTCAACTAATCTTTGCTGGGAGAAATGAAATATGTGCTCTGAAAAAAAAAAAAAAAAAAAATACGGAGTCCCTTGACTGACATGCCACACACTTATTTTATTTCGTTATTTCGAAATATTATTTCGTTTTATCGTAAAACAATTTATTTTAACGAAATACTATTTCGTTTAATAAAAATAGCAATTCATTTTAACGAAATACTCTTTCGTTTTATCGAAATAATCATTCGTTTTAACGAAATGTTATTTCGTTTTATCGAAATAATATTTCGTTTAATCGAAATATTTCGTTTAATCGAAATATTAGTTCGTTTTATCGAAATAACAATTTGTTTTAACGAAATACTAGTTCGTTTTATCGCAGTGCTATTTCGTTTAATCAAAATAATATTTTTGTCTTGTAGTCTACCTGTTTTGTCATGGCGGATTCTTGTTTAGAGCTGTAGAGGAATTATTTCTTATTAGGGTTTCATTAATCTCATTCTCTTGGCTATTGAGAAGAAGACGTTTGGAATTTGCAGCCCATTCGGCCACTTTGACCTTGAATAAAGGTCAATGCCATTCATTTGAAATACTTGTCCAAGCATAGTACGGTTCAAAATCAGGTTCAGGGCCTTACACCTATTTCGAATTCGAAAAAGTAAATTGTTTTAGTAGGCACGACGGACGACGACGAACAAAGGACGGTTAGATCACTTGAGACTTCGTCTCATGTGACGAAAGAATTTGTTTTTATAGATTGCTGTCACCTTAGATTTCAGAACAGCTTGAAGAAATAACAATACTTGGTTATGACCATCTCGGGATCATTTCCAAAAATGTTCAAGCTCTACTGGAACTTGAGAAGAATTTATTTTTATAGGTGGTATTCAAGAATAACAATGAATGTGCGACCATGTTATAAAATGGCCAAAAATTAACATTTTCCTTTATTCTCTACTACTTTTGAAAAGTGTTTTCCAACATGGCGGCTTTAGCTGCCATCATAGATTTCAGAAAAATACCAACACTTGGTCAGTGCCATCTCAGAATAATTTTAGGAAATAAATCTGTTAATGCTAAAGTTGTATTCAAAAGTTATCTTGTAGATTGGCGACGACGAACAATAGACAAAAGTTTAAAGACGGAAGATGGACCAAAGATGAAAGGCGATTTGTATAGCACACCATATCATGATGGTGGCTCCAATATAAACTTGATGTAACAGCAGGGACTTGAATTTGTTTCCTTTAAACAATATGATTTTGTAGATTCTGCTTATATTGCTATTGGCTGTTAGATTTTGGAACAACTTCAAAATGATGCGATGACATCATCTCTCAATTTCGAATATATCATATATACTATTTTGTATCATTAACACACCATAGAATCATTCCATTTCAATAAAAAAAGAAATATTTTCATTTTTTGATATTTACATTATCATTGCACAATATATATATCCAACATGGCTAACGCACGCCACTGGATATGTTAGAATACCCAATGAATGTGTTATATCCCAATGCATGTCAAAAACATTACAACCAATGCTTAATGTAGATCAATTAAAAATAAATATGAGATTAGAATAAAATCGTCTACTTGAGACAGGCTAGGAATGTACTATAATACCTTCTGTCCTCTTGAAATAATACAATGCACAATTTACTTAAACTCATAAAGTGACAAAAACGTCATTAAAACTATAGTTAGTGACTGCCCCCGCACCCCTCAAGACCCAGGGGAGTCACACCCTCCGTTTATACAACATTTGATCCCTTTGCCCAATAATGCTCCAGGCCAAATTTGATTAAAATCCATTCAGGCGTTCAGAACAAGCAGGATTTAAAGGAAATGTTGACTGTTGACGGACGACAGACGGACGGCGGATACTGCACCATGGCATAAGCTCACCGGCCCTTTTTACACATGTAAAAATTTGACATGCAATGATCTTTAAGAGGACCAAATTTATATCACTTATGCCAGATTATACAAGATGATCAAGCAGTAACAACGCTTGCGATCATTTATTGACATTCAGAAAATAGTTTAAAACCTTAATGCAAAAAATACATATCCAATTAAATATTGGAGAAGAACAAACTATCCAGCTCAGCTTTCATCTATACATATGTATTTATTAACTTCAGGAAAATTCTTAACTTAGAATTCCTCATAGAAAAGCATTACAGTGTTTAAGGAACAATTTTAAGGAAACTTACTTAAGTTCTGTAATGTTTTCCTATGGACAATTTTAAGTTAGGAAATTCTCTTATATAAAGTAAGTTAAGGGATATTGATGAAACTGGGCCCAGGTTATAACAGAGTTACAATGATGAATTTGATCACAGTTCAATGATTACCCTACGTAAGTAGAAGTACTTACTGAACTCATTTTTCAATTACTAAACTTTTACTTTTGTAGGTAGCATTTCATATGCAGTACTGTGAAAACGTAGCCAGCAAATCAAGTAGAAAAAGAAACAATAAGACCACCACTTGAAAAAGAGTTCCTCAAATACCGAATGAAACGAAACTTCTATACAAAATTCTAGTATTTCGATAGGATTTTATTATTTCGTTTAAACGAAATATTATTTCGATAAAACGAAATAATGTTTCGTTAAAACGAATTGTTATTTCGATAAAACGAAATAGTAGTTCGTTAAAACGAATTGTTATTTCCATAAAACGAAATGACATTTCGAAATTACGAAATAAAATAAGTGTGTGGCATGTCAGTCAAGGGGCTCCGTAAAATAATAATAATAAAAAGACTTGCCAAAGATAAAAATGCTTACAGTATACAGTCGATTTACGTTTGTCTTTAAACGGGGAGAGATAGCCTACTTTTTTGATCTGTTTAAAAGGCGACACAACGAATCCTCTCCTAGTTTAATCCTGATACAACTCCCGACTTACTACCTATCATCATGAAGGTCGCTCTCGTCCTCGGTTTTCTTGTACTCGTTGCGGCTGGTAAGTAGTTTATGATTAAAGATAGCACATACATTTTTAATCAAAATGTAGTAATATTAGTTAACATTTATAACATATCTGAAAATAGGGCTAGTAATTAATGCATTTTAATATTCTCGTTTAAAATATAACACATTTCTGGTCCACTATAGTGACGTGTTAAAACAGGCTTAATTATTACAAAAAAAGTAAAACATTCGAATATATCTCGTTTACATCTTTAGCATTATTCAAATGTTCTTGAGTAAAACCCTTCAAATTCACCTTAAGATGTATATTTTGTGTTAATTAAATTATCCAAATGTCTAAATTTTTATTTTTAAAATGTCGTTCAAAACTATGACAGCTCTATGGAAATTCAATTAATTTTTTGGCGTGCCATCTGGAAATCACAAAGGAAACAATCGTTTCAAGCTCTTTCGAAATACATGTCCTTGGTGTGGCTAAATAAAGATTATTGCCTAATGATGTGAAACCTTTTCGAGCTGTCAAATTGTAATGTGGTCAGATGATATTCCACTGACAGCGTTTATCCTACTTAAAATATGCAAATATGTTAATTTTTTTAAAGAAACAGATTTCATTATTTTTTCTATTATGAAAAAAATACAACCATAAATAAATGAATAAAAATAGTAAGATTGAAATCAACCCTTTATTAACAGATGCAATATTTTTTTGTTTAGTCACAACCGATTGTTATTGCTGATGCATGACGCTAACCATGCTACAATTTGACGTATATACGATACAGATACTGAATATCAATTTTGTCGAAATGTTCACATCAGTCAATCAGCACAATACACTAAATTATATTCAAAATTTGTTTGTGTACAATAGATAACCACGATAGAATTTGAAAAGTCTAAAAGTGACACATAATCAGGTACCCTAGGAGATTTAAAACTTAATTTATTTTAAAACTTCTATCTATAAGTCTTCTCAAACTATGCGTAAATTATTGATATGGCTAAAATGTGCCTCAATTTTGCAGCCCCCTGATGGGCAACATTAAATAGGCCATAGCACAGGCCCATGGAACCTTTTGAATTTTTTAAAACATACTTCATGAGTTGTCTCTACAAATAACACCTGGTTTTGGTAAATCCATTGTTACGGTAAGAGGTCCTTTAAAATGAATAATAATAATAATAAAACAATTAGAGGCTCAAAACTTTGGAGTCGTGTAAACTATGTAAATGTTGGTACTTCATGAAAAACGACCATATATATTTCTTGTCGGAGATGTAGTGACATCTTTAAGAATTTTAAAAAGAGAACGATGATTATATGATATACATATTGTATACTGAAAAAAAATATTAAAAAAATAAAAATAGTAGATCGGATACATTTGGTCTCATTAGGAGGGATATATTCGATATATAACAATATTATAGGGTATAATTATAACAACATTTTTATTCGTCAATAACACTTATTGTGTTTTGATAATGATTTTAAATTTACAAACATAATTTTTATGATTATACATATTGCACGCAATTAAATAACTATGTTACACACAATGCTATATTATACTAAAACTACAGCATATAACTTAATTTCGAGAGTGACTCCGACATTTTTAGCCTTCTTTCAAAACGAAATCAAGCATTGTTTTCTGTTTGAAAAGAGCAAACATCTTTCAGCAAACTTCCCCCATCCCGCCCCTAAAAGTAATCTTGTTTGTGCCTAATAAATCCACTTGATTTAACCCATGTACATAGCTTCTTATGATTTTGTTGTGTGTAATATATATATGGTATTTTATTTGATAACACAGTGAGTGCTGAACATGAAGCATGTAAGGCCAACCCTGACTGTACTACTGACTGCCCACAACCTGGCCACATACACATTTGTCTCAATGGCAACTGCCACTGCCACTCTAAACATCTCTGCACAAGTAACAGCCAATGTCATTGTGTCGGCGATTTCACAGTAAATTGTGAACACAGCCACTGTCATTGTACGTATCAATCTTTTTCATAAATATTTGCTGTTTTTTTATTTGTTTTTTTTAAAGCCCGATTTGTTTAATATTTGATTTGCACGTTTTGCAGGAAGAAAAGTAATTGGACTAATCCATAATACCTATCTATAATGTATTCTTTTCGATTTCATGATTAATCGCTATTTTGAGTATTTTGCTAGGTTTGGAAATCAACTGAAAATGATTTCATTTTCATTTTTAACTGATGAATGATTACATTTATTTATATTCATTTTCAGGTGTATAGAGTATATAAGAAGAAGATGATATTCTTCTGATGATTGAAATAAAAAATCATTCGTCTTCAATCCTGCTCTGTTCTCTCTGTTATCAACGATCCTGGTGAAGAATTATATAGACTTATAAGTATGCTACCGTATTCAATGGTATTTGTTTTGCAATAAAATGTTGATATGAAAAGAAACTTATTACTGCATTTTTCAAATCAAGTGGTAACATTTTCGACAAGTAACCTCCATATTGCAGACGGATGTACAAGGGATTTCGAGAATGCCTAGTTAAAATGAATAGCACGTAGAAGAGAGCAACTAGCCAATTGTTTTCCTATAGACTTTAGTGTTAACGTTTTGGATTATTTCATTCAAATTCTTGAATTGAATATGACGATTATGGTTTATAACAAAAGTTTTGGGTCTGATATAACACCTAATAAAAAAAAAAGTTGGGTCCTTCAGCTCAAATTTTCTCTAGGGTAGCCATTTTGAAAATAGGCGAATTTCGCAGTAAAAATTCTCAAAAATCTTAAATGTTTACCTGTTTACTATTATTACGTGAACTTTTGGGAAAAAAACCAATCGGACTTACGAAATTTATATCAACATTTCTTATTGATAGTAACCTATCAGGCTACATATCTATTTTCTCATTACATTATCCTTGACTCAACTTTCGATACACAGGGGCTGTTTCAAAAATATATTTTTTCAATTGGTTGGTTGTTCCCTAGAAGCCTCAAGGTCGTATACACAACGGCCCGATATTTGTTTAAACAATGGATATCATAATGCGGAAATGGTTTAAGGTCGTGGAGCCCAAGTCTAGACCGTTAAAGAGATATGGTCACATACACGCGGCATTATACAAATCGCAATGCCATGCTGGTAAGCTAATACTAAAATCCCCATACACGTTTGCCATACATACACGTTATCTGGAAGGTCTTAAAATGACGCTACGACATATACTGTACTGGTATGAAGGTTTGTTTTAAACTCGATTTCCCCATATTCTGTAAGTAAAGCATGAAAGACATAAATTGGTCTACTAGAGGGAGATAGATCACTGAGACACCCTACACCTAATCAGCCGTATTCGTACATACCCCTTCTGAAAGTTATCAGAAAACATAGCCATACGAAGTACAAACAATAAAGAACAAGGGATTCTGATTGCATCAACGGTATAAACGGTGATATAATTCAGCAAATATACACAGACTTTGATTTTAATTAGTTTAAAGAACAGTATATTTAAAAATAAAAATAAACTAAAGTTTCCCCCTTCACCTTTATATCATACAACGCTGCAGAATACCAGGGTCATCTATTTTCTATAATCAAACCTGAAAAATAGCTATGCTTTTATGCTCACATGTGTCTATTGCACCCGATAGGAGCATCTGTTTGCCCATCTTGACTATATGTACGTATAAACACTTGTTTTGTTTGGCGGCTGTGAAGAGTATTACACCAATAAGGCATACAAGAAGGCACTTCAATCACTGAACATGCTCCATGCATCGTTTATCCAACAAGCGGATTAACATTTTTTTTTCTAAAACAGTCTTTTGACATGTCTAGTTCTTTATAATGTCTAATAAGAGCATCGTTGATGTTTAAAATGCTTCCTTACATGTCGTATTTGTGTGATATTATTCACATCCGCCATTTGCATTTCAAGGTCAAAACAAAATCAACAACATGGCAAAGCTTGTGCAATATATGCGATCCAAATAAGCTAATTGTGTCCCCCTGAAACATGCATTTTCGTATGTTTCTGAAATTCACAAACCGCTTAACACATGGTTTGCAATGTTACGTACTAAAAGTTGATCAAGTTACTTCTTTTAAATTGAACCATAGTAGGAATTAATAGGCAAGTAAAATATATCTGTTTTTACTGGATTTGCTATTAAGATGCCCCGTAATTTGGACTTACAGAGTTGGAATGTGCTATTAAATCCAATTGACATATACACAGCACAGAACATTCTGTTGAAACTTTTAAAAACTCACCCTTTATAACTACCACAATAGGCTTAACTATATATCGTGTTTGACATCAAGTTTAACATAGTTAGTCTCCATTCTAGTACTCTCAATCCATCCCAACTCAATCTCTTCTCCTACGATGTCCAACTCACCCACTTTCTTACGACTTCCTGCCCCTTTAATCTGCTGTATGTAGAAGTAAATATATTCCCAAAACGTTTGGACAAAGTTTGGGGACAAGTTGTTTTTGGTCCTTTTTCTATAATCATTCTTTTCATTTTTTTTTTTATTTTCCCCACTTTTTTCTGCCGACGACGTTTGGTATTTTTTTCTCGTTCATGAACGATGGGTCGGATGTTGTCGTCCGATTTGTTGGTATATATGTGGATTATGACAATATAAACACTATTGTGATAGCAGTTTAGGCGTGAAACATTATTGGACAAATGAAATATAATGTTGTATAAACGGAGGGTGTGGCTACCTTGGGGCCAGATTGGTTATTATAACTAAAAAAAAACTTCATGAAGATTGACTGGATCATGTTCATATTTGGTTTAAAACATAGTTGGAAGATTGGAAGTTGCAGGGAAAATAATTAGAATGCGATGATCACTAAAATATCCAGGTGAGCGATGTAGGTTCTCAACAATCTTTGGTACTTTGATATTAGACCAGACAGTGACACCACCCAATTGTTTTGACAAGCCCATATCAGAATAAACCGTCTATATCCTCTGTTCCTGGATACCACCATTTTAAGTAAGTACAAACATACATGCATCATTCATTCTGTCCTGTCCTGGACTTTCGCCCAGGACAGAGAATAGATGTTGTTTCTCTGACTCCAAGGCAGTTGGACTAAGTTAACAGATATAAGCTGGTCCTTTTATACATGTAAATATGCCAATTCTGCTGACACGTATAATTCTGCTGGCACGTACTATTTTAAACTTTTGAACTCTTTTACATCAAACTATTACATGACGTTAAAGGGAAATAACTGGACAGCTGATTCTATACAAAGGTCAAAGGGTCGGTAATTACATAAGTAAATCAATATTAATCTCCATGAGCACTTTGGCCAGGTAAACATAAGTGTCAGGCAGTTAATATATTAATCTTTTTTTTTCTTATTACACTACTTCATCACATTTAGCTCATTATCATCAATGTCGGTTGCTCTGCTGTACTTATCAGCCACTGATTATCTGGCATAGGAACTCGCACAAGCCCTTTGTCCCGACAAATCGTCCTAATCGTCACCACCTTATCGTTCAAGACAATTACTGTTCTACCGTTTACTAATATTGCGGACATATTCTAACTGTCAGTATAGCACAACACCTAGCGCCCTACCAGGCAACAATTGCAATGCAGAAACATTCGAATCACGGCGTCCAGAATCACAACATGCTTCCATAACCTCACTCGCGTATATATGCCACGTCATGATTCTGACGAGATTAATTTGGCCCATCAGCCCCGCCAGCTAGCTGTTACCCTACACAGCCCATTCAGGTTACCGAAGTAGGATAACCCGTCGATGAACTTCGTATATACCGGTGAACCTTTTGCCAGAAAAAAAATGCTATGATTTTCCCCATATACATTGTATACAATGTCTGTATATTTGAATGTGATATGAAACAATAAAATAGTATTGTTATTCATTTACCCGTTTTACTTGCGATTGATGATATTGAGATCAATCTTTAATACCTACAAAACATTAAAGCAACTATTGAAACAAATCCTGAACCTACATGAGTTGTATGTGTTGATTGGGAAATTCCACTAAGAACAAAATAGACCAATAACACTAAGAATAAATAAGACCAACAGCATTACTGTTTCATATCTATACCTACAAGCTGGAACAGATCAGCCATTCAATGTTTGTTATTGTTAACATATTGTTTGAGAAATATGTTTCGATATGGCTTGATGTTGAACATTTTCTATTAGTTATATGTTGTTTTTCAAGATGAAAGCACCAGAACTAATTCATTCTTTTTTTCAATGTGTTTTCTAGCCAAAGATTTATACAGAAACTTGAAGTTTACCAACTTCACATACACAAGATATATATTCGCTCTCAGGTCAACATCTTAAACATACGATCAAGGACCCGAAAATGGCACCTGCATCAACACGGAGTTGGGTTGATGTGCTTGATAGTAAGAGCGGCAGACGCCGTTAAAAAGACCTAAATGAAATTAAATGAATTGAAAGTTGTATCCAGTAAATGCAAAACTTGGATAGAGGTGGCTTATACCAATACTAAAAAATAAAACGTTTCTTCCTTCATTCTGGGTGTTTCGGGCATGTTATAGGAAAGTGATATTGATGTCATTTTGGGCATTTCTTAAGCTTATGGGGTTACATTTCTACTCCAATCGGTTCTATTGAAAGATTATATGCAGATCAACGCAATTTATTGATTGTAATTAATTGCTTTTTTAACAACTTAGATAAATGATATTGCAGATTATCTTAAAACGAACATAAATCGTTTATCCATTATAGCTCAAACCTGACCTGTAGCTGACTGCAGCTAGCGCCTCGAGTACAAAGAACGGGCTAAGGTAGATAATACAGTGGTCCCCCTATTTACGACTACTCTCAAGAACGACCACTCCCTGTATGCGACCAAGTTTCGCGTTCACCGACGTTTTCCAACGATAAATTACCCCTTCTAAACGACCACCCCGCTAACCCGACCAACGACCGCTTAATCATGTCCAAAAAACGTGAAATGTACTTTGGTATCCCTCTCGTGAACGACCAAGATTTTTGCAACGTTTCATTAAGACATTCAAATTATAGAATAATCAATAATAAAAGCGTGTAACGTCCAGCTCATTGAAATTCATGGACCCAGGTAAAATTTGACACATTGGATTGACAGGTTGTTTACACTGCGATAGCCAGCTAGTGAGCTGTTTTGTCCACCGATGTTTTTACAAACAAGATAATTACTCCTACCTTTTGTAGACAAATGGTTTGTTGTGATTTTCACAAATTTAATATATTGTGGAATCTGTACACGATGTATCCATTATACAAGTCTATTTTTAAATTGTACGTACAACGTAGGCCTACAGTATACGACAACGTGATGAAATTCCATTAGAGTGACCTCCCCTGTTACCTGTATGCGTGCGCATCGTTGTCGGTAATGAAAACAATTTATTACAAAGATGGCTGAACATCCTCAGCAGCCAGCAAGAAACGAATAGTTTTTACACTTAAACAAAAGATCGATGGTTTAGAAATGATACACAATGGTGGTAATGCGAGAAAGATTGCATCGGAGTCGGTAAAACGCCGAACTCAGATCCTGAGCTTGGATTATTTTATTTCCTCTTCAACGGCTTACATAATCCGAGGGTTCTGATGTTAATTAATATCGCAAGCTGCCTTGTATCTACGTAGTAAGATCGTCAGAAAATTCGGACTACGGCTTACAATAACAGATTAAAGTGTTTTTTCTATAACTAGTTTTGTTGTTGCTTTTCAGCTATTCGTACCTGCAAATTGTCTGTATTTTATTTAACATTAGAGATCGACGTTTTTCAGGGATGAGGGGGTAATTTTGTGGATCCTGCACTCAACACATTTTAACTTAACACAATGAACTGTCTATGTATATAATGTAATATGTACTAGCTTGTGTTATCATTGACCTCATTGACATCACTCAGATGACAAAACTTTCAACAAAGACCACCCCCGTTATAAGACCACCTGATGCCTGTCCCATAGGTGGTCTCATAAGAGGGGGACCACTGTATAATAAACTTTCTCACCAAACGTATTTAACAGACATTTTCTCAACCAAGCTCTCGTGCACATAGCCGCCTTAAGCCGTCTCAGATTTTCAACGCCCATGCTTCTTAAAGATACGGTCAGCAACCCCGGAGTTCGCTGCCGCAGTAGCCCCGCCGACCCTCAGACTGTGTAACCAAACTTCTTAGCATCTAAACCTAAGAAAGTAAGTTTAAACCTAAGAAAGTACATTTCTCTAACAGAAGCTCTCTAGCTCTAGTATAGCACAATGGACCAAAATCACGAAGTAGGAACGAATTGATTCTTTTACAAAAACAGCTTTGGATTCTTAGGATATATAGTTATTAGTCAAATAACGTCTGAGCAGCTCTTCTAATGTTGACTAATTCCAAAAATCTAAGGAAACCAGCAAAACCCACTAAGCACAAACATACGATCCTAAGATCCATAAGCGAACTTTAATCTTTAGCAAAATGTGTCTCTAATTACCTTAATATGTCGGGAGTGATAGGCGTTTTTAGAAGGTTGACACCCTAACAATCTCGATCCTTCCAATCCAATCATTTTTATGAAGTCCGAGGAACAAGGATTCGGGAAACCTGCCAATTGATGAGCCCAATCAATGGAATATATAGTCTGATCTAACTAAGCAACTCTACCGCTAAATTGAATTATCGACACTAAATATAAGGCAACAAAATGTTCTGAAGCTGGTGAGACATTAGTTTTGAAGGAATTCGCCCATGAACACCATTGTTTGAACCCGTGATTGTAACATTTCTGCGTATTGACAGTTTTAGAAAAATCATTCAAAAGATCCGTTCACGAAATTCCAGCACATCCTTCACATAATCCCTGTACAAACCATCGTGATTACAAATGAATGGCCAAAACGGTGCCGACTGCCACTTAGGAACTATGAGAGTGCCACATGTCCGAGACACCAAGGCGTCTTTGATAGTCCGCTTAGCCAAGTTAATATGAGGCACAACCCAATTATTCTCGCCTGCCCAGTGTGAATTTATGACAAACGCATCTACACATTCCGTGCCTGGGTTCCAGAATTTGGAATTAAATCTAGCAAATCTATCCACAGTATGTATTCCCTATAGCTAGTCTATAAACTCAAAGAACTCCGAAGTAAGACACCAATTATCAAAATCGAATATCTTGCTGATCTCATCATCTAGAACATTACTGTCTCGAGGTATGCACTCGACCTCCTTAGTAATGTTGTTCGTGGAGCAACATACAAAAATGTCTCTCGTGATCTCATGCAGATCTGGTTTCTTACTACCTTTAGTAACTATGGAAACGCAGTTTGTACTGTCCTTAAACCACTTGTCTCGTCTACCGTTTAACACAGATGCAAATGACTGTAGTGCTAATGAAATATCTTTCATTTCCCTTTAAGTAGAACTACGTATAACCTCTGTATCTGTCCACATCTTGTGATTATTTTATCGAGATCTACAGAGTATACCTCACACGCAAAGGAACTAGCGTCAGAAAACATGATCATTTGGGAACATCATATAGGTAGCCAAAGTCTAGCGTTCAATGTACATTGTACTCACGTGATCATGCCAACCCACTTAACCGTCAATGAAAGGATCGCTATTGACCTTGACCCTACCGTCCCATGATGTCGACTTCGAAATAAACACCATAAATCATTTATTCATGAGACAACAGAGATTACCTAACACAGGCCTAAAAGATATAACTAACCATGTAACCTTGACCAGCTGTCTGACAGATATGAAAGATAAAGTGCATAAAACGTCCTCTATACTGGTAACTAGTTTCTGCTCCCTTGTGTCGGGCACGGAAAGGCTGAAACTGGAAGAATTCCATGTAAGACCCATGAAAGGGTTTGACAAGGAGCCCAAATACACTTTTAGAAATGACCCCATTGCACGATGAAGTGTATCTCTAACAAAATCATTACTATTCTGACATCTAACTTAATCAGAAGAACTACAACCTAGACTGTCGTCTATGTACAAAACCATGTTGATACCATTCCATCTCCAGTGTTTAACGAGAGCCCTAAGGATTTTAGTGAAAATGTACGGGGCTGACCACAACCCCAATGGTGGAACACTAAAACAGTAACATTTTCCGCCCCACGAAAAACCCAGGAGTGACTGTTGATTACAGGACATACATATGTGGTGATAACCAGATTTTAGATCAAATTTAAACATAAAAGAGTGACGATCAAAACATTCCAAAGCGTCGTTGCAATCTTCAAATATTATTTTTTCTTTCCAGACTTAAAAGATTACCCTCCTAAGATCTAAAATAAGGCGTCTCTTACCCCCGAACTTCTATAAGGCAACACTTAAAGGATTGACAATATGAGGAAGAAATGGGGCTTGAACAACAAACTTGATATTAATCAAATCAGCGATAGCTTGCGTGACAAACCCTGCCTCTCTTACTGCGACATGCCAAAGATGACCTCAGTTTTTTTTATTGCGTCAAACGGTATAATACACCAAACACTGCAGTGATGAAACTACATTCTTAGCTGTTTGCACATAATTCCATACCTACCGCGAGTTGATGGTTTGGTGATTTTGTGTTGTTGTTACAAATACTGCTTTTTTTGGAACCCGTGTCCATTGTTAAACTCGTGATTACACGTCATGCTGGTGGCGATCGTGTCCAAATACTTAGTAGTGGTCAGAACTTCCCCCCTGATTTCAGCTATCATCACAGGAATCGTGATTAGTCGTGTCCAAAAGGTCAAAGCGTGTCAAGCAAAGGTGAGCCGAATTATCAGATAGGTTTAAAAGGCGAAACTACTAAGCCAATCTCAGTATAGTTCTTACACATTCTTAACTACCGACAAGACTCATCATGAAGGCCGCACTCATTCTCGCCTGTCTTGTATTTGCTGGTAAGTAACCTTCTCTGTGTATTGAAAAAGAAATATCACTCTTTTACATATTTCGTTTTCGAATTTTGGTACACGGCATGATGCAAATAGCTTCCATTCACATGTAGAGTTTACGAGCAGAAGTTGTGTATGTGGCGCTTGAATATTTATATTGATCTATCGTTTAATTTTGAATTAAAGCAAAATGTTTTCATCTTTGTTGTTATCCATCTTGCTGTGACAAACATAATATCTAAAAAGATGAAAAGAAAAGTTTTTGTGAAATCAGCAGTATGAACATTGACAAAGAAAAAAATCATATATGGTCCTGTACCGTGCACAAATGAACAAAAAAATCGACACATGTTCAACGAACTCCTTTATCATGGATTTTATTATGTCTTGCACTTCACGTCGTTGATGGAAAGATTCCCTAACTATTTGAATCAAATAATCTAACACTATAATCATAAATGATATGTTACTGTTCAAGATGAACCATCACAAATGTTTTTGTCACTATTTTAGTTTACACAGCAAGTGCGCAAAATGACGCATGCACCTCCGATGCTGATTGTACAGCTGACTGCCCTGCACACGGCGGCCTTACCCACATGAACGCTTGTCACCATGGTACCTGTCACTGTCGCTCAACACACACTTGCTCTATGGACAGTGACTGTTCATGTAACACCGGATTCACAGCAGCTTGCACGCACGGCCATTGTCATTGTACGTATCAAATACATTCGTTGAAGCATAGTTCGGATTGTTTATCGTTATTGTGTGAGTGATTGGCAGTTAATTTGGGTTTTCTTTGTCTAATTTACATCAAATGAAAGAAAAGTTAAAAACAGAAAATGACGACTATATGATGCTTTGTTTTCTATTACATTGATGCTAACTATGAGAATTTTAATTATAAACGTCAATTATTAAATTGTTTTGTTTGTTTTTATTATGAATCACTTCCCGTTGCTTTTTGGAGAATTGTTGGGTATGTTTTAGGGCAGTTAATGTTTATTGTTTCTACCAATGGATAAAACAATGTGTCTTCTATTTGTAGGTCATCATGATCACAATCACTGACGAGTCCACACTGAGGATTATATTTCTTTTAATGAGTAAATGCATTTAAAATAATTCTTGTACTTCTCTTTGTTTGTTAGTAACTTACTAACTACTTCCACTGTGAAAGCTGATATTGTATATCAAGAAATAGTTGTCATATCAACAAATAGTTGCAGTCAATGACCATTTATTGAAACGTCCACGGTGTGTAGTCTTAATAAATCTGCCAACTCAAAAAAGTGTTATTAATCTGATGGAAATCTACTTTTAATGCCGCAAAATATATTTTTAAGGAAAGCAAAATAAAAAAAACCCACAATATATCACACGTAGAATAGAGAAAAGATTTCGTCTACTATTCTGTGAACAAATTGTATACTGTCATTCAAGGAAATTTTCCTCTTAATCCGGACACCTGCCCGGGCACGTGATTATCCCCAAGTTATCCGGTTTCCTCTATCAGTAAGTAAACACTAAATCACGAACATCTAAACATTTAGTAGTGATGGTAAATCACTAAATTACAAAAATACTAGTAAATTGATGATCCTGCCTTCAAAATAAATGACAGTTTCATCTAAGTTTTACCACAAAGTTTACTTCTTTTCACGGCCATTATTACAAGATATATATTTGTAGTAAATCTATTCAATAAGATGTGCATCATTCTAAATTTGAATGTCTACTATATTATTAATCTAGGTGACACAGAGTTTATAGTCTGACACAAATAGGTAGACTGGAAAATCATGGCCATTACGATATTGGACCTCATCTTTAACAATGCGGAATGAATCTCATTCTTTTTCTCCGTTCCTTTTACAAATCTGCTATGAAAATATTTGTAATTTCATTACCTTACGAATTGATGACTTATGGCTAGCCTGTCATGTATGGTCAGCGCTTGAGCACCATCTTTGTACTTTCTCAATGGTCATTTTGATGAATGACCCGTTAACTTTTAAAATGTATTTAACGGCACCTGTAAGTTTGATACATCTCGCACAGGTAGAAAAGAAATAAAGATCGCAAACATTGTAATTGGACACCACACCAATGCTGGTCCCTGCTATATGCCCTTTACCGAAGTTGTCGGATAAATATTCCCAGATCCATCACAGGGATGGACACAAGTACATACAGTTGTTTCTTACGACAGGGATATTTAAATTGTGATGTTAATGAATATTGATACACGTAAGAATGTATATCAACGATAGATGTTTACCAACTATGCAGGTACACACCCAAGTATAAAAATATAACACTGCTACTACAAAGGAATGATATAACATACATTGCTACATTGGTTTGGTTTATTTTGTTTAACGTCCTATTAACAGCTAAGGTCATTTAAGGACAGCCTCTCGTGTTTGCGATATGCATGCGTGTGGTGAGTGCGTATGTGTGTTTTGGGAGGCTGCGGTATCTTCGTGTTAAGTCTCCTTGTGATAGGCCAGAACTTTTGCCGATTTATATGCTACCTCACTGAAGCTTACTGCCGAAGACACCCAGCAGGACACCCCACCCGGTCACAACGGGCGAACCAGTCGTCCCACTCCTTATATGCTGAGCGCTAAGCAGGAGTAGCAACTACCATTTTTAAAGACTCTGGTATGTCTCGGCTAGGGGACAGAACCCAAAGCCTTCCTCACAGGGGCGAACGCTCAACTAAAGGCCAAAGGTGAGGCATTGTCAAGGAAGACATTAGGAAGAAGAAATTTGTTAAGAAAGAAGAGAATAGACAAGATCCCAAATTTAGTCGCTTCATACGATCATGCAATGGGGGCAGCAGGTACAATTCTTACGCCCTACCTGCAGGGCAGGGTAACATTGTAATCAATGACGTTTAATATCTGTGCTACATAGTAATAACAATATATGAGATTATGACTATGGCACAACAGGTGTTTTTCAATAACCTCTTTTTTCGAACCATGTGGAAATTTTGATTCAATCCTTAAAAAAGCTGTAAATACTAACTTAGATTTAGTTTTACTGGTGATATAAAAATCAACATGTTAAATTTTCAACCCAAATCGCACTTTGTTAGGAATTGCATCATTGTAAGCTTTTGACAAAATTCAATCTAGTTGACACTGACCAATGTCACTCCAACTTCATCAACTGCAATTGATATTGTCTTTTCAAACAACACACATCTAGTGCTTCCTAAATATAGGGACCACTCTCTGATACAATGCAACACTTCCTTTGCAGTTTTTTTTATAAACAACCCTATCGAAAGAAAATCTTGATGTATCGAGACGCAGATTATGATAAGGTGGATAGGTATACAACAGAAAAAAGACGGGAAAAACCTTATCAATATACACGATACAACCGAGTTTAACAATATACTATGTGATACTGTAAAACACCTCATTAATGAATCCATACACATTTATTATGTAATAATTAGGCCAAACAGCAAATAAACAGGGCTCATAGGAAAGCAAAACAACAGAAACGAAACAGTCAGTAAAATAGGTAATGCTAAAAAAAGCATATGCTGAAAACATACAAAAATCACTAACTAACAAATCTATTCCCCCTAATATAAGGTGAACATTTGTAAGAGATATCCTTAATATATATAACAAATTTACATCTATCCCCATTGAAACACAATAACTCTTTTATTCAACATCCATTTCACAAAGCTGAATGCCTAAACAAACACTTTATATCAATATCTACTACTTCTGAAAATACCGAACCTGTACCTGAAATACTAACGATTACCCTCACTTTATAAATGTAACAGATTGACAAGAACCATCATATCATTATGTATAGCTAAAAGCAAACCACATACACACTAAAGGTCTAAACGTAAACGTAGACGTAGACATATATTGCATCTCAAATGAGTGTCACTAAAACTCTGCAAAGCCTAAAGTTAGTTACGCTTAAATATTCATGCTGAGTTAACGTCGCATTTGAAGTACACGTAAGATTAAACGAAAGTGAAACAAAACAAATTATCATCACAGCAGACGATTTGAACAACGGATGCTGCATGACATCAGCTACCTAATAGTCGATCTTTGGCACAAACTGCAACAACATTGTAAAGACAGGATTTAAAAAAAGAAAGATATGCTGCTAGATGAAATACTGGAAAAAAACTTGCTTTTATCATGATCTAGGAACGCTAAATTAATCCATTACACTACAATGCTAAATTAAAACTGTTCCTGTTGTAATGTATTGATATGGATATAGAGGCTATACAACACTGTATCCAATACTTAACAATCGTAATAGATGTAATATAGAGGAGAGTCGTAAAGGCCATTGATTAGAGAAGGTCACAATCCAACGGATGTGTGTAATACCAACGAAAGTATATCATCATACAGAGACTAATACATATACTGTATATACAGATATAAGTGTGTGTGTGTGTGTGTGTGTGTGTGTGTGTGTGTGTGTCTTTAAAAAACCCCATCTGTATCACGTCAATTGAATTATTTCACAATTGGATAACAATGTGTAAGAAAACATTTAATATTTTTATAAATCCAACTTTCTGATGGACACTATTTGCTTCCATACATTTTCTAATATTTTGTTTATTACTAAATTAATTCATTTCTGCTTATTGAATGGTGCATTATGAAGTAGTCTTCTCAGATATATTAGTGTCTCTAAAGCGATTCACTGTGATTAGCAGGTGTAATTGGCAATCTACTCTACGTCATTACATGGAGCGGTTATGATTTATACTTAAGAAAAGTCTCATAATGGAATTTCAAATTAAGAAAAAAAATCAATAAAATATGCATATACGGATTCATAAAGATTTGTTTCTTGACCAGCATCGGAAAACATCGATTCTTTTAAAGCTAATAAAAGAGGTATAGTATGCCACGTAACAGCCAAAGGGACATTAACAATGATTTTGTTACATGCCCTGTGGTAACAGCCCGATTCTTCTTAACGCGAATAACAATTACGAAATGAGAAAATATATGTTCTATTTCAGTAAAATAGTTTTGACTTATTATCGTAATGAATGAAGATGAATAAGAAACGGACTGGGTTTCGCCCTGGATATCGTGGCTGATATAATGTCATTGATGTCAGCACCGACTTTGTTAATGGGATTTATGTAATTGCCATTAATTATACATCAGCAAAATTGTTTAAATTAAAATCGAATTCACATTGATATGTATTATAAATAATGCTCTCTTTTCATTCTTTTTATTTTCTTCATTTCCTCCAAATATTAAGAGTAACATCAATAAAAAACAACACAAGTACATCTCAAACACCATCGAAAGGAAAGAAAATACATTCAGACTCATGATTATTCCCTTACATAATGACACACAAGAACATGGACACACACACATACTATAAAAATAATACCCCGCGTCCTGAAACACATGTAGTAATGGTTTGGTTACTGTCATCACAAAAGAGAAAACAGGAGGCCCATGGACCTGAGCATTCAACTGCATTCTTAGATATATACAACAGGCCCGATGGGCCTGTATTACTTACCTGGCTCTGCAGCAACTAGGTAATTTCTGCAGATACTACAGTATGATTATTCTAATAGCTAGGATTATCCATGTGAATTAATTTTCTTGCCCTTCATTCCAGCAAACTATTTGTCTAAGATCAGGTCTCGGTGACTATAGGCTATCGAGAGATCATTGTTTAAAGATGTAAGCGTATTTGAACCCTGTTATCTTGAATGTAGGCCAATGTCCTTTATTTGAACGGATTTGGTAGCCCTTCATCCAAATATCAAGTCCCCATGCCTCTTTGTTTGTGAAGAATTTAGCCTATTTTACCCCTCTGGCATTAAATGAAGGTCAAGGTCATTCATTTTAACTAATGTAGTTTCCCCTTAACGATTGACAAAACTCGACCTTACAGATGAAAACACAATGAAGACTCACTTCTCTATAGTGTTTGCTTAATCAACCGTTTTTAGTGTCCGCGGTCAATGAAGGACAATGTTTACCACGGAAAATTCTAGCGGTGTCCAAGAATGACCTCCATCACCCCCGTCCGTGTTGTGGTTTTTTTCAGCCATTATTATTACCAGAAGCAGACGACAAAAAACACCGACACGAAAGTAAGTAATGCGCAGAATCTGTAACTACGGAATAATTGATATCCAATCCAGTCGTAAGTTATGTTTACGTCTACGTCGACCTGAACGTTTACGTTCCGAGTTGAGACGTCTTGTGAAACACCTTACGGAAACGTGAATAAGGTCGTAACTCGATTTACATCTACGTTAACGTGTAGATTTGCGACCTTTAGTGAAACTGGGTCCTGGGTCTTACATTTAGCGATGTTGCCAAATTGAACCATCACATATCTAGAATGCATGAAAAAGCATTAAAGGAATACTTATTTTAATTAATGTCTTATTCCATGGTTTTAAAAGTTGTAATGAAATATAGAATAAAGATATATTATCTACCATCGCATCTATCAAACTTTATATTGCAATCAAATAGATTTCATTGGTATTATTACTATTTCTTTTTTAACATTGGTAAGTTATATAGATATAAGTATGCTATCTATTGAGTTCAATCCCCTGGTAGACTTCAATGATAAAGCAGTACACCGTATACCTGGATTATGCAATGGGTGTATCCTGTACCCTATTCCACTTTTGTTGAGTAAATTTACTAATATCATTTGTTTTATATCTCTGCTAGATGGAATTGGCTTTGGGCAGCTTAGAAAATTGTTATTTTCTTGTTTTTCTGTTTCTATTTTACATAATGATGTAACCATCAATATGAAATCATGAATTGATTAAGGAATTATTTTACTTGCAAGAGTTGGTGCTACTTCATATATACATATCTGTTTGCTGAAATTGGCTTTTGATTCTCATCAGTGTATTGCCAGTGTGTTTTGCATATAGACTGTCTGGCCTGCATTAGTTGGGGGAGGGGGATCAATTCAATAATTATGCTCAACAGTATATTCACATTAATATCAATATTTTATTATTCAGTATTTTTCACAGATAACAATAGTCTAGTTAGTATCTCGAATTAAGTACCCTAGTTGAAGGGTTACTGTCTTAAAGAACATTGAATAAGTCTACATACTTCAAGGAGTTACTTCCCTTTAAATTGATCTGTCAAATCAATATGTATTTATATTTGTCTATATTTCTTCTACTTGTTGTTATTTTAAGGATAAGACTTAGATAGGATATGTCTTATGTCTAATCCTATTGGCTATTGTCTATGTCTATGTTAGGAAGTGATGATTAGTCGAATCTTCCCGATCTTCTCAAGAAGTTTTGCATAACTTCGGCGATTTTTATATTGTCAGCTGAGGAAATATTCGTGTCACCATTGCAATGTACCTCTACATTAACAGGACCGTACCAGGTTAAATCGGCAATAAGAGTTCCTCTTAAGTTATTGTACAAGGAACGGTTAAGAAAAAATGACTGGAATCTTCACAGGAATGTCCACATTGACAAGCAGATGAATCAACGAGATTGGCTCTAAAAAGATCATAAAAAAAAATTAAGAAAAAAATATTTTTTTGATAATTGTAGAGGAAAGTGTTGTTCCCTAAATAAATCTGTATTTCGTAAATCATAAGGAGATATGTTGCCAGTATACATTGGCAGTAGGTCGATCAGAAAACTAGGTGCCAGCTTTCCGAGCATCTCTTCTCTTCGAAAGGGGTAACCAACCGGTTTCTAGATATAAGAACTCTGTTTTTTGTGAAAATATTCAACTTCACTGGAAACTATATGTGCAGCCCTGTGACTATTCTTGCGGCCTCTAGATTTATCTTTTCTAATAACAATGAGTTTGTTGTACCGCAGTTGTCCCATACTTCACATGCATATTCTAGTAATGATCGTATTTAGGTAAGGTGCATTTTCTAATGTGTTCCTGTTTAGAATAAGTTTTAATTTACGGAGGGTGGCTATGTACTTAGTTACTTTATTGACTATAGATTCTACATGTATGTTTCACTTATAATCATCGGAAAGAATGACTTCTTGGTGTTTATGGTGGTTTGTTATTTTAATCGGGGTATTGTCAAATGTAAAGGACGGAACAAAAGGAAGTTGTCTGGTTGGTATTACGAGGGCCTCGGTTTACTTAGGATTGAAGGACATAAACCATTCTTTGGACAAAATTTCAAGTTTTAATAAATCGCGTCTAGCCTCCGTCTCAATAAGGTTGAGGTCATATGACGCGTAGGATAGAGAAGTATCGTCAGCGAAAAGCCTAGATAGAGATGAAAGATTACAAGAAATATAATTTATGTATAGTAGAAAGAAAAGTGGACCATGAACTGACTAAAGAGAGGAATGTAAGTCATTGATAAATACCGCTTGTTTTCTTATTGAAGGAAAATTATCCACCCACCGTAGAAGAGGTCCGGAGATACCATAATTATTGATTTTATGTAAGAGGCCTTTGTACCACACGCGGTCAAATGCCTTAGAAGAATCACAAAAATTAAGATAGAATGTTCATAATTTTCTAAGGAAGAAATGATTGAATGACATATTTCAATAAGTTGATATGTTGCGGGGTGATTTCGTAGGAATCCAGACTGATACAGATAAATAAGGTCATTTTCTATTAAAACATTGTAAATATGCTTATAAACTACACGCTCAAAAAGTTTGCCTATACAACTTAGCAGCGAGATCGGTCTGTAATTAGAGACAATGCCTGCGTCATTGGCCTTAAATATAGGCATGACATGAGCAATTATCCAGTTCTCAGGAAATATGCAAGATGACAAAGAATAATTGAATATAAAAGAAAGTGGTATAGCAAATTCACTTGAGAGTAATTTTAGCATTCTGTGGCTAATACCGTCAGGACCCGACGCCTTGTTAACATCTAGAATTTTTATAATGTCTTCAACTTCACTGGAAACTATATGTACTTTTGAAAAAAAAGTAATTCGTTATCTATGACATTTTCTGACAAAGTGCACACAGAGCTAAAATAATTATTTAACAGTTCACATTTCCTATTGTTGTCATATATAATTAGATTTATAGTACTATCAAGTAGGAGAGATATATCTGTGTGTTTTTTTCACCTCTGATAAGGTTTCCCAGAAGTTTCCAATACACTTTTGGGTTGTTATTACTATTGTCTATAACTGTGTTAATGTTTTCATAAAGTATTTCTTTAGCCCTCTTTATCATATTATTTACTTTATTCCTCATATGCTTGTATTTATTCTTATTGGACTCTGTATTATCATTAAACATTATCTTTTAAAGTCTGTCTCTTTTCCTTATATTACGCCTTACCATTCCATTCATCCACGGTTTATCACTGTCGCGTACTAATATTTCTTTTGGTGGTATACATTTATCAATAGCATCATGGAATTTTTCAGTAAAGAAATAACACATTTAATTAACATTTGAAAGATTGGTTAAATTGTCAAACCAGGGTATACTGTTTATCATTCCTTTTAACTTATTAATATCGGTTTGATCATACAGCCACACTTTTCTTTAAAATAATGTTTGATTTTAACAGGAATATTTATAATTGCAAAAATGGCATCATGGTCACTTATAGTTCGCTCAATGTCAATAACATCGAAAAAAACAACATTTACAGTATCACTTACAATGATAGGGTCAAGCAGGGTTGAGGTCATGATAAGTAAAGGACAGAAGACTAGCCAAAGATAAAAATCCGTACAGAGTCGTGTTATGTTCGTCTATAAATGGAAAAAAAACATGTCTTTCTACAGATAGCCTAGTTTTCGTATCTATTTAAAAGGTGACACCAGGAATCCTGTCCCAGTATATTCCTGACACAATTCTAGACTCATAATCATGAAGGTCGCTCTTGCCCTCGTTGTTCTTGTAATCGTCGCGACTGGTAAGTCGATTTTTCTTACAAATATCCTTTACAGTGTATATGTATAAATAATGTTACATTTGGTTTATAACTGAATAACATGTATCAATATTCTCGTTTACAAATGTAACATATTTAAGAAATTCTGGTTCATATATCATAACTTATAAAAAAACAGGCTCGGTATTCGGTATTCTCGTTAAAAATAAAAAAAAAAAAAAAACCACAGCACCACGTAAAACATGCCAATACAATCATCTCGTTTACAAATATAACATATTTAAAAAAAAATCTTGTTCAATATCATAGGTTATTTAAAAAAAAAAGGCTCAATTATAATACATGTCGTTATTCCACATTTTATAATACAAATGTTCATGTTCTTAGGTAGAATCCTTCTGATTCACCTTAAGATACAGATTGTTTTAGTTAGTTAAATTATCCATTAATGTCTATATTTTAATTTGTAAAACTTTAACAGTTCGGCGTTCTTATGATGATTGCATGCAGCACCGAAACTTACGTACACAAAATATAGACAGAGGGTTCAAGAGAATTTCTTCGTGACTCCATAGTCATATATTCAAATAAAATTTAGATATATAATCATATC
Source organism: Pecten maximus (assembly GCF_902652985.1). Classification (NCBI taxonomy): domain Eukaryota; kingdom Metazoa; phylum Mollusca; class Bivalvia; order Pectinida; family Pectinidae; genus Pecten; species Pecten maximus. The sequence continues at coordinate 24,754,758 of NC_047022.1, read as the reverse complement.
GTCAAACCTTCAGATGGTGGTACATTGTAATTACGTAAACTACAAAATTGCAGTTTAAACAGCACAATGTAACTTTTATTACTGTATCTTTTTCTGACTGGGTTGGTGTCGTACAGTTATCTGTGTTTATTACCGACTGATAAACTTCCCATACACTGGACATATCGTAATAGCTTTCATAAGTCAGATTTATTTTATATAAAACCGAATAATCATATATAACTACATGTATAAGGAAAATCCTATTTTAATCCATCACTTACACTTATTATGTTTTTATTATGATATTGAATTTATCTATATTATCAATATAATTATAAATATTGCACACTTTTGAATAACTAGGTTAACAACAATGCAATATAATATTAAAACAACTGTATGTAACTTTATTTTGAGGGCGTTCCGACATCCCCGACCACCCACATCCCATCGGTAAATCAGGTTCATATGATTTTTTTTTACTGCAAACAATCAAACGATTATTTTTATTATATAACACAGTGAGTGCGCAAAATGACGCATGCACCTCTGATTCCGACTGTAATCTTGACTGTCCTCAACATGGCGCCCATACCCATGTGAACCATTGTCACCATGGTACCTGCCACTGCCACTCTCAGCATACCTGCACAGATGTCAGCCAATGTGGATGTAACAGCGGATTCACAGCAAGTTGTGACCACGGCCACTGTCACTGTACGTATCAAACGCTTACATCAAATGTTGCTATTTTTGTTTTTGTCGAATCCTGATATTTTTTCATATTCGATATTCTTTTTTTGCCGAGAGAAAAGTGATTGACCTAAGATCTTAATCTATATTAAACATCTTAAGTCAAGGTGTTTGTTCGATTTCATGATCAATTGCTATTTGTTTGTTTTCAAGTGTTTTGCTAGTTTTTAAAATCGATTGAAAATTATAATTATCTCATTCTAATTTTTAACTAAGAAATGATAAAAAAAATTCTCTTCATTATCAGGTCATCATAATTGATGCGTCTACAGAGAAGATATACCATTGACGATTGGAATCAATAAAATACATTTCTTCAATCCTGTTTTGTTATCTCTGTTATAAACAATCCCAGAGAAGATTTATGTAGGCTAAGTCTGCTACCTGATCCAATTCGTATGATTTGTACAGTAAATGTAGAAATGAAACGAAACATCCATCTTCATTTACCAAATCCAGTGGTTACATTTTCTGTAAGCTACATCCTTTCAACAGGTGCCTGTACATGTAATTTCGAGAATGACTTATCAAAATGAATAGACTGTATAAGCAACAAGGTTGAATACTCAATTGTCCGATATTTGTTTCACAAAATTGATATCAATAATTGCGGAAGTGGTTTAAGGTCGTGGCGCCCAAGTCTAGACCGTTAAAGAGATATGGTCACATACACACAGTATTGTCCAAATCGCAATGCCCTGCTGGTTAGCATGATGTACACTGGGTCTGTATGGTCTATAACCCACGAAACTCAATATTAGTCATGTGTGATAAATTATCATTATTTTCAATAATTGTACGTAGTTTTGCATCAACGGTATCACTTAAAGTAATATAATGCATAAAACAGATACAAACTTCTATTTTAAGTAATTTACAGGAATGTATATTCAAACATAAACTATATTTTTTTCTCCTTTACTTATATATCATACATAATAATTTCAGAGATATTTTTCGTAACCATAGGGTGGAATTCACTTAAACGTTCCGTGAACGTCCGTTTAAGAATGATTTGTCGAAATTGAGATGCTGGCCGATTTGATAAAATAGTATGTTGGTGCATTATGACCCTACAAACACTACTACAATACCAACTGCTTTATCCACGGTGTTTGGTTTGGGTTTTTTTAACGTCCTATTAGGGAACAACGAACCAATTGAAAAAATAGACTTTTGAAACATCCAAAGTTGAGCCAGGGATAAAATTTCTTGCAGCCACTGATTGGCCAGTATATTATGAAGTAACAAAATAGATATGTAGTCTGATAGGTAACTATCCATAGGAAATGTTGATATAAATTTCGTAAGTCCGATTGATTTTTTCCCCAAAAGTTCATGTCAGGATAATTAACAGGTACGATTTTTAGAATTTTTACTGCGAAATTCATCCATTTTCAAAATGGCTACCCTGGAAAAAGTTTGAGCTGAAGGACCCAACATTTTTTTTTTATTAAGAGACTTCAACCTTTTGTTATAAACCATAATTGCCATATTGAATTCAAGAATTTTAATGATATACTTCAAAACGTTAACACTGAAGTCTATGGAAAAACAATTGGTTGGTTGGTCCCTATTTACAGATAGGGTCATTCAAGGACGTGCAAGGTTTTGGAGGTTGAGGAATGCCTTCCCGGGGCTCCCCTCTCCGAGTATAGACAATTTGTATCAGTTAAACAGGTAGTAAAGGAAGTTTGGAAGTTCTTCATTACGTATTGACACACTGTGTTCCACATTGTCAGGTCTCGGTGAATACCTTATTTTTGCATTTTAACGTACAGACAATACTTGTCAGATAACACCGGACAACTTATATACATGTACACATTTGTACAGGTGTGTGATCTAACACATACGACATAATTGTTAAAAGGTCTTGTTACAGGAACACTAGAATTTCGTCGACGAATAAATTTGATCCTACCTTGATGTTTTATCAAAGCATGGGACATAGAGAAAAACATCAATTTAGTTTTCATACAATTTAGGCTGTTACGGCTATATGTCGTAATTGTTGTTAAGGAAAAGTAGCTTTTGATTACCCAGTTTAATGATAATGGGGATTTTAATATTAGACATTTATCAACACACATATATAACACATATATGTACATAGGTGCGACCCAAGCTCATATTATTCCACTGTAAATTCTTTAATTGTTATACTGTATGCTGCAATGAATATATGCTCCTTTGTTTCCCACAATCAGGGGCCTCCGGTACTTTCCGATAACGAGAAAATATCTCGCGTTTACCCATACTCATGTAATTATCTTCGTTTACGGAACGTGTTTAAGTGTCCCGAATGGTTTTCCCGGTAGCACACTTTTAAGATTAGATCACTACTGGTGCAGTTTATTTCTCATACTTATTTATCTGTATACGTTTAATTGATCAAAGGACTCGTTTAAACATGCCTACACAACAAAGAGAAAGAAAAACCTTTTAGGTTTCAAATTAGCCACGCTGTAACGATTATGCAAGGGATTTTAATAACAAAGCTAGATTTAAATATCTAAATTGTCAACGATTTACAAATAAAAGTGTAGTATGGTATGGTATGGTATGGTAGTATGATATAGTGGTATGGTATGGTATGGTATGGTATGGTAGTATGATATAGTGGTATGGTATGGTATGGAATTGAATGGGTATTACGGTACGGTTTATTATGGCATGGTATAGTATGGTATGGTGTGGTGTGGTGTGGTGGTGTGGTGTGGTGTGGTGTGGTGTGGTGTGGTGTGGTGTGGTGTGGTGTGGTGTGTTGTGTTGTGGTGTGGTGTGGTGTGGTGTGGTGTGATGTGATGTGATGTGATGTGATGTGATGTGGTATAGTATGGTATGGTATGGTATGGTATGGTATGATGTGATATGTTATGATATGGTATGGTATGGTATGGTATGGTATGGTATAGTATGGTATGGTATGGCATGATGTGATATGTTATGATATGGTATGGTATGGTATGGTGGTATGCTATTGTGTGGTTTCATCCGATGTGATTATTTTGCTTTGCATATGTGATGGTGATGGTGGTATGGTATGGTACTGGTATTGTTTAAGGTGTGATGTTGTGTGGTAAGATGTGGTATGGTGTTAAGGTATGGTATGTAATGGTAATGTATGGTATGGTGGTATGACAAAATATTGTTTGGTAAGGTGTGGTATGGAATGGTATTGTACTCTGATGTGATGAGGTGTGGTGATGGTAGTTGAATGATATAGTATTGGTATTATATTGCATTGTGGTATGGTATTGTTTAGTTTGATATAATATTGTATGGTATCATAATCAATGGTATGGTATGGTATGGTATTGTACCTTGATGTGGTGAGGTGTGCTGATGTTGTACTAGTATTATATGGCGGTGTGATGTGGTTTTACTGTTTCCAGTATGTCACATATCATGTACCAATAAATCTATCGAGGAGACACATGTTTTAATCAGTAATCAGTGACGATACTAATCTTTGTAATAAATGACATAGTCAAATGATATAAACACAAAAAACAAAAAAAAAAAACAAAAACAGCCACGCTCCGATAACGCACAATGGTATGTCTGGATACGTGACAAAGGCTGCCTTTAATGTTCCTTCGAAAAACTTTTTGATTATCATTGAGGTTTTTGACACAATCAATGGCAGCATTGGCTAAAATCTTCGGTAGATTTAATTTGGTGTTGCACTAGTCCCAAGGATCATGGAGTCACAAATACTTGATATCTCATAGATCACTTTAGTACTTAGTAAGGCGAGATAGACTGCCATTAACTTAACATCAGCACATGTAATCGTTGTGGTTAATTAATATTATAATACGTAAGGTTTGTGTGTCTGCTATAAAAAATGTCACGAACTCATTGTTTTGTCAGCGCTTATTAGATAAATACAGTTCTACAGAAGGCTTCCGACTCTATGAATAAACACATGTGTCTAAATTTCACATATCATACCATTGAAGGTGTACAATTCAGGTCTGAACCACTTGCAGAAAAAATTGGTGGCCTATTTTATACACGATCTAAATTAAGGGGTAGATTTGGAAATGTTGAAACTCATACGGCGAGCCGATTATCATATTAATCATGTTTAAAGCGACTAGTACCTTTGGTTTTGTCCGGTAAATCTATTATAAAGCGATAACTACACATAAGTTTTACATTTTTTTCTAAAACTGATTTTTAACATTATAGTCGCTTTAAGATTAAAGCTCAAGTACGTCTGTCTTGGGTATTTATGTGTGACGTAAAAGGATTGAAATCATTGAAGGCTACTAATCTATAAATGCATATTTGAATCTTCATCAAAGACCCTTCGGGGTGCAGGAATGGATGTTAAAGCGACAAATCAAGGCAAAAATAAGAAGAAAAGAACAATTTAAATGGGGACCTCAGTTTCTTGATATTCTCTTTCATATTGAATGTATGGTAATTTGTTTTTAAATACCGACATGAGATGAGTTTTTTCTTCAAATTTTAAGATAATAAGAAAAAGGTTTGAGATAGGAAGTCAAAATGTTTAGATAAGGTGAAATGTAGAGATACTAGCTCGAAATTGTGAGATACATGTGTCAAATTAATTTTACTAGCATTAAATTACACTCTTCCTTTCCTGCTCTGTCGTTCTGTGGTTTGTTCTCTTACTCTAGGTGTCTCATATGACCAAGGTTGTTGGTGTCTCCTTGATACCCGTCCTCATATGACCCTGGCTGTTGGTGTCTCCTTGACACCCGTCCTCATATGACCCTGGCTGTTGGTGTCTCCTTGATACCCGTCCTCATATGACCCTGGCTGTTGGTGTCTCCTTAACACCCGTCCTCATATGACCAAGGTTGTTGGTGTCTCCTTGATACCCGTCCTCATATGACCCTGGCTGTTGGTGTCTCCTTGATACCCGTCCTCATATGACCCTGGCTGTTGCGAGGACTTTAAACTTCTGAAAACAGAAACAAATACAAATGTTTCCAGGATAAACCTTAGCTACTCCTGGAAGCTTATTGCTGTCACTAGAGTAATGTTTCTATCTCAAAATTTAGTGTTCTCCAAATTTCGATTTATTATACCAAATATAGTTCTTTAACCCATGTGTTTTGATTATTCCTATTTTGATATCAATTGTTATTTTAATTCTCAGGAAATAAATTAACTAGTAAGAATTGAAGAATGGGACCAGCTGTCGTTTTCCTGAAATTATTTTGAAATATAAACTCTCGTTTTTTATGCATTTATTTTGTGTATATATACTTTATTTTCTAAAGAACAAATTCCATTTTAATATCTATATAATTTCATTGCTAATATACCTATATAAAAATGAATCGTCACTTGATAGATAAACTATCCTAATGTGTATTGTAAACTGCAGATTGATGGATAATTACACAGAAATAAAGTCACCAGTTTAGCCTTTGTGGTCTTTTCCAAAGATTTTATCAATATCAACAATAACCCCATAAACACCATCTGACAACCTTAAGTTTGGCTAAAGAACAGACATTGACACTGATAAGGTATTTATATACGTCCCAAGCACGTGATCTATTGTGTGGTATGAATTCAGTATTATATAGCTAGCACCCGAGTCAAAAATTGACATAATACTTTGATTCATTAACAAGACGGACTTGTTCCTGGTGATCTTATAAAAGAAAAATGATTTTCTTATTGGCGGTTTTAGCCGAGTTGATTTCAACATCTCTGTCCCAATCATCAACTGACGGAACGAATCTGTACACCGCTCTGATGACAGGTTATCAAAAACATGTCCGACCTGGGACAGATTACTCTGTTCCATTACCTGTGAATATCACGTTCGGACTAATAACCATTCAAGATTTCGTCGAATCGGAAGGAAAATTCGCTATCACTGGTTATTTCACAATAACTTGGGTTGACAATCGAATGACATGGACGCCGGCCACATACAATGGGCTTGCTACTACCCTCCTGTCACAGAAAGAGGTATGGAAACCCAATATGGTTTTAGGTAACACCTTTAATAATCTCAAATTTCTAGGCTTGGATGAATTTTATATCCGGTACATGTCCACTGGCCTTGCCACCTGGAATCCGGCAGATGTCTATGAAGTTTCATGTGATGTTGACGTCACATTTTATCCCTTCGACAAACAGACGTGTAAACTCTTGTTTACCCCTTGGTTTTACATGCCAACGGAAGTTTCATTTAATGCATTAAATCCGGACCTTGACTTAGAAATGTTTTCGGAAAATGCAATATGGGAACTATTATCAACACAAATTTCAATTATTGAAAACGGTTTTGAGATTGTCGAAATAAAACTCTCGTTCAAGAGGCGTTTTGCGTTCTATGTAGTCAACATGATATTGCCCCTGTGTATGATGACGGCGATCAATTCCTTCGTATTCATACTTCCGGTCGACTCTGGTGAAAGAGTGGGGTTCTCAATTACAAATCTCCTGTCAATTGCTGTATTTCTCACGATTGTGACAGAAGCTCTCCCGGAGGCGTCCATGCCTCAGATATCCATACTGTGCTATCTTCTACTCACTCAGATGGCAATGAGTGTATTAATTATGCTTCTGACCATCCTTTCGATCAAGATCTACCTTTCAGAAGAGGAGAAAGTACCACAACATTACATCACATTCGTTAATATTATGGGATATAGGTGCCGGAAGAAGAAATCTGAAACGGCTACTGTGACACCAACAGAAATAAGTGTAACCCCTGCGTCACGTGATGCAAACAACAAGAAAGATAATTCGCGAAAGAAATCACCACCTGAACAGAGGAAACCTACGACAGCGGATGAAACCACGTCTAAAAGTGATGACGAAGTTGCCATCACATGGAAGACAGTGGGAAACGCATTCGATAAGGCATGTCTTCTGTTTATCATCATGACTTCCCTAGTCATCAACATGACGTTCATGGTGTACCTGATCCATGCTTACTTCTAAAACAATGAATACATCATATGGTTGTATTATTCTTCATGAACAACATAAAATATTATTCTTCAGACTATTCTTAAAATGCATGCTTGTTTTAAAATGTACATTATAATATCCTTTTATTTCCCTAACGCTTCAGCGACTCTAGACTTATTATCGAATGTCACAGTTGATTGTTTTTTTTCTTTTGATGAATCATTCAGAGGTATGTTTTAATTAATATTTATTACTTATATATGTCACCAAAATTCATTTTGTAATAGATCGGTTGGTTCCCTTGAAAATACTTAAATGCTCCCATGAAAATTAATCTAATCGATAATCAATCTGATTATACATTCCTAATCAATCGTAGTATATGCCGATGTTGCACCTTACCTTTCGTGTTATTGAATAACAGTAACAGACTTACATCGCAAAAAAACGACTACTTACATTATACTTTTATAAAAAGGTTGTCGTATACTTTATAAACAATAATGATATCTGAAACAAATATATCTATTTTGTAAATCGATTGATCTTTATTCCTTTTCTTGTCATTAATGTAACCGAGGTGAATACTAGCCGCTATATACCGCTCGTCTTCAGAGAAAATCTTTATGTTGATCGGTTGAGCGTTACATTAGCAAGCAAGACAGATATTCCTGGTACGGTCTATAGTGATCGCAGTTATCTAAATTTAATCAACCATGCGCTCTGTAACATTACATCAACAAGTAAAAAGGTAAAAGAGACATTTTATCGAGGTTGTCATTTTCACTACCCCTAATGATCTGCTGTAGACAATGTCCATGACCGCCATATTGCCTCTTATACTGATCACTGTAACCTGGGTCCAGACACTTGTTCTTCAGGGGTCAATGGATGAAATGTTATATTTCATTATTCGGGATTTCACACAACCTGGAAACATCGAAGTAGAAAGCACACAAATGATTTTTCTTGGATATACCATTAGGATTCAATCAGGAAACCAGTGGGCATAACATTGTGACGTTTTTGAGGCCTTTCGATTTTCTGATAATGCCTTCAAGATTTCTACACGTTGAGTCCTACAATGACTATTGCATGAGGAAATCTTGAACTTTATTTAGTACACAGCATATATTTATCACGCAGTAATCATGATTGTTGGCTCGGATGGAAGCGCGATCGGAAATCTAATTCCGGCCGCCTTGGTGAAAGGCAAGTGTGAATCGCTCGTTGAATCAAATCGTTAATAATGCCGGGTTCTTATTTCGAAAATAGAATATAATCTTGATTTGAGTAAGATCTTAAACAGTTGTTGTCGTTGATGTAACAGTAGACGCTTACTATCTATTCTCGGTCAACTTGTCATCTCTTCCTGGTCCAGATCTATTCTCGGTCAACTTGTCCTCTCATCCTGGTCCAGATCTATTCTCGGTCAACTTGTCCTCTCATCCTGGTCCAGATCTATTCTCGGTCAACTTGTCCTCTCTTCCTGGTCCAGATCTATTCTCGGTCAACTTGTCCTCTCTTCCTGGTCCAGATCTATACTCGGTCAACTTGTCCTCTCATCCTGGTCCAGATCTATTCTCGGTCAACTTGTCCTCTCATCCTGGTCCAGGTCTATTCTCGGTCAACTTGTCCTCTCATCCTGGTCCAGATCTATTCTCGGTCAACTTGTCCTCTCTTCCTGGTCCAGATCTATTCTCGGTCAACTTGTCATCTCTTCCTGGTCCAGATCTATTCTCGGTCAACTTGTCCTCTCTTCCTGGTCCAGATCTATTCTCGGTCAACTTGTCCTCTCATCCTAGTCCAGATCTATTCTCGGTCAACTTGTCCTCTCTTCCTGGTCCAGATCTATTCTCGGTCAACTTGTCCTCTCATCCTGGTCCAGATCTATTCTCGGTCAACTTGTCCTCTCATCCTGGTCCAGATCTATTCTCGGTCAACTTGTCCTCTCATCCTGGTCCAGATCTATTCTCGGTCAACTTGTCATCTCATCCTGGTCCAGATCTATTCTCGGTCAACTTGTCCTCTCATTCTGGTCCAGATCTATTCTCAGTCAACTTGTCCTATCATCCTGGTCCAGATCTATTCTCGGTCAACTTGTCCTCTCTTCCTGGTCCAGATCTATTCTCGGTCAACTTGTCCTCTCATCCTGGTCCAGATCTATTCTCGGTCAACTTGTCCTCTCTTCCTGGTCCAGATCTATTCTCGGTCAACTTGTCCTCTCATCCTGGTCCAGATCTATTCTCGGTCAACTTGTCCTCTCATCCTGGTCCTAGATCTATTCTCGGTCAACTTGTCCTCTCATCCTGGTCCTAGATCTATTCTCGGTCAACTTGTCCTCTCATTCCTGGTCCTAGATCTATTCTCGGTCAACTTGTCCTCTCATCCTGGTCCAGATCTATTCTCGGTCAACTTGTCCTCTCATCCTGGTCCAGATCTATTCTCGGTCAACTTGTCCTCTCATCCTGGTCCAGATCTATTCTCGGTCAACTTGTCCTCTCATCCTGGTCCAGATCTATTCTCGGTCAACTTGTCCTCTCATCCTGGTCCAGATCTATTCTCGGTCAACTTGTCATCTCATCCTGGTCCAGATCTATTCTCGGTCAACTTGTCCTCTCTTCCTGGTCCAGATCTATTCTCGGTCAACTTGTCCTCTCTTCCTGGTCCAGATCTATTCTCGGTCAACTTGTCCTCTCATCCTGGTCCAGATCTATTCTCGGTCAACTTGTCCTCTCATCCTGGTCCAGATCTATTCTCGGTCAACTTGTCCTCTCATCCTGGTCCAGATCTATTCTCGGTCAACTTGTCCTCTCATCCTGGTCCAGATCTATTCTCGGTCAACTTGTCCTCTCTTCCTGGTCCAGATCTATTCTCGGTCAACTTGTCCTCTCATCCTGGTCCAGATCTATTCTCGGTCAACTTGTCCTCTCTTCCTGGTCCAGATCTATTCTCGGTCAACTTGTCATCTCTTCCTGGTCCAGATCTATTCTCGGTCAACTTGTCCTCTCATCCTGGTCCAGATCTATTCTCGGTCAACTTGTCCTATCATCCTGGTCCAGATCTATTCTCGGTCAACTTGTCCTCTCTTCCTGGTCTAGATCTATTCTCGGTCAACTTGTCATCTCATCCTGGTCTAGATCTATTCTCGGTCAACTTGTCCTCTCTTCCTGGTCCAGATCTATTCTCGGTCAACTTGTCCTCTCTTCCTGGTCCAGATCTATTCTCGGTCAACTTGTCATCTCTTCCTGGTCCAGATCTATTCTCGGTCAACTTGTCCTCTCATCCTGGTCCAGATCTATTCTCGGTCAACTTGTCCTCTCATCCTGGTCCAGATCTATTCTCGGTCAACTTGTCCTCTCTTCCTGGTCTAGATCTATTCTCGGTCAACTTGTCCTCTCATCCTTGGTCCAGATCTATTCTCGGTCAACTTGTCCTCTCATCCTGGTCCAGATCTATTCTCGGTCAACTTGTCCTCTCATCCTGGTCCAGATCTATTCTCGGTCAACTTGTCCTCTCATCCTGGTCCAGATCTATTCTCGGTCAACTTGTCCTCTCATCCTGGTCCAGATCTATTCTCGGTCAACTTGTCCTCTCATCCTGGTCCAGATCTATTCTCGGTCAACTTGTCCTCTCATCCTGGTCCAGATCTATTCTCGGTCAACTTGTCCTCTCATCCTGGTCCAGATCTATTCTCGGTCAACTTGTCCTCTCATCCTGGTCCAGATCTATTCTCGGTCAACTTGTCCTCTCATCCTGGTCCAGATCTATTCTCGGTCAACTTGTCCTCTCATCCTGGTCCAGATCTATTCTCGGTCAACTTGTCCTCTCATCCTGGTCCAGATCTATTCTCGGTCAACTTGTCCTCTCATCCTGGTCCAGATCTATTCTCGGTCAACTTGTCCTCTCATTCCTGGTCCAGATCTATTCTCGGTCAACTTGTCATCTCATCCTGGTCCAGATCTATTCTCGGTCAACTTGTCCTCTCTTCCTGGTCCAGATCTATTCTCGGTCAACTTGTCCTCTCTTCCTGGTCCAGATCTATTCTCGGTCAACTTGTCCTCTCATCCTAGTCCAGATCTATTCTCGGTCAACTTGTCCTCTCATCCTGGTCCAGATCTATTCTCGGTCAACTTGTCCTCTCTTCCTGGTCCAGATCTATTCTCGGTCAACTTGTCCTCTCATCCTGGTCCAGATCTATTCTCGGTCAACTTGTCATCTCATCCTGGTCCAGATCTATTCTCGGTCAGCTTGTCCTCTCATCCTGGTCCAGATCTATTCTCGGTCAACTTGTCCTTCATCCTAGGTCCAGATCTATTCTCGGTCAACTTGTCCTCTCATCCTGTCCAGATCTATTCTCGGTCAACTTGTCCTCTCATCCTGGTCCAGATCTATTCTCGGTCAACTTGTCCTCTCATCCTGGTCCAGATCTATTCTCGGTCAACTTGTCCTCTCATCCTGGTCCAGATCTATTCTCGGTCAACTTGTCCTCTCATCCTGGTCCAGATCTATTCTCGGTCAACTTGTCCTCTCATCCTGGTCCAGATCTATTCTCGGTCAACTTGTCCTCTCATCCTGGTCCAGATCTATTCTCGGTCAACTTGTCCTCTCATCCTGGTCCAGATCTATACTCGGTCAACTTGTCCTCTCATCCTGGTCCAGATCTATTCTCGGTCAACTTGTCCTCTCATCCTGGTCCAGATCTATTCTCGGTCAACTTGTCCTCTCATCCTGGTCCAGATCTATTCTCGGTCAACTTGTCATCTCATCCTGGTCCAGATCTATTCTCGGTCAACTTGTCCTCTCATCCTGGTCCAGATCTATTCTCGGTCAACTTGTCCTCTCATCCTGGTCCAGATCTATTCTCGGTCAACTTGTCCTCTCATCCTGGTCCAGATCTATTCTCGGTCAACTTGTCCTCTCATCCTGGTCCAGATCTATTCTCGGTCAACTTGTCCTCTCATCCTGGTCCAGATCTATTCTCGGTCAACTTGTCCTCTCATCCTGGTCCAGATCTATTCTCGGTCAACTTGTCCTCTCATTCCTGGTCCAGATCTATTCTCGGTCAACTTGTCCTCTCATCCTGGTCCAGATCTATTCTCGGTCAACTTGTCCTCTCATTCCTGGTCCAGATCTATTCTCGGTCAACTTGTCCTCTCATCCTGGTCCAGATCTATTCTCGGTCAACTTGTCCTCTCATCCTGGTCCAGATCTATTCTCGGTCAACTTGTCCTCTCATCCTGGTCCAGATCTATTCTCGGTCAACTTGTCCTCTCATCCTGGTCCAGATCTATTCTCGGTCAACTTGTCCTCTCATCCTGGTCCAGATCTATTCTCGGTCAACTTGTCCTCTCATCCTGGTCCAGATCTATTCTCGGTCAACTTGTCATCTCATCCTGGTCCAGATCTATTCTCGGTCAACTTGTCCTCTCATCCTGGTCCAGATCTATTCTCGGTCAACTTGTCATCTCATTCCTGGTCCAGATCTATTCTCGGTCAACTTGTCCTCTCATCCTGGTCCAGATCTATTCTCGGTCAACTTGTCCTCTCATTCCTGGTCCAGATCTATTCTCGGTCAACTTGTCCTCTCATCCTGGTCCAGATCTATTCTCGGTCAACTTGTCCTCTCTTCCTGGTCCAGATCTATTCTCGGTCAACTTGTCCTCTCATCCTGGTCCAGATCTATTCTCGGTCAACTTGTCCTCTCATCCTGGTCCAGATCTATTCTCGGTCAACTTGTCCTCTCATCCTGGTCCAGATCTATTCTCGGTCAACTTGTCCTCTCATCCTGGTCCAGATCTATTCTCGGTCAACTTGTCCTCTCTTCCTGGTCCAGATCTATTCTCGGTCAACTTGTCCTCTCTTCCTGGTCCAGATCTATTCTCGGTCAACTTGTCCTCTCATCCTGGTCCAGATCTATTCTCGGTCAACTTGTCCTCTCTTCCTGGTCCAGATCTATTCTCGGTCAACTTGTCCTCTCTCCTGTCCAGATCTATTCTCGGTCAACTTGTCCTCTCTTCCTGGTCCAGATCTATTCTCGGTCAACTTGTCCTCTCATTCCTAGGTCCAGATCTATTCTCGGTCAACTTGTCATCTCTTCCTGGTCCAGATCTATTCTCGGTCAACTTGTCCTCTCATCCTGGTCCAGATCTATTCTCGGTCAACTTGTCCTCTCATCCTAGTCCAGATCTATTCTCGGTCAACTTGTCCTCTCATTCCTGGTCCAGATCTATTCTCGGTCAACTTGTCCTCTCTTCCTGGTCCAGATCTATTCTCGGTCAACTTGTCCTCTCATCCTGGTCCAGATCTATTCTCGGTCAACTTGTCCTCTCATCCTGGTCCAGATCTATTCTCGGTCAACTTGTCCTCTCATCCTGGTCCAGATCTATTCTCGGTCAACTTGTCCTCTCATCCTGGTCCAGATCTATTCTCGGTCAACTTGTCCTCTCTCCTGGTCCAGATCTATTCTCGGTCAACTTGTCCTCTCTTCCTGGTCCAGATCTATTCTCGGTCACACTTGTCCTCTCATCCTGTCCAGATCTATTCTCGGTCAACTTGTCCTCTCATCCTGGTCCAGATCTATTCTCGGTAACTTTTTCAAACCTGGGTTCCGATCTATTCTCGGGCAAATTGTCCCCCTCCCGGCCCCCAAATTTTTTCGGTTTAACTTTCCTTCATCCTGGGCCAGATCATTTCGGTCAATTGTTCTCCCTTTTTGGGCCAGATCTATTTCGGGCATTGCCTCTCCCTCCCCTCCAGATCATTTTGGGAATTTTCCCTAAACCGTTTTCCCGATCTATTCTCGGTCAATTTTCCTCTTTTCCTGTCCAATCTATTCTCGGTCAATTTCATCCCATTTCCCGGTCCCAAACTATTCTCGGTCCAATTTTCCTCTCTCCTGGTCCAAAGATCTTTCTCGGTCAACTTTCCCCCTCTTTGGTCCAGATTATTCCGGGCATTTTCCCTCTCATCCTGGTCCACTTTTCGTCAATTGTTCTCATCCCCGGTCCGATCTATTTTTCGGTCAATTGTCTCCATCCGGGTCAATCTATTCTCGGTCAACTTGTCATCTCATCTGGTCCAGATCTATTCTCGGTCAATTTGTCATCTCATCCTGGTCCAGATCTATTCTCGGTCAACTTGTCCTCTCATCCTGGTCCAGATCTATTCTCGGCCAACTTGTCCTCTCATCCTGGTCCAGATCTATTCTCGGTCAACTTGTCCTCTCATCCTGTCCAGATCTATTCTCGGTCAACTTGTCCTCTCTTCCTGGTCCAAATCTATTCTCGGTCAACTTGTCCTCTCATCCTGGTCCAGATCTATTCTCGGTCAACTTGTCATCTCATCCTGGTCCAGATCTATTCTCGGTCAACTTGTCCTCTCATCCTGGTCCAGATCTATTCTCGGTCAACTTGTCATCTCATCCTGGTCCAGATCTATACTCGGTCAACTTGTCCTCTCATCCTGGTCCAGATCTATTC
The DNA here is from genome assembly GCF_902652985.1 of Pecten maximus. Lineage (NCBI taxonomy): Eukaryota > Metazoa > Mollusca > Bivalvia > Pectinida > Pectinidae > Pecten > Pecten maximus. The sequence continues at coordinate 24,739,624 of NC_047022.1, read as the reverse complement.
TCGGTCAACTTGTCCTCTCATCCTGGTCCAGATCTATTCTCGGTCAACTTGTCCTCTCTTCCTGGTCCAGATCTATTCTCGGTCAACTTGTCCTCTCATCCTGGTCCAGATCTATTCTCGGTCAACTTGTCCTCTCACCCTGGTCCAGATCTATTCTCGGTCAACTTGTCCTCTCATCCTGGTCCAGATCTCTTCTATATTGCAGAAGTGGAGCAAAATAACCACATGTTCTACTTTCATTTTGATGTGCACCGAAAAATCTATAAGATATACGATAAATAGATAGAAACATCATAAATGATGATGTAAACAGCGGTGCTATAAACAGTGATGATACAAACAGTGATTATATAAACAGTGATGATATAAACAGTGATGATATAAACAGTGATGATATAAACAGTGACGATATAAACAGTGATGATACAACCAGTGATTATATAAACAGTGATGATATAAACAGTGATGATATAAACAGTGATGATATAAACAGTGATGATATAAACAGTGAAGATACAAACAGTGATTATATGAATAGTGATGATATAAACAGTGATGATATAAACAGAAATGATATAAATAGTAATGATATAAACAGTGATGATATAAATAGTGATGATATAAACAGTGATGATATAAACAGTGATGATATAAACAGTGATGATATAAACAGTGATGATATAAACAGTGATGATACAAACAGTGACGATATAAACAGTGATGATACAAACAGTGACGATATAGACAGTGATGATATAAACAGTGATGATATAAATAGTAATGATATAAACAGTGATGATATAAATAGTGATGATATAAACAGTGATGATATAAACAGTGATGATATAAACAGTGATGATGTAAACAGTGACGATATAAACAGTGACGATATAAACAGTGATGATATAAACAGTGATAATTAAACAGTGATGATATAAACAGTCATGATGTAAACAGTGATTATATGAATAGTGATGATATAAACAGTGATGATATAAACAGTGTTGATACAAACAGTGATGATATAAACAGTGATGATAAACAGTGATGATATAAACAGCGATGATATAAACAATTATTATATAAACAGTGATGATACAAACAGTGATGATATAAACAGTGATGATGTAAACAGTGATTATATGAATAGTGATGATATAAACAGTGATGATATCAACAGTGTTGATACAAACAGTGATGATATAAACAGTGATGATACAAACAGTGATGATATAAACAGTGATGATAAACAGTGATGATATAAACAGCGATGATATAAACAATTATTATATAAACAGTGTTGATACAAACAGTGATGATTTAAACAGTGATGATATAAACAGTGATGATGTAAACAGTGATTATATGAATAGTGATGATATAAACAGTGATGATATAAACAGTGATGATGTAAACAGTGATTATATGAATAGTGATGATATAAACAGTGATGTTATAAACAGTGATGATATAAACAGTGATGATAAACAGTGAAGATATAAACAGAGATGATGTAAACAGTGATGATACAAACAGTGATGATATTAACAGTGACGATATAAACAGTGTTGATATAAACAGTGATGATATAAACAGTGATGATATAAACAGTGATGATACAAACAGTGATGATATAAACAGTGATGATATAAACAGTGATTATATGAATAGTGATGATATAATAGTGATGATATAACAGTGATGATATAAACAGTGATGATATAAACAGTGATGATACAAACAGTGATGATATAAACAGTGATAATTAAACAGTGATGATATAAACAGTGATGATGTAAACAGTGATTATATGAATAGTGATGATATAAATAGTGATGATATAAACAGTGATGATATAAACAGTGTTGATATAAACAGTGATTATACAAACAGTGATGATATAAACAGTGATGATATTAACAGTAAAGATGTAAACAGTGATGATATAAACAGTGATGATACAAACAGTGATGATATAAACAGTGATGATATTAACAGTAAAGATGTAAACAGTGATGATATAAACAGTGATGATATAAACAGTGATGATATAAACAGTGAGGATATTAACAGTAAAGATGTAAACAGTGATGATATAAACAGTGAAGATACAAACAGTAATGTTACCATTTCATCTGGTTTAGAAAATCCAAACTTTTCACTGGGAATCCAAAGTGTTCTTTTGAATGTATGATATGCAAAATGTGATCCATATACATGTATCCTAAATGGCATAGGAATGATAAACTGATCTTAAATATATCGAAGGAAGGGAATATTTGATTAATATTATGTGATAATTATTAATTTATTCAAATTTTGGCAGTGGACTTATATTATAATTTGCTTGATTAATTGATTTACAGTGTATACTTATCATATTGCGATTTGCATTAGACGTTAGGTCAGTGCTTCATTTTGTAGGTGGACATTGAATTAACCAGGAAATACATCTGATGCTCGGAAGGCCTCTACCGGTACTCATTACGTTTAGCTGCGCCTTCATTATGCCTACCCAATGATATTTTTCCCGCTTATATTTGAAACATTATATATCTGTGTATGTCTGATTGTTGTATCAGAAGTTAACCGAATCGTTGTAATAAGTACATAAATTGTACTGTTGTCTGATGTATATGCCAGACCATATTTAGGCCATATGAATTCATTATTTTTTAAAAGGCTGGATAAAATTTCCTCCTTTTAAAACTTTTTTCTGACCTTTTGGTGTCATTTTACAAATTCAAAAACTTATGAATGTGTTGTTGACAGGTGTGTTTGTTCTTTGCAATCTTAAAACAAGATCTTAAAAAAACTATTTTACCCTGAATTATTTTGCATGATTTGTTTTATTTTATTTTTTTCAATCTTCAAATTATATTAAATGGTGGTTACAGCAACAAAAACACAGACAAGGCATAAACTATTATTTTTAATTAAATAATAAAAGAATTTGTAAAAAATAATTTCTGTATAAAAGTTACCATACAAAAATACAAGAATGAATAAACAAAGATATCAGATTTGTGTTACTTCATCGTAGAAAATAACCTTAACCTTTATTGAAGCTTGGGATAGCTGAGTCATATTAAGATAACGTCTTTTATATTGGTTACCGGAGAACCTCTAACCAAAGTTAATGAAGAAGTGTACTGTGAGGAAACTCGTGATGCATTTAGTAACCCCGATATAGTACGAAATATATGTGATTAAATGTCGTCAGTTGCGCAAAGGAAGCAAACTTCAAATACGAATTTGATGTAATGCTCGGAGAAATTTACCAGCAGATATCTTTAAAAAATGGAAAGATGTAAAGACAAGTATGTTTTCATTATGCTCAACACGTTCATAGATGTAAATAGAAATGAATTAGCAATATCAAAACATTTGTCAAGAACGTATAAAAACAAAATTCTTTATGCACTGTATCATGTAAAATTATTCTGAATGGCAGTGTTGTATATATTGAATGTACATCTGTTTATATCTAGAAGATAATTATGGAATAAACATCAAATAAGTCACACAAAATATCATACTGATGAATAGAACCAAGTGATAAATAATTTCACACTTAAAAGCATTTTATTTTATCCTTCAATCCAAGAAGACTGTGCTTATTGCTTAAACTTCTATTGAGATAAGTGCATACAAACATGAACAATACGAATTATAAACGTAATTAGTATGAAGCTCCGTGTAACCATTTGCTCAATGAAGATTATTCATTTTTATCTTTTTCTTTGCAAAATCTGTATTACGGGTAAACCTTTGAAAAAGAGATGTCACCTTAAATGAGATACTTTTAGAAAATATTTTGCTAAACAAAAATAATTTAAAACTAAACAAACAGTGTGGCTCAGAAGAATAGTTTCAACGCCTTTCCATGCGCAACATTGCTGCAACATTGCATCTACTGCGACATAAACCATCTATAATTTTATAAATTCATAAATAAAGAGGACAAAGAAAAAAAAATAAAGTAATAAAGAATTTGTTTCCGAAGTGTCGTAAAAAAAATAAATAAATAAAAATAAAAACCTTTTGAAACTCAGAGTTCCTTCTAATACTACGTCACACTAGCAGGCTCTGACAACGTGTTGTACGAATTATTGCACTATTTTAGAAATTCAATCAACTTTGGCAACCTGCCAGAGTTATGAAAGCAATAAATCATATATGTAATAAAAAAACAAACAACAAAGACGGAAAAAACCAATAAAACTCTCGCCAATATCCTGTACTAGTAGATGCATCGACAATAATCAAGAATTGGTAATGCGGTTTATGTGCTATACGGGTTTGGTTTTCAGAATTAATAATACACTGACATTGCTTCAAAGTGGTTTATCATATAGAGGAGGCATCGATTTTCATAAGAATAGAAAACAAACCTTTATTTTATAAAATTTGTCAAGAACAATGTTTAGTGACTTTGGTGGAAGACATATTTGACTCTTCGTGCTGTTTCAGATAATTTAAAAAAAAATAATATAGCGATAATTGCAAAAGTACTACAGTAAATATAAATCTGGCGAGATTAAAACGGCTGTATCCTATTGAAATATAATGTATGTACATTTAGTAAAAACGGCAACAACATAATAATACATATCTCCCTTTAACGGTAATCCATTCCGGGTGGTTCAACAAACATTTAGATAGAAAAAAAGTAGCTTTATCAAACAATTGTTCAATCAAAGCTAGTATTCAATCAAAGCTAACTATGGTCAAATAGTATATAAATAGGCATTTAAATATTCCATGCAGATGAATGTGACTTGAGAAGAATTGACGCTACACAGTAGTGCATCTTAAACCTTAAATCCTTAAAAGAAAGTCAACCAAATTGTTTGATGCAAGCATGTCCGACCCCTCTATAACTCCTCAGATACAATCCTACAAAGCATGTGTACTAGCGGTTTAAAATATGAAAAAGAGGTTACAGCTGTAAACTAGTTGAACTTCCTTTTTTCCGTTTGTCTACTGGATTATATACTTCTTTATATTCTGTTGAAAAGCTTTCTTCTTGGCACTTGATTATTTGGAACATAACCATGCCAAAAGCGCAATTTTGAACTCAATTAGCTATCTGCCTTATAAACTTTGAAATAACGTGACATACAAAATGTAGCATATGGAATACACAAAAGTTAAAAGTTAAACCGGGTACCGTTCCTCGGGATTCCGAGACATATGTATACATAAGTATATTTATCTCACATGTTTGGGCTAATTTAGAGTCTTAAATTATATAAGAGACAAAATATTAATTTTCTCTTTTAATGAACAGGTACCCTTATTGACTCATTATTTATCTAATTCAAGATTTCTCTAACTAAATTGCTGTTTTAATGTAACGTAATGGTTTATTTTAACCTTCAGCAGTTTATCTATCCAATGACAGATGCTCAAGTTTCCTCACTTGCATATATGTAATAAAACCTTCATTGGCTGTCGCCGTTAATCACAAATCGAATCAAACAGACTATTGCTGAGAACGGTATGATAAATGATTATTATGTAAATGTTTTGAGAGATCGTTGTTCCTCCATCTGGAATGCAGTGGAGTCAGAATGCCCAATGTCACCCTTCAGATTATATAAAAACAGCTGTGCCCAAGTCAGCTTGTTGTTGTGGTTGTCTTTTTTCCAAAGCTTTCTGCAGCTCCTCTTAGTTGGCACCCAGTCGTTGTTTGGCCGAACGGACTTCTTAAATCTCTGTAAAAGACATTTTTTTGTAATTTTTAATTGATTTAACCTGTGTGTGACCTCCTCGCAACCCATAAGTACCTTTTTTTATGAATAAGTCTTTTTGAGATTTGATACTTTATCTAGTCATCAAGTTTTATTTTTCAATATATCTTGCATTCGAAATAAAAAATGAAAATGTAAAATAATTACAAATTTACTATGAAAATAGTGTAAAGAATAGTACATTAACCTGTTTTATATTTCCCTTTGTCGTTGATACAGTGTACACTGCATATCCTATTCCAGGTGTGAGTGTCGATAATGTGATTAGCCAGCCTATAACAGCTGCGTATCCTGGATACTCATAACTACCGAAGGTCGGGGTACGATACGTAGCAAAACTTAACGTCAGCAGCACCTGTTTTAGAAACCAGTATTAACATTTAGGTAACAACCTCATTAGGGGTATGGATGTCGCTTAGGTGTAGATCATTTTGGGTAAAAATTTTAGTCATTACGTTTTTAAGAATCAATATTTATTTATACACGAAAACGTATATAAAAGAGAGTGTTACACTGTATAGGAAGTTTCACTACTTAATAACATAATTACCTCATGTATACATAATTTTGGCGACTTTTAAAAGGTTCGAAAAAGTTGCTTCCTTTTTTGGTTAGAAATCTCCCTGTAAACAGTACGTTTCAATATGTCTTGTTTCATCTATACACATGTAAAATATACAATACTTACCGATAGAAATATAGGTATTACAAATGCAAGACTTATCCTGACAGGGGCTGGCATGGGACGACCAAGCATCAGTCGTATATCTTTATCTAAACGGTTACATCCTTTAAAAAAGGAAAATGAAAAAAAGATCAATTTGCTGTAGGTTGGCCCTTATCTACTGTATGCAACGTTACCAACGTAAAAATAAATTGTCCCAGCACTTGCCTACTTTATATAACGCTACAATGTAAAAAATAAATGTCCCAACACTTATCTACCGTATACAATGTAAAAATGAAAACAACCCTTCAAATGTAGAATAGAATGTCCTTCACTTATCTACTGTATGTAACCCTACCAATGTCAATAAGAGAGTTCGACCACTCATTTACTGTAAACAACCCTATCAATGTAAATACGAATGTCCGACCACTTATCTACTGTATATAACCCTATCAATGTAAATACGAATGTCCGACCACTTATCTACTGTATATAACCCTATCAATGTAAATACGAATGTCCGACCACTTATCTACTGTATATAACCCTATCAATGTAAATACGAATGTCCGACCACTTATCTACTGTATGTAACCCTACCAATGTCAATACCAATGTCCGACCACTTATCTACTGTATGTAACCCTACCAATGTCAATAAGAGAGTCCGACCACTCATTTACTGTAAACAACCCTATCAATGTAAATACGAATGTCCGACCACTTATCTACTGTATATAACCCTATCAATGTAAATACGAATGTCCGACCACTTATCTACTGTATATAACCCTATCAATGTAAATACGAATGTCCGACCACTTATCTACTGTTAACAACCCTATCAATGTAAATACGAATGTCCGACCACTTATCTACTGTAAACAACCCTATAAATGTAAATACGAATGTCCGACCACTTATCTACTGTATATAACCCTACCATTGTAGATTAGAGTGTCCAATTTATCTGACGGATACAACCTTACCAGTGTTCAGATTGAATGTTCCACTACTTATCTACTGTATGTAACCCTATCAATGTCCGATACGAATGTCCGACCACTTATCTACTGCATATAACCCTATTAATGTAAATACGAATGTCCGACCACTCATTTACTGTAAACAACCCTATCAATGTAAATACGAATGTCCGACCACTTATCTACTGTATGTAACCCTACCAATGTCAATAAGAGGGCCCGACCACTCATCTACTGTAAACAACCCTATCAATGTAAATACTAATGTCCGACCACTTATCTACTGTAAACAACCCTATCAATGTAAATACTAATGTCCGACCACTTATCTACTGTAAACAACCCTATCAATGTAAATACGAATGTCCGACCACTTATCTACTGTAAACAACCCTATCAATGTAAATACGAATGTCTGACCACTTATCTACTGTATATAACCCTATCAATGTAAATACGAATGTCCGACCACTTATCTACTGTAAACAACTCTATCAATGTAAATACTAATGTCCGACCACTTATCTACTGTAAACAACCATATCAATGTAAATACGAATGTCCGACCACTTATCTACTGTAAACAACCCTATCAATGTAAATACGAATGTCTGACCACTTATCTACTGTATATAACCCTATCAATGTAAATACGAATGTCCGACCACTTATCTACTGTAAACAACCCTATCAAGGTCCGATACGAATGTCCGACCACTTATCTACTGTAAACAACCCTATCAATGTCCGATACGAATGTCCGACCACTTATCTACTGCATATAACCCTATTAATGTAAATACGAATGTCCGACCTCTCATTTACTGTAAACAACCCTATCAATGTAAATACGAATGTCCGACCACTTATCTACTGTATGTAACCCTACCAATGTCAATAAGAGAGCCCGACCACTCATCTACTGTAAACAACCCTATCAATGTAAATACCAATGTCCGACCACTTATCTACTGTAAACAACCATATCAATGTAAATACGAATGTCCGACCACTTATCTACTGTAAACAACCCTATCAATGTAAATACGAATGTCCGACCACTTATCTACTTTATATAACCCTATCAATGTAAATACGAATGTCCGACCACTCATCTACTGTAAACAACCCTATCAATGTAATACCAATGTCCGACCACTTATCTACTGTAAACAACCCTATTAATGTAAATACGAATGTCCGACCACTCATTTACTGTAAACAACCCTATCAATGTAAATACGAATGTCCGACCACTTATCTACTGTATGTAACCCTACCAATGTCAATAAGAGAGCCCGACCACTTATCTACTGTATATAACCCTATCAATGTAAATACGAATGTCCGACCACTTATCTACTGTAAACAACCCTATCAATGTCCGATACGAATGTCCGACCACTTATCTACTGCATATAACCCTATTAATGTAAATACGAATGTCCGACCACTTATCTACTGTATATAACCCTATCAATGTAAATACGAGTGTCCGACCACTTATCTACTGTATATAACCCTATCAATGTAAATACGAATGTCCGACCACTTATCTACTGCATATAACCCTATTAATGTAAATACGAATGTCCGACCACTCATTTACTGTAAACAACCCTATCAATGTAAATACGAATGTCCGACCACTTATCTACTGTATATAACCCTATCAATGTAAATACGAATGTCCGACCACTTATCTACTGCATATAACCCTATTAATGTAAATACGAATGTCCGACCACTCATTTACTGTAAACAACCCTATCAATGTAAATACGAATGTCCGACCACTTATCTACTGTATGTAACCCTACCAATGTCAATAAGAGAGCCCGACCACTCATCTACTGTAAACAACCCTATCAATGTAAATACTAATGTCCGACCACTTATCTACTGTAAACAACCCTATCAATGTAAATACGAATGTCCGACCACTTATCTACTGTAAACAACCCTATCAATGTAAATACGAATGTCCGACCACTTATCTACTGTATATAACCCTATCAATGTAAATACGAATGTCCGACCACTTATCTACTGTAAACAACCCTATCAATGTCCGATACGAATGTCCGACCACTAATCTACTGTAAACAACCCTATCAATGTCCGATACGAATGTCCGACCACTTATCTACTGCATATAACCCTATTAATGTAAATACGAATGTCCGACCACTCATTTACTGTAAACAACCCTATCAATGTAAATACGAATGTCCGACCACTTATCTACTGTATATAACCCTATCAATGTAAATACGAATGTCCGACCACTTATCTACTGTAAACAACCCTATCAATGTCCGATACGAATGTCCGACCACTTATCTACTGTAAACAACCCTATCAATGTCCGATACGAATGTCCGACCACTTATCTACTGCATATAACCCTATTAATGTAAATACGAATGTCCGACCACTCATTTACTGTAAACAACCCTATCAATGTAAATACTAATGTCCGACCACTTATCTACTGTAAACAACCCTATCAATGTAAATACGAATGTCCGACCACTTATCTACTGTAAACAACCCTATCAATGTAAATACTAATGTCCGACCACTTATCTACTGTAAACAACCCTATCAATGTAAATACGAATGTCCGACCACTTATCTACTGTAAACAACCCTATCAATGTAAATACTAATGTCCGACCACTTATCTACTGTAAACAACCCTATCAATGTAAATACGAATGTCCGACCACTTATCTACTGTAAACAACCCTATCAATGTAAATACGAATGTCCGACCACTTATCTACTGTAAACAACCCTATCAATGTAAATACGAATGTCCGACCACTTATCTACTGTATATAACCCTATCAATGTAAATACGAATGTCCGACCACTTATCTACTGTATATAACCCTATCAATGTAAATACGAATGTCCGACCACTTATCTACTGTAAACAACCCTATCAATGTAAATACGAATGTCCGACCACTTATCTACTGTATATAACCCTACCATTGTAGATTAGAGTGTCCAATTTGTCTGACGTATACAACCTTACCAATGTTCAGATTGAATGTTCCACTACTTATCTACTGTAAACAACCCTACCATTGTAAAAATAGAATGTCCTTCTACTCGTCTACTGTTTGCAACCCTACCAATGTAGTGCCCACTACTTATCCAATGAACACACCCCTCCCAATGTCAAGATGGAGAGTTTCACTACTCATATACTGTATACAACCGTACAGGTAATTTATCTGTCAAGATGCTCATGAAATTACACAATAAATCTATTTATATTAATGTGCTTTAGGAGGTTTTATGTTCAAAAACATATCGTAGAAACATGATTACATTAATGTACAACATTATTCTTTAATCTGCTTATCTAGGTTATCAAATAAACATTTTTGCAGATATACCTTGAGTGAAAACCTACCATACACCCATCCAAACACTATAGCCTCAATCAAACAGATCAACACTATATTCCACGTCCCTATATACCATATACCGAGTATGAATATGTAAGCACCGGCCTGAAATAGAAAGGGAATTTGTACACAAATTATACAATATTATCTTACTTTTCATTACTCTATCTGCTATTTTTATTTCGTGCTTATTATAGATAAAAGCACATATCTTCTGCCAAAAACACCACTAATACAGAGGGTTGCTCGAATAACATCTCCAGATAGTTAGCTTAAAGACACCTTTATCTTTCCTCCGTTATACACTGGTTGTGCTATTCATTCTGTATACTCTGTATTTCGTCAGGTATAGTGATAACGCTCATTCTCCTTCGTGTTAAACTGTCTGAATTAGGTATTTGCCAAAAGATGAGTATGCTACGTGATGTAACTTGACAACAACAACGTCTGATAAGCTGAACATAGATTTCCTGCATATAAATTGAAAACTTGATAATATGGCATGCAGTTTACAATGTAAAAGCGATAGATTTTAATAACTGAAAACTAATGAATATTCACCGATGGATTTGGAGGTTGGGAGGTTGGGGATGGGGGTCAGAATGTTAACACGTAGAAAACAAAATGCATTTACCTTTAACTTACGGTATAGTTTTTACAATTGTTAAATTTAGATGGGCCCATAATTTGCGGTTGCCTCCGGTAACCTCGCAGGTGATACATTTCGCGCAACACCGACCTGTTAAAGATCTCTTGTACTCTGTATGGTTATATATATATATATTTGCTGGACATTTATTTCGCACGACATTTATTTCCCCACAAATATAACAAGTATACAGTAATGAATTATTGGAGATAAAGAACACAAATTATTGACCAAAATTCTGTACAGTTGCTACAAACTACAAGCATTTACTGTTGCTTGAATGGTAACAGCAAACATTGGGGACATATGTCCACAAACCGAAAGTATCAAAATAAATGACTGCCACAGATCTGGATTTAGCAAAATGTATAATATATGTATGTCAGAAAACAAATATCAAACTGTATTTTATAGACCTAGGTTTCATAACTTGATATGTTTAATAACTTAAATCCACCTGTGTTACAAACAAGATTCCGACGACGAACGTGACAATTGTCGTCACTGCGAGAAGGGCCAGACGTTTGTTATGTAGATACTTTGGGCACATTTCTTCCAAAACTAACAGGAAAGGCTCCATCATTATTGTCTGAAATTAAAAACCATATATTACCAAAGGAAAATTAGACCACACTGTGACCTATATAAGGGTACTAATAGGCCAATGTTAAAAGTCATCACATGGAAACCTCTTAACGTAGAAATGATATGATAGTTGTTCTCCAATCCTCCAAAGCTATTAGTATGACCGACATAACCTGGATACGAGAATAGTAGGAAACAGGTAATATAAGAACCATGTCCATTATCTTTAATTTACTCTTGACACAAGGATAACTTAAAGTCGTATACAGAATACCGGAATATTAATGACTCATGGTTGCGAATAAAAGTTATTAGTTCCTTCTATATTTACAATTTGCATTTCTATAGGCAAAAAAGGTAAACAAAATCCAATAGGATAACAATTGACTTCGCTGGAGGAGTTGTTATTTAATTCCTCAGAGACTGACAACTGAAATGATAATTGATTTATACCGGAAAACGACAAATTCAAGTTATCGATATCTTCATTTTTCGATTTGCAATCTTATCAGAAGCAACATTAATTGACTGTCCTTTTATTGCGTTTGTAAATGATAAAAAATCGATAGAACAAGAAGGAAATTGAGTCGACACAAAGTGTTTACGAACAGTCTACCAAGCCGTTATTAAAACAGCGGCATTGATAAATGAAGATAATTACAGGAATAAGAAGAAATCGATAAATACGCTCAGTAGCCCAATCACTTTCTTCCTTCGCGCCTTAACCGTAAGAACCAGCAAGAATGATTAATTAGATTGTATAATTTTTTTTAATTGTAAAAACGAATAGGTATAAGTTTAACTTAAAAATAATCAAAATAAAATTTTTGAAATGATATTTTTTTCTTAAATTAACGTTATATATGCATTTTTTTCCAACGAAATAAATAAAATGTAACGAATATTTCTTCTACACATGGTCATAAAAAACTTACTAATGCGTCGATTCCTGGTAGTATCAGGACTAGATAAAACAACACACACCAGGCCTGCGGCAATGGAAAGAAACTCAAAGCCTTTGGATATGCAACGAACCCAATTGAAAATCCACCTACAAGGAAAATGATCAAGTTAGAACAAAAACGAATGGTTGATTAAGGATTCAGATTCTGATGAACAGCAGCATCAACGTTACTAAAACTTCTCAGATACTCAATGCTTGCCAATGATCTTTGCTTAAAGCATCTTTCTTTTCTCTCTCTTTTTTATCCAAATTTCAATCCTTGTTAACTGTACATAATTCTGTTTAAATGTAATAAACCCTTCAGATTTGTTTTGACCAAACGAAGTGGTCACACAAGTATCCTTGTCGCCTAAAATTTAATTTGAGTTGTTTAACTGAGATGTTTCCGAAGTAAAAAGACCTTATTTTCTTCTTTCAAGAAAAGAAAATACTATGTTAACATGTTCATAGTAACACGTTTGATATTATATATATGTCAAGCTGTAGGATATAGTTTTGAAAAAGATAGATAAACGATGACCCTTAAAATACCGTATATCGGTTTTTTTAGCGTATGCCAAATTTCGCGTTTTCTGTACAAAATGACACGTTTTATTTTTAGCGTATTTCATTTTTAGCGTTTTCACAACGTGTAATTCAAATTTTAGCGTACATATGTTTCATATACAACAAAAACGAAGAAGTACAGTAATAATAATTTATCTACACGTTTGTTTGCTTCAGCAAACTCAGGTCTGTCCCTGACCGGATTTTCTTTATCCTTCCGTGTAACGGTTACAAATCGTAGCATGGCCTTGTTTCACTTGGCAATGCCACTCTCGTTATGATTTCAAATAGATCTATACAAAGGACAAAACATATGGTCAACTGTGAGTACATTTTTATTGAATAAAACAGTTCAGTCGAGTCACGGCCAATTAAGCACACCTGTATACGGCATGTGTAAGCAGGTGATCGGTTCATGACAACACCCCTACACCTACAAGGGAGTTAACTCTTACTGTAAAATGTGACCAATTTTAGCGATATCTTATAATTCGCGACCGAATCTGGTCGCGAAAATAGCGAAAATTAGACACTCGCTAAAAAAACCCGATATACGGTAGTTCCTTTCACCTTTTAAGAATTTTAAGAAATGTTAAAAAACACAGTGTAAAATTCACTGCCAATAGATGGCAATCATCACCTTTGTTTCAAGGACTAAAAACTAGAAAGAATTGTGCGTTTAAACTGATTTGCCTTAGTATTGCATCGAGCATGATTTTACAAATGTATTTAGTGTGTTGGATACATTAGGTATGGTATCAGTGCTGATACTTTGGGTGTCAATATGGCTGCAGCTACATGGTAACCACAGATAAGTATTAGTGATCTAATGATGTGGGTATCCTGCTAGAATGCTACACAGCTGGTCTTTATTTTTTACATTATATATTGAACAGCCTGAATCCTAAATCAAATAGGCCGCCCTTTTATTTAATGTTTTTTGGAAACCATTGTATCTTTTTGTGCATTTATTCGTTGGAACATGTTACAGTAAACGTGTTGTAGTCATATATTGTACGCTGACATGCGTTTGTGTCGTGAGTGTATCCAAGCATCATGTTTCGGGAGTGTTGATAGATCCATATTTCAGCTAGGGCCCTCTCTTTTGAGTCTTGCTCTGGTGTTCCTGCACAAATGGGCTATTGGTTACCGCATAAAGTGTTAACGAGTGACATTGATGAAGTAGTTAGAGGCCAGTTGTGTTCAGGTTTTTGTCCCATACCAACCAATAACACTTGAATATTAAGAGCTGAACAAATATATATGCTGATGCAATGTATGTATATTTTTTTTCTTGGAGATATTCTTGTTTATTATATGTGAACCAGATGTCGTGACTGACATGAAAAACGTCACAAACATAATTATATGTTTTAAATTCAGAAACAAATATCAGTACGACAGGAACAGTGGTGTTATCAACTTCAGATCGATATACGTTAAAACTCATCAACATTACACATACATGTACTGTATGTTGTAAAAAGAATATGTTATGAGTTAAACAGGTACAAACGTAGGAAAAGATCCAAAGCCGGTTGAGAGTGTACGGACCGGCCAGACTAACATGCAAGAAAGTAGGCTACTTTTTGTGTGCGTACATGTAGGTATGTCTAGGTATTCATACAATACCATGTTGCGAGGTAATTTAGCCCTAATAATGATTACAAATATTAATTGTTGAAGAAAAACAAACAGTGACAGGTCTTTCAAAAAATTATCATAACAAATTAATATTTCCATACCACGTTTTTAAACATACTGACCCCAGACCTTTTGTCATGAGTTGACTGTCGATTTGACTATGCAAACAAGTAAGATAAATGATTAAAATAAGAAAAGATGTAGGTGTTATTAAAGAAGTGGAAATGGATGGAAAGATCTTTTAAAAGTGAGTGCAAAACTTAAACTTTGAATTGGTGAGAACTGGAAGTTTTGTCTTAAGGAAGTATTTGTTCACTAAATTCAAAACCGGAATGCGATAAATACATAGAATCATAAAAGCACAAACCTTTTCAATTATCCAAAGTGAAAAAGATAGAATATTTCAGTTATGTAGGAAGAAAAGAAAAGAAAAAAAAAGAAGAAAAAACAAACAAACAAACAAAAAATGAAGGTGCATTACTCTTCACACAAAGAGTGCTGACTCTAAGCATTTGCTCTCCCTGTAGGTAGGACATACGAATTGTACCTGTTGCCCCCTTTGCATGGTTTGTAAGAGGCGACTTTCATATTTCACCTTGTATTTGATTATTTATACAGACAATCACACCCTGATTGGTCTACAACGGAGGGATATACTATTAACAAGATAATTTTGTACGTCCTTTGCTTGATAACAGTTGTACCTCTGACATCAATTACTTGTATATAAGACAAACAAGATATAAACACCTCTCAAAACAAAGTAAGAGTTATATAACAGTTGTGTTTAAAGGCTTTATTAGAAGACACACCATGCATTGATTATGCAAATTGAAGTTAGCGTGAAAGTAATTATATACCAGCGTTTTGGTTATAATGTCATAGCAAATGATTTTTTTTTATTACCGGAAGTAATGACAGAATCAACAGGAACTTCTGCTTCATGCGCCATAACTCCGGCTGTGGCAAACACAACCAAACCATTAAATAGACCGATGAAGAGCACAGCCAATGAAGAAATCAACGAGGCCCTGTATTATGGAAACAAATGAACTTATTTTAATTAATGAATTTACTAAAAATGCATGTTAGTATGCTCTCAGAACAGCATGCATAACAAGAATTCACTTTATGTTATCAAATATTCTTATTGCAATGCTTATTTTTTCAGACAAGTTCTTTCATCGTTATTGTAATAAGGACATATGTTACTGCAATAAATATCTTAAACGTCGCCCTGTTCCAGTATTATACACACAAAAAGACGCACAATTGGACACCTATCCTATAATAACTTCAAAAACAGACTTTTAAAACATTTGAATGACTATACATTGCGATTCTAATGTATCGGGAACATAAGTATGTTGCGTGCAAAAAGGTATAATGTTATAAAATCGCATTGCTGTAAATGATGCTATTGGGCAACTGATGACATTTGAACAATGCACGTGTCAGATGTTTGGAGAAGAGCTTAATAGCTATATCCGTTACGGAAGTCAGATAGAACCTGAAGTACAGAAAGAGTGGTTTGCTTCCTAGTTAATCAGAATACAAAACTATGTCTGCATTATGGGAAATTTTTATGCTTCGCGAGAATGGATCGTTATTTCCTGTTTTCATTCATAGACTTATATGTTTTAACTTATAGTGTTAGCTGCATGTTTCGTTAATACAATGAAAACTACCGACGTGTTATTGAAACGATAATTTTCAAAATCAATCAAAAGGGTAGATTATACATATACATTGTATCTATATCTATATACATATGGAGAGATATTAACAAAGATACACAAGAAGGTATAATTAGAATTTTAAGGCAAAAGAAGCGCCTTCTGTTTGATCAATGACACTCAACATGCCAATCTAGTTCTAATTAAAGTAATGTCATCTCCAAGCATAAAAACCATACCAAGAAATAGAGAAATTTCTGATGTAATGATATGTTCGACAATTAGATAAAAATGTATTAGTAGAGATGTGATGAGTCAGGACCTTAGACAGTTGTAGTTGAACTTGTTGTGGCATCCAATCATCATAAGCCCTCCCCAGCCCGGTCCAAGAGTGTTGAATGCTATGAAGGCCGCCTCAACCCATATCTGCAACAAAACCAAAAAGGAACATTTGATATATATGATAACGCTAAAACAATCCAAACCTATTCGTTGAAGCATTGATTAGTATCTGTATATTATTTTTGACGATTACCCCAATTCATCATTGCAATAATGTGATTTAAATTCCCTTTTGTGCTAAAATGCGTGCGCGAGAAAATAAAGTTTACAGTTTTACTGCCATATGATGAAGTTTACCAAACAGTGATTATGAAGCTACCCTTAAAAGTGTTATATTCCCTATTCAAAAGGGAAGAGGTTTAGGAAACCAAAAAGTAAATATATCCAAAATATCTCAATTTCTACAGTACCGAGAGCAAATTAATTTCAATAAATTCGTATGAAGCTTTTGGAGATTAAGAAAAGGAATTCGCCAATATAAAGATGGTACGAGACCTTCGTTCTTTTGACCCCGAAAAGCAATTGCATAAATCACTTCTATCTGATTCATGTGGTTTAAACCGTTTTTGTGCAATTGACGCAAAATACATTTTGACCTGTAAATGCCAACAGCCATCGAAATGAACCGATTTGCTGATTAGTTGACATCCGATCTGGGAACGAAAAAAGTATTTTGAAGGCTATGAAATGCAATTATATCCAGCCACGTTTAATAAATAAGGGATAATGCCGTTTGGCTCTTTTATAAGGGTTCCATAAACTTTATAACCTCAATAATTTTAGAGCAAAACTTTAACTTAAAAAATCATAAAGTAAAATCTGACGTTTGAGACGACTGATATTGACGACATCCTGTAATATTCGGCGATATTCCTTAGTTGGTGACATTCCCCACTGTTATTGCTGAGCTGACTTTATCAATAAACTGCAATATCCGACAAATTGACTCTGACACAAAGTGTCCGTGAAGTCAGAGTAGAAATCAAGAAAAAGCATTCATTTAGATATCTCGAGACAGCAAAATCTGACACATTTTATGATAGACATTGCACTATTAGATGTGATCATTGAAGTCGGAGCATAATCATAATACTTTACCTGCATATTAAGCAACTTGGAAAAGTCCGGATTGATGAAAAAAAGCATTCCGTCAACTGCTCCGGGCAACGTCAAAGCTCGAACCAAGATCGCAATTAGTATAAAGATCGGTAGAATGGCCGTCACAACCATCATCTGTTGAATCAAGTAAGAAGTCTTTAATGCCATTAATGCACATACAAGAGCAGGATTCTGAATACAATACAAATAATTTGAATTCAACAATAATTTTACCTGTCACTAGCATTTAATCTATATCAAATTGAAGAATATATTGCATTGATACGAGTATAACACTCGATTGATCATATAGCTCCAGTCGATACATGATCTGACGATATTTATTCACATTTTTTATGCCATACTATTAGAGACATTTAAGATCAAATTTGTGCAGTTAATTGTCAGTAGACGAAAATGTAACGGAATAAAAGTATACGTCTTCGAACAAATGAATGACATCAGATGGGAGAGGTCAAGGTAGTGTACAGGTACAACTATTTTAAAGACCAATCACAATACCTTTCCTAGTGTCTTCACGCTCTTGATTATGGCACAACAGACGATTATCTTTATTATAGCCATGTATAAAAGATACATTCCGTTGATGTCACCGATGTCTTCAATACCAGTGGATAACCTCAGCACTTTGTATCTATTAAATGATATGGGTTAGGCAACGTTACCATAAATGAAGGTGTGCTGACAATGTGTTCATCATACTTGAACCACAAACACCAAACTAACGAAGATAGATAACTTATACAACATCGTATGGAAACTAAAAATGTAAACGAGGAATATCATTGCCAAATGATAATCAGGATTTTAGTTCTACCAATCATAAAAGTTTGCAAAAGCGTATTAAAAAAAAAAAAAAATAGTGCATCTTATGGCGTAATCCTTACACATAAACTAAGCAGTGGTTAGTCCGTCCTATGACTGATAACTATTTATACTTTTGCAGGAAGATGTGTTTTTCCCATATAGAGCTAATCCCACATACTTCATTGGGTGATTCCATTTATTTTAGGGAAGTGTATCCCTTTCCTTTACCTCACAGGATGATGCCATGGTTGCCAGGGGGTCAACTCTGTGTATACAGGGGTGATTAAGAAATCTGACATTTAGTTTGACGTCAAAATAACAAATTGTTCACATGATTTCATTGTGATGTTTTTGTGAAATCATAGACTTGTTTTAAATAGAGAATTATCGTTTAATACCTAAGATTTAAACTGGATTTTTGTTTATTGTTGAGTATGCGAGAGAAAAAAATAAACGTTGGCTTGTCTGTAGACAGATATATCAACGTATGGCTGGCCAACACCCGGCGGATGTCGTGCTCACCAGTCAAACTATTACAGTTAACTCTGGTAAGATATTCAAGTTCACGGAACAGGCCCATGCTAAGTTATGTAATCTAACCTAAAATGATTTCAGTTTTCAGTGCTTTCTACTGACTGGTGTAACCAGATGCAGCTATATTTTTTTTTATTAAGACAGTTTTTGTTTCTCAGATGAAAATGTAAACTTATTTGTAAAGCTATTTTAAATAAATTTGAAATTCATTTCGCTATATTAACAATGCTAACTGTCCGATGTTTGTTTCTTGTAGGGCATTGCATTTTGATTGGACATTAGTTATATCCACCAAATCGATTGTAAATATGGCTATTGTCAAGTTTTGAAATTACCAGGACATCATGTGACACAAATATACATGTATCGTCGAAGTAGCAAAGATGAGTTAGCCAGCAAAAACAAGTGTTAATATATTTTTATGTTTCAATTGTACACCTCCGTGTCCCTTTGTAGCGGCAATAATAACGCGAACGACATTGATTCAATACGTGATAAAGCTTTCTCATATCTCTTGGCATGAAATACTGGTGACATAATTATATCATAATAACAACATCATGGACAAACATGTTTTACAGTGACAATTTTCATGTTGTTATTTTTTGGTTTTTGCTTTTTTCATACAATGCATGAAATCTTTGAAACCCAAATTTCAAGGAGGAAAATAAAAACTCAAAATGTATAAAAAAAAACCATAACGTGTATTCAAACCACTAAGTTATATAACAGGAACACACATATTATATACATACTTCCAAAATTCCTCTACCGCAGACACCTGAACCAATGGATTTTCCACGGTAAACCCATCATCCGGATGCTATAAATACATAAGTGGATTAACAGACTTTTATATTATCTTCAATCATTTTTCAACACTTTAAGTACATATATTGGGATGATATTTACAGGTCGTATGCAACTGGATTATAATGGTGGACTGATTAAATTCTAGCTACTCCTTGCAGACAAAATACCTCTACTTTCTTCCCCTAAATATATTGGACATTCGTCCTATGCATCAGAGGTACATGTATGACTATATTGTAAAGAGATGAACTAACAACTCATCCTTGCTGATGCCGGACTTATCACCCTTATAAAGTTTCACGACTCATCCCTGGTCCTCTATAGTCTCGGGACTAATCACTCGTCGTCTTTAATTTCTGGACCCATTGCTCTTCCTGTATAGTTTCGGACTAATCAATCGTCGTCTACCAGTATTTACAACACAAATAAATAGATATACAGGGTATGCTATAGCAAAATAAGATACTTTATTGGCCCATTTGAAAATAGTAACAATCGCTTTGACCTTGCATTGACTCATATTGCGAAGGGATGAACTAACCACTCATCTTTGCTGATGCAGAATTCATCACTTAGGAACCCTCGTCCTATATCATTACACGACTCATCACTTGATCTCTACTATTGGGAGATTAATCACTCGTCGTCTATAGTTTACGTACCCATCAATCGTCGTCTTTAGGTTCGGGGCTCATCCCTCGTCATCTAAAAGTTCGGAGTTCATCTCTCGTCTTCTATAGTTTCTGGACCAAGCGCTTGTCCTCTTTAGGTTGGGGAATCATCTCTCGTCCTCTAATTTTTCTGGACCCAACTTTCTTCCTCTATAATTTCTGGACTCAACTATCTTCCTCTATAATTTCTGAACCCAGCTATCTTCCTCTATCATTTCTGGACTCAACTCTCTTTCTCTATAGGTTCGGAAATCATCTTTCGTCCTCTATAGTTTCTTGACCAATCTTCAGTCCTCTATAGTTGCTGGACCAATATTCCGTCCTCTATAGTTTCGGAACCATATGTCGTCCCCTTTAGTTGTTGGACTCATCCGTCTTCATTTATAGGTTTGGAAATCATCTATCGTCCTCTATAGTTGCTGGACCAATCTCCCGTCCTCTATAGATTCAGGACCATTCTCCCGTCCTCTATAGATTCTGGACCCATCCCTCGTCCCCTATAGTTGCTGGACCCATCCGTCTTCCTCTGTAGGTTTGGAAATCATCTATCGTCCTCTATAGCATCTGTCTCATCTGTTTTCCTCTATAGTTTCTGGATCCCTCACTCGAGGCTCATCCTCCATCATTTTTGGGATCATCACTTGTCCTCTATATATTTGGGAATTGTCAAGAGAAAAGACTAATCACCCATTCGTTAAAGGGATAGAACTCACCCCAACCCCCAAGAGAAATTCTTTCTCCTTCAGTTTCGTGATCAGCCTCCTTCTTTACTGATAAGGGGTCACTCTGATGTTGATGAACTCACTATTTGAGTCACGACGCACCTGCAGAATCGGAGCTCTCAAACACGTATGTGTGTTTGTGTTTCTAATCTTTCCGACAGTTAACCACTTAACAGCCGTCAAATTGATAATTAATTGGGATAATCAGTATGTCAAAACAGACAAAGATGTAAAGAGATTGATAAACAGCAACCGGTCATTATGTATATCTCTCCGCCTTAAAGAGGAAAATTCTGATATGCACTTCGTCATTAACCCTGTGGTAATGTGACGGGCAAAATTATAATACAGTGTACCCTCGACCTATCGCGACCCGAATCTACCGCCACCCTCGCATACCGCCACCTACACCCCTAGAACGGATTTCCCTTCTATATAATTCCCTCGTTAAGTTCGCCACCCTCGCATACTGCCATCCGCCACGTTCAATACAAACAATACAAACGCCCCGAATCCCTATATATTACCCTCGACGATATCGCCATCGTGGTCCGTTTTTTTTTGCGATCGAGGAACTCTTTAGTGTTCTATTTATAGAATTAGGGTATTTCCTTTTTCAAAAAACAAAGTAAATGTAGTTTAAACTAACCTTAGTGACGTTATTCAAGACACTTCCCAAGGTCGGTTGAACAGCTCTATCAGAAAATGGAAATGATGCGTTCAATGACGAATTGTTGATGGAATTGTTAAGGAAAGTTGTACACTCGAGTGTGTTCCAGGGGTTATCACACGTTGTCCATGGTAACACAGAGCTGAATGAGTTTACGAGATATTCTATGGCCCAGCACTGTACAATGTTATCGAATAACACTGTGAGCAGGTTGATCACTGCTATGGATAATCCTAAACCTGGAAAATAAACAGAATAGGTACAGGTGATATACAGCAAAAGCTGTTTCCAGATGTTACAATAATCTCTATTTGTGATCATAGTATAAACTTTTAAAATATGTCTTTGAAATAATATCATCAGCGAAAACCATAGTTCTTTTCATAAATATAAGACATCGAGAAAAACCGTTTACATTAGCTACCGATATTAAAAAAAATAAGGAGTAGAAAAAATCAACATGTAAGTTAAACTGCGTGATAATAAGAGAAAATGTTATTGAATGACTTAATGTAAGGCATTCAAATACAATATACATGTAATTCTGATGAATATGTATCAATAATATTACATGACAATGCTTATAAATTACCTCTTAATATTGGGCAAATATTCCAAATCTTCCATGGTCCGGAATCGGCAAATTGTGATAGAGCAAGCTCCATGAAGTAAAGTGGATACCCACAGAATAGAATCAAAATACCATATGGGATCAAAAACGCACCTACAAATAAACATTTAACTAGACTTTAGTAAAAACATTATCAGTATCAGTGAACACTGACTGAAGGACGGAATAATGAACCAGATGTATGTCGCAGCTTTCTATTCATTCTCAAGGAGATCCATTTAAAGTGCGGTATTCACATAATGGTTTCTTTTAATAATCATTTGCGGTGCCTGTGATAGAAACGTGTCAGGCATATGCTGACATGGTATGTTTTTTCTGTTTCAAAGCCAACGAGGGTGTATCATTACAAAGATAAAAACGAATTTACCTCTTTTGAAATTAGAAGCAATAACAATGTCTGCCCTGCAGGTAGGGCGACTGAATTGTACCTGCTGCCCCGATTGCATGATCGTAAGAGGCGACTAAAGTAAGGATCCTATCTTTGCTCCTCTTTCTGAACAACTTTCTTCTTCCTAATGTATCCCTTGACAATGACATTTTTAGCCTTGAGCGTTCGCTCCTGTGAGGAAGGTTTTGGATTTTGTACATTTGCCGAGACAAACCAGAGTCTTTAAAAATGGTAGTTGCTACTCCTGCTTAGCGCTCAGCATATTAGGAGTGGGGCGACTGGTTCGCCCGTTGTCAGTATAATGTGACCGGGTGGCGTGTCCTGTTGGTTATCTTCAGCAGTATGCTTCAGTGAGGTAGCACTATAAATCGGCAAAAGATGCAGCCTATCACAAGGATACACAAACATACCACAGCCTCCCAAAACACGCATACGCACTCACCACACATGTATGTCGCACGTACGGGGGCCTTTTTGAAATGACCTTAGCTGTTGATAGGACGTTAAGCATATAAAACCAAACCAAACTAATACCAATGTAATTAATGGAACGTTTTGAGAAAGACATTTTTAGCGTTTTATCCGTTAAAATAACCCTTAAATTAAAATATAATAGTGTGATATTGTTAATTTGCTCAAATGAGTATGTGAAGGACTCGAAACAAATATGTCTTCGATGACTTTGTACCTTTGAAAGTAAGAAGCAATACTAGTTTAAAAGATCATTGTAGTAACATGCTTGTATAAAAACATATTTAGAACGTCGCGTTCCTGGTTGATAAATCAATTCACTTACGTCAAAGTACATAAATATAAAAGAAAATAATATTGTGTTCTAAAGAACTCTTGTCGTATACTTGTCTTATGGCTTATCGCTTTAGTTCAAATCTTCCTGTATGGTTGTTGATTTCATAGCTGATCATACATTTACATTTAAAATGATACTTACCAATATCTCAACTAACGAATAAGTAAATTGTAACAACAAACTATCTTGTCGTGCGAGGACATGGGAAGGCACACTTTACTCTATGTAATGTGTATTTGCGTAATTACTGTATTATGCCGAAGTTATAAGGAGAAGGCTTACATATAGGTTTTGCCTGATGCCCCATTCTTCTGTATTTGTTTTTTAAAAAAGGTCAAATAAAATGAAAGACATAACGCAATAAAAAAGGTGAACTTGCAATGTCAGTTTTATGCGTAGAGGGCAAAGAACATATATAATGTAGCATGAAAGTAGTCCAGAACAAGAAAGAATACCGATCTGAAGTGATTGAAATCTGACGTAAAAAGAGCAAGAAGAATAAGACTAGTTGTTCTTGAAAAACAAGCGTTTTCTTCTTCATTGACGATGCACGCCACACAAATATATGTCAAGTGCTTCAAAATATCGGTTTTAGGTAGATTTGTCCGAAATGGGCCCAATAGTTAACATATGTATTACTCTTTGTCTATCCGTCTCCCCCTAATCCGAACACATCGAGGCAAAGGGGATGCAGAAGAGGGGACACGATGCCTACAAATCTACCCGTAAGTAATAAAGTACCTTTCCAAAGTAGCAATGAAACATTTAAGATTTTGTAGATGTTGTTTTCATTAAGTAATAGAACAGATCGCTAAAATATACTTCATAATAATTATATGCTGTAAGTACTGGCAGAAATACCAATAAACGCAATTTTGAAATCTTAATATGAAACGATTTGGATGCTATATAATTTATTCAATATAGTTACCAAATAACATATTAGTTATACACTTACCACCTCCATTTCTGTACACTAAAAATGGAAGCTTCCAAGTCTCAGGTAATCCGATAGAGTAGCCCAGAAGGACAACCAGTGATTCAAACTTGGATGCCCATTTCCCTTTCTCTTCCGAATCTGTTTCGTGCTCAGACTTGCAATCTGTATCCATAGTTGTTTTGTCTATTGTGTCTGAAATAACAATAAAACACGAAAGCAAAATAAGATATATATAAACCGAAGTACATTCGATCGACAAAAGGCAGATTATGTTACTCAGTTACCAAGCTACTCAGATGTCTGCCGGTGCGTTCAGGCATTATAATAGTTGACATGAGGATCAGAGACGCAGAGCGTTTTTAGCTCTCTGGACGGAGTCCAGGAGAGCTTACGCAGTCATTCTCATGTTTTTGCCGGAAGTAGAATTATTAAAATGTTGTGGACAGAGGATATCAGAAACAGTGGGACTGTCAGAATGGATTTCAAGACACATGATTGGGGTCGACACGAACTAGATTTGACAAGAAATTTGAGTTGTTAAATGTTTTCATTTTCGAGTAATCGTCAATTTACGGTGTCATTTTGGACATACTCGGTGTCACAGGGACATGCCGAACGTTGTTCTGAGGAGTTATGAGGCAAAGTTCCTGTATCAACTCACTGTAATGTGTATATAGTAATGTGCTGCAACACACGTATCCCTGTGCCGCTGCAAAAATTTGCTGCTATGCGTGTTACTTTATACACATTATGTCGTCTGCTACAGTGTATACGTCCCTGGCAAACACTGATATGAAACATTGCTATGTATTCTTAGCAGTATCCTTGAAAGCATGGGAATGTATGGGCGGCGGAAAGGGCAAAAATCCATTAAAACAAAACCAATGTCAAAAATGATATCAAAATAGACATTCTTTTCAAATCAACATATGTTATGGAACAATCAATGTTCAAAACCAAACCAATAGATAAGAAAACCAAACCAAAAGACATGAAAACTAAACCAATAGACAAACGGAAATCAATAGTCACGGCTGCAGAATCAAGAAATCTAAATCAATGAACTCACAAACTGACGCTAGATGGCGTTGTGTTTCAGTATACGCCATCAGGTCCCCGTGATTTCGTGTACGCCGCACCCGGACGCGGATCCGATCCCCGTACTAGGAATATTGATTTTTTTCTCAACAACGACTCAATGAATAAATCTCATTTACGTACCTCACTCGCGTGATCGTAGACTACACCTGCCTTTGTCGGCAATATATAGTTATTGAGTATATAGCATTGTATATTTAAGAAATAATTAACGATGATTCGAGTATTTTCAAATATTTTTTAATATTTAAATTTCTAACTAGTGTTAATTTAGCATTATGATTATTTAATTGTGACTGGACATCTCTTAATTATTGCCAATCAAGGTATTACCCGAAAGCAGGCCACGCGAGGTGTCGCTTGCGGTAAAGTTGAAAGGATCGGCCGCCTGGTCATGCTGAGTGACGTGATAAGCATTCATATCCAGTCAAAACAATCCACAGGTGTCCCAATTAGTGATGGATACTTTTGCAGGTATCAAAAATGTTTGGTAGATACATCCTCTGGCCATATTTAAAAGCAGACATGATGACGTACTGACCTAATTTTATCAACATATATCGCCTATTTTTACATAAGTGCTTTCGTAAACGCAACAGGTTATGTAGACTATCAGCGTGTTCCATTTAGCGGAACGTTCCGGTTGTGCCAACTAGGAACGGGTTCGCTAAATGGTACATGACGTTCCAATCACGTTCTGCGCACGCGAAATCCAACATGGCGGACATATAATGATTGCGTCAGCGTCCTATACGTTTTTGTCGTTTTTCAACGAGGACGATGACGATACTGTAGAAACAGCAGCGGCGGTTTGTAATATAAGAAACGAACGTACCCGAATTTCTTTTTATGTACTGACCATTGTCAAATAGTATGATGAACAGGAGTTTCATTATCATTTCCGAATGACCAGGAGTTGTTTGAATTTCATTTTTTTTTTTAATTTCATTTTCTTTTTAAATTTCATTTTTTTTTTTATTTATAAATCTGCTGGCATGATAAATGCTGCAATCAAGCATATTCAAAGTTTCAAAATTTCAACAAAGATGTACAGCCAGAATAATATGCGATTAACTAACAAATAAATTATTATCACTATAGACTTCCGACCCTATCAGACACTATCCAGCATATCTGATTGTCCCTGGATGTTTTGAAATCTTAATAGATCTTATTCATGGCACTGGTAAAGTGCCAGTCTATCATGAGCAGGGCCGCAGGCCGTTTCGATGTCACTGTCAGTATAATCGCCAGGACTAAGGCGCGAGTCATCATCGCCTTAATGGAATATGATGAAGGAGTTCATCGTCTGGCCAACTGGTAAATAACACACAATCTACCTTTTACGATGCCATCTACTTTCACTTTTGAACTTGATAGAATATAATACAGTCAAACTTCGTTAACTCGTACTCGGATAACTCGAATACCCCGTTCAACTCGAAGTCTTACTCCGGTTCCGGCAAAAATCCTTTTTCTTAGTAATAAAAACTCTGATAATTCGAAAAACTCGGTTATTCCGAAGTAAAATATTGGTCGCGATATTATAAAACCTATGTAAAATGTACCGGTTATCCCGAAGTTGAAAACATCATTTTCAATTTTAAACAAAATGAGTCAACAAAATACTCATCGTACGTCTTGGTTAAATTGTTTACAATTTCGTGCACGGGAAATATCCAGTTTTTGTTTTGTTTTGTTATTAAATTACCTTTAACATATCTATTTTTACTGTAAAACCCGTCTTTATTAAGATCCAACAGTATTGATGTTGACAAACAGAACTTACATAATCCCTTTGATGATTAAAGCAGTGCGATAATTATACCCAAGTTACACCCAAGCTGGCGCCTCTGTACATCTGTCTAGCTATATAGCTAGGTTACCATGTGCGTTCAGGCGGAACTATCCGACACACCTGAAATCACAACTATGGCCGGGTAACGTGTGAATTAATTCCAGGACTTCGTTTCTGATCGAACTATGATAAACTGTGCATTTCCTGCTGCTACTGCACTTGTCAACACGTGATCTGTGCCGATACATTTGTGTATGTATGATTTGCCGCAGACTTCGTATATTGGTTTTTTTTATGATTTTTAACGATAATATAATTTTTGTACCACGACAGAAATTATTTAAATAGATTTTAAAGTGATGAAATTTTGTGTTAATCTTCTCGTCTTTCACTCACTTAGAAATGGCATGTCGGACACGACTCCCAATCACAAATATACTGACTTACTGGATTTCAAAACGATATGATAGTATTGTATCATATATAATTTACTTTTTAGAAATGTCGTGTCTAGCATAAATAATAAATACGATTTTTTATAATTAGTATTTGGAATCAAATAGGCGTGTTTCTGTTAAGGATGCGTTTTTATGCAGAGATGTAAATGATTTTTATAGATATAATATACCAACACGTCTACCTTGAAACTCGGTTAACTGGAAGACTCGGATAACTCGAAGTTTTTCACGATCCCGACGACTTCGAGTTAACGAGGTTTGACTGTAGTTTAAAATGGTCATTTAAATCTACTTACGCGGCACAACGCCGCAAAATAGGCCACAGTACATAGTCCTCGTCCTCCTATGCCGTTTCAGTCAATTCAAAACAATGCGGGTTGAAAGTTCACAAGAGCGATAACGCCTGCAGGTGCATTCGATCGACACAATATTACTAGGTAAACCTTGTCACATTCAAATTCGATGTAGCTATTAACAATTCCAGTTTAATTACCGGCAAGTGTTTCGACAGAATTTTTTTTTAATCATCTGGATATCAGCAAAATCGTTAAGGAAGAAAATGATAGTAAATACAATAATAGAACATTCTGTTGTAAACGGTCTAATATTGTTTTTTAAGACTGGCCAAATCCAAAGACTCGCCCCCTTTCTTCAAATATCTGGTTTCATATTTCAATATACAATATCATTATTTAATTTACTAAATGTTAGTTTGATCAGAAATAAAACTATCAACAAGTCATTCCTAAATGCCTCAGAGTAAAAAGAAATGGTTTTGGCTAATGATCATTCCAACGGTGATTACAAAAACGTTATACATAAACGTTTATGTAGGTGTTGAACATCACTGCTCCAACATTGTGATTGGAAGTTTCTGATAGATACAGAAGCATCGCCAAACATGTCGAGAAGTAAAAAGTATTAATAAGCCATGATATTTAGAGATCTGAGGTATGTTTGTCTTCTCCCCTTAAAAATACCTTTCATTATATTTCACATTTAAATTAAATTTCAAGGAACTCGACGACAGAAGGTCCAGGAAAAGTTCAAGAGGAAACATGTTTTATTTTAGAAATGCTTAATTTAAATAGACAGAAATATTGGTCCATTAGTACACGTGTATATGTATAGTCAGACTACCTTTGGAGGCAGAGGAGTAAGATCTATTCTCTGACCCGTGCTTTAGCCCTGGACAGGACTGACCAGTACAGCATGTATGCATGTACAGATGTATGTATGTATGTATGTATGTATGTATGTATGTATGTATGTATGTATGTATGTATGTATGTATGCATGTATGATATATACACTTTAATGAAGTATCCACCAAAGAAGAGAAAAAGATTAATTTTATTACCCCTATTATCAATGAAGCCAGATTATTTCTAATCTGCCATCAATCTGTACAAAGGGACGAAATGTACCGAAACATGTTTTATTTTAGAAATGCTTAATCTAAATAGACAGAAATATTGATCCATTAGTACACGTGTATATGTATAGTCAGACTACCTTGGAGTCAGAGTAACAACATCTATGCTCTATCTCCGAATAAAACTGCATTCATTTATACGTGTGTCCAGACCTTTCATTTTCAACACCACATCATTCATCTATAAGGTGAATGCTTTTCCCGGAGATGTTGGTGCCATTGACGGGACGCACATTTCCATAGCTGAGCCAAGTATTCATAAAACCTCTTACTTCAACAGCAAAAAAAATCTATAGTGCTACAGGTACAAAAACATTTTTTTTAAATAATGCTTTATTCATACCAGATTAAAAGAACTTTCTTTCAGTTCGGCGTTTACGTATCTTTTTTTCTTATCAAAAGTTGCTTGGGTATTCATTTTCAACGAGGTTCAATGATACGAACATGTTTTTAACCCAAATACATAAAAGAAATGAAACATGAACACCTGCTTTTAATGTACATTTTATATCTGTACAGACAGTGGTTGACCATATAGGATGGCCAGGTTCTGTACATGACGCCAGGGTTTACAAGACAGGCGCGGTTGGACCCAATGAGGATTCAATGTAACTTGGAAATTACCGTTAACATTGCATCTTTGACCCATATATATATACATATCAGTATATCTACTGTTCTGTGTGGCAAGTGCGTATGCGTGTTTTGGGTAGCCACACGCATCCATGTCGCACGCACGGCGGGCCGTCCTAAAATTGTGCCTTTGCTGTTAATAGGACGTTAAACAAAATAAACCAAACCAAACTGTTCTGTGTATTTGTGTCGGCTTGTGTCATGATGAAGAAGTTGACTGCTTCGAAAATGACAACTTTAATTTATACATGAATAGGGCACAAGTAATATAAAATAAGATAAATTTTCTTTGATAATTTTACTTTTATGCCAAAATTATATGTGATGTTTTACAATAAACAGGATATGAATGAATTTAAAATGTTATACCAATATCAATATGTCTACAGCAATCATACATGGTACCAAGTTTACAAATGCAATTGTATTGTGACAAGACTCGCTAAACTGGTAATTTAAGACACAATATGTTAATACCAAATATGTGTATGTTTTTTCGTATAAAAAAATGCCACAATTTCCATTTTTTGGCACCAACCAATGTAAGTGGTTTGAAATTCTCCATTTCTTACAGGTATAACTTACATTAAAACCAAGCAAAAGACCAGTTGGTTGCTATCTACAACGTTAGCCTAGTTAACGTTAACGTCAAGGTGTTGAACGAAACCGTCTGCGCAGGAACGTCGTCTACTCGATATCAAATCAATAACTTATGGATACGTTTAGGCATTTTTGATTCATTTGACACACAGTGCACTGAAAGTATTATAAATTTTGATCATTATTTTCACACGCTTTCATTTCTCCCGTGTTTGTTGACAAAAAACGCACTTCGCCCGGATATAGCCTAAAGAATAGAGGCGTAAAATCCGGCAAAATAATAACGATTTACGTCGTTGAGTTCGCCATGAAAGCTGAGAATACCTTAAATATTATGCAACATGTACTAATGCAAATTCATCGTTTTCTGTTGAAATTCGACTCAAAGATCTTTCAACGGCGGCCATATTGGTTCCAACATGGAACCCTCAAATGAAACGTGCCAGACGAACCGGTTCGTTCCAGCGGAACGTCGCATTCCATTTACCGGAACGGCCGGTTCGAACTGGAACAACTGGAACGTTCCGCTAAATGGAACACGCTGTATGCTTTCGATGTATTAAAGAGACCATTTATTACAATAATATAGCGATAGATTCTGATTCAGATAAAAAATATAACCATGCGGAGATTATACTGTACAAATGTAAACTTGTGTGTCACAAATGAAACGTGTACTGTACTGTTTGGGGGGCCTATAGCTACGCATTGCCCGAGCGGCTTCGTGCAGTAATCATCATAATTATCGCGAAATGAAGAACGTTTAACGATCAATTAACATTGAATTAAATAAAATACTATCATTTTACTTATTTATAAATGTGCCATTGTTCAGACCGACGTTGTTACGTATCAGATTTACAATGGATGTGTTTGTGTCTCGGAGATTTTCGCCGATATCGGCTCGGATAGTTCGAACTCGCACTTACTTTCTGAAGCATAATTCGAATAATTCGAACAGGTTCGTCAATATTTATTTAATTTTGTTCGAACTAACCGGAGGTTTACCTTCGTTACCATCTACCTCTATTACCGACACCACTCAATGGTCATCACCTGTATGATGGATTTGTGCTGCTGCTGCTCAGAGATGTGTACAAGTATATTGCTGCTGTAGTTGGTTTCATTCGTAGTGCATACCCAGCAAACACACAACATTTTCGCAACGAAATTAATCAGGATTTATAAGAAATATATGAGATTTATACATTGAGTCGTTGTTGAGAAAAAAAATCAAATTCCTAGTACGGGGATCGGGTCCGTGTCCGGGTGCGGCGTACACGAACTCACGGGGACCTGTATAGATGACGTATACTGAAACACAACGCCATCTAGCGTCAGTTTGTGAGTTCATTGATTTAGATTTCTTGATTCTGCAGCCGTGACTATTGATTTCCGTTTGTCTATTGGTTTAATTTGTATGTCTTTTGGTTTGGTTTTCTTGTCTATTGGTTTGGTTTTGAACATTGATTGTTCCATAACATATGTTGATTTGAAAAGGATGTCTATTGATATGACTTTTGACATTGGTTTTGTTTTAATGGATTTTTGCCCATTCCGCCGCCCATAGGAATGGAGCCCTATCTCCAGAGCTATTACTTCGTGATGAAATCTGTCCCGTTACCTAGTGTACAGCATTAAATCACTGATAACTGTTGATAAATGTGTTTTGGGTATAAAGTGTACCTTGTGTAAATATGGTAAATATCAGAAAACTTGTGATAATTTAAATCAAATTTGGAGAGAGTATAGGTTTCTAATTGATTATAGTCATATGCATATATTTTGATGATTTGTATTATGTATTGATAATGTGCCAGCTGAAAGCATGTCGCATTGATACTATATATATTGATGACCAATTTGACCTGTGACCTTTGGTGACTTATAAATGTATATGATTTCTCTAGTTACATACATCGGAAAACAGTGAAAATATTATGAGATGAAACAGGAAACAATTCTCTATAAGAGAACAAAATTTCATTTAAAACGATCAATAACCAAAGTCAAGAAAATTCATTGAAAAAGTTGAAAATACAAAGAATATATAGCAAAATTTTAAAAAATTGAAAGATTAAAATTGGCACGTAACTGTAAATACAAACAAGCTGGATTTCAAATCAACGTCCAGAGAGCTACGAGGCCCTTGGCCTCTTGTTATTTCTCAGTGTGATTACCTTAAATATATTGACAGTATGTATACATGTTGATGCATTTGCAGAAGAAGCTGACATGTCATTTGGTGTTTCGTGGGCATGGTATCAAGATATTGCCACAGCGGTGACAATTCCTCGTTTTAAAGTATTACTGAAATTTTTGAACGGATATAAAATCAAGTAGCAGGCTTGACTCTCATTATAAAGTAAATAAAGGTTACACAACGAGTTTTTGTTGTATATGGAATTAATTTCACACGAGTAAGTAATTTTTTTAAGTTTACAAAAGACACGAGCTTTAGCGAGTGTCTTTTGTAACTTTTAAAAAATAACTTACGAATGTGAAATAAATTCCATATTCAAAAATCACGAGTCGTGTGACCTGTTTCTACCACAATGATATCGGCTTGAATCAAATGGAAACGTTGCCAAGTCTTATTTTGCGTATACAAATAAGGTATACAGGTGACGGCCGGGACCCGGTGATGTGACGTCATTCGATTATTGATGACGTCAATGACAATTGCAGCTCGGGTCAAAATTCGAATTTTTGACCAATCAAAAGACCGGAAGGTCGTATACCACTTGTGGTATATAACAGATATATATATATATTCATCCAACAGTCGGGCCATTTATACAATGGCTTGAGAGTGGAATAACACAGCGTATTGTGATAGAAGACAGTTTTATCACTTGGTTTGGTTTGGTTTATTTTGTTTAACGTCCTATTAACAGCTAAGGTCATTTAAGGACGGCCTCCCGTGCGTGCGGTATGCATGTTTGTGGAGAGTGCGTATGTGTGTTTTGGGAGGCTGCGGTATGTTCGTGTTAAGTCTCCTTGTGATAGGCCGGAACTTTTACCGATTTATAGTGCTACCTCACTGAAGCATACTGCCGAAGACATCCAGCAGCACACCCCACCCGGTCACATTATACTGACAACGGGCGAACCAGTCGTCCCACTCCGTGTATGCTGAGCGCTAAGCAGGAGCAGCAACTACCATTTTTAAAGACTTTGGTATGTCTCGGCCAGGGGACAGAACACAAAGCCTTCCTCACGGGGGCGAACGCTCAACTAAAGGCCAAATGTGAGGCATTGTCAAGGGAGACGTTAGGAAGAAGAAAGTTTTTAAGAAAGAAGAGAAAAGATAAGATCCCAAATTTAGTCGCCTCTTACGATCATGCAATGGGGGCAGCAGGTACAATTCTTACGCCCTACCTGCAGGGCAGCAGTTTTATCACACATGAATACATTCTACATATATATCAAGAGAGATACTACTGTGTGCCTGCCTACAAAATGACATGCTTAATAGAATAGGATTATACTGTTCAATGATTATGCACAATTAATTCATCGCGGGCCACGTTAAGCTCTTCACATACATAATGACCTTTTAAATCACCTTCATTTACAACTTATTTCAACTACCTTAATACTAGCATATTAACGAAAAAATATTTTGTCAATTCCTCAATACTTGACAAATAATCTTTTGTTAAGGAGCGAACATACTTACATAACACCCGGTTTCAGATATGATAATAGTCGATGTCGGACACAGTCTGTACACTATTTATACAAGTGAATACCGTTTTGTAGCACATGCCATTTAGTAATAGAATGAAGTCATTCAATCTATTGTAATAGGAGTGGAAAAATGCACGGCCAGACCGGGGTTCGAACCCGGGACCTCCGAACACTAGCCGGATGCTCTACCGATTGAGCTACCTGGTCGCCGATGATCGACCCGATCCAGTTCCGCTACACTCTTCCCTCCTTTTTTTTTAAGTCTTCGACCCCAAAGACTTCACAACTCACAACCCAGGTTCGGGTATCCCCTTGTCAAGTATTCACCTCACTTGAAACAAGGTTTGGTCACAGGCACCAAATGTAATAGGAGTGGAAAAATGCACGGCCAGACCGGGTTCGAACCCGGGACCTCCGAACACTAGCCGGATGCTCTACCGATTGAGCTACCTGGTCGCCGATGATCGACCCGATCCAGTTCCGCTACACTATATACGTGTACTATCTATGTTATTTCTGTCGCTGTTCTTCGCAAGAAGCCGCTTAACTTTACTCTTGGAGGGGCCAACAAGACAAATGATAACTTTTTCTTAAAATGTACTAAGACTAATTTAAGTTAACGCACATTGTAATCGACAATTATACATAATATTTTACCAACGTACGCTATGAGCAGGTTAAGTTGTGAGCCAAGTTGTTTATTTAACCCCACGTCCAAAATAGCAATATTTTCACGACAAAACATGGAAAAAAGGATTATTAACTGGTAGATATCCTGAACGTGACCTTATGTAACCTGTTAATCAAACTAGCTCTCAGAAAAGGGGATTGCGATATCAGTATTGTTTACCTTAAATTTTATCAATTGTTTTTTGCGAGAAGGGTGATTATGAAGCTGTTATTATGTGTAAGAATAAGCAGTAGTTGTTTATGCATTGAAAGATGTTTGACTAATTAAGATTATAAATGCGCGACTCCCAAAATCTCTTCGGCTTCAAACAAATCAATTACGCATGTCCGTCCACCATTTTGTAAACAAGCTGAACCTGGTAAATGCTGGCTGTATAAACAACACTCTCTATCAATTAAAAACAC
This sequence comes from Pecten maximus, assembly GCF_902652985.1. Classification (NCBI taxonomy): domain Eukaryota; kingdom Metazoa; phylum Mollusca; class Bivalvia; order Pectinida; family Pectinidae; genus Pecten; species Pecten maximus. The sequence continues at coordinate 24,703,468 of NC_047022.1, read as the reverse complement.
ATGGAAGCCATCTTTTTGTCAATGCATCAACATAAATATTTCATTGCACGTATCAAGTTACCACTTATTGATCAATGCTTCTTTGTTATTTTTGATTTGTTATAACTTGTTTCATTTGATAATCATGGTGAAATGTGGTCGTTAAGGCTGCTCGGTAACAGGACAATTTATTGTAAGGTAGTCTTTCAGATTTATTGTTTACAGTAGGTTCAGTGATGATATGAAGTAGTCTCTCAATGACTACTGGCGATAACCGGTGCCTTTAGTTGTGAAATTGATATGTATATATATAGTCTAGGCCGGACGTACGTTATGTATAATCATAATCTTGTTTGGAAGGATAGAAGCCGAAAATGGTTTTCGCAATCAACTAAAGTTAAATTATATCGGTCATTCAAAATATTCTCAGACCAAGTACAATGAAACGCACCTATCCCATTCAGGTGACTAAGTTGTTAATTGATGACATTTTATGTCGTCTGAAAGGATCAATGTTTTTTAAATACTTTTTATCGGCATTATTTAAGACACATATATAGAATGTCCTCTTTTCTTTGGCTAGGTATGGGCGTCGCTTTGTTTTGGAGGAGGGAAACCGGAGTTGTTTATGATAATCGATATCATGTCAACTATATTGAACACTTGAATTATCTAAAGAGTCACAGTCCTTTACAATTAACACCTGTGTTCCATGTGTTTTGTTTCTCTCCTGGAAAACAAATTATATTTATATTTGTGTCCGTATGTATTTTTGTTGACATCCTTTAGCCTTGGTTTTATTTTACCGTAAAATATGAAAATGTTGATTTCGATAATCAAAAGTATTGATCGATGGCATTTGTCATGCAAATATAATTGAACGATATAGTGATAGTTTTAATATGAAAATCTAAAACGGCTAAAAATGCAAAAATGAAGGTTTTTATTGATCGTAATGATCTGAAATACAAATTTCCACATAGCCTATGGAACCAGTATTTGATCGAATTATAAGGGATAGTCACTGCGAACAAAATCACAAATTGAAGATATACCCGCATTATACATACTGCTTATTCTACATATTCTACGGCTGGTGGTGCAGGTGCTGTTGATTACTCTTTTCTCAAACATCATTTTAGGCTCTTTTTCTTTTGTCTTCGTAGGATAATTTCAGTTGGAATTATTGTTTATGTTTATTAAAGTGAGTATAGGTAAGAAATCAATCACATTACCTTTCATACAAAAAGTCAGCTATAAAACAGCTGGGTACAAGTATTCAAAATTTTGCCGATATCCGCCGTTGGTTTTCGGCTCGGGTTTTCTATTTTTCTATACGTACAGAATATTTTACATTGTCGTGTTCGTAGCAATGTTAGTAATCTTAGCTATGAGTTATTCCTTGTCAATCTTAATGAAAGTCCTTCGAGTCGATGTGAAAATAGCGTAGAGGACGAAATGTATAAGTAAATGTGCCTATTTATGATTGGATAACCATTTTTTTTGTCGAACAGGTACACTAAACATAATTACATGTATTATAGAAATTACCTAAGAGCAGGATTCACATTTTGCCGAATTAGGTACACTTCATATAATTACATGTATTATAAAGATTGTATATAAACTCCATCCGTACGTATCATGATGTGATCACTGTGGTATAGAAAGAAAATTAAAATTCCATTAAATGAAAGAAAGTATTTCTTTTACACAATACATATAGTGACAGATCAGAAAAGTTCATATGCTTGATCAGCAAAGTGGATCACTAGTATAATACTAACATTAACTTGTAAGTTCTGTTAATCAAATAGAAGTACACCACGAATGGTTCTTGTAATTGGTAGTTTTCTTTCGTTAAAGTTTTGCTTTTTAAAAGTACAAGAGCTTTAGCATGTGTTGAAGTAACGTTAAAAAAATAACAAATGAGTTTGTGTGACTTGTTTCTGCCGTCATAAACAGGATGTTTCAAGAATAAATTGACCTTTTTGCATCAATTTGTGTAGTATTTACAATATCATTTGGGTGCGTGAGGATATGACATGAATTTAAATGCCGCTAACCAATATTCAAAAGGGGCAACTTCCGAAATATGTGGAAATATTACAGTCCAGGGTCACCGTGCCAACAAACCAAAAGGAAGTTATTGGTTAGTCCACGTTTGGTACAACATGTATGCTATTCAACAGCTGTAACAATTACCTGATGCATATTTTGGTAGAAATAGCTGTAATGAATGCCGTTTTGTTATCATCTGCTGCCGGACCAACATTTGAGCATTGAACTGCATTTAGTTGGAAGTTATGGGCTGATGAATGCCTACTGGAAAAAGGCAAATTTAATGAAGCGCACTAGCGCTTCATGTTGAATTTGCCTTTGTCCAGTTGGCATTCATCAGCCCATAACTTCCAACTAAAAGCAGTTCAATGCTTATATTTACATTTGAGAACGATTTTTAAAGACTATATCCAGGAATTTTGCTCCGATAATGAATGAACAAATTATTATCGTCAAAGACGGAACAGCCTTTCCAACAGCCATCTTTCGTTATCGCCGACGTGACAATTATGACGTCACTATATTAATGACGTCATAATAACGATTTGGAAGTTAAAGTTATGGACTCATAACTTCCAAGTGAGCTTGGTAAAGTTATATAGTGGGGCTGCAGTGTAAATGTAAATATAACTATTTGTCTTGCAAAGAGAACATTGGGATTGAGTGTTAATTATTTGTGACATAGGGGTTATCAATAAAACTACTTGTAAGGCAAGCTGAGCACTTTGTCAAAATACTGTCAGAACTATAACAAAACACACAGAAAGTATCGCCTAAGCTACATCTGTAAGTGTATCAGATATATATATATATATATATATGTCGTTTTCGTGACAGTCCTGATAATGATTACTCGTGCTGCGTGACCACTTTAGAACTTGCCAGTCCAGACCTGCTCGGTCGATTTTAAGGTGCCAGCAGGTAGTTTTCATTAGTTCCTCCTATCACACATAACACTCTAATTAATGATTATTTTCTAGCAAACACACCACAATTTTACTGATACTGTATATTCCATTATCAAAGATATACCCGTTTCAGAACTACCATGATCGAATTCACTCGAAATGTAACGGGAATTTGATTGGAGATATCTTTAGTAACTATTTAACAATCAAACACTGTCCACAACTTTCGCTTTCAGAAAACATTGACATTTTTTGCACTTACGATTAAAAAAAATAAAATAAGATTCAACTTGGTATAAATCTAGTTAATACCGTTTCGTTATACACTATGGTATCAATATTGTGTATAATGATGTATACATACAGTATCATATATCGTTTCGATATACAGTATTGTAACACGCATAATGTGTACTATCATACATAAGTAACACATATCTTTTCGTTACATATTTACACATACTCATCCCTATTGATATAAAAGGAATATATTGAGTGTCTTATGCTTCCTATTCGGTAGTAAAACATACTGTCGCAGATATATTGTGTATGTCGCGGTACGTCTACCTTAAGACATACAAGTTAGTCCATACCATTACCCATCCTTTATATTTACAATGGAAGCATTGTACATGTATCTATCTGTGTCTACATACGTATGGACCATCATATATTTTAAAAGTGGAACATCAGCTCTGTGTCGTTATTTTAATATACACAGTATCAGTATCACAGATATCAGATTAAAATGTTCAACGTCATCAAATAAGTATAGAATATCACAATCAGATAACAGTGTTGTAAAGTCATTTGGCAAAAGTGAGTTAAATTACATATGAAAAATATGCACATACATGTAGTACAGATGTTGCAATACAGAAACGTTTACACATGTAGACACATTGGTGTTCTATACTATGCATCTACATATCCTCGCGGTGATTTTATTTTCGCGTTTTCGGAGCTCTTGCCATACCATATCTATTAATTGTGTCAGGTGCAGTAACTGTACTGCATATTGATGTCACTTTCTCAAATATCGTCGATTCGTCTTTACATAATTGCATTTACGAGTTAGAGACGTAGCCCTTAAGTCTGATACATGTCTATACGCATTTTATCTGGTTCAATTTATTCTAAATGATTTAAAACTGAATTTTTAAGTGGCTGGTATTAAAAACATTTCAATCTTTTCGAATGATTACATTATCGATAACTAGACAACATTACACTCTATGGTCGGGATAAAATCTTGGGAAACCAGTGATATAATTAATTTTTTAGGACAAGTGGCGCATTGTTGTATTATCAACATGGGGTTCCCCGGGAAGGGAGAAACAGCTAGTGAACATCCACACGAATCATTGAAAGACCTAAGGTTAAACTCAGTAATGAAATGTGCAGCTCTCGAATCGCTTTTTATATTCCAAGCCCAGTTATAAACGTTTTGCAAACATATTTAAACTTAAAACGACATATTGAAGTGTTTATGATTGTATTTCCATACGTCAGTATTTCACTATTTCATTATAAATTCGAGCATAACATTTATTTTTGGACAAAACCCATATGAATATCGGTACACTCGCAATATTCACATGTTGTGAACATTCTGAAAGATATAGGTCATAATGCAAATATTATAAGGCATAAAACATTTTGTTCTTTTCCTTTAACTGTATGTTTTGAGTCCTCAGTTAATTGAGGTATTTAATAACAACTGGGAGTACAATGTTTCTGACCTGTAGACGGTATATAGCGGTCCACATATAAGTGGTGTTTAGCTGCGCAGCTTCATTACGTAGAAAGTGCCAAACTGTTGCATTTAATTAAGCATTGAACTGCTTTCATTTGGAAGTTATGGGCTGATGAATGCCTACTGGACAAAGGCAAATTCAATGAAGGGCTCTAGCGCTTCATGTTGAATTTGTCTTTGTTCAGTTGGCATTCATCAGCCCATAACTTCCAACTAAAAGCAGTTCAATGCTTATATTTACATTTGACAACGATTTTTAAAGACTATATCCAGGAATTTTGCTCCGACAATGAATGAACAAATTATTATCGTCAAAGACGGAACATCCTTTCCAACAGCCATCTTTCGTTATCGCCGACGTGACAATTATGACGTCACTATATTAATGACGTCATAATAACGATTTGGAAGTTAAAGTTATGGACTCATAACTTCTAAGTGAGCTTGGTAAAGTTATATAGTGGGGCTGCAGTGTAAATGTAAATATAACTATTTGTCTTGCAAAGAGAACATTGGGATTGAGTGTTAATTATTTGTGACATAGGGGTTATCAATAAAACTACTTGTAAGGCAAGCTGAGCACTTTGTCAAAATACTGTCAGAACTATAACAAAACACACAGAAAGTATCGCCTAAGCTACGTCTGTAAGTGTATCAGATATATATATATATGATATGTCGTTTTCGTGACAGTCCTGATAATGATTACTCGTGCTGCGTGACCACTTTAGAACTTGCCAGTCTAGACCTGCTCGGTCGATTTTAAGGTGCCAGCAGGTAGTTTTCATTAGTTCCTCCTATCACACATAACACTCTAATTAATGATTATTTTCTAGCAAACACACCACAATTTTACTTATACTGTATATTCCATTATCGAAGATATACCCGTTTCAGAACTACCATGATTGAATTCATTCGAAATGTAACGGTAATTTGATTGGAGATATCTTTAGTAACTATTTAACAATCAAACACTGTCCACAACTTTCGCTTTCAGAAAACATTGACATTTTTTGCACTTCCGATTAAAAAAAAAGATAAAATTAGATTCAACTTGGTATAAATCTAGTTAATACCGTTTCGTTATACACTATGGTATCAAATATTGTGTATAATGATGTATACATAAAGTACCATATATCGTTTCGATATACAGTATTGTAACACGCATAATGTGTACTATCATACCTAAGTAACACATATCTTTTCGTTACATATTAACACATACTCATCCCTATTGATATAAAAGGAATATATTGAGTGTCTTATGCTTCCTATTCGGTAGTAAAACATACTGTCGCAGATATATTGTGTATGTCGCGGTACGTCTACCTTAAGACATACAAGTTAGTCCATACCATTACCCATCCTTTATATTTACAATGGAAGCATTGTACATGTATCTATCTGTGTCTACATACGTATGGACCATCATATATTTTAAAAGTGGAACATCAGCTCTGTGTCGTTATTTTAATATACACAGTATCAGTATCACAGATATCAGATTAAAATGTTCAACGTCATCAAATATGTATAGAATATCACAATCAGATAACAGTGTTGTAAAGTCATTTGGCAAAAGTGAGTCAAATTACATATGAAAAATGTGCACATACATGTAGTACAGATGTTGCAATACAGAAACGTTTACACATGTAGCCACATTGGTCTTCTATACTATGCATCTACATATCCTCGCGGTGATTTAATTTTCGCGTTTTCGGAGCTCTTGCCATACCGTATCTATTAATTGTGTCAGGTGCAGTAACTGTACTGCATATTGATTTCACTTTCTCAAATATCGTCGATTCGTCTTTACATAATTGCATTTACGAGTTAGAGACGTAGCCCTTAAGTCTGATACATGTCTATACGCATTTGATCTGGTTCAATTTATCCTAAAATATTTAAAACTGAATTTTTAAGTGGCTGGTATTAAAAACATTTCAATCTTTTCGAATGATTACATTATCGATAACTAGACAACATTACACTCTATGGTCGGGATAAAATCTTGGGAAACCAGTGATATAATTAAATTTTTAGGACAAGTGGCGCATTGTTTTATTATCAACATGGGGTTCCCCGGAAAGGGAGAAACAGCTAGTGAACATCCACACGAATCATTGAAAGACCTAAGGTTAAACTCAGTAATGAAATGTGCAGCTCTCGAATCGCTTTTTATATTCCAAGCCCAGTTATAAACGTTTTGCAAACATATTTAAACTTAAAACGACATATTGAAGTGTTTATGATTTTATTTCCATACGTCAGTATTTCACTATTTCATTATAAATTCGAGCATAACATTTATTTTTGGACAAAACCCATATGAATATCGGTACACTCGCAATATTCACATGTTGTGAACATTCTGAAAGATATAGGTCATAATGCAAATATTATAAGGCATAAAACATTTTGTTCTTTTCCTTTCACTGTATGTTTTGAGTCCTCAGTTAATTTAAGTATTTAATAACAACTGGGAGTACAATGTTTCTTAACGGTAGACGGTATATAGCGGTCCACATATAAGTGGTGTTTAGCTGCGCAGCTTCATTATGTAGAAAGTGCCAAACTGTTGCATTTAATTAAGCATTGAACTGCTTTCATTTGGAAGTTATGGGCTGATGAATGCCTACTGGACAAAGGCAAATTTAATGAAGGGCTCTAGCGCTTCATGTTGAATTTGTCTTTGTTCAGTTGGCATTCATCAGCCCATAACTTCCAACTAAAAGCAGTTCAATGCTTATATTTACATTTGACAACGATTTTTAAAGACTATATCCAGGAATTTTGCTCCGACAATGAATGAACAAATTATTATCGTCAAAGACGGAACAGCCTTTCCAACAGCCATCTTTCGTTATCGCCGACGTGACAATTATGACGTCACTATATTAATGACGTCATAATAACGATTTGGAAGTTATGGACTCATAATTTCCAAGTGAGCTTGGTAAAGTTATACAGTGGGGCTGTAGTGTAAATGTAAATATTCCTTATTAAAGAAGCATAGTCTCCGATTTCGATGAGGCATATTTAAATTAAAAAAACATATACTGGTACTTGCTTATTCTAGAATAATTTATTTCATATTTTGCACCGTATTGCATTTCAGTGATAAACATGTTGATAATATATTGATGAGCTGTATGATTCTCCGCTTTTGTCGTCTCAAATTATCATTTAAACACCCGCTCCCATGTGTTGTTTGTGAGATAGTAAAACAATTCAGATGATACAGCACCTGCTGTTATCCTCCACGCAAATCACCTTTAAAACAGCTACTAAATAAGGATTGTCAATACATGTATTTTGTAGTACATCGTATATTATAAAAGAATGTTTATAAAAACTTGTTTCACGTTCAAACGCGCCACGCTATCTATCCTGAATTAATTAACCACATGTGTTGTTTGGAAGATAACAAAATGAAATATAAAAACAATTCAGACGGTATGTCAGCTACTGATATCCATTAAGGAAAACAATAATAAATTGCCAGCTGGAGAAACATTGCCAATTTTGTAGTATGATATGAATTATAAATGAATCTATCGCATGGAAGATCGCGGATATATTGTGAATAGCAAATAATCGCTTATTACAAAATATGGTATGCATTGATAACTGGACACGAAAAAGTATCTCAAAGTACGGTAAGATTAATTTGGCATTTCTTGCAATCAAACATCTAGCGAGCATATTATAACGACTGTTAAGATTTTGTTGAGAATGCAATGTTACATTCTTCTTAAAAAACATATATAAATGTTTTATCGGATCAAAAATCAAAACTTTCAGTCAGAGTTAATGCTTTAACCGGAAAAAAATCATCGTGACATACGATTCAAAATCATCAACAAGCGTTGATGCAACCTAGATGGATAAGAAATATGACCTGTTCCAGGAAAAAAAAAATGAAAATGAAAAAAAAAAATCCAAAATGGCTTATCAGTACAGCTTTAAGAGGTCAACGATAGACGTCTTGCATGGAGTCAATTAATGTCAATTTTTTCACTTGATTGTATCGTTTTCCTGTCATTTAATCTCGCAAACACCTTATATACTAGCGGGAAAAGGAACGCAAGTTTATTTTCGACAGTTATCATTTTACATGATTATTTGAAGAAGTAATTATGGTGTAGGTTTCTCGATTTTATCATCATTACTGAATCAGAAGCGAGTGTACCCATCCCTGGAATCAGTCACTGCTCTTACTCTCCTAAACATTGACCCCATCATGACCCATTGCCCTTTGATGGATATTATTCCACTCTATGCGTGAGATGAGCGACGTTATATGGAAGCTCGTCCTACAAATGCTCGATTGTGCTGTTGCAACATGCAATGTAAGTTTACGTTGATGGGTGTGATGAAGAACGTTTGGTCTCAAGACCTGATCCCGATATCTTACTGCTGTAAGATTACCATCGATAACCACGAGAGGTGTTTTCATGCCTCGAGATATCCCTGCTCAAACCAAAACAGACCCTCCCCCGTATCAGTCGCTTTCCTTTATGCAGGCGTCAGAATATTGCTAACCACGACATCGATAGACACGTTGCCATCTATTGACCTGTAAAGCGTAAAGCGTGACTCGTCAATGAACAAGACGCGTCTCTAATGGGCCAAAAGGAACCGATAAGGTGCATGTGTAAATAACCACTGCATTCGACGTTGGCGCCGCCTCTGCGCAAGTGGCAAGCCAACAAAGGGAGGTCATGAAACTCCCGCAGCCGATTATAAACCGTCCTTGACACACTTGCCGACCACAAGTGCCGACAACTTGACTTGCCGCCTCCGTCACCGACTAAAATCGGTTACGGAGGTGCGAGAGACGTATGCCTCTATTTTGACGTCGCATTATCAGAACAGTAGTCCTACCTCTATCGACTTCACTCAAACGCGTCATTTTGCTGTGTAATCACTTCGAAAAGAAATGTGTAACTGATCTGTACTGTTTCAATGTTTGATCTATAATGATTTACCAGCACATATGGTGAAAGAGTACCACGTATGCACACTTCTTTTCCCCCCGATTCATTGTACTATCTCCAGAATTGGCCGATTATGTTTCCTCGTGAATCTCTAACATTGCTAAGCACCAAAAGGAAGTGTCAAATGCAATACATTTGGAAGTTACTTTCCTGAGACAGAATTCCTAGCCTTCTTCAAGGGCAGACGCTGAACTCTACGCCAAAGGTCACACAGTGTGAAGAGAAACAGAAGGCAAATACCCGGACGGTAAAGAAGTTGTAAAATAACAGGTTTACCACCTCGTCGTTTTTCAAACCATGGAATTCGGAAAACAGTACGTCTGCAGTAAGGGTATTTCTTTGTATCTACGTGTAATATATTCATTGAAACTCCGGGGTTTTATTTGAAAATTATATTCATTTGAATATAAATAAAACTTTGATGACTTTTTTAAACGATTAACTTTGCTATCGGTTTATATATCATTAACAACTGAAGTGTATATCTGGTTATCTACAAATCTCTCGTCTTTACGTCTTGTTCATGCAACCGACTACTACAGGTAACCATCTGTTGTGGAGTTGTTGTCATGTCGTACATGGATATATATTACTATGATATTGATCATATATATGACGAACTTGTTCATGATATATTAAAATATGAAATAAATATTTAATTGTAATGTACAAGTTAATTCACTTGAAGAATAATGAAACACATAGATCATATAACAAAGTGAGGCTTTGCTAGCATTGTACATAATATGTATATGCTATTACAATGGTACACAACAAGCCATATCAGTGAGTACCAAATTTACCACATCAAGTTATTCGTAACTACAATATGAAACCTGGAACCTACCGATTCCATCTGTACATGTGTACAAACACATACATTACAAAAGCAACAAAAAAACAATACACGCCTTTTTACACCTGGAATCCTACATCTTTCTATTTATACCAGTAGTGTTTATTTTTGATTCTTAGAATCTCAAGACCCTCCTCTTTATTCTCGTATATAGAAAGTACCCATCATGTGTGTTATTTACTCAGGAAATAGCTACAAACCCAAGAAACCCAATTTCTTCAGGGACTTGGTTCAGGTGAAACACCAGCACATAATGATGAGCATATAATGAGCTATTTTTGCATAATAAAATATAATTTTCACGTAAGAAAATGATCCCAGCCGGCTTTCGTACATGAGATATAGGTGTCTATAGAGTTTAAACTACCCGTTGAAGTGACACTATTCCAAACATGATGTTTATATGTTAAGATACAGTGAAGTTAAAAGCGAGTCCCGATTATTTATTAAGTTTCATTGCAGCTGATAAATTTCCGCTCACGTTAATGCCTCAATGTTAATGTGGCTTCACAGGGGTTGTGCTGATTAATTGCATAGTTGTTAACATTCTACGCTCGGATTTACATTTTTGACATGAACTCATGATGCGGTTGCCAACATATCGTTGTGCTCATATGCAACGTCTGTCTCATTTCCTCATTTTTCTAAATAAATACCGTGTGTTATAGCAGACTTTATTCTAGATCAAGGTGTAATTTCGACTTGTACGCCTCTTTTTCTTCCTGTTAAATTTCCCAAATATATAACAATATTCACTGGATATGTCACATCTTCTTGTGACGTTGAAAAGTTTAGTACACTATTCAAACAAGAATATACTACATTTCATGCCATGCATGTTCCTCTCATCGTTTTGTACTTTTTAGACAGACTTTGTATTTAGATATCCTAATGGAAATATTTTGTTTGTTTGTTTCTTTTCTTCAGTTTTTAAGATAAATTGATATTTTACAACAAGTATGCATTGATATTGATGCATATTTTAAGTACATTTTATTAGAATCATTTCTATCAAATTTTCCCCCTAATCAACGAGTATCATAATTCACAACCGTTTTAGATAAGTATAACTAAAACCATACCCGTCTTTATAATATGATAAGCTCACACTGCCCGAATAAAATAGTCTAGTGTTATGTTTAGGACTAGAATAACGTATTTGTGTATAGTGTTAAACATATGTGTCAGTTAAATTACAAAGACGAGTAAGTTTGTTAATTAAATATAGATATAGGCAAGTTTATTCATTCGTAATAAGAACTGGTGGTACATATGATCATTGATGTTCATTTCGTTAAGGAATTGATTACTAGTAAATTGTATATCATTAGTATGAACTGTTCATCGTAGCGTGAGTGGCTCTCGTAATGATATAGTATCCGATATGAACATGCACAAAGGTAAACATGCAGGGTAAAACGAAACTAAACCTTTTAAAAAGGCTACTTCATTTTCTAGGTAACCTAGTTCTATTAATTATAAAAAATACTAACACACTTCAAAACATATTTCTTATTTCAAAGAGACATTTTGGTTTTAAAAAAACCCAATCAATTATGTACATTCATGCTTCTATTTAAAGCGATAATGTACTTCCGAGTATAAATAGATTAGACACAATGTAAGAAATTCAGTTAACCATTTGAAGTGAAAAGCGGTGATATCGTTAATATAAACTCATATAAACAAACAAAACGGTGTTTATACGTTTACACAATGTAATTCATACATTTACGAATATATAGCATTCCTAACGTTAATACAATAGATTGCTGTTAGAGACTGACTTACCTGGCCAGACGCGTATTTCCACTGTCTATGGTATGTTAACAGACAAAGACAGCCCTCGTAACGCACTGGTCGACACCGAGTAGCGATCCTCGTAATTGTCATGCATGGACCGGTCCTAAACCTTATGAATGGGTGGTTAAAATGTCTGTCATATAAAACGGAACAAGAGTACTCATTAAAACTTAAGGTCTCTATAGATTACATAAGGATTAATCGATTAAAAACCAATCCACACGACCTAAACTTACTAGTTTAAAGACTATTTCCGTGGAGTAGATATCGCTCAGATCTTATAGGTTTACTGTGACGTCATATAACCCACTTCTAGGGTATAACCGTCAAATGGCAGCCTTTGCAATTGTTTCTTTACTAAATATCCAAATGCTGAATACCCGTCACAATAGCAAAAATAAATGCCAATATTCAAATAATATGACAGATTTTAACGCATATTTTCCAAAACAGTCGAGAAACGGATATATCTAAATAAAAAATGCTTTCAATTATTGTTACACCTGTTTCTATACAACTGAAATGGTGTGTCACGTCGTTGGTGACAAGCATAATTGCCAGATACCTTACACTATTTGACAGTCTAGGTGAATTTGGACATATTTGGAACATCGATCTTTCGATCTTTTCAGCGATCATCAGCATGTTTTTGTACACCAACCAGAAATAAGTTTTCTTTTTATGGAGAAATGTACATGGGTCGATGTTTTGTCATGACGAGCTTTCTTCCCTTCTCCATGTAATTAACTACGAGAAATGTCATACTTCCGAATTTTGATCTAACAACCTAAATCGCTACACATGTTCATATCCATGTTGATACATTTATGCATACAATACTCACACTTTTAAATATATTTAAGACAATCGAAATTTAAGATAATCGGAATTTAAGAAATTCTCTTTAAGATAATATTCTATTTAAGATTTGATTTAAAACAATATTCTATGTGAAGCTTTGTTTTGGGATGGTCTTCCTGTGAAACTCCAAACTAAAGTCTTTTTGTCAAAGGTGAGTTATCTGATAGAATCAATGGTAGTGCCCTATCGATCATAACTATATTGGTTTGTTTGATTTTAATGTTCTCAATACAGCTCTGTTGTTTCTTCAAGAGATTCATAATTGATGGGGAGGTCACTGTAAGGCTACTCAGCGTCATCTCACTAAGTTCATATCTCGGTCAAATTATGCCGCTAGCCAGTCTGCTATGTTAAACGGAACACCAATACGTTGATCCTTTCACATCGTCCTATCGAGCCGGTACCTTTTACCCGCCATAAAGCCATCGGTTAAAAAAAGTAAAGTTGTCCATGTCCATATGCAACAACATTAAATTAGACCACTAAAAATTTGATTACTGATTACCGTTTTTGTGAAGGTTCTTTGTGATTCCCCGTGATATATTTCATTAGGCCAATCATCAAGGCGCTGTATCAGTACGGACGATCCATATAAAAACCATAACAACACATGGCTCAGTTTTTTTAATCAGTATTTGGCTCAGCTATATAATCAATATTTTGGCGTTTACTGAAGCATATACATTTTTATTTAAATATGTGTGGGTGTGTTTTTTGTTTGTTTTTTGTTTAGTTTTTTTACAATCCTTTGAACAAACCTAAGTATTACACTCGTTTATGAATTGTGCATTTCCATAGTGTTTGAGATTAACGTTAATTGCCTTGTAAAAAAACTACATCATTCAATCAAAAGTTCATATGTTCAAGAACACGCGACAGGCTTCGATTCATAACAGTACCTGGTACAACATGTTATCTACATTTCTAAACTTCAGGCGGAGTAGGGAACACAATGCTGTAGAAAACCTTTAAACATGATATTAAAAACAGGTATCTGTTACACCTTGAGTAAGACAACACTATCGCTGTACTGTGCGGCAGAAATACTGTTATACACCAAACAAAGGCAGGTCAAGTTCAAGATCAAACGAGTGATATATTTTTTTTATCTTTTTTTTTTCGGAAATGAAATATTTATCATTCCAGGCTTATTAGCGATTTTAAAACAAAATACTTTAGATTCAAAATGTAAAAATAACGGGGACATTTTTCGCCGGTACCCCCTCTAGAATAGGCCTGTTTACACATATAAACCGTCTATATACAAATTAGAATCAATAACCAAGAGCGGTATCGATATTAACAAAGTCCAGTGGTTAGGTTCATTAACAGATTTCTTTTACAGGAACAATTTCCTAGCCATGGAATCGTTCAACATCAATCAAACAGACAGGGATGATTTCCGACTACTATGCCTGGATCTCATTGTTTTTCGAGTCATCAGTACCGATATTTTCTAGAAATTTTAGAATAAATAGGAAAGTTTAGAAACGAGCGATAGCATCAGAGCTAATTCTGTGGTGACGGTATGCATATATCTTACAGAGGTTCTGTTCTTGTCAGATAGTATAATTGCGTTTTTAGTCCATACCAGGTACTGAAGAGACAGTTATTTAAAAGCTTTCTCTACTCAGCTGGTAACATCAAACGATTAGTGAAAAACAACCGTCTTAAACATTAATATATCAACTACGTGTTTGTGTAGCGTTTTTCTTAAGAGTAGACTTGCTATGCTCACTACCAGCCACACGTTAAATACTTTATCCATATTTTGTCTATCAAAACATATACTGTAACATTTTAGTCAATTATCTTACTCTGAATATCTAAATTCTCCTCAAAAGTAAGTAGAGCATCTTCATCTTTTAGATGTTTATCTTACAAAAACAACCTTACAACGGAGACAATATCAATAATGTAAATATTTTAACCTTACATAGGTTTTTGATGAAATGAAAACGTGCTAGTGGAATGATTTTCAGTTCAAATGACGGTCTTGATATATTTACACAAAGGTGATAAAATGCATCATTTAAAATGTATATTAACCAACTTAAAAGAAAACTGATCAGCATTTATTTACATCTCAAAGCCACGAGAATGATAATATTTCATTTTATAAATTTTTTATTAAACAATAAATTATAGGTCCATAAATTTATGTAGCTAGTTATTTTCATTATCTAGACAAGATCGTATGTGAAGTCATCCTTGGAGATTTTCACACGACAAGTTTCAAATAAAACCATGAGTGACAAATACAATTAAAGGGACATTCAATCGTTGTAATGAGTTTATGCTATAACAATGAAAGTAAATGGGAATCTTGTATTTTTCTCAAGTAGTAAAAGTTATAAACTTTACCTTCATACACACTCAAAATCTGAGGACAGCCCAAAGTTCTTAAAGATATGTTTTTAAAAATGTAACTTCGACCCGAAGTGTGAAAATCGCCGCCAACGACTATCAATACGTGCATGCACAGAAAAGTTCATGAACAGGAACAAAAATGACGTGTGCGGCTCCTCTAGTTAGCGGTAAGCTAATGATTCGCTGAAATCGGAATCGGCGAGAAAATGAGGACACAAGATAACGGACGTCATAAAATGTTGATGGATAGATGGAAGAGAGCGAAGGAGGCCTCGTCGGTCGAGTCAAACGAGAAATTCGCATTGCTCCTGGAAACTTCTGACGATGGAGAGCCTGACATGTTCTTAATGAAGGTGTGCTCAAAGTTACACTTGCTACCGTGCTGAAAATTCGCATGTATATTACCTCATCGAAAACACAATAAATGATTTTACGAGTACTCTGAGTATTTGTCTTATCTTAGTACTTCATTTGTAGCAATTTCCTTCATTTACACTCTTGCACACGTTATGTTTGTAAACATAACATTCCTGTTTGTGCTCTGTGGTGCTCATATTTATGCGACTTTGTGCACGGGTAATACCATGCATGTTTGTGTGTAATGTTTCAAAAGTTTTTGTTATTTTTAACTAATTTACTTGCTATGCATGTTTCCATAAATTAAGTAATTGAGGAAAAGGGGCTATAGTTGGATCTATCATTACAACAAAAACGATACACCTATATCACTCGCTATGTTGTGATCTGTTTACGGTTGTCTGTGTTGTCACGCGGTGTCTAAATGTAGCAAATCAGGCGTGCCTGAAAATTCCAATGCAGAAGCACAGCGGCAGAGTTTTCCGGGTTTCCTGTACAAAAATAATATACATTCCATCACATTTGGTCACAAAGTCTAAGCGTATATCATCTTTAAATATTATAATTAAGGAACATTTCATATATGTCGTTCAAAAGAAGGCATGCCCCTTTAGGAACTAGAAACTGTCATGGGCAATATGACGGGCTTTTCACAAATTTAAGGTAGAAATTACCTTTATAACCATAAATGAAGATCATTCAAATCAATGAATTTTGTTGGCCTACATCACAGCTTGCTACGGACACAATATCAGGTCTCTGGTGCTCTAGGTTATTGAAAAGATTACACGATTACCTGTTTTAACGTATTTGACCCCTGTGACCTTGAATGAAGGTCAAAGTCATTTATGTTAACATACGTTTTAGCCCTTTATCCAAGCATACTACGGACCCAATATCTCGTCTCTATTCCTCTTGGTTATGGAGGAGAAATGTAACTAAGAATAAAACAATCGCTGCAGGCTCTCCATCTTTATAAACTTGAATAAACATAGGTCAAAGTTTTAATGTTAAATACCATGACGCAATCCACTTAGGAATTGTTAGAATCATACCTACTGCCCCAGATTTTCTCTTTTATCTTCTTTCTTAACATCTTTCTTCTTCATAATGTGTCCCGTGACAATGCCTCACATTTGGCCTTTAGTTGAACGTTCGCCCCTGTGAGGAAGGGTTTGGGTTTTCTCTTCTGGTCGAGACATACCTGAGTCTTTAAAAGTGGTAGTTTCTACTCTTGCTTAGCGCTCTGCATATTAGGAGTGAGGCTACGAGTTTGCCCGTTGTCAGTATAATGTGACCGGTTGGGATGTGCTGCTGGGTGTCTTCGGCAGTATGCTTCAGTGAGGTAGGTCTATAAATCAGCAAAAGCTGAGGCCTATCACAAGCAAACATACCGCAGCCTCCCAAGACACACATACGCACTCACCACACGCATGCATATCGCACGCACGGGTGGCCGTCCTAAAATGTCCTTAGCTGCTGATAGGACGGTAAGCAAATAAAACCAAGCGAAAACCTGAACCTGCTGCCCCCATTGCTTGATTGTAAGAGGCGACCAAATTTTGGCTCATATTTTCTCTTCTTAACAGATTTCTTCTTCTAAATGTCTCCCTTGAAATTGTCTCACTTTTAGCCTTTTATGGAGCGTTCTGTTCCCTGGTCAAGAAATAAGAGAGTCTTTAGAAATTATAGTTGCTACTCTTGCTTATTGTTGGTTGGTCGTGTTTGATGTCTTTGCCTCACTCCGCATCCTAATATTAACTTAAAACGTATTGTAAGACGCACTTTGAGCCTGCTTTATTTAAACTTGCGGACCTGATTTTGACATTTCCATCAACTAACGGATTAAGAGTGAGCTGTGAATGCAAATTATTTAAATTTTGTGTTTTCACAGGTAACTACATCTACGACTAGGGGCTTTGGCAAACACTTGTAATCACTCATGCGTAACATTTGGGCGCTTCTGCGTAATAGTAAATGAAGGAGACGTCCTAAGCTTGTATCTTTTAGACATTTCCATCAACTGTCGGATTTCAGCTTCTCGCAGCATCGTCTTTCAATCTTGATATAATATTCTTAATTACATGTATACTATTTAAGTAAGGATTTCATGGCCTATTTTCGAGTCAGCCTTATTTTCAATAAGATATCTGTTGGGTCCGACGTAGATATACGAATAGGAGATTGCATTCCAAAAGTTTTCATTCATATCAAACTATATTGCTATAATATCCATGTTCATCTTTAATTCAATATGTAGTTATCAAAAAGATAAATATTCATATCTAAATATATAGTCGTCCGCACAAGTATATGCAAACGAGGCATACAGTTGTTCCCAGCATCTATATCGTAGAAATGAATGCCTTGTTTACTGTACCAGAAATGCATCGTCATATTACAATTGATTCTATCATTTGAGTCAACATAGAAATCCATTAGCCTATTTCAACCCATGGTTGGCTGGTTATGGAAATCATACCATCATATAACGTACCATTAACTTAAAAATTCAAAACAAGTATTCATTTTGTCCTCATTCAATGTATCTAAGTGAACATCTGTTTCCTAATGTATGTGTATGTTACACCATCCGTATAAAACTTATGTATTATATGTTATTAAATAAACTAAAGACGAAATGCATTGACAACTTGTTAGACCGACCAGTGAAGGATATGTCGCACAATTACAGTGTTTACATAAAAATGTTAAGTTGTAAAATCTGGCTCAGCATATTTAAGGATGATGATTTTTCATTTTATATGTGAAAAAAGCGTCATGCTTTGTGGATGTAACTTGAATAGAATGTCGATTTTATTCTTTTGAGACAGGTTAATTTCCAAGGATATTTCCAAGTTGAAGGCCACATCTATTAACAGATCATCATTAATGCAAAAGTATCCTATTCTATTGCACAACATTTTATGAATATAGATTTATACCGGGACTAGAAATCGCAGACTTCATTATAATACATAATACACAATACACAAGAACATGTGAACCAAGCCTGATATTTGTAGCATACCAACAATTCCTATGGCTTGGAGGAACGTAACTATTTATCCTTAAGACTGACCGGGCTTCGAACTCACGATCTACGGCACCCAATCGCTTAGCCAGAAATATTTATAATATATGTACAATTCGTATCCATGTATGTAAATACATTGCGATCCTGGTATTCATATCACCTAATACAAATGTAGACGACTTTCACAATGATCATGACAGGGTATAGGGCCGACCATCACTGCGCCATTGAAACGTTCTTTTTGAACGCCGATGTGGCACAGCGGTATAAGCTGCGGGTTTTTTCAGGCTAGGCGATTGGGTGCCGTAGATCGTGAGTTCGAGGCCCGGTCAGGGCACGAGACAAAAAGTTGTCTTCCTTCGTCATTTGTGTTACTATGTTATATATCTATTTATTAGCACAATGTATCATATACACTATGTGTTGATGATCCGAAGATATAGATTTGAATTTCCTGTCGTAGTTGTACAGAGAGAAATATATATACATACCTTTTTTCCTGCAGAGCCTTAACACATTCAAGGAGAATTGGGTCCGTACTAATGTCCGCGAATCCGAGCTCAAATACACATTATACACTATATTGATTTTTTTTTTAAATCTTCTCGCTGCGATCAACTCCATGGACAGTTACAAGAAAAAACATGATGTCAATGATATAGTCTTTATTTAAACAAAAACATTGAAGTGTTAGTGATAGCAAAATATGTAGGATAGGAATATTCCAACTATGGTTAACAAAATGTGGTAAAACCCCAGGCTTTGTAATCCCGAGGGTGGGATATCCCTATCATCAATAAACACACATAATGACAGTCCTTTGGTTTCAAATTACTATCAAATTTCTTCCAAAAAAGGCCATCCATTTTTGTTCATTTTTGTTCGTTTATACCCAAAATACTATGGTATGATATTCTGATACCCATTTTTGGTAAACTAAAAGTTTGCACACACATTCCAATCCATGTATGTGTAACAGAGCGCAGGAATTATAACCACTGCCTCCGCTAGGGACCGAACCCAGGACCTCTAGCTCACTAGTCTTGCGCTCAACCGATCGAGCTAAAGAGAAGATCTCTCTAGCCGAGCGGTATATTGCGGCTAGTATTTACCAGGGTTACATATGGTTCTGTGAAGATGGTATGTACATGTATCATTCGCCGTAACTTGACCGACTTTTGAAGTGTACGTGATCAAATTGTCAACATTTGAGAAAAAGAAGTTCTATCAACAATACTATGAAAAATCAAAGAGAAAATGAGTTTTCGTATTTTACATATAGTTTAATGTACATACTTTGATCGTTATTTTACGGAATACACAGTACTTTCTATTGTTTAGTGATTTATTTTAAATAAATTCACTGTATGAAGTCACGACTATCATTGGAATCCATTTATGTTGAATGATGTCGATTTCGATCGCCATGATACAGTATTGTTCCGTGTGTTATGCTCACGGTGATGTTTACAACTTCATGTATGAACCAGCGAACAGTGAGGCTATACTATTCGTTCTTTTCTATGACAGCCTTTAACAAATAAAGGTGCTGTTGCAGGAATGCTCTAAAACCGCCCACGAAGGAAATTGATCCTTTACCTAATGCCCGGATAGACATATCCATGGGGCATCTGATAGTACATATAAAAACCTTGTTCCGTTCCGGACATGCCAGAACGAGGCCATTTTGTACCAAAGTCGTAAATACTCATAAGCACACTTTATCAAGTATTTATAAGGTCAAAATGTTATTTGTTTGTAAGGAAAATTGTACTAAAATTACATTTATATACTGTATCGGGCAACGTAATCGGATATCGATTGTATGAATCTTTTCGTTAGTTTCTGTGGACATCAAACATAAAAAAATGATATTTCTCATAAAGTTGAATGCACGTTTAAACGACATTTTGTCTAATTTAAACCCCTAGTACTATCGAATTTTGTCGATAGAAAATATCTCCATTCATTTGTGTAATCCATAAAAAAAATTGTGCTTCAGAATTACTGGATATGCCTCGTTTTTGCAACTTCTATTAGTCAACCCCCCATAAATCTTCATATAGATCAAAGAGCTGAAGACATCTCGTCCGGACAAGAAATACGTTGAAATATTATAGGAACCACGATTGGACGAATTCGCCTTCAAGGAATCTATTTGTTTCAAGATTTTTGTCAGGATAATGTTAGTCCCTTTACCAATTTTCCTATCTCCATGACTTTGTTGTACAACTAATGTGCTTTGTTCTTGCTCATTCAGCTCATCATGTATTATTTGTGTATTTAGAACTTAATATCAAATATATATGAGTATTATATTCCTTCACAGTTACATTCTAGACACTGTCGATCGTTTTTGAAGAGTGACAATGACGCTACGTTGTGTATATCAGAAACATTCAATGTAGTATCTTCCCTACATTCTGGATTATATGTATTAGCGGGTTATTTACTTCATCAGTGGCATAAACTTGGTTGGTCGAAGTGGTTTTCGAGACTGACTATGGACATAGACCCTAAGGTAGAAGAGAACACTGGCGATATGAGCACACATACCAACAGTCCTCTGACCGGTTAGACACGTACAGTAGTAATTCTGTATTGGTGGTTATTCGGTAACTGAGTACTGGATCCATATGTTGTATTTCGTTTGCTCAGAAGAGGTCAGAAGAGTGTTGGTATGCTATGACTTCATAATCTCCATCTGCTGTCAAATGTTCCGATATGTATCTGGGGGCCAACTTCACCTGGTACGTCCCACATGCCAGAGTTTCTAAATATTCTTGGTCAAGACGTGGGAACTCGAGCTGGGCTGCCTCTAGCTTCTGCCATTGGGATTTGGCTCTCCGTGATAGGTGTGGCTCTTTCTCAACACGCTCCGCTAGGATGTTGGACTTGTTTAGAAGTGACTTCATCTCCAGAGCAACTTTGTCATCGTCGGCTGCTTTTGTTGATGAAGGCTGATATATGGGTCCACGTAGCCAATTCAGACATGCCGTGACACTTTTCAGAAGACTTTCGAGATTTTTGATGAAGTAGCTTGATGTGAGTTCAGTTTTAAAAAATCTGAATTGCTTGAAACGAGAGTGATAACTTTCGACCACCCATCTTGTTTTAGTGATACACCTGTCTGTGTTTGCCTCTATACCATCATGTTGACTCTGTCCAGGTTTGAGAAATGTCGGCATGTGAGTCTCGTATCCCTCGTCTGATAGTTTCCTCAAAATGTCTCGGAAACCCCTGTCTACAATTACCTGATCATCCTCCTCTAGGATACCTGACAGTCTTTGTAATGAGGTAAGTATCTTGTCAGTGATTTTGGTGTAATTATCACTATCAAGAAATTGGCCGACAGTGTCTAGAACGTAACCGTTAGGGAACACAATACTCATAAACTTCACGTAGTTGCGTTTTTTTTTTTACCGCAGTAATTTTTCCGCTGAAACTCATGTTATTCACTTTTGCCGATATATATATATATATATACCCGTAATTTCTTGCGTATTGCCCGCGGGCTATACGATTTTAAACATTGAAAATTGCCTTCTGCGGACTATCTGATGAAGCGGGCTATCTGACGAAATATTTTCAAAAACCATTGAAAACTGCGGGCTATACGACATATATTAAAAGCATGATATGAACACATACAGATTTTCACAAAATTTAATAAAAAAAAATGACATACATTGTAATTGTCCGTCATCACCATTCATCCACCGGAATATCAAATCACGTTTACTGCTGATCAAATCTACTTCCCACCCATCGAAATCAGATGGCTCCGAATCACTCACAAATAATCCTAACTGATCCCTGTCCAGTCTTGCTATTTCTGCGAGGGGAATATCTTCATATCTAAAAATAAAAACAGTAAAACATTTCTGTTTTGTCCCGAGCGCTTTCGCAGCTCTTGTTTATATATATATATATAGCAGATAACCCGCGGGCAATGCGACGGAGCGGGCTATCTGCAGAATTAAAAACATCAATACCAAATTTTGTTCAGTGCGGGCAATCTAACGGAGCGGACAATACGCAAGAAATTACGGTATGTACCATCCAATATTACAGTGACTTTGTTGCCGAAGAATGTTTTTGTGAAAACTGTATTATGATCCAACGCTTGCACCCTAGACACGTGATCCGGACCAAGATGTGTGGGAACTACGGCTTGATTTAGAGCATCTGTAACCATCTGGAAAATTCTGCTGACGCTCGATTTGTGAATGCGGAAAAGAGAAGCCAACTGAGTGAAAGATATGTCTGTTTTGAGTTTAATCCAAAACAGCAGAAGGGCATTCTTAGATGACAATGCTTTTGTACCAGTAATATGTTCGGAACATGCATCGTGTATTTGATGTACGATCCCAGCCTGTCCAAGCTTGGCAATCTTCATCATCCATGTTGTCGAAGTTTAATACAAGCGGTGACAAGTTATTGGACATGTTCTGTATGATTTTGAGTAAATCGTTGATAACAGCTGGTGACTTGGTGGCTTAGTGATTAACAAGTTTATCCTTCCCTGTCAAAACCGGACTGATATCCTTACCAAGAAGATGACTTGAACACACCCTGGAATTCTCAGGCATGTACAGTTTATGTTTGATAAGCAGCTGGTGGTCTTGCTTTCTCACTGATGCAGCTAGAACTCTTCATGTTGTA
This sequence comes from Pecten maximus, assembly GCF_902652985.1. Taxonomy (NCBI): domain Eukaryota; kingdom Metazoa; phylum Mollusca; class Bivalvia; order Pectinida; family Pectinidae; genus Pecten; species Pecten maximus. The sequence continues at coordinate 24,679,806 of NC_047022.1, read as the reverse complement.
AGTTCGACAAATGCTACATTTTCTGTTGGAAGAAGGTGCACAGTTTAAATCATCTACAGAAAGATACCCGTCCAGAGTGTCAGATTCGTCAACATAATCATCATTGTCTACGGAAGCTTTTTTCCGTTCCGGTTCATTGGCATTTTCGGATGCAGGACGTTTCTTGAGGTATCTGAGAAAGCATTTTGGACACATCTTTGCTTCTGTTGATTCAGAAAGTATGACACCTTCAGAAAGGAGAACATCTTTCATCCAGTCCTGAATTTTTCGCGGATTTTTACCATCGCCAACCTGGTTGTACTTGAACTTAACTTTACATCCCAACCCAACGCAGGAGTTCTCCATTTTCCTATTTGAGACAAAGACAACTTTACTACAGAATAACTGAACTAAATAGAATTGTAAAAGGTAACAGCATTTATAACAACACGCCGAGCACCATTCGCGGTGAGTAGTCAAAAGTCCAAGTGGGAAAGGGAACTTTTGTGTGGCACACCCCAACGGAGGAGAAGCTTTGAAGAAGTACTGAAGACGAAGACGGTCAAGTGAGAAAAATGATGAATCATACGTAATATGGAACTACTATAAGTATGTTAAACATAGTAGAACATAATACATTGCCATGGACATTGTATCAGATCATTTTCATAATAAATCAATACGTTGTATTATTGTGTACGACAAGGACCACTTGTATCGCCCGTGCATTTTTTCCACATACATTTTTCAACATTGAATTACTGCCCTTAACCAGTGATTCGGCACGACTTTCTTTTGCTGGTATACAGAGGGATAGTCAAATATGTTTTTAAAACACTAACATTGATAGTACTCGCATATTATCGTGCCGAATTTGCCGCTTGATTTTAAAAAATGGTATTTTGAATTTGATGTAAATTTTCGAATTTTGGTTTTCTACGTCATCTTGTACTAAACTCGTTTGTTTTTTCATGGTCAACTGTTTATCATTTTAAACTACAATGTATGTACAATACCTAGTCGTGAGAAAACCTCTCAATGACAAACAGACATACCACTTATGGGTCTGTGAAAAACACAGGTATGCTTGTAAACGAAAAAGTGAAGTAGATGGCGCTATTGAGCGCGCTTATGGGTCAAGTGGAAAATAACATCTTGTTCCATATGTATTTTTCATAGCTTTACTGGAAAATATAGTCGATTTCAAGAAATCGCTGTGGGCGGTTCTGCAACAGCACCTTTGATAGAGACTTTGTGTTATATTTAAAACAGATATTTTCTTATATAAACATCGATGGGTGTTATTTTTACCGCAGGTTGTTAGACTAAAAGCCAAATAGTCTGAAAAGTTGCTATATGTACACCCTAAGATAAATCGAATAATACCTAGAGTAGACACAGACGGAATCCATTCGTCGTTTTTGGTGACATTATTGTTTAAAAACATTATGTATGGCTTTATTCACCGTCCAATCCTTACCCGGTGACTGCGTGTATGTGCATGCTTTTTAATGACAAATGCCAAACCTGCAGGGTTTGGTCAAACTCTATCCAACATTGCAAGATATGAGAGAAAATTGTTAGATTATCCGTCAATCGGATTACGTACTTATAAATAGGTCGTGTCATTTTATAAACGTACGATATAACCTAACGGTTGTCAAGATCCGTTGTTTTCTTTAAGTGTCACATATACATAAATGCCAAAGCACAAAAAAAATCATATCTAAAGACTTAGAATACAGTCATGCCTGACTAAATTGGGATCACTGTGTCGATCGCCATATTTTCTGAATATATATAAGATACAATAGGATAGACAGGGTGCGTATTATTATTGGATATGCTAGAATCCGAGGCTGATATTGTGTGTTATCGTATTAACTGACAAATTACACAAATCCAATTAAGTAACATATTTTATTTCTCCAGTACTATTGACATCAACTGTTAACATCTTGTTGTCAATATATCATGTTTCATATTTAGGATTACTTGTTAAACCGATCTATTCTAAAATGAGAAAGCTGGTAGGACGGAGTCTTCTGCATGACCAGTTCAGACAAAACTTTTCCTACAACGGGTGACAGTTTGAAACCATGCCCTGTAAAGCAAAGAGACTTGGTGTGTATATCTGGTAACGTAAAAGTAACATTGGTTAAATACTCGTTATACAGAAAACAGTACATCCGCGATTGGTTGTTGGATTCTACCGTGGATTTTTGACCTCCTTCAACCTTATGAAGATTCTGAACAGATTTGTGTGTCTTGTACGATTGCCCGAATCACGTCATCGACGATTGCAGCTTCCTTGTATGCTGCGTCTAGATTTTGAACAGTGGTATCAGTTCAGGTTGTAAATAGTTTCTTTCCAATACTAACTTCAAATAACTAAATATAAACAAAATTAAGATACTAAGATATATATGACTATGGAACCTTGTATACTTTGCCAAAACCTTTTCCTAACTCTAAATATGACTGAACCCTGATTTAACCTAGATTTATGCCTGCTGTCGTCGATGAAGCTGGAAACGCTTTCTTTGCCGGAGCACCTGGACTTATTTTCCTTTTAATTTTGGGGATGACTTTTAATGCAAATCTATATATAATACAGCTTAAAGTGTGTCAGTATCATTTTTTGCTTTCGCACTCATCGTTGTTACCACCCCTTGAAAGCTCAAAAAGTTATCGCCGGGCTGTTTCCTCTGGCTAAGGATAATCTTTATCTTAAGCTCATTTGATGAGCGTTTGAAAGCATTGTGATGACTGCTGAAATAAAAAAAACTGGAATGAAAGGATATACACCAGCAGATCCAGCCCCATCAAACTTATGGTTGTTTTTTTAGTTGAGAAATTAACTCACCAGAGAAGCCAGCTCCGATGACTATGTTCTTCCAGTCCCGATGTCTATCCAGTACGAAGTCGTGGTCTGGAGTGTTCTAGGGAGAAATAGCCAATTGAAAACATTTTTTTAAAACATGCTTAACATGAATACCATCTATTATTGATTAATATAATGAGGTGAAAATGGAATCATCTTGAATTCTTGGTTTCCTTGAGGTTTAATCTGAAAACAGGGTGTTAAATATATATATAAACTATTTTTCAATTGATGTTTTTGTGCTTAATGACTAGGTACTATTGGTTTTCTTAGAGCTACAGATGGAGAAAGAAGTAATAAGAACCGTATTCCATGTTTGCACTTAATAGTGGAAAGTTAACATCAATGTAGCAGACAGGTCAAAGGTCACTGTTACTAACTGTATAAATACACGTCTCTATGATAGCAGGATGCTGCTCCAGACAAGGAAAGTGTTTAGCTACAAACTGTTTCACATTATCTATCACCCAGGTGCTGTCAGCATCATCTCGTCTGTCAGGGTCTATTTCTGGACCAGAGTGCAAACACATCTGAAATTATAAGTAATAATAATTATTTATTTTTATATATATTTTGGTTTTGTTTTTTTCTCTTTGATTCGTGCGAACATGCTATTAAAAATATTTAAAGTAAGCCGTACACACGTGTTACAAACCGACATGTCCGACCTATGTTTACACTATACATAGTCTTATCAAATCTGGGTTGGCGCGTCATAGAATTGTCCTGTTATATAATTCTTTTCATTGCATAATACGAGTCCATTATTACCACTACCTCGTACCCCTGTAATTTAAAGAGGCATTGGAAGCTATTTGATGTAGCACAGGTATAATTGCATTTCAACCATATCAATGATTATGGTGATACCACTGACTTATTTGATGTTTATAAGGTGATACCGTCATTTTTGTCTCTTTGGCAACTTTACGCAAATCCGGAAATTGTACAGACACGTCATTGAGATCGTAGAAACTGAGCTTAACTTTTAATTACCTTGTACAGCCCTGGGTACTCTAAACTTGGCAGTCCATAGATATCGTACTCCCCTATTGCATAGTCCTCCAAAAATATAGGAAATGTTTCGGCGCCGTATATTCCCGGAGTTTTCTCTTTCCAGTAAAGCACACTAATACGTAATGTCTAGAAAATAGAAATATAATAACATCGTCTATGATACAGAACTCCCTTCAGACAGGACCGTTATTTATTGTGGATGCCATCTTTGATACAATAATATGTGTGGCTAGAGTTGGATAAAATTTTGTGACCTACATCGACTAAAATGTGACCTTTATTGGACTGGTCGGTGTGGTATTTATTTGACTACCTAGTGTGGCCTTTATTGAACTGATCGGCGTGTCCTTTATTTGACTACCTAGTATGGCCTTTATTGGACTGATCGGTGTGGTATTTATTTGACTACCTAGTGTGGCCTTTATTGAACTGATCGGCGTGGTCTTTATTTTACTACCTAGTGTAGCCTTTATTGAACTGATCGGCGTGGTATTTATTTGACTACCTAGCATTGCCTTTATTGGACTGATCGGCGTGGTCTTTATTTGACTACCTAGTGTAGCCTTTATTGAACTGATCGGTGTGGTATTTATTTGACTACCTAGTGTGGCCTTTATTGGACTGATCGGCGTGTCCTTTATTTGACTACCTAGCATGGCCTTTATTGGACTGATCGGCGTGGTCTTTATTTGACTAACTAGTGTGGGCTTTATTAAACTGATCGGCGTGGTCTTTATTTGACTACCTAGTGTGGCCTTTATTGGGCTGACCGGCGTGGTCTTTATTTGACTACCTGGTGTGGCCTTTATTGGACTGATCGGCGTGGTCTTTATTTGATTAAATTATGTGGCATTTATTGGACTGATCGGCGTGGTCTTTATTTGACTACCTAGTGTGGCCTTTATTGGACTGATCGGCGTGGTCTTTATTTGATTAAATTATGTGGCATTTATTGGACTGATCGGCGTGGTCTTTATTTGACTACCTAGTGTGGCCTTTATTGGACTGATCGGCGTGGTCTTTATTTAACTACCTAGTGTGGCCTTTATTGGGCTGATCGGTGTGGTATTTATTTCACAACCTAGTGTGGCCTTTATTGGACTGATCGGCGTGGTCTTTATTTGACTACCTAGTGTGGCCTTTATTTGACTGATCGGCGTGGCCTTTATTTGACTACCTAGTGTGGCCTTTATTGGACTGATCGGTGTGGTATTTATTTCACAACCTAGTGTGGCCTTTATTGGACTGATCGGCGTGGTCTTTATTTGACTACCTAGTGTGGCCTTTATTGAACTGATCGGCATGGTATTTATTTGACTACCTAGCATGGCCTTTATTGGACTGATCGGCGTGGTCTTTATTTGACTACCTAGTGTGGCCTTTATTGAACTGATCGGTGTGGTATTAATTTGACTAACTAGTGTTGGCTTTATTGGACTGATCGGCGTGGTCTGTATATGACTAAATAGTTTGGGCTTTATTGGACTGACCGGCGTGGTCTTTATTTGACTACCTAGTGTGGCCTTTATTGGGCTGACCGGCGTGGTCTTTATTTGACTACCTAGTGTGGCCTTTATTTGGCTGCCCGGCGTGGTCTTTATTTGATTACCTAGTGGGGCCTTTATTGGACTGATCGATGTGGTATTTATTTGACTACCTAGTGTGGCCTTTATTGGACTGATTGGCGTGGTCTATATATAACTAAATATATAGTGTGGGTTTTATTGGACTGATCGGCGTGGCCTTTATTTGACTAACTAGTGTGGCCTTTATTTGGCTGACCGGCGTGGTCTTTATTTGATTACCTAGTGTGGCCTTTATTGAACTGATCGGCGTGGTCTTTATTTTACTATCTAGTGTGGCCTTTATTGAACTGATCGGCGTGGTATTTATTTGACTACCTAGCATGGCCTTTATTGGACTGATCGGCGTGGTATTTATTTGACTACCTAGTGTAGCCTTTATTGAACTGATCGGTGTGGTATTTATTTGACTAACTAGTGTGGGCTTTATTAAACTGATCGGCGTGGTCTTTATTTGACTACCTAGTGTGGCCTTTATTGGGCTGACCGGCGTGGTCTTTATTTGACTACCTAGTGTGGCCTTTATTGGACTGATCGGCGTGGTCTTTATTTGATTAAATTATGTGGCATTTATTGGACTGATCGGCGTGGTCTTTATTTGACTACCTAGTGTGGCCTTTATTGGACTGATAGGCGTGGTCTTTATTTAACTACCTAGTGTGGCCTTTATTGGACTGATCGGCGTGGTCTTTATTTGATTAAATTATGTGGCCTTTATTGGACTGATCGGCGTGGTCTTTATTTGACTACCTAGCATGGCCTTTATTGGACTGATCGGCGTGGTCTTTATTTGACTACCTTGTGTGGCCTTTATTGAACTGATCGGTGTGGTATTTATTTGACTAACTAGTGTGGCCTTTATTGGACTGATCGGCGTGGTCTATATATGACAACCTAGTGTGGCCTTTATTGGACTGATCGGCGTGGTCTTTATTTGACTACCTGGTGTGGCCTTTATTGGACTGATCGGCGTGGTCTTTATTTGACTAACTAGCATGGCCTTTATTGGACTGATCGGCGTGGTCTTTATTTGACTACCTTGTGTGGCCTTTATTGAACTGATCGGTGTGGTATTTATTTGACTAACTAGTGTGGCCTTTATTGGACTGATCGGCGTGGTCTATATATGACAACCTAGTGTGGCCTTTATTGGACTGATCGGCGTGGTCTTTATTTGACTACCTGGTGTGGCCTTTATTGGACTGATCGGCGTGGTCTTTATTTGACTAACTAGTGTGGGCTTTATTGGACTGATCGGCGTGGTATTTATTTGACTACCTAGCATGGCCTTTATTGGACTGATCGGCGTGGTATTTATTTGACTACCTAGCATGGCCTTTATTGGACTGATCGGTGTGGTATTTATTTGACTAACTAGTGTGGCCTTTATTGGACTGATCGGCGTGGCCTTTATTTTACTACCTAGTGTGGCCTTTATTGAACTGATCGGCGTGGTATTTATTTGACTACCTAGCATGGCCTTTATTGGACTGATCGGCGTGGTCTTTATTTGACTACCTAGTGTAGCCTTTATTGAACTGATCGGTGTGGTATTTATTTGACTAACTAGTGTGGGCTTTATTAAACTGATCGGCGTGGTCTTTATTTGACTACCTAGTGTGGCCTTTATTGGACTGACCGGCGTGGTCTTTATTTGACTACCTAGTGTGGCCTTTATTGGACTGATCGGCGTGGTCTTTATTTGATTAAATTATGTGGCATTTATTGGACTGATCGGCGTGGTCTTTATTTGACTACCTAGTGTGGCCTTTATTGGACTGATCGGCGTGGTCTTTATTTAACTACCTAGTGTGGCCTTTATTGGACTGATCGGCGTGGTCTTTATTTGATTAAATTATGTGGCATTTATTGGACTGATCGGCGTGGTCTTTATTTGACTACCTAGTGTGGCCTTTATTGGACTGATCGGCGTGGTCTTTATTTGACTACCTAGCATGGCCTTTATTGGACTGATCGGCGTGGTCTTTATTTGACTACCTTGTGTGGCATTTATTGAACTAATCGGTGTGGTATTTATTTGACTAACTAGTGTTGGCTTTATTGGACTGATCGGCTTGGTCTGTATATGACTAAATAGTTTGGGCTTTATTGGACTGACCGGCGTGGTCTTTATTTGACTACCTAGTGTGGCCTTTATTGGACTGATTGGCGTGGTCTATATATAACTAAATATATAGTGTGGGTTTTATTGGGCTGACCGGCGTGGTCTTTGTTTGACTAACTAGTGTGGTCTTTATTGGGCTGATCGGCGTGGTCTTTATTTTATTACCTAGTGTGGCCTTTATTGAACTGATCGATGTGGTATTTATTTGACTACCTAGTGTGGCCTTTATTGGACTGATTGGCGTGGTCTATATATAACTAAATATATAGTGTGGGTTTTATTGGACTGATCGGCGTGGCCTTTATTTGACTAACTAGTGTGGCCTTTATTTGGCTGACCGGCGTGGTCTTTATTTGATTTCCTAGTGTAGCCTTTATTGAACTGATCGGTGTGGTCTTTATTTGACTACCTAGTGTAGCCTTTATTGAACTGATCGGTGTGGTCTTTATTTGACTACCTTGTGTGGCATTTATTGGACTGATCGGCGTGGTCTTTATTTGACTACCTAGCATGGCCTTTATTGGACTGATCGGCGTGGTCTTTATTTGACTACCTTGTGTGGCCTTTATTGGACTGATCGGCGTGGTCTTTATTTGACTACCTAGTGTAGCCTTTATTGAACTGATCGGTGTGGTCTTTATTTGACTACCTTGTGTGGCATTTATTGGACTGATCGGCGTGGTCTTTATTTGACTACCTTGTGTGGCATTTATTGGACTGATCGGCGTGGTCTTTATTTGACTACCTAGTGTAGCCTTTATTGAACTGATCGGTGTGGTCTTTATTTGACTACCTTGTGTGGCATTTATTGGACTGATCGGCGTGGTCTTTATTTGACTACCTTGTGTGGCATTTATTGGACTGATCGGCGTGGTCTTTATTTGACTACCTAGTGTGGCCTTTATTGGACTGATCGGCGTGGTCTTTATTTGACTACCTAGTGTAGCCTTTATTGAACTGATCGGTGTGGTATTTATTTGACTAACTAGTGTGGGCTTTATTAAACTGATCGGCGTGGTCTTTATTTGACTACCTAGTGTGGCCTTTATTGGACTGATCGGCGTGGTCTTTATTTGATTAAATTATGTGGCATTTATTGGACTGATCGGCGTGGTTTTTATTTGACTACCTAGTGTGGCCTTTATTGAACTGATCGGCGTGGTATTTATTTGACTACCTAGCATGGCCTTTATTGGACTGATCGGCGTGGTCTTTATTTGACTACCTTGTGTGGCCTTTATTGAACTGATCGGTGTGGTATTTATTTGACTAACTAGTGTTGGCTTTATTGGACTGATCGGCGTGGTCTGTATATGACTAAATAGTTTGGGCTTTATTGGACTGACCGGCGTGGTCTTTATTTGACTACCTAGTGTGGCCTTTATTGGACTGATTGGCGTGGTCTATATATAACTAAATATATAGTGTGGGTTTTATTGGGCTGACCGGCGTGGTCTTTGTTTGACTAACTAGTGTGGTCTTTATTGGGCTGATCGGCGTGGTCTTTATTTTACTACCTAGTGTGGCCTTTATTGAACTGATCGATGTGGTATTTATTTGACTACCTAGTGTGGCCTTTATTGGACTGATTGGCGTGATCTATATATAACTAAATATATAGTGTGGGTTTTATTGGACTGATCGGCGTGGCCTTTATTTGACTAACTAGTGTGGCCTTTATTTGGCTGACCGGCGTGGTCTTTATTTGATTACCTAGTGTGGCCTTTATTTGGCTGCCCGGCGTGGTCTTTATTTGACTACCTAGTGTGGCCTTTATTGGACTGATCGGCGTGGTCTTTATTTGACTACCTAGCATGGCCTTTATTGGACTGATCGGTGTGGTCTTTATTTGACTACCTAGTGTGGCCTTTATTGGACTGACCGGCGTGGTCTTTATTTGACTACCTAGTCTGGCCTTTATTGAACTGATCGGCGTGGTATTTATTTGACTACCTAGCATGGCCTTTATTGGACTGATCGGCGTGGTCTTTATTTGACTACCTAGTGTGGCCTTTATTGAACTGATCGGCGTGGTATTTATTTGACTACCTAGCATGGCCTTTATTGGACTGATCGGCGTGGTCTTTATTTGACTACCTAGTGTAGCCTTTATTGAACTGATCGGTGTGGTATTTATTTGACTAACTAGTGTGGGCTTTATTAAACTGATCGGCGTGGTCTTTATTTGACTACCTAGTGTGGCCTTTATTGGGCCGATCGGCGTGGTCTTTATTTGACTACCTAGTGTGGCCTTTATTGGACTGATCGGCGTGGTCTTTATTTGATTAAATTATGTGGCATTTATTGGACTGATCGGCGTGGTCTTTATTTGACTACCTAGTGTGGCCTTTATTGAACTGATCGGCGTGGTATTTATTTGACTACCTAGCATGGCCTTTATTGGACTGATCGGCGTGGTCTTTATTTGACTACCTAGTGTAGCCTTTATTGAACTGATCGGTGTGGTATTTATTTGACTAACTAGTGTGGGCTTTATTAAACTGATCGGCGTGGTCTTTATTTGACTACCTAGTGTGGCCTTTATTGGGCTGATCGGCGTGGTCTTTATTTGACTACCTAGTGTGGCCTTTATTGGACTGATCGGCGTGGTCTTTATTTGATTAAATTATATGGCATTTATTGGACTGATCGGCGTGGTCTTTATTTGACTACCTAGTGTGGCCTTTATTGGACTGATCGGCGTGGTCTTTATTTGATTAAATTATGTGGCATTTATTGGACTGATCGGCGTGGTCTTTATTTCACTACCTAGTGTGGCCTTTATTGAACTGATCGGTGTGGTATTTATTTTACTACCTAGCATGGCCTTTATTGGACTGATCGGCGTGGTCTTTATTTTACTACCTAGCATGGCCTTTATTGGACTGATCGGCGTGGTATTTATTTTACTACCTAGCATGGCCTTTATTGGACTGATCGGCGTGGTATTTATTTGACTACCTAGCATGGCCTTTATTGGACTGATCGGCGTGGTCTTTATTTGATTACCTAGTGTGGCCTTTATTGAACTGATCGGTGTGGTATTTATTTGACTACCTAGTGTGGCCTTTATTGGACTGATCGGCGTGGTATTTATTTTACTACCTAGCATGGCCTTTATTGGACTGATCGGCGTGGTATTTATTTTACTACCTAGCATGGCCTTTATTGGACTGATCGGCATGGTATTTATTTGACTACCTAGCATGGCCTTTATTGGACTGATCGGCGTGGTCTTTATTTGATTACCTAGTGTAGCCTTTATTGAACTGATCGGCGTGGTCTTTATTTGACTACCTAGTGTGGCCTTTATTGAACTGATCGGTGTGGTATTTATTTCACTTCCTAGTGTAGCCTTTATTGGACTGATCGGCGTGGTCTTTATTTGACTACCTAGTGTGGCCTTTATTGGACTGATCGGCGTGGTATTTATTTGACTACCTAGTGTGGCCTTTATTGGACTGATCGGCGTGGCCTTTATTTGACTACCTAGTGTGGCCTTTATTGAACTGATCGGCGTTGTCTTTATTTGACTACCTAGTGTGGCCTTTATTGGACTGATCGGCGTGGTCTATATATGACTAAATATATAGTGTGGGCTTTATTGGGCTGACCGACGTGGTCTTTATTTGACTACCTAGTGTGGCCTTTATTAGACTGATCGGCGTGGTCTTTATTTGATTAAATTATGTGGCATTTATTGGACTGATCGGCGTGGTCTTTATTTAACTACCTAGTGTGGCCTTTATTGGGCTGATCGGTGTGGTATTTATTTCACAACCTAGTGTGGCCTTTATTGGACTGATCGGCGTGGTCTTTATTTGACTACCTAGTGTGGCCTTTATTGAACTGATCGGCGTGGTATTTATTTGACTACCTAGCATGGCCTTTATTGGACTGATCGGCGTGGTCTTTATTTGACTACCTTGTGTGGCCTTTATTGAACTGATCGGTGTGGTATTTATTTGACTAACTAGTGTTGGCTTTATTGGACTGATCGGCGTGGTCTGTATATGACTAAATAGTTTGGGCTTTATTGGACTGACCGGCGTGGTCTTTATTTGACTACCTAGTGTGGTCTTTATTGGACTGATTGGCGTGGTCTATATATAACTAAATATATAGTGTGGGTTTTATTGGGCTGACCGGCGTGGTCTTTGTTTGACTAACTAGTGTGGCCTTTATTGGGCTGATCGGCATGGTATTTATTTGACTACCTGGTGTGGCCTTTATTGGACTGATCGGCGTGGTCTTTATTTGATTAACTTATGTGGCATTTATTGGACTGATCGGCGTGGTCTATATATGACTAAATAGTGTGGGGTTTATTGGGCTGACCGGCGTGGTCTTTATTTGACTAAATAGTGTGGCCTTTATTGGACTGATCGGCGTAGTCTTTATTTGACTACCTAGTGTGGCCTTTATTGGGCTGACCGGCGTGGTCTTTATTTGACTAACTGGTGTGGCCATTATTGGACTGATCGGTGTAGTCTTTATTTGACTACCTGGTGTGGCCGTTATTGGACTGATCGGCGTGGTCTTTAATTAACTAACTTATGTGACCTTTATTGGACTGGCCGGCGTGGTCTTTATTTGACTAACTAGTGTGGCCTTTATTGGACTGATCGGCGTGGTCTATATATGACAACCTAGTGTGGCCTTTATTGGACTGATCGGCGTGGTCTTTATTTGACCACCTGGTGTGGCCTTTATTGGACTGAACGGCGTGGTCTTTATTTGACTACCTGGTGTGGCCTTTATTAGACTGATCGGTGTGGTCTTTGTTTGACTAACTAGTGTGGCCTTTATTGGACTGATCGGCGTGGTCTATATATGACAACCTAGTGTGGCCTTTATTGGACTGATCGGCGTGGTCTTTATTTGACTACCTGGTGTGGCCTTTATTGGACTGAACGGCGTGGTCTTTATTTGACTACCTGTTGTGGCCTTTATTGGACTGATCGGCGTAGTCTTCATTTGACTAAATAGTGTGGCCTTTATTGAACTGATCGGTGTGGTATTTATTTGACTAACTAGTGTGGGCTTTATTAAACTGATAGGCGTGGTCTTTATTTGACTACCTAGTGTGGCCTTTATTGGGCTGACCGGCGTGGTCTTTATTTGACTACCTAGTGTGGCCTTTATTAGACTGATCGGCGTGGTCTTTATTTGACTACCTAGTGTGGCCTTTATTGAACTGATCGGCGTTGTCTTTATTTGACTACCTAGTGTGGCCTTTATTGGACTGATCGGCGTGGTCTATATATGACTAAATATATAGTGTGGGCTTTATTGGGCTGACCGGCGTGGTCTTTATTTGACTACCTAGTGTGGCCTTTATTAGACTGATCGGCGTGGTCTTTATTTGATTAAATTATGTGGCATTTATTGGACTGATCGGCGTGGTCTTTATTTGACTACCTAGTGTGGCCTTTATTGGACTGATCGGCGTGGTCTTTATTTAACTACCTAGTGTGGCCTTTATTGGACTGATCGGCGTGGTCTTTATTTGATTAAATTATGTGGCATTTATTGGACTGATCGGCGTGGTCTTTATTTGACTACCTAGTGTGGCCTTTATTGGACTGATCGGCGTGGTCTTTATTTGACTACCTAGTGTGGCCTTTATTAGACTGATCGGCGTGGTCTTTATTTGACTACCTAGTGTGGCCTTTATTGAACTGATCGGCGTGGTATTTATTTGACTACCTAGCATGGCCTTTATTGGACTGATCGGCGTGGTCTTTATTTGACTACCTTGTGTGGCCTTTATTGAACTGATCGGTGTGGTATTTATTTGACTAACTAGTGTTGGCTTTATTGGACTGATCGGCGTGGTCTGTATATGACTAAATAGTTTGGGCTTTATTGGACTGACCGGCGTGGTCTTTATTTGACTACCTAGTGTGGCCTTTATTGGACTGATTGGCGTGGTCTATATATAACTAAATATATAGTGTGGGTTTTATTGGGCTGACCGGCGTGGTCTTTGTTTGACTAACTAGTGTGGCCTTTATTGGGCTGATCGGCATGGTATTTATTTGACTACCTGGTGTGGCCTTTATTGGACTGATCGGCGTGGTCTTTATTTGATTAACTTATGTGGCATTTATTGGACTGATCGGCGTGGTCTATATATGACTAAATAGTGTGGGGTTTATTGGGCTGACCGGCGTGGTCTTTATTTGACTAAATAGTGTGGGGTTTATTGGACTGATCGGCGTGGTCTATATACGACTACCTGGTGTGGCCTTTATTGGACTGATCGGCGTGGTCTTTATTTGACTACCTAATGTGGCCTTTATTGGACTGATCGGCGTAGTCTTTATTTGACTACATAGTGTGGCCTTTATTGGGCTGACCGGCGTGGTCTTTATTTGACTAACTGGTGTGGCCATTATTGGACTGATCGGTGTAGTCTTTATTTGACTACCTGGTGTGGCCTTTATTGGACTGATCGGCGTGGTCTTCATTTGACTAAATAGTGTGGCCTTTATTGAACTGATCGGTGTGGTATTTATTTGACTAACTAGTGTGGGCTTTATTAAACTGATAGGCGTGGTCTTTATTTGACTACCTAGTGTGGCCTTTATTGGGCTGACCGGCGTGGTCTTTATTTGACTACCTAGTGTGGCCTTTATTGAACTGATCGGCGTTGTCTTTATTTGACTACCTAGTGTGGCCTTTATTGGACTGATCGGCGTGGTCTATATATGACTAAATATATAGTGTGGGCTTTATTGGGCTGACCGGCGTGGTCTTTATTTGACTACCTAGTGTGGCCTTTATTAGACTGATCGGCGTGGTCTTTATTTAACTAACTTATGTGGCCTTTATTGGACTGATCGGCGTGGCTTTCATTGGACTGACCGATGTTTACCTTGAGTGGTAAATGAACACCGAGGGAAGGCAGTACTTTTGTGGCCCAGGGTCCGACAGTCAGTACCATTGTGACCTTACCTTGAGTGGTAAATGGACACCGAGGGAAGGCAGTACTTTTGTGGCCCAGGGTCCGACAGTCAGTACCATTGTGACCTTACGGGAAGGTAGTACTTTTGTGGCCCAGGGTCCGACAGTCAGTACCAGGTTACGACCACGATAGCTTCCCTTGTTTGTTTTTACAGTCACAATGTCCCCCGGGTACACGTCAATCATTGGTTCGTTGTCGTGCAGGATGCCTCCATGCTTCACAAACTCGCTCTGAAAGAAAAGGATAATGGTGTACTGAATTCCGCTGCTACAATAATCGTCACAGTTTAAATCGAAGGAATTTCCTTAACAATTTTATAAATAAAGGTGTCCATTGGATCGGTTTATAAACAACCCTTTATAAACTTCTATCGATGGTTTTTGTTTTTAGTCAAGTGGATGTGGCAATAAATTTGACAGATATTTTAAAATGTGAACCACGATATATATATGTACAACGGTCGAAGGGAGGTAAATCATAACACACGCATAATTAATTATGTCCTTTATTAGGTATATCAACTGGTTGTAGAATACAGAAAAAAATGTATATAATACCTTACATTGTATATAAATAATATGAGCTCTATCTTACACATATGTCGGTAAGATTTTGTGGAAAGAAATAAAAGATGTTCGTTCATTAATTTACTACAGGGTACACTATAGCATAATAAAAAAACCAGTTAGAATTAAAGAAATGTTGTGCCTTTTATAATTGCATGTGCCGGTCGTGCCAATACAATGTGAGTATGACCACGTGTTCCAAAAAGGTAAGTGTCTTCTGCTTCATCGACGATATAAACAGCTGGTAAATTCATACATGTTAAATATTCGTCGATTTCAACCAGCCTTGCGCTTGCTATGGAATTAATTGGGATTGGGATTACTTCTCGAAATTATTTTACTCTCTGTCATTGCCTTCTTGACAGTTTAGTCATTCTTTTTTACTATGACAAGGTCGCTGTGTCAAAAATACAATTTACAATAAATAAATAAATAAACAAATAGATAACTAGAAACAAAAAGAAATCTTAAATGGGTAAGTACGTAGTACCAATATGTAAATTGGTTTAATTATCCCTGTCATTGAGTTATACTATGTGACTATAAGAAAAAAGTTAAATAACGGTACAAAGTATATCGGGTGTTTCGGGTAAAGAAAAAGAACCTGAAAAGCCGCCAAAGATTTATCAGCGAACAGTACACCTCCACTATGGTCCTCAACGCCTACAAAGTCTTCTGGGTAGTCCAACATCGGATACTTTAACCGTAAGGTGCGACCATCAAGTTCTGTGTATGGTATAGAGTATTTTCGGAGCGACTGCATCGTTCCATCAATAAGATCACTTCCGGTTTTTCCGACTGCCAAAAGTCCTGTTTTTCTGCATAAACAATAATTGAACAAAAGACAACCAATTATTAGCTCTATATCATTGCGGCTATGAATACCAGTAGCTAGCTACTGGTATTCATAGCCGCAATGAAAATTTAAAAAATCTATTCAATTCATATATTTACATAACCTTGATTTAAAAAAAATTATATCGAGAAAACGAGAAATTTTATTAAAAAGAAAAATTTGTCATGTATACGACGAAACGCCAAATTATTAGAACAGCCGGGAGATCCCGCCTATGCACCATCGTTTACCGTGTCCTTCCGCTCCGCAGTTTGCAGTAGTTTATTTATTTATTTTTTGCTTGTTATTTAAAACAAAGAGACATGAAATAACATCGAATACAATAATTTGTATTAAATTATATTTAATTTATGTAAATAGATTACAAAGAAAACATAATTTACGGAAATGAAACGAGGACTATTTTTCAAGCGTATTGATATTTTTCTGATGTTATGTGTGGAAAATCAGCACGAGAGACAATGTTTTCATACGGTTTTCATAGTGTATTCATGGTCATATGTTTGTTGTTTTCACTTGATATGTTCATATCAGCAAACCACATTAGGAATGTAAATATATATGAATGGTGAATATATATTTAACACAGCACAATTACGACAGGAATTTAAAACATTTTAATTTCGGATCAGCAACAAATACTGTATATGATATAGTTTTTATAATCATATATAAAACAAATGACGACAGGTTGCTCACGGTCTACGGCACCTAAACGTATAGCCGGTGATACCCGTAGCTTCCACTACGGCATCATATAGTAACCAAAATTAAAGAAAAGCTTGCCGTGTGTTCCTCTATTTGGTTCGTACCTGCTGTTCTGAATAGGTAGGGCACCATTTAATGGATCACAACTAAACCTGAAGTGAGTTCCCATGATGACGTCTCTACAAACTATATGCTTCAAAGATAAAAAAACGATTTTTTTTCTTTTACAATGACGGATGTAAAATCAATACCTAAATAGTTCCGTCATATATTAACACGTATAATTTATACAATTTCATCGCAAATAAAGATTGCTCGTTTCGTTTTTGACAAGTATACATTAGTATGATGAATGAAGCATAACAGTTCCGACATCTTGGATCCAAGTGGTTCATTTCAGGAATCGAACCACGTGAAACGGTTTAGTTTTGCTGGTATAGCAGGTTCCATTACGAGTACAGCAGATTCGCACAATCAAAATGTCTTATACAAGATAATTTTGCCTTCCGGTGAATATCATATGGAAGTCAATCTAAACATGTTAAAGACACTTTTGCTATCCTCCGTCTTTAGCGAAACTCTTATTCTTCTTCTTCACGACTTAAACAATGATATGAATTGTCAACAATTTACCCTATATAACACTCCTCCACTTACTTATATAAAGTTGTCCCAGACTCGTTTTCCAGTTCCTCCCACAGCTTGTAAGCCTCAATCATCATCTCTGTATAGTAGTCATCGCCTCCATAAGCCATTCTCGTGATTCGGCTTTGTCCATGAGAACTTCCACGAGAATGTGGAAGAGGGAACTATAATAATCAGAATATTAAAAGTTTTGTAACATATATATTGTTTGTTTGAAAAGGGGTCTCCTAGTTCATCGACGACACCTTCAATGTTTGTGTAGATGATTATTAAGATCTTTAGAATCATTTGATAGTGTGTCATTATTAAAGTATTGTTGACTATAAGAACATCCCTTGAACATACCTCTGCTGATATGATTGGTAACGAGGGGTTGCTGAGATATGCATATTTGTTTATCGCCCCTTGGACAGCCATAGTCATTTAAAGGCGGTGTCCCTCTGTAGTAGTTTGTGACTAACTGACTAAACAACATACGGGAGGCCCTTCGCATGCCATCAAGCGCCATTATGGTTAAATGTCTTGCACAACGACACAGCCACGACAGCCACGACCGACCCGTTTCTCAGCTTCCCGAGAAACACAAATCTCCATAGGAAGCGAGCGTCAAACCATGCACACCTAATGTTACGTATCTGGGTTTCTAAGCGACTGAGCTGATTGATGCGATGTCAATAAGACTAAATGTAGTTGTATATCGTATGCATATGTGTTTTCTCGAAGATGAAATCAGATAAGTCCCAGATATTTCTTATTTGGTACTTTACAAAGAAAACATAAATCATATAGAATTTGAATTATACAAATTTTCAACTAAATATAAATGAATGTCTACTTTACTTTGCATTTCTTTCGTGGTGAGAAGCAAATCTGAAGTTGTATTGCCTTACAAAGCTGACTGACATGTTCTTTATCAGGGTATGGGACATACGTTATTTATGAGATGTGATACATTCATTTTTACCTGTCAAGAGACTGCTACATTTAACGTCGGGACAGGGTATTGTTTAAGAACACACGTGACAGACATGCTGGCGTTTATCTATTTTGTTTTATTGGAACAATGATAAAAAAAAATACAATAGGAAATATCACCTGCTCGAGCAACAAGGTGTCTTGTCCATTCTTGACCAGGTTGTATGCCGTAGACGAGCCTTCAATTCCTGCCCCCACCACGATACAGTCGTATGTCTGCATATCCCAATCCCTCCCATCAGCTGGCTGGATGATCTACAACACATGTGTTACATATGGATATCTGATAACGAGTTCATGGACCTTTATATTGGACTCTGGCCACAAGTGATTCGCTATATCAAATTCCAAATTTCAAATATAACTTGTCATCTTACTTGGCCAAGAACAACATCTGAGGATCAAAATAAAAAAGTTTCAACACACAGAATGTTTGGCATTTTCTTGGGTTGGACATCCGTGTCAAGGGGAGAAGTCCCATCAGAACTGTTTACACAGGATTTTGGAGCACTAAAAAGGTGAGATTGTCGCACCTACAACATATTGCTGCATTTTACGGGGTCTAGAAACTAGCCCTGAGGCGCTGCAGACAATAATGAGTTCGTAATCTTAGATGTCACTGGGAGGAGGAAAGTAAACAATAAACGAAGTAAACAAAGTTTCCTCGTCCCAGGTCAATCCGAATTCATAAAGAAATAACAAACGATTTATATAAAATAATCGTGTTATGTTTATTATATATTAAAGTAATATTTATATGTATTTAAAGATTACATAAATAATATGGTCGGGGCCACTGGTCGGCCTTAATGTTGGGGACCGTAAGTTGGGGACTTGGGGCTTTCCCCGAGAATGTTGGGGGAAATCCTTCTATTACGTCACTTCCATTCGGGGCATCCGATTGGGGGAACTATTCGGGGCTCTACTCGGGGCAACCCCTAGCAGACGGAGTAAAAATATTACTTTAAATGATTTATAAAAATAAATCTAGTAATAATTATCAATAAATGTAACGTGCCTGGTGCCGTTTAACAATTTAAAACATTTAACAAAAAGATGGAGCTTCCAAAGTGATAAAATATTACCTTGCTATCTGGCGAAACAATAATGCTGCCGCACAGATGACTGGAGTGAGGAAGACACCCCGATGTGCGACCGCTGAGACAACAGACATGCGCATCGGAGGTTTAGCGTAAAACCGACCGACCAATGACACGACGCGATTTATACAATCAACCAATGATATCCTACGTATGTATTTCCATAGTTTAACACAGCGGCAGATAAACAAAGATGTCAGCGCCCAGAAGAGGACGTATTAAGTCACTTCTGACAGCATTAGAGGATACTTAGACGTAAATATGACCTAGCGATTGTTGTTATAACAAGTTTTAGATACTATCCTAGATATAATACATAGGAATAGCGTAAATACTTAATAATTAATTAGTAAAACAACAATTTAGATAGCGAGCTACAATCAGCTGATCTGAAGCACTTACCTTGTACTTGAACGTTGGTGGGGTTCATTCCCACTCAGCCAACATGTTGTTTTTGCTATATAAACATTACCTGAGTTTACCTGTGGAAAATGTAGGTATAGTCTGTTTCAGTATACGTATACATGGGACTCAAAGGTGACTAACAATAAAAGTGATGAAAATGTTTAAGAATACCTTTAAAAATATACATTCATGTGTACGTATTAATAACAGAATACATATACTGATAATTTATTACTTATATTAATAATGATAGTACACAACACTTCAAAAATGAAATAACGGAAAAATCTTTCATAATTAAAAATGCACCATATACAGGTAACAATGATATACAGTGTACTTTCAATCATTTTTTCCCTTGTTCTTTTCCCCCTTTCAATTAGATATGATTACTATCTTATAATAAGCAACTAATTCTTACAAAAATAAAGGTGCATTTTGTTAAAATCACATAAAGAGTTAACGGCATAAACTTAATGATATGTAGTCAAAACTGTTTATAAGAGTATGTGTATGTAACCAACACAAAAACAACCAATTGTTATTCCCTCAAAATTACAATAAACAGTATACACCTTGGTCCAATCATTTTACCAGATCCATTAGTTATTTTTCTCTGAACACTTACTGTTTCCTGAACATTAACATTCAGTTTCATAAAGGGACCTAAGTGTTTATGATATACTTTGAGAAATGGAACTTGTGTATTCTAAACATTATATACAAGCGTAATTTAACATTCAATTTCATAAAGCAACTTGAACTTGCAAGGGTTATGATTACCATATACTCGTGTTAAAGGAAGTGACAATTATATAGACTAGTATTTCTTTGTAATAATAAGATTGAACTATTTATTACGTGAATAATTTCGTAGGTGAAGACTGCATATATGAGAACCGCCGATATGATTAATTGACTTTGGTGATATTGTGAACTTTATCCGTGCTTTCTACGATTATACTGATTTGTGCTTTATTATTCAATCAGTTTCACTATTATACATGATTTGTTTTACTTGAACTATTAAAATGTGATTTAAAGTGTTTTGTTTTTAATCGTTTTCTCTTAAGTACATTATATATACCTGTTATATATTACAATGAAACAGGTAACGTTGACTTAAACGTATTGATAATGTGACCTTTCAATGTAAAGGTAAAAATTGAAAAAACGTATTTTCTGTTTTATTTATAAAACATAATATTTATGATAAAGTGTGAAATTTTTAACAATGAAAGATATAGAAAAATGAATTATTTTCAGTAATTTATGAAAATTTGAGTTATTTTATTTTAATTTTTTTAATATAATAAAAGTATTTGTGATACATATACATTTCGTATACATTATCTACAAACTGATAACAGCATGTAGCACAGGTAATACCGGTAACACAGGTAACCTGAGAATCAAGTACTTCTCCAAAACAGGCTATAACTTACCTGTAATTAGTGCCTATTGTTCTCTATTGTTCCTACCCCCAATGTTAAAATAGGATATGTTGGCTGAGTGGGAAGACACCGTTGGTGGATAGGGGCGGTTGAGTCGATAAAGTAGGTATAGCGCTCTGGTCCGCGTTAGCTGTCAGCTGTCTGCAGGTCTGTCACCCGAATCAGTGGCGTAGGAAGTCGTCAAAAAAAAGGGGGGGGGGGGGGGCAAAAAAATTTTTTAACCTTAAATTTTACGCACTAAACAAATCGTATGCCATCTCCGCAAAATTAGCCAATAATTATCATTTCAACATCCCATGATAATTTTGATAATTTATGTAGTACAAAATAAGTCATTTTAGCAAATCAGGACATATTATTTATGGCAAAACATGAATCACCAGGCCCGGCCAGGATTTTCGAAAGGGCGGGGGGTCCAGTAATTTAGTAATAATGCGAGCGCCATAGGCGGGAGCCGATTTTTTTCCTTTTTTTTAAGAGGGGTCTGAGGGGCCGCCCAGCGGGTCCAGGGCAGCGCCCTGATATGGGGTTCAAGGGGGTCTAAGCCCTCTGCGGAAAATGAATATAGCACATTTCCAATAATTCGGGATCAGGCGCGGATCCAGGAGTTTTCGAAAGGGGGTCCAGTAATTAAGTGATCATGCGAGCGCCTTAGGCGCGAGACGATTTTTTTTCTCCTTTTTGCGAGAGGTCTGGGGGGCCGCCCAGCGGGTCCCAGGGTGGCGAAGCCCCCCTGTGGATCTGCAATAGAAAGGGGGGCAGTAATTTAGTGATAAAGCGAGCGCCGTAGGCGCGAGCCTAATTTGTTTTGTATTTCCTCGTACCTGTCGGTAATTAGTATCACTCTATTCACGTTAAAACCGCGCATTCTTATTCATGTTGTGTTTCTGTCTTGTTCTCATTATGAACTCAATTAACTTCACAAATTATCATCAACTTATTGAATCTATGTGATGAAGTTAAGCAAAATTTCGTATTAAGATATAAATATTGACTTACCAGGCTATTGCAGACGACCGACACACAGGTCTGAGGATTGATATACTAGTATAAAAGTAGGAATGTTCCGGATGTACAAGATAAAGTTTTTATCGTTGCCTTCAAGAAAACATTATCGGTTCGAAAATATAGAGATATTTATCGAAATGAATATATAAATTCGTGTTTTTTCCCCTTTTTAAGATTTTGGATGTCAAAAAGTGTGTGTGTGTGGGGGGGGGGGGGGGGGGGGGGCAAAAATATATGTTTGCCCCCCCACTGTAAAAAGTGGGGGGGGGGGGGGCAATTGCCCCCCTGCCCCCCGCTTCCTACGCCACTGCGAATGTCTCCTACGCATGCGCGGGGTCGCTCAGACGCTTCTCTTAACACAGTCAAGCTCGCACACCACCCACACATGTATACACATACAGGTCACCGATCACTACACTCCCCCCAACCTTATGATGAAAGCCTCTAGTCCATCCTGGGGAGTGCAGAACCGGGGTAATCCACTGGATTGGTGGGGCTGAACTTCTGGGTTGAGACGAACTAACCAGAATCTGAAAATCCTACTGATAATCAGATTAGCTGGAGTACGCCGCATTCTCTGTTTAATCAGTTTAGCATCCCCTGTGTCAATCTGATGTTCGATTTCCGTAAAACTTCCCAAGTCAAAATCAGCTTCCGCAAACACTTCGCTGTAGTTGCCCAGCAGGCACTTTAGTTGTGTCGCTTGATCTGCTGTAAGATGCTTGGTGGAGTCCTCAAATACAGTCCTCAAATGAGACGGTAACTCCTGTATCACCGTGTCCGGTAGCAATACCTCATGGACTTCAGGATTAGAAATCCCCTTGACAAGTTCTGGGTCCACATTAGTTACCTCTTTGCTAAACTTCCTGCCCACATTAGTTGCCTCTGGATCAGAATTTCTGCTATGGATACTCACTGATTGGGTATGGGGTTCCCGAAATATCTTGTCCACTTCATATGCATAAGCAATGATTTGTCCCGGCTTAACTGTTTTAAAGTTGTTGCTTGGGTTGACTAAACATACTACAGGAGCTGTATTGGAATTCCGCACCGTGCGGGGGACGGATAAACCAAGATCGTTGAAAGATTCAATAAAGTAGTCGTTCAACGAACAATCCATTTTCCCCGACACTCTTACTACAGAGTTAGGAGGTACAACAATTCGTCTGGTAGTTGTGACTCTGGCGACTACAGGCTTATCATCCCTAAATTTTGTACAAATTGGAATCCGTTCATCCTCTAGAATGAGTGTGTCTGTCTGCATGTCATGAATTGCTCCTCAGTGATGAAGAAGATCATGACCCAATAACATTTCCTCATTTATTGGTGCTACATAAACTCTGTGTTGGAATGAGTGATTCCCTAGTCTCATACCGATAGGTTAATAATGAAGCCGTTCATAGCCGAATCCTGGTCCGCCATATACATGATAGCATCCTTCACCTTGCGTGGTTTTTTCCCCAGTCTATCATATATTGCTGTTGACAGAATAGTTATCTCTGCTCCAGAGTCCATCCTTGCTGTGATTGGGACGTCCCCGACGATTATCGGTATGGATGATGATCCTGGACGTACCCTAAATACCTGTACTATCTCCACCTCTGTTCTTTCTGGACGGCCATCTTGTCCTGGCTCAGGGGTTTGGCCTACACACTTGAACCTTTGGTGTTTAAATCTGGTGCGGAGTCATTTGTATCCCCATCCTTTTTCTTTTGTAGCCATTTCTTATACTTGTCGCAATCCTTCTTGAAATGACCAGTTTTCTTACAGAAGAAACAGGCGCTGTTAGAAGATTTTGTTATTTTCTCCTTCCTGTCCTCCTTAGCCTTGGTGAACTTGTCGGTAAAACGACTTAGAGCCTTCTCTATCATTGTTTCTACCTTGGCCTGCGACATGGACTCCACGGCATTGATGGTAACTTCATCCTTTGCCTTCTTTTTAGACTTGCCGTCCACAGCCTGGGTGATGTACTGGTGCTGTTTTACCTTGTCCAGGGCCGTTGTTAGCAAAACAAGCGTGCTTCCCTGCCTCTTTGTCCACACAACCCTGACAAAATTTTGAGATTGCCTCCCGATGAGCATACTTGTCTGGCAAATCTCTAAATGCTGGTGTAGCCAAAGTCATCACTCTATCAGCCCAGTCTTCCAGTGATTCATCCTGCTTCTGTTGGGCTTGATGAAACTTAGCTTTAGAGGTTTCCTTCAGCTCCTTGGCACCAAATCGTCCTTCTAGCCTCTTCATTATTCTTCTATATGAGCCGGCAATACCCATACTGGTGGTTATGAAGTCTAAGGCTTTACCATCGAGGCTCCAGATAAGATAATCCCTGCTCTCAGTATCTGACCACCGTAGAACAGACCTGAAGCTCTCGAACTTCTGTTTGAAGGACAGCCAGTTTGTTTTCCCATCATACTTTAGGTTTTTGGGTAGCTTTGTTGGGTTACCCCTTCGCGATTTAGAAAACCGCTCCAGACTTCCTTCCTCAGAACTGGTGTTGGAGGAATCATTTGAAGAACTAAAGTACAATTTTGACTTTGTTCCCTCGCGCTTACTTTTGTGATATCGCGATTTAGAGGATTTGTGTTCCTTATGCTGACTTTTGTCAGATAAGTACCTCCCCTATGGCGAGGACGAGCTTGATGACCTCGAACGCGACCTTTGGTGTTTGTCCGACCTTGACCCTTTCGCGCGCGTGACCTTGAACTCTGATCGAGACGACCTTGAGTCTATGGAACCTTTACGTGTACGCGAATCCTGGATTTCAGACTTACCATGCGAGGTTGTAGTCCTAGGTGACTGGCGACGGTGTCTAGAGTATCGGTCACCTTTTTGACCCTTCAGTGAACTTGTGTGAGACGGGGACCTTGTGTCGACAGATGCTGATGTAGAACACCGATCTGTCTGACCATGCATACTGGATTCTATGGACATCCTAGAACTGGACAGTGTAGGTTTTACATTAGACTTACCCTTATTAATAGACCTAGAAGGCCTAGCAGATAAATCAGTGTGTCCTTTTTCTTTGTTGACATCCTCCTGCTTAAGTGATCTACAAGACCGCTTTGTTGTCCTAGACAGAGATCCAGATGTTGCATGCTCCAAACGCGAAATTAATTCTAATTGTTGTGCATGCTGCTCAATCAGTTGCCTTTTTATTTCCTCAGCAGACTTGAACAAAGATACTGATAATGGCTCCTGTTGAGACTCCTGTCAGACTTGGATGGAGGCTCCAGCTTAGTTTGATTAAAAATCAAATTGTTGTCAGTTGACATACGCAGATTCGATAGTCTCCTCTCCAAATCTGCAACACTGCTCTCTCCCGATGACAACGAGGAATCCTTAAGTAGACAGTCCTTGTTAAAAAGTCTTGTTGTTTTTGAGGGCTCTGTGTGAGAAGGCCGTAGTTTCGAATCAAACGTCCATCCCGTACCTTTCCCAGCTATAACCTTTATCCTCATTGGGTTTACATTTTGCACCCGGTGACCCTGTTTCCATTCCCTTCATCGCACCCCTAACTAAATCTGAGAGCATACTGCTGTCTGGTCTTATTATGTTCTGGTTGATTGTTTCCGGGGTTAAGATTTCTGTTCCAACATGTGGTTGTAACATAGGGACAGATGTAGGGCTCGAGGTGTTCCAGCGATGTATGCCTGTCATATCTATAAATCCCGCGTCGGGGACCTGTAATGTAGCTGGCCTTACCTCAAAATCTATAAGATTTAAAAGGTCCTGACTGAGGTCTGCCTTCAGAACTGTACTTAAAGTATCAGAGGTTATTGCCCCCTCTGTTTCCCTCAAGTACACCAACCTACTCGCCCTTTTGATTCCAATCCTTGGCAGGCATTGTATCATCTCCTCCTCCGTAGCGTAATTTATTTTAAACGGCATTGTACGAAGTGTCATATGTTCAACACTGGACCGTAAATAACAAAGTTCGCTAAAGTTGTTTCATTACAAAAAACTTATAACAAGGAAGTTAATCTGCATGAAAATTCAATATAAATTAATTAAAAATCAATTTAAATTGTATACAGAACTCTCACGGACATAAAACTTAGAAAAAAATCGTGCAACAATACCGATACAATTCTGACTTTTGTAAAGTGAGAAATATGAATTAAAAATTCAATATAACCCGTCCTGGCGTAGCTCAAGCACTTCTGACACCATTGAAGCACTTACCTAGTACTTGAACGTTGGTGGATATAGGCGGTTGAGTCGATAAAGTAGGTATAGCGCTCTGGTCCGCGTTAGCTGTCAGCTGTCTGCAGGTCTGTCACCCGAATGTCTCCTACGCATGCGCGGGGTTGCTCAGACGCTTCTCTTAACACAGTCAAGCTGGCACACCACCCACACATGTATACACATACAGGTCACCGATCACTACATATCTAACAGTAGCCTGAGTAGGCTAACAAACAATACACATATTTCGTAACACTGCCCTCCTCCTAGACAACATTTGGTCTCCAAATTAAAGATGATACAATAAGATAACGACGAAAATATCGACCTATAAAACGATATTGGATGTACATACGATAGGTATGCCCTATTAAAACTCGTGACTCGACACTCACATATCAGTTAATAGCATGTAATGTCTTCGAGACAGAAAAATACACGAATATTTAAAAAAAAAAAACCTGACATAAATCTTCTTACAGTAACAACATTGCCATGAATGTCACGCAGTGATGAAAATTGAAGCATTTAACTTATGTTAGAACATAACTTTGATCACTTCAATTTCAACTGTAATAACAATATCATTGATTATAATTAAATTCAATAATGTAATGAGCATTAATATTGATAAAATGTTAATACTGAAGGTTTCAGTAGCTGAGAATAATATCACTTAACCAATAACCATAACATTGTAGTACCAAACAATAGCATTTCAATACTACTATAGATACTATCCAAAATGTTTACAATTGCATAGTGGAGCATTAACAATAAATGATATTTAGTATCTTCAACTGTTTAAGAGAAAATGACAATGGAACTCTTAAATTACAGTTTAGTTAATATATAACACTTTTGCAAGAACAACTTCAAGATATATATAACTATTATGACAAGCATAAGAATTTAAGAAAACAATTGATTTTCTAATAACAGGTACTGTAAGTTAACATAACAACAGAGTAGTTTACAATGTAGTTTAAACCTGTTATATGTAGTATAATATCCCCCGGCTATCCCAGATGTTACAATCTGACTAATCCCTGAATCCAAAATTCCCAAAAATATATACAACATGTATCTCCCAATGTAACTGTTTAGCCTAGATCTAACACAAAATATCTAATTTCTCCCTGATTTTGACCCCAAGTTGTACAACCTATAGAAATCTGCCTCCATCTCTAATTCTACAAGATCCCTAATATTATCAGGGAGGAGAACAGTTTTGATCTTCTCCACCATATCTTAGAAAGTTTAAGATAGTCCTGAAGTGAGTTGAATCTCTATCAACAAAATAATTTGAAATATTCCGCAAAAGCATATCTGTGAAAAATGAACCACTGACCACAGTCAGGGTTTCTCTACAGGTGTCAAACTTGGTTCCTCCAATGTCCAAAGTGACACGGGCATTTATGATGGGGTCCACAGGGTCGCTGGAAATGGTCCTACTGGGCTCATCCGCAGGTACTTGAATATACTGAGACTCGGCCTCCACATGTCCCTTCGTGAGAAAGGAAAGTTCCTCTGGCAGGTCTTCTAGGATGTCTTCAAGGTCCGAGCATGTCCTAGGGCGCTTGGCTGGTGTGATCTCCTGATTGGATACTGGCTGCGGAAATTTTGGGAACTTCTCTGGCTCCTTAACTATTAAAGATGGAATGCGTCTACGAAGTGCCTCCAAAAGGGCACCCGCCTCTGCTCCTTGTTTCCCCGTCTGACGGCAATACAAGATCAAGTTGGCAGGCTCGAAGCCATTGCGACAACCCTCGTGGTTAGCATACGGACGATTGAATGTCCTCTGGCACACTAGACACATGTATCCCAACATGGAATGCTGCTCCAGAAGATGGCGCCGGGCATGGTCCATCTTTGTGAATGTTTTAAGCGGGCACAAGGTGCACTTAAGTCTCATCTGAAAGATGATGAGGGACTGGGTGAGTTATATATATTCCTTAAGACATAGGAATGTTCATACAATGTATACCATTATATGTAGTTTTGTTTATACAGTACATATTTATCTGATTACAGGAAAATACCCATTATCATTAACAGCACATATTAGTATGGATCTGCTCCATAGTATAGTATACACAATATTGATTTGACAATTAAGTAATATAAGCTGCTTGAGTATTATATATAAAACTCTGTCAACTAACTGTGATGTTCATTCACATTATATTTTAAATCAAGTTCATGTAAACTTTGTATCACACTTATTCGTCTGTTTTCAGGTAATTGAATAGTGTCTCATAACAACAAATTTAATAACACAACATTTTTAAAGCACAATCAAGAAAGTGAAAATTGTTCAACACAACAATTTCATTTCATTTCAACCAGTGTTTTGCTGTATCACCTTGGTAGGGTTTTAAATGGTCATGATGGACTACCTTAGGTTTTGACCTAGGTGTCTCTTAGATACGGTATATGACATCATTCAGAACTTCAGTAACAGTATATGGTCCATGCCATAAGTTTTGTAATAAGTCTTGCAGGACTGTATAACCAGACTAAGTCACCTCTATTATGTGTAGATTGTTTACTTTTACTGTCATACTGTTTCTTCATTCTAGTGTGTGACAAATTCAGATTTTGTCTAGCCACTTCATGTACTTTCAGTAAGTGATCTAACATATTTCTAGTGTACTCTGATGTTTGATTTGTATAATTCTCTTACATAGGACTGCCATAACATAGATCTACAGGAAGATTGATCTCCCTTCCCAGCATCAGTGTGCAAGGACTAAATCCTGTGGCTTCATGCTCTGAGGACCTGTAGGCCGTCATCAGCATAGGAATATACTCATCCCAATCGGTTTAATTTTTCGAAATAAAGTTTCTCAACATATTTTCAATCGTTTGATAGGCTCTTTCTACCATTCCATCAGATTGGGGACGATAAGCTGTCGTTCTAGTCTTATCTATACCCATGATCTGACACATTTCCTTAAATAAGTGTGATTCAAAATTAGTTCCCCTATCTGTGTGGAGTTGCATTGGCACTCCAAATACACAAAACACTCTTTCTACTAACTTTTTGGCTATTGTAATAGCCTCTTCATTAGGAACTGGAAACGCATCAACCCACTTGGTGAAATAATCACCTACAACAAGAAGGTATTTGTTACCTTTCTTACTGCGTGGAAGTGGACCTAATATATCCACAGCTATCCTTTCCATTGGTGCACCAGCACCATATTTTTGCAAGGTGGCATGTGGCACTTTGCCTCACCTTTTCCCTGCAGCACAGGAATCACACATTTGACACCATAAGGTGACGTCTTTACGTAAACCGCACCAGAAGAATCTCTGTCTTACTTTTGACACAGTTTTCTTTATTCCTAAATGGCCACCTGTAACACTGTCATGCAGTTGTTTAAGTACAAAAGGTCTGTGCTTCAGTGGTAGAACCACTTGCCAAATACATGATTTACCATCATTTGTTTCTCATTTCCTATATAATATCTCATTCCGTAGATGCAGTGAATCCCATCTAGACCAGTAAAATGTCACTGCCTCACTATGAGAGTAAATAGACGACCATGATGGTCTTTCATTTTTCTCTTTCCAATGGTATACAACATTATATCTGGATCACTTAGCTGAGACACTCTCAAATCTATCAAACTGTTCAGTTCATGACAATTTCCTGTTGTATCAGTATCTATATCCTGTGGAGTTTGTTTTGATGAACCAGGTGTTTGGTCATCTATTGTCTCTCATTTTTCAAGTTTCGAGCTTTGCCTAGTGCAAACATGTACATTACACGAGTCATCGCTAGATGATTCTGTGTCATTAATAGAATCCAGAGTAATATCTGGAGATGTTTGGAGAGAATCAGGACAACTTCCTTTGCAACATGAATTTGGTTCTTGCGATATAACATCGCCCATATTTTGCTGACTATTTTCACAACCCGCTGCATCTCCATGGTGATAATCAGTGTTAGTAGAACCCTTAAAGTCAAAGGTTACAAATTCTAAAATACTCTGATCAACCATGCTATCTTTAGAGGTCCTCTTATCAAGTATAGTTGGTGAAATAGTCACCCCATCTGTTTTATTTCCATTACATTCTAGCTCTACTTCCTGAATAGGATGTTCTTACTCTACTAACTCAACTATTACACTGCTGTGTATGAGTTGTCTCCCCTGACTGTAATTGTTCTTTGGCTTCTGCACGAATGCAGCGTCCACAGTTTTTTTTTCAAAACATGGTCTTCTAGAGAGGGCATCTGCATTAGAATGCAAACGATCAGCTCTGTGTTCTATTTTGAAATCATAGGTTGCGAGAACCTCGAACCATCGAGCTATTTGACCCTCAGGGTTATTAAAATTTAACAACCACCTCAAGGCACCATGATCACTCCTCACGAGAAATTGTCTCCCATATAGATAATGGTGAAAATGTTTGATTGAGGCCACAACAGCAAACAATTCTCGTCGAGTTACACAGTATTTCTTTTCAGAATTTTTTTTGAGAATGTTTTACTAAAGTAACTAATCACTTTTTCAGTGTCATCTTGAACTTGAGACAGGACTGCTCCCATGCCTTCATTGCTTGCATCAGTATCAACTATGAAAGAACCCTCAGATGTTGGGTATCCCAGTATCGGAGAAGTTGTCAAAGCAGTTTTTAATGCGTCAAAATATTCCTGACATGGCACTGTCCATGAAAATGGACGACCCTTTTCTGTTTGCTGATGCAAAGGTTTGGCAATATCTGCAAAGTTTCGTACGAAACATCTATAATACGAATATATACCAAGAAAGCTTCTAACATCTTTCACATTCTTTGGTTCTGGCCAGTCTTTCACTGCAGCTATTTTCTTAGGGTCTGTAGAAACACCCTTTCCACTAACAATATGACCTAGAAAGTCAACCTCTTTCTGAAAAAGTGTACATTTCTTTGGACTCAACTTGAGACCAGCTTCATGAAGTCTGGTAAAAATCTCATCTAGTCTTTCTAACTGTTCA
This sequence comes from Pecten maximus, assembly GCF_902652985.1. Taxonomy (NCBI): domain Eukaryota; kingdom Metazoa; phylum Mollusca; class Bivalvia; order Pectinida; family Pectinidae; genus Pecten; species Pecten maximus. The sequence goes on along the minus strand of NC_047022.1, from coordinate 24,648,361 downwards.
TCAAATGATTTTGCAAAAACAATGATATCGTCCAAGTATACTAGACATATCTTCCATGAAAATCCACTTACAACACGTTCCATTAAACGTTCAAAAGTGGCTGGAGCATTACAAAGTCCAAAACTCATGACATTAAACTGCCAGAATCCACCACCTTGTATTGAAAATGCTGTTTTTGGTTTGTCTTTTTCAGCCATTTTCACTTGCCAGTAACCTCTTTTCAGGTCAAGGGTACTGAACCACTGTGAGCCAGAGAGGACATCAAGTGTATCATCAATCCTCGGTAGAGGATGAGAATCTTTGATTGTGATATCATTCAACCTTCTATAATCTACACAGAATCTGATACTATTATCCTTTTTGCGGACCAGAACAGTGGGAGAGCACCAAGTACCAGAGCAAGGTTCAATGATATTTTTCTCAGCCATATCTTTTATTTCAGCCTCAGCCTCATTCATTTTTGCCAGAGGAACCCTTCTTGGCCTCTGCTTGATAGGGGGAGCATTACCAGTATTAATTGTATGTTCAACCAAGTTAGTGCAACCAATATCAGTAGATGACTTGGAAAAGGAATGCTGATGTTTTTCCAACAATAGCTTAAGTTTTTCTCTTTGTTCAGTGTCAAGATTTTCACTACTCTTTGCATACATGTTTACCAAATGTTCTGACAATTTCTTTCCACATTGTTTAATTTCACTTGTTTCACTAATATTGATGTTCCTGATATTTTCAGTTCTGAACACCATATCCTCATCTACTGGTTCACTGACTGCAGCTACCGTATATTTATGGATAACCCGAGGTTGTTCAGATAGATTGATTACCCGTAAGGGTACCACTCCTTTACAGGGATCAACTAATGACTTTGCTACCAGCAACCCACTCCGTTCATTGAATGAAGGAGCTGTTTCTAATACACAACTCTTTCCACTCGACAAGGTATCAATTGGTCTACCTTGAATTATCATCTCAGTCTCAGGAGGTACAGACACCTTTTGGTCAATAGCTATTCTACAACATGTAGGAACATTTGAGTCTGATATCTGAAAGCATGGCACTTTATGACCATTTACTGGCAAGCAGTTCTTGCTTAACAATACATCACATTTATGTTTCTCCATAAAATCCACCCCCAATATGACATCATTTTTAATGTCTGCTAATAACACACAATGTTGCATTTATGATTTCCTATTTCTATGAACAGATCTGCTTTCCATAGAATGGAGAAGACTCACCAGTCGCAGTAACAAGTGTTGAATTAACATCTGTCACTTCTATATCAGAAATATTTGGTATTTTCTTGAAAACTTCAGTTTTCATTATTGTGACATTCGAACCCGTGTCCACCAAAATGCGAACAAGATATGATTGCATAGATCCAGCCACAAATAAACCCTTGTCAACACTGCTGACCATTACTATTGATGGACCTTGCTCTACCTTTGCTGTTGTGTGGTCCACCACCCCAGCTGATATTAGTTTTCCGAATTGTTGGATTGCTTGATTTTTTCTGTGGTTGTTGTTGGTTTTTTATACACCAAAGTTATGTTGATTATGGTAACCAATTGTTGCGTATTACCATTTTGGTGCTGCTGATAGCTGTTGTTATAATTGCTTTGTGTTGTTCTGACCATTATGGGAACCAGACCCTGGTGATTTTTAACCGCAAATCCTTTTATTTCCTGTGTAAGAAGACTTAAGTTCATCCTTCATACCACATATCTCAGTAGGGTTAGGTGCAGACTTAGTGTTTATCTGCCTTTCATTTACCTCACCTGTGTTTTTAGGTATCACAGTTGAGGCTTCACTTACCCTTACATCTACAGAACGAGTTTGTCGTCCCCTGTGATTGTCGGCTAGTGTAATAGCCTCTTCATTGGGAACTGGAAACGCATCAACCCACTTGGTGAAATAATCACCTACAACAAGAAGGTATTTGTTACCTTTCTTACTGCGTGGAAGTGGACCTAATATATCCACAGCTATCCTTTCCACTGGTTCACCAGCACCATATTTTTGCAAGGTGGCATGTGGCAACTAGAGAGTTAAACCATTTTATTTATCTAAATATATCTATGTTAAAAAACAGTATAAATGATTTTTTAAGACGTTAATAAGATAAAACAAAATCATAATTTTGAACATAAAGATAATTTTCAAGCATAAAATATTGTTTTGTCGCAGAGATATATGTCTCTGATTGCGTTTTAAATTCGAAACTAGATATCAAATAAAATAAACAGGTAACTTTTACAGGTAAATAACCTGTTGGCATTGAGACTCCTTTTAGGAAAAAGACTATAATCACTATCAAAACAAACTACCCTACAGGTAAATTCAAAATGTTGGCGTTCAGAGATACACCCCATTTTACGGGGTCTAGAAACTAGCCCTGAGGCACTGCAGACAATAATGAGTTCGTAATCTCTAGTTGTCACTGGGAGGAGGAAAGTAAACAATGAACGAAAAAGTTTCCTCGTCCCAGGTCAATCCGAATTCATAAAGAAATAACAAACGATTTATATAAAAAAAAATCGTGTTATGTTTATTATATATTAAAGTAATATTTATATGTATTTACAGATTACATAAATAATATGGTCGGGGCCACTGGCCTGCCTAAATGTTGGGGACCGTAAGTTGGGGACTTGAATGTTGGGGGAAATCCTCCTAATACGTCACTCCCATTCGGGGCATCCGATTTTCATTTCAACATATTTTATTGTATAACATTTATACAAATGGGTTAGACAGCAGGCTTGGCCTATATAAGTTTTCCCCAATACAAACAGAACAATAGTAGAATTAAACTAAAACAATTGAAAGTGAAAAAGTATAAGAAATATGTATATAAATTAAGTCAATGGAGATGAAATATCTATGGAGATGAAATTTTTTTTATGAATATATTGATTTTTATATATGGTCAAAGGGAGGTAATTATAAAAAGAACTAACAATTAGTGGAAAAGGGAGGTAATAAGGTTCTAGTATATCCTTTGTCAAATTATGATCATGTTACAGAGTTATAAAAAGATTTTGTTCTCAGTTAATAGCTATTGCTTAGATACAGGATTGGCACCCAGCCTTAAATCCAGCAGCACTATAGATGTTCAGGCATAAAATGTCTTACTCCTCCTTCTGTAGCCATCCATCTTAGTGTGCTAGATTCAGACTGAATGCCCCTGCATCCAAGCAAAGCTTTCATATGTTAGATATAACAAACTGTGTAATTATACTCTGGAATAAAAAGATTCTAGTTGAATATACTAGTTTTGAATTAAGTAAATCAATCAGAGATATTCAGGGATCAGCTGACTTTTGAAGCAGGTCGCAGGTTCACCACATTCTTATATCAAGAATATGAACAATATAGAATTTATGTAAAAACAGGTAAAATAATAATCAAAACCTAATTGAGCGAGTCTGGGTCTAGAAAATAACATTTGAATAAGTATGGTTAATTTTGAGTTTAATCACATCTCTTACTATCTTTAATGTATTTTTGAACGGCATTCAGAATGTTGATATTAATTTCATCAGACAACAAGTAATTTCCATGTGTTAATATTATAGTGGTTAGATGATGCTGGTTATTGATATTTTGTTTCAACTCTTGCCTTTGCTGTTCATATAAGCAGCATTCAAAAAAGTAATGGTATGAAGTTTCATCCCCTTGATTACATCTGCACAACGGTGAACCATGAGATGATCATTAAAACGGTCAAAATTTAAATTACTTGCATTGTTTCTAAGTTGACATAATATAATATATTCTTTTCTATTACCTTTATTTTTAAAAATGTCCGTTGTACGGATTAGACCCTGGTCTAAATTGACGGGAGTGATAAGTTTCTTAAAAACACCTAGGGATGGTGAATTTAGAATTGTAGTGTCAATGGAATTAAATTCACGTAGCATAGTTGGGAAAAAGCTGTTATAATAATTGTCTGATCTACATAGTGGCTGATTGAATAATCGTTGCCTACGGAGATGATGTACTGTGTCTTCATTGTCATTTAAGTATTGAGTGACTAATATCAATTAGGTATTGGGGTGCATTATTATGTAAGATATGGTACATTAGTATAAGTTTATGTTTTTTTCAACGACTTTCTAAAGTTTCCAGTCCAAGTTTTCTGTATAATATATTATGTGGAGTTCCTTTCCTAAGTCCAGTGATACTACGTGTAGCTTCTAACTGTATTGATTCGATCAATTGTTTACATGTATTATTGCAATTATCCCAAACTACAGATGAATATTCTAGTATTGGTCTTATAAATGCTACGTACATAGTTATTAATGTTTCTCTATTTAATTTGTATTTTAAACTTTTTAGAATGTTCAATCGTTTGTAGGATTTTTCAAAGATATTTTGTATATGCTCAGACCAAGAACCATCTGAATTAAATGTTAGACCTAATTGCTTATGAGTATGTGAGTTATCTATTGGTGTGTCCAGGAAAAATAACTGGGGAATAATTTGTGTTTTTTTCCTGGAGAAAAGAACAGACTTTGTTTTATTGGGGTTGATATAGTGATGTATCATCAGCGAAAAGTTTTACTTGATTTGTTAAGGCATCTGGTAGGTCATTAATGTATAGAAGAAAAAGAAAAGGCCCCAGTACAGACCCTTGGGGAACCCCAGCATCGACATTTTTGAATGAAGAAAAGTGACCTTCTGTTATAACTCTTTGTTTTCTATTAGTTAGATAGCTATTAAACCAATTAAGAAGATTTCCAGTTATGCCATAACATTCTAATTTATGAAGTAGCCCCTTATGCCAGACACGGTCGAAAGCTTTGCTTATATCACAGAATATGAATCTTCTTTTCTAGAGTCCAAATTACTAGTTATTGTATGATAGATAGATAAAAGTTGATTAGTAGTCGAATCACCAGGCATAAATCCAGATTGATGTTTAGATATAATGTTATGATCCTTAATATAATTATAAAGGTATTTAAAGATAGCCTTTTCCATTATTTTGCTAAAACAGGACGTAACTGATATAGGTCGATAACTAGATGTGTCATTTTGTTTCCCAGATCCTTTATATATAGCACTCACATTAGCCATTTTCCATTTATTTGGTATACTGCCTGTCTCAACTGTTTTATTTATGAGGAGATATAGGGGTTTTACTAGACTTAGGGTCATCCGATTGGGGGAACTATTCGGGGCTCTACTCGGAGCTCTACTCGGGGCAACCCCTAGCAGACGGAGTAAAAATATTATTTTAAATGATTTATAAAAATAAATCTAGTAATAATTATCAATAATTGTAACGTGCCTGGTGCCGTTTAACAATTTAAAACATTTAACAAAAAGATGGAGCTTCCAAAGGGGTAAAATATTACCTTGCTATCTGGCGAAACAATAATACTGCCGCACAGATGAGTGAGTGGAGGAAGACTCCCCGATGCGACTGCTGAGACAACAGACATGCGCATCGGAGGTCTAGTGTAAAACCGACCGACCAATGACACGACGCGATTTATACAATCAACCAATGATATCCTACGTATGTACTTCCATAGTTTAACACAGTGGCAGATAAACAAAGATGTCAGCGCCCAGAAGAGGACGTATTAAATCACTTCTGACAGCATTAGAGGATATTTAGACGTAAATATGACCTAGCGATTGTTGTTATAACAAGGTTTAGATACTATCCTAGATATAATACATAGGAATAGCGTAAATACTTAATAAATAATTAGTAAAACAACAATTTAGATAGCGAGCTACAATCAGCTGATCTAACAGTAGGCTAACAAAGAATACACATATTTTCGTAACACTATCAACATAAAATCCGTAGCCAAATACCAAGTTCTTCTAAGAAGCATATCACTGTTTGTCTAGCGTGCAGATATGTTAAGGGACGTCATGGCATGATGTCGGATTTTTGGTCTGAGTCATATAACGACATGAACAGGTAGTCATTATCGTTAGTGATATTGCAATGCTTTATCATGTTACAAAATTCTTGATTAAAGTATATTAAAGTGAAATATATTCCTCATAAGCTAATCATGCCAATTAAACCAGTTTTAACAGACAAATGTCACGTTTATTTTAACTTATCATATAAACGATAAAACTTCAAATGACGCATCGACGATATATATTGATTTTCACATAGAATGGCGCAAACAATGCAAAAATATGTCACACCAAAAATATGCAACAGCGCCTGAAACATGAATACTTACTTAATTTTACGAACCAAATATAAAAAATTTCGATGACGGTAAAGCCGTTAAAATGTAACGTTTGGCATGTATAACATGTAAATCAGCATTTCATTATTATTATTTTTGTCTTTAATCGATTGTGATTAATCACAAATACTGAAAGAATATTTTCCAACAGCAGATATACACTACAGAAAATGAACATTTGGGGTTATCATTAATTAGTCCCGGATAATACATAACATGATTTATTCTCAAAACGCGCAACCTAGTTAAAGATAAGCAATGCTCGACACTGATATTTCAATAGGTGCATTAGTGTGTAGATGTATAATTCAAAACTATACATCTGTCCAGAACATACCCGCATGAGCTTTCCCATCCACCGAGCCATTCTGCAAATAAGCGAGGACGTTAAAGCTGACTATGCTTTCTAACGCCTGATGACTAAAGTTTATGAATGAAAACTTCAGAATGGGGACATAGTTTACGCAGTCTACCAGAACAAATAGTAGAACTGTCTGTGTTTGTAAACATGTGTAGTTAGCTCAATCAAAACACTGACTTAAGAATGCATGACAGTGAAAGCAATGTATTTTCCAAATGAAAAAAAAATGCAACAAGTATACATGTGTACATGTTACGTCATATCTTGATATCTGCCTGGCTGCCAAAAAAAGTTGTCTAATTTGTTTTGAGCATTCGTGTTTCTCCTTCGATCAGGCTGACTATACAAAGGTAAGTCCTTTCTATTTCCCTTTCAAGCCATAAATGTATTTACATTTTTGTAAAGATGTTGAGCCATATCGGTAGATTGTATCGCATCGACAAAACATCCATCCAAGTATGCATTTATGTTTTAAATCCGGAGTAGTCTAAATGCAATGTCATACTGAATCGAACATGACCGGATGTTCGAGTTTTCATGTACAGCCCGTAGGCATGGCTATTAAATAAGTAGATTAGGCAGCAGTTCGTGCTTGAAATACAAATAGCATCACTATGTTGACCCCAACCTAGCTATGTTCCCTATTTAGGACGAAGGGGTTTCCTTACGTTTTCAGTCTGCCGACATGACCTGTCCGTGTATTGAAGGCATGCTAGTTATCAATAGTGATCGTTTACAAACTGTGTAGGCAGGGATTGGGAAGGCCGGCTCTAGGTATGGACCATTTACCACTGTTTTAATGTCTTTATGTGACTTTTGTTTTTTTTATTGACCATAAAGAATTTTTATACCGCTATGGCCCATGGCCCATGGCACCTGTCCTTCCCAGCCCATGTGTAGGGAAACAATTATCTTGAAAAAAACCCATCTTGTTTAGTGAGACATTTCTTTTTTCATAAACTCTGACTTTTACAAAAGTGTTGCTGAATCAAGCTATTTCAGATATGAACTGTAGGTATATGTAGGCATATAAAACGACAACTATTAGTATGAGTCTCTTTGGATTATGTATTGACATATATATTGTTTGACCTATTTACCCTCTCACCTGACAGGATGGATCAAGTGTACGATGCTATTGTGGTAGGGGCAGGCATTATGGGATGCTCAACGGCCTATAACATAATAAAAACTGGACAGCGTGCATTGCTTCTGGAACAGGTAAGTCTGTTTCAAATGACAGATTAATAAAATTATATTCCTGATTCAAATGCAGTCTTATTATCACCAAAAATGATTCAAACTGATATAATTTTGTTATCCGTGCTGAACCGCATTAGTTCGTTGATTTATTTCACCAGCAGTTTTACATTATAACTACCAGCATTAAAACTTTGCCGTTTATCTTTTTTTTAAATATATTTCTTGTTTTATGTGACATAATGCCATATGTACATGTTTACGTAGGGCCAGACTACACCTTGACCTCATTTAGGGTTATCTAGACAGCAAATCCTATGATATTTTCACAAGCCTATATATTACTACTATGGTGCAATTTACCAGAAGTACTTTGATTATATTATGTAACATGGCAAACCGTTGGCCTTGTTGACATGTAATCTGATAGGGTGTTTGTAAATTTCGACAAAACATGGGAACGGAGAATACAATCAGCACACGGGTATCACATATTTCACAAGATATAACCACGCCTATGGACTCACATGACACCCAATATAACACACAATAGGAGCATTTGTAAAAACTCATTCTATTTTGACCTTGAGATGCAAATGGCGTCATCGAAGCGACGAGTATAAATTACTAAGAGGTGATTATACTTATGGGCGCCTCTATTATATGCTTACAAACGTTTGTGTATATACTTATGCATACTTTAAGATATAACTAAATAATATCATAGGAAGATGTATGCTATCAGATCTACTGGCATAATTTATAACAAAACAATTATTTAGACTTGTTCACCATAATCCTTAAACAGATGTACCATTTTTAGAGTTTGAAAAATTACAATTGTTCATTGTCTTAACTTTAAATTCATCTACGTTTCATTTTGATTGGTTTTATAACAATTTAACTATTGAAAACGACTGCAGTGATAACGTAATATACCTAATGCATTATATTACCAATTACGATTAAATAACTCGGTGTGACATTCCTAGGAATGGCAACCTCCGATTTCCTATCACTATAAAGCAAATACATAATCAAAACTTTTTTTTTCTAAATTACTATGAAGTCAAAATGCATAAGATAACTTTTTAAGCGAATTTCCCCTGATAACAGATAATAGCAAATAAGCAAATAATGTTTCCCTGCTAAATATCACATGCATGTCACGAGTACTATACATTGTATATGTATTCTGTCATCATATTACTCTTCACTTATTGTTTTCGTTGTAGTTTCCTCTACCGCATACTCGCGGGAGTTCCCACGGACAAAGTCGGATTATCCGGAAGGCTTATGGAGGGGAAGGCGACCATTACACAAAAATGATGCCGGAGGCGTTCAAAAAGTGGGCGGCGCTAGAACAGGAGACTGGAACAACTCTTTTTAAGTAAATAGTTTATTTCATGACACTTTGATGAAGTGCTCACTGGCTTGACACTCTGTAACAGTAATTTGATTTCAGTAAGTTAAAAAATGCATACACTTGGGTCCAGCACCAAATTTTTTTATGAGTACATGTTATACATATGTTTCCTCCATCATTGCTGTATTGGCTGTAATCACTATATTTCTATATCACTTGCTTTATTATGGACATGCATGCCTTCACATAAACAACTCACTTGATGTCATGTTAGGCAGACTGGCATCCTTTTTTGCGGATCCGAGGGAGAATCATTTATAAAAGATGTACTGAAATCGTTACATAAGCATTCCATGCCATTTACGTCACTGGATTCGTGTGCTCTTGGGAAGAAATATCCAATGCTTCGTTATCCCATGGATACTGTGGCTGTAGAGGATCCCTCCGGAGGAATATTGTTTTCAGACAAGTCACTTGCAGCATTTCAGGTATTCTAATAGCTTATACATGTAGACGATTTTATACGTGAGGACAGATTTACTTTTTATGTTAACAGTATCATTTCCCGACAAAATCCTTTATTTTCAAACCAAAGTCGAGCTTTTTCATGGGGTTCTCCGGAAACGAAAATGCCCTACAAGACTTTTGTCTCTGTAGAGAATATTATAGATGAGGGTTCTATCCAACAGATAAAAGACATTCCGATGATTCGTTAAAGCAGAGAAACCCCAATAGAAGGAACTCGTCTGAATATAAAATTTTACCAGAGTTTCTGTCAAACATAGAATATCCCATCAGAGGGTTCCCCAACACAATATTGTCCAACAAGAGGATTAATAAAAATAGAGCATGAGTTTATCCCAAATATAGAAAAACTCACAAAGAGACTCTTCAATTTTTTTTTTAATTTTCGCACAGATATAGAATATCCAAATAGTGGATCTTTCAAATACAAATAATACCCACCAAAGATTTCAACAAAAAGAAAACATCTCCACCGGGGCTTCTCCCTAATGGAGAATACCCCATTAAATGATTTTTCTTATCATCTCCACCGGGGATTCTCCCAAATTGAGAATAATCTCATTAGATGATATCCCGAAACATTTCCCTCTATCCACTGTCGTTATAACTACTCTATATACTAACATTAAGCTGACATAATGAATATTATCATATTAGACATATTTGGTAAAACACTGTATATCACCAGATTAAAAACTATTGGAGATGGAAATGCAGACAATATTTTCTCTTCTTTCTAAGCAAAATTCTTCTATCTGACGTCACTCAGGACACTGCCTCACTGTTGTTTTTCGTTGAGCGTTCGTCCCTGTGCGGGTGGCTTCGGGTTGGGTACCCTGGTACCCTGGCCGAGACGTATAGTCTGATACTACTACTGTGTAGCGCTCAGAAGAATGAGAGGACTGGTTCTGCTATTGTCAGTATAATGTGGCCACATTTGATTCCCTTCTGGGTGTTTGCGGCGATATGTGGGGGTAGTATTATAAAGCCTTTATCAGCTATCACAAGGAGATCAACAGGAAGATACCATACTCCCAACACACACACCACCATCATGTATTTCACAAACAGAGGATGATGTCCGTAAATGACCGCAGCTGTTGATAGGATGTCAAATAGTACAAACAACCGCAAAAAACATTTAAATACTAATTTAATAGTAATTGATTTCTCTGATGAATCTTAGCTGTGGTGAATCTTACCTTTTGGCGTTGTGATGCCTTTTATCGAGTCTACATTTCGTTTGAATAAGTTAATTTTCATTGCCTCCAAATGGTTTCCAATGTTCCAATGTACCCTTGTCTTCATTTAAAGCATCAAAATATATTCCGCGATATAGAGTTGTTTCGATAAGAACTGGATTAGAATTTCCATTTTTGTAGAAAGCGTTTATCAATCATGGAGGCGTTCTACTCGACAACGAACCAATGCTTGACGTGTACCCGGGGGACATTGTGACTGTAAAAACAAACAAGGGAAGCTATCGTGGTCGTAACCTGGTACTGACTGTCGGACCCTGGGCCACAAAAGTACTACCTTCCCTCGGGGTCCATTTACCACTCAAGGTAAGGTCACAATGGTACTGACTGTCGGACCCTGGGCCACAAAAGTACTGCCTTCCCTCGGTGTTCATTTACCACTCAAGGTAAGGTCACAATGGTACTGACAGAGCTCTTAAGGTCAAACTCATAGATGCAAGGTACAAAAGACGTCGTGAATCGGATGTTTTTTTTTTTTAATTAGTATTGATTTTATTGCTAGCAACTTAATGCAGGCAATAAAACATTGTCCGACTGCAAAGTATTACACGTATAGAACATGTATTCGGTGTGATACTACACAATTTATAAGCTTTAAACTATGCTGAAATAGATAAATAGATCGATGCATTCATGCCTTCTCTGTAAGCATTACGTTTTATGAACAAGCAGTTCTGATTCATGCATGCTTCATATGTTAAAGATAATCAGTTACATAAACAGTTTATAGTCATTTAATCACTGTAGTATTTCCTAATGGTGACGCATGAGCCAATGTTGAGCAATAGTCATGCGAATCGTAGCTTCTTATTTCTCTCACATGCGCACTTCATGTAACCAAAGTAAGTTCGCTCTACTAAACTTAGAGTTACTATGGTTTTTGATTGAATTCATTCATAAAAGGTTTACCATTTAACCTTGAATAGCTCTTTTATAATAACTATTTGCCATTTGCTACATAACCGTAGGTTACATGGTTATGTAGCAAATGGCAAATAGTTATTTTTGAAATATTTTGCTTACAATTTCAAAAGTACGGTGCGCACTCCCGGATATTCAGAACGGGCTCGAAATGTTTTTAACTGTCCGGGCGTCATTCGAATAAAATATAGCACTTAACGATATAAACAAAATGAATAAAACGACTAAGTTATATAATACAAATGTTGATAGAAATATTCATTGAATATTTTTTTTTTGAAACGAACAACCTAGTTTCGCCATACCGTTAGGGGTGTAACCAACATCTGTTATGGACCATTTCCAAATAATGTCATCTTTATTGACTACATTATTTGTATTTCGTTGGCACTAGGGTATTCACGAGAAAACTCCATTAGTTGCTAGATAGAAACGTCAGAATACGAATATAACGAAACAACGACTTGTAGCAGCCTGTTGAAGTAACTGGTGAGCGAGGTTATGAAAGATATGTTTTAGCCAGCATGGTATTTTGTAGAAACAAATGTGATCATTTCTGAGGAACATTTCAAGGACGTTGATGATAGTGCTATTAGAAGGTTTTACAACTCTTTACAATTTGTTACTTTTTAAAGTATGTGTGAAAAATAATCAAACATGGACCTGTGCCGTAGACAGGAATATATCAACCATCGGGTAAAAGTTTGGTGGCCAACACTAAGCAAGCTTCATGCTGACTGGCCAATAGTATTTCAATGGTATTTCAATACTTGTCTTCTTCACTTCGTATCCTCGATAGGACACTTTTTTCATAAGCAGTTCGATATAAGTCACTACAATACAGATACCATATTTTTTTCTTCGTGTAGGCCGTGCATGTCAACGTGTTTTACTGGAAGGAGAAGGTGCGTGGAACATATAGCGTGGGAAAATGTCCGGTCGTCATACAAGAACATGGAGATCGACACGACCATTTCTATGGAATTCCAAGCTTCGAGTACCCGGGACTGTACAAGGTATACATTAAGTAAAAAAATAGATTTTTTTTTATATTTGTTTTATTTTTTAAGACATTTTTAATACATAAATATAAGAACCACACACACACAAACACACATCACTTCCAATTGGTATGGTTTGCCTGTCCTCATAATCATAATTGTATCATACTAATCATCATCATAACCTCATCATCATCATAGTAATCATCATCATCATAATCATCATCATTGTAATCTTATCATCGTACTCAACATCATACTAATCATCATCATCATCATAGTAATCATCAAAAATCTCATCATCATCATCATCATCGTCATAATATCATCATCTTCATCATCATCATAATCATAATCATTGTAATCTATCATCATCAGCTCATCATAACCATAATCTCATCATCATTGTAATCTTATCATCATACTCAACATCATACTAATCATCATCATCATCATCTCATCATCATCATAGTAATCATCATTATCATAGTAATCATCATCATCATAGTAATCATAAAAAATCTCATCATCATCATCATCAACGTCATAATATCATCATTGTAGTCTTATCATCATGCTAATCATCATCAGCTCATCATAACCATAATCTCATCATCATCATACTCATCATCATTGTAATCTTATCATTATACTCAACATCATACTAATCATCATCATCATCATCATCATACAGTAGTAATCATCATCATCATAGTAATCATCATCATAGTAATCATCAAAAATCTCATCATCATCATCATCGTCATAATATCATCATCTTCTTCATCATCATCATCATCATCATCATCCTAATCATCATCATTGTAATCTTACCATCATGCTAATCATCATCAGCTCATCATAACCATAATCTCATCACCATCCTACTCATCATCATTGCAATCTTATATTATCATTATAATCATCATCATCATCATCATCATCATCATCATCAATTAAACAAGGAGATAAATATATAAAAAACCATACATACTCCTATACTTGTATATATATTCTGATATACATACATTCACACACACACACACACACACTTACATATTCAGTTTCCTGGTAGCCTGATCAATCCTGTCAAGGGCTCAGCTTCTGTGTTGGTCATATCAACTCTTGCCACGTCAACTGAGCCATCGGCACGATTAACCAGGCTCCACACTGATAACACCAACTACATCTAGCATTTACACACAAAACATACATACACATTCAAAACAATATCATACCCACATGTACCTGAGAGAGAGAGAGATAGAGAGAGAGAGAGAGATAGAGAGAGAGAGAGAGAGACTAGACAAGAGATCACAAAGGCATTTGGATAATTAACATTGATTCCAATTGGTATTTATTCAAGTGGTACCATAAACATATAAACTCCAGCATCCAGCAGCTCAAGTAGGGAGAAGTAGTTTACATACAAGCATACAAGGTATGCATGTATATTTACATAAGTAATAATACATAATGTACATGTATTATCATATATTGACATACTAAATCAAAATTGTAAAGAAAATTAACTATCAGATAGTTCAATAAAATGGTCGTTATATTGGGGAGAATACAAGACTTGTTTATGATATTATGCAGTATGCTGAAGAAAAAGATATTCCGGGTATGTTACTCATGTTAGATTTCGAAAAAGCCTTTGATTCTGTGTCGTGGAAATTTGTAAATAAAGTTCTGAAATATTTTAATTTTGGGCCAGGGATACAAAAGTGGGTTAAATTGTTTAATAGTAATATTACTGCAACTGTGAACCAGGGGGGAAATTTGTCACCTTTTCTTCATATCAAAAGAGGCTGTCGTCAAGGGGACCCGATTTCCCCATATATTTTCATTTTATGTGTTGAAATTCAAGGAATCAGGTTAAGAAATAACAAAAAGATTAAGGGCATAGATGTAGGCAATTTTCCCATTCTAATTTCGCAGTATGCTGATGATACCACACTTATACTTAATGGCTCGGAATTATCTTTAAATGAATCCATTACTGAGTTAAACACCTTTGCAAACATCTCTGGGTTAAAACTTAATGTTGATAAAACACAGGTTGTTTGGATAGGGAGCAAAAGTTACAGTGATGATACCTTCCTACCGGAATTAAATTTACAATGGGGAAGAACAAAATTCACATTGCTTGGAATTGAATTTGATGTGAACCTGCATGTAATTCCCAAACTAAATTTTGATAAAAAGTTAATTAAACTTAAAGCACTGATAAAGACATGGAGTAGAAGAATACTTACACCCATAGGGAGAATAGCCTTAATTAAGTCTCTTTTGTTATCTCAATTCAACCATCTATTTATTTCTCTACCTAATCCAAATGAACAATTTCTTCAAGAGCTCAACTCAATCCTTTTTAACTTTTTATGGAATAGTAAGGTAGATAAAGTAAAGAGAGATATTATAACACAAGATTATCATGAAGGGGGTCTGAAAATGGTAAACGTAAAACTATTTATTAATTCACTGAAACTTAGCTGGGTAAGGCGGTTGCTAAAAAAAACATGCAAATGGCAAATTATTTTTGAATCACACACTGATATACAAAAATTATCAACATGAGGTAGCGAGTTTATTGAGGAATGCCGAACAAAATGTAAGAATAAATTCTGGAAAGATGTTTTAAAAGCATGGAAACAATTTATTGATGCTGAGGGGGTGAAAGAAAAAATAAAAAGGCTGACAGGTACATTGACAACACCTCTTTGGTATAATAAAAGTATAATTATTGGAGGGAAGACAGTCTTTTACAAGCCCTGGTATAACAGAGGTGTAACAATGATTATTGATTTGGTAAAAGATCCTGGTACAAGTTCCTTCTATACATTTCAAGAATTTAAAGAGCTATATCAGCTCAATACAAACTTTCTTCAATTTCAGGGTGTAATCTCAGCTGTCAAAGTACTTTTAACGAGGCTAAATGTTGAGAATCTCACGAAAATAGTATATCCAGTTATTCCCAATAATATATTACTGTTCATGAAAAGTGTCAAAGGGACAAAGGATCTATATAATATTATGGTAAAAAATGCTCTTATATCAACTGGTAGAAGAAAATGGGAAGAATCATTTGAAGATATTGAATTGAATTGGGTCAATATATATAATAATCCGTTCAAGGTTACGAAAAGCACAAAATTACAATGGTTCCAGTATAGGATAGTTCAAAATATTTTAACGACAAATTCGTTTTTATTCAAAGTGGGATTAGTAAATAATCCAATATGTAATTTATGTAATCGTGAAAGAGAAACTATCGTTCATATCTTATGGGAATGTAGAGAAACTCAGAGATTTTTGCAAAGTATAGAGACACTTTTGGATGCGCTGTATATCCCATTCCAATACAATAAACAAAGTTTTCTTTTTGGTGTGTTTTTAAATAATAGATATTCTCCTTTAAATAGAATAGACAATGAAATTTTGATCATAATTAAGTTTTTTATATACAAAACAAGATGCTTGCATAAAGTCTTAAGTCCTCATGCCTTAATCAATTCAATTAAAGAACATTACATATTTCAAAAGCATATAGCCAACAGTAAAGGTGGAGGTGCACAGCTGAAATGTGAAAATGAATGGAAAAAATGGGAAAAAAATAGATTTTGATATTTTGAATACAAAGTTCTTACGACTATTCTATTTAAAAAATAGAAAGATGAAAATTTCAGTATCATTTTTTGGCATTTGATTGCATTTTGTACCTATCTCTGAATAGTTTTTGAAAAGGACAAAAAATCTGCCAATTTTGTGCTCAAACAATCCAATCAGTGTCCATTGTTGTTTTGTGTAATTTGGAGATAGGTCTGTGATAGAGAGAACATTGATGTAACTGTAATATCATTATTTTAACTATTCATATGAATTGATATTATTTGTATTATATCCTAAATTTGAATACGCAATTAAATTCGATTTGATCAATCATTTGCATTCTCAACAACAGCTATCTTTACTTAATTCTTACTTTTATTCGATATTCACATGCAACATTTGTGTGATCCTTTGAGAGTAACTTCAAATCGCTTCCTGTTGGCTCATTGTGTTTAGACACTTCAAAATCATACCTATTCCTCAGAAATTGCTGGCCAGATTTCACTCTAGCTCGATGGTTTGCCTTCAGTTGATTCATAGCTCAGAGAGAAAAAATAAGTGTCAAATGGTCAGCTTAGAATTTCCTCTTTTTCTCTTTCTCCTGGAGTACAACACAGAAATAATCACTTAATCAACTATAAAATGGGTTCTCTTTCTCATATTTGTTAACGAGCATGTGATGGCTAGTACAGGGTGTAACGTTGTTATAACCCTATTTTTCATTTTGATAATGTCGATAACGTTGATGAAACAGACGACGCTTAACCTTCCGAAGCACCAAGACTTTGTACTTATTCGAAAGCAAACATTCTTTGCTCTAGTTTTATCTATGGATAGTTAGATACCGTAAAACTCGAAAATTAATCACGGCTTATTTTCTTTAACAGTAAGCAAATACAAAATGTACAAGCTTGTTGTTAGTAAAGGCTTATTTTCAAGAGAGGCTAACTTTTGATGCAGGTTTTAAGGTAAACAATCCACTATAGTTTTTCTGCATTATGACGAAATATGAAAAATCCAGAACTCCTACAGTCTGTGAAGTATCCTATAAACAGACTGTTGCCCTCCGCGTGCAATAGAGTGGAAAGAAATGTATACAACTAACCATGGACACACGATACCATTTCTTATCTTTCTGGAAACTATCCGACACTTTTTAGCTTAACATTATAGTATCTATTTTTAGAAAAGTCTTATTTTCAAAAAAAGTCGAATCTTCATGTTACGTTTGCTCCTCAGAAAGTAAAGGCTTATTTCAAAGTTAGGCTTAATTTGTTTTAGGTCGACTTTATTTGGAGGTTTTTCATAAATACGTTCATCTTTGATGTAAAATATATATATTATTTGGATAAGATAACCATGGATTTCCGAGATTCAGATGTTATGTACGAAAACGAACCATGGAACACTCTAGATGTAGAAGGAAAAAAACAATCTATAGATTAACGAACCATTGAGTTCCCGAGGTTTTAGAATAGTAAACAATCTATACATTAACGAAACATTGAGTTCTCGAGGTTTGAGAGTAGTAAACAATCTATACATTAACGAAACATTGAGTTCTCGAGGTTTTAGAGTAGTAAACAATCTATACATTAACGAAACATTGAGTTCCCGAGGTTTTAGATCAGTAAATAGTATATAGGTTAACGAAACATTGACTTCCTGAGGATTTCAGGGATTAGATTTTCTATGGGTTAGTATAACAGGGCGTTTCCGAGATATTCGAGGTCAAGATATTCTTTGAAGTTCAGAAATATAAAAGTACCCTAGATTTTCGAAATAAGGACATTCTTTTCGTTAAATAACCGTGCCGTACGTGCGATTTTCCAAATATTAAAAAAATATGAAAAGACTATGGGTGGGCAAACCTTGTGGCATCCGGGATTTTAGAGAAATAGATATAATTTGGGCTAACAAACCATGAATTGCCGGAGATCTTCGAGACTTATAGATGTTCTGTAGGTTTACAAAATATGTTGAACACGTGATTTTGGAGACAAATATTTTCTATGGGTTTGGACTTTTAACCAGAAGAATTATGTTTAGTTCACTAATTATGTTTTAAGTATATCAATAATTGTAGAGAACAGTAGGAAGATGCTGACAGAGATAAGTTAATTAATTGTTTCTGAGTTTTCTCATACTGTAATTGAAAACAAAAAAAATGATATAACAGCAACTATGAAAATGACAAAGGGACTTAAGATGGTTTGTTAGCTATGACTTGTGGAGTTTGGTAATGGTCTTACAAAATGTACCCACATCCACTTCCTAGTAAAAGTGTCTGCCTTAGTTAAAATCATTTGTATTTGCCCGAGATGGGGTGGAACATTAACTTCTTCTTGTTACATCATCAACAACTTAAAAAGTATCCCAAAATGTCTAATGCAATTCAAAGACCATATATTTTTATTGGTTAATGAGCGTGGAATATCAGGAACGATCCAAAGCACACATTTTTCTATTGGGTTAAAGCATAAAATTATTAAGGACAGTTTAAACAAGGTATATTTTCATTAGTTGATGAGACTAGAGTTTTAAGGATTTCATGTGCTCTCATTATGGTGGGTTTAGACCCCGGTTTCATAAACATGAATTTACTAATTTTGGTAGGAAAGCATTACAGAATTTAAGAAAAAAATCTTGGCTAAGGAATCTTCCTTTTGTTCTGTTATGCTTATAGCTATGGAAACTTTTATGTTAAGGGATTTCTCTTAGCTAAGAAATATTGTTGAAATTGGACCCTGGTTTAGATTCAAACAGTTTAGAGCTTAACCCCGTGTTAGCAAGCCTGGTGTTATACAAATCATTCCTGTACCTTAACCTTTAGTTTCAACGTAGATTTACAGCGGTATAACCTTTCATATCCTTTATTGCGGTGTTACCTGTAGTTCTGCTGTCATCACGGACCGGAAATTGATCCCGACAGACGGGATGACGTGGACACATCTTGGGTACTGGAGAAGACAAAAGCCTGTGTAGCGAACAATTTTCCTTTGTTAGAGCCGACACCTGCAATTAGAGAAACTTGTATATATACGGTATGTTGTGTTTTGTACACCTACTACGAATCCAATTCCAGGGCTGTTATGGCGACAACAAAAACTGTCCATTGCAAAAAAAGACAAAAGGGCCTAATCGACTAATAAAACAAGCCATCTACAAGAATAAGTTAACACTGATTACAGTTTTGAGACTACTTAGAACTTCTATTATAATTTACATTATAATTAAAAGTTTTTGGAGATATTGTAGATATTGTAATCGAGTCAGTCCGCGACTGTCTTTAAATATCTCTGTTCATCTCGGCAGAGACACGTGAGAGAAACAATATCCCTTCTTGGTCTCCAGGTCCTTTGCTGATGTGTCCTTTATACGACGAACGACTATGTTGGAACTTTATTTTCAATATTAGGCATATCCTGTATAGCACTGAATTTGAGTTGAAGTATCGATTCACACTGTACGATTTACCACAAAAAAATAACGAAAATAACAAAAAAAAATCAAAAATGCAAAAAGAAAATAAAAATCTTTTTTCCCCCCCTTTTTTTGGAAAATGAGAGTATCGTATTGAAGCTTCTTGGCTACTTGACTAGTCAAGTTGAAATAATATCGGAAAGCGATTTGATTTTTTTTCCAAGTAGGTATCTAATGTAAGCATCAGCATATTTCAAAAGTTAGATATAAGTCAGATTTGTAAAACAGTATTACGGTATGGCTGGGATTGATACCAGACTCAATATTGGTCATATCTACACATACTTTGTAGATCGGGGAGATAACTCTTACTGTCTTAATGCGTGATAATCCGCCATATCAGGACCATATTACAACACATTGCCGTGGTCACTCACTTATTTCGAGTGCATTAGACGTTTGGAATTAATATTCTGGACATGTATAGTGATAGCATTAGGAAACAACAAATAACAAAGCATGCCTTATTAATGCAAGGCATTATATGTTATCACACGACGCAATATTATATATATAGAATCAGTATTAGAATACTTCATACGTGTCCCGGATTTTAAAACTTTTTGTGTATAAATCAGATTATGAAACGTAGTTATAGCATAGGGCTGGAATTAATATGTTACTTATAGAATACTGGTAATGTGTAACTCTCCGTGTTGGTCATTATGGTATGATAATTAATTGAAATAAAAAAGCCCAATATTGGATTCTGTGTTACTCGTAGGTAAGAGTGGGGTCTCATTAGGGTAGAGATACATCATTTGAAATTAGATACAACTTGTACTTAACATATAATAGTCAGAAGGTCAGACAAGGAATATCCTTCTTTATTAATACCAAACAGCTCGAGACTTGTACCTACATTTTGTAACCATATTATTTTATATCACAGTTAGCACCAGACCATAACTTTATACTGGACAGACACCCCACAATGAGCAATGTCATCATCGGAGCTGGATTCTCTGGTATATACATAATAAATAGTCTATTTCAAGACAGAAATACAAAACATACTATATAATTTACCGCAATCAAAGCTTCTAAATGGAAACGTACTTCTTTTACAGCATCAATGAATTTCAAAAATGTATTCCTCTTTAGCAACGGTAATCCTTATAATAAACCAACTCATGATTGGTTACGTTTGCAAAACGTATCGTCTTTATGACGCTTAAGATCAGAAAAATAGTTATGATTGTATGAAATTATCATATATGAGTTAGTTCGATGTATGATGTAGGTCTTTCTAATTGCAGGTCATGGTTTCAAGTTGGCTCCGGTGGTTGGCAAGTTACTGTGTGAACTTGTTATGAACAAAACGCCATCTTACGATATGTCTCCTTTTCGGATAGATCGATTTTATAAATCGTCAAAGTTGTAGATATCAACTGAATTAAGCAATATAGTGAGACATCATTACAAAATTCAAGTGAAATACATTTGCTTATTTAATTGGAAGGTAAGTTGATTATATGTAGATCATCACCACACTTGATCCTTGAACATACACAGGCAATATTCCTTCACGTGAATTTCACGTGAATTTCACGTGAAAAGGGCAAAAAAGTGAAATTCACATGAAATTCACGTGAATTTCACATGAATTTCACATGAAAAATTTCACGTGAAATTCACGTGAAGAAATATTGCCTGTGTAGGATATGCATATCTTGGTCGATTTGTTCAAAAAGTGACTAGCTCATTCACTTGATAAGTTAAAATCTCATGTTCCCTTTACTTCAAACCCTGGGAGTATGTATTCTTTAACATAGACGGATAGGAAGAGCCTGGCGAGTGTTAAAGTTTCAATAAATTTAAAGAAGTTAGCTTTACCAGAAAATATTTTATCAAGATTTTGAAATTGCTATTAAATTATGATAAGTCTAATCACCTTTTAAACAACTGGGCTATGATTATACATAGCGGGATAAGTATGTAAACATGAGTTACTTTAACATTAATTATGTTGCGGCTTCCCCAAGTAATGGGAGTTTTCCTTCTAATGTCAAAAGGACAAATGCCTTCTCTACTGTTAAAAAGAAAACATTGTTTTATTAATTTGTTGATTTCCGTATGTGTCTTAACAACGTATACCGTTTACAAAATTTAAAAAAAAAAATCTGATTTGTGTCATGATTAACGAGTAAAATATTTTCAAATTATTCATTTGACTTCAGTCTTTGTTTATTTGATATTGAATCACACTTTCTTACATCTGGTTTGGATGAAAATTGATTTTTCGAAATTTGCTATTGATTTTCATTACATCAATATCTAGAGTGTCTATATAAAATATCTATCATATATAAAAGGAGCTGAGGAGCTCTCTTGTTATAGATTTCAGTGAGTTTGTCCTGTGTCCCATTAATGTATCTGTAATGAAGAAGAGGTTTATTTTCAAAGATTTTCCTTTTCTAACCTAGAGATATTTCCCCATTAAATAGGTTAAAATTCCATTCAAATGAAAACTTGGAATTTCATTTAATAAAGTATATTTATTTGTTTCCATAACAGACATGTCACGGCTCCAGTCTTGAGATATGGTTCCGTGATCGCTGGTTTATTAAGCAGAATTCCTACATGTATCTATATCACTTCCGGTTACGATATTGATTCATAAATGCTATTCTTTTAAATTCTAAATTGTACGTTGGTGAGTATAGGTATCAGTGTAATGTGTTTAAAAGCCGGTGAATTTTCTTCACTTTTTATGATAAATCATACTTTATTATAACATTCGATATACCTGTCTCTTAAATGTGAATAATCAAAATGTATAACTTAAAGTATCTAACTTAGGGTATTATGTAAAAATGCACAACAGCCTATTCATGTTTTCACTCTATAGTAATCACTCCTTGTCGGCGCTTTTTAATCTTTACTGAAGCCTATTCATTATGTTGAACTATTTCTATATATTTACGTATGTCTTCTTCAAAGTCAAAATAGTGTAAAACTGTATCTATGATACTGTATTTATGGAACTGATTGAAAACAAATATCAACCGTTTTATGCTCGGACCTACAAAAATCAATTAAAGTTGTATTTCTTTTTTTTATATTTCTCTCTTGTTAAGAAGATTTTTTTATAAAGTAAAACACGACACCTGTATATTGTATTGTACATTGTACATATATATGTATCATGTATATAAATTCCATCCATGTATTTACGTTTATTCATCCACGTTTATACTGATATGACTATAATCTAGATTTTATATACCTGTAACACACTCTTTATGCAGTTACACACACACACTACCCGGATCAAAGGTATGTGATCAGGACAAATGATGCTATTGATCATTATCATATTTATGTACACCTACTGGTAGAATATACACATAGTAATGGCACTTGTATCATTGTTGACATTGAGATAATTTCTCAGACAAATGATACCATTATGACTGTAGTATACTGTATTATGTACTTGATTAATGTACTACACGTTTGAATATAATATTTCTACCACAATACGATGTGTTATTCCACTCTCAAGCCATTGTATAAATGTGCCGACTGTTGGATAAATATATTTCTACCACAATACGCCGTGTTATTCCACTCTCACGCCATTGTATAAATGTGCCGACTGTTGGATAAGTATATGTTATATACCACTACCACTACCACTAGCTAAAGCTTGTGTCTTTTGTATCTTTTAAAAAATAACTTACTCGTGTGAAATAAATTCCATATCCAACAATCACGAGTTGTGTAACCTCTATATCTATATTGCCGTTATAGTTATTTCAATATTTTGTCACGAACAGTTATATTTTGTTTAAGGTCTGATATGGTATTCAGATTTTACAAAAACATATCAACTAATATGAAGATATTACATAACAAAACATATCATTGTATATGAAGATATTACATAACAAAAACATATCATCGTATATGAAGATATTACATAACAAAAACATATCATCGTATATGAAGATATTACATAACAAAAACATATCATCGTATATGAAGATATTACATAACAAAAACATATCATCGTATATGAAGATATTACAGTAATGTTGTGATGGCTTTGTATTCAATATAATTATCTTCATGATGAAATAGAATAAACTATCACAACCTGATGAATATATATATATATACCAAATACAGTCAAAACATAAAGAAATGGTTGATAATTTTGATTATCATTCTTTTCCAAATTGCTATAACTTTTATTTTCATCTCTTCATGTCAGATGTTTGGGGTTTTTTTCTATTTCATTTATTCTCCATGTTGAAGTTGATATTATCAATCAAGTGGAAAAATACATCCTTATATTCAACTATCTTGTGTTTAGTTCTGTATATATATTCTTATATATTCAATTTGCGGCTAGTGTACCTATATCTGTGTAAGGAACTGGGCCATATGTTGAAACTTAAAACAATGCACAACTATATACCTGAGGTATGAAAAGTAAATGAGTAGTGGAACTTTAATAACAATCATTCGGTTCCAACATCTGTGAAACTGCCAGGGTTTGGATATATTGGTGAAACGTTTTTATTTTAACTATTCAGAATAAAATTGTAGCAATTCAAGCATATGTTGAACAAGAGAACAAAAATATAAAACAAAAGGGCTATCAGTGTATCTTTAATTCTTACCGATCAAATAAATGAGGTGTCTACATATTGCTTAATAGCGACTTTAACTCAAAATACATAATACACATAAGTAGAAAAACAAGATAACTTTATAGCATTTTATATAACAATATGAGGAGAGATGTGTTATCTATATGAAAGCGTTTGTTATTCATGTTTCTACCACAATAAGCTGTGTTATTCCACTCTCAGGCCATGGTATAAATGTGCCGACTGTTGGATATATAGAGAATATTGAATGGTTTTCCTTTGAATATAACATTATATTTCCCGAGGATAATACGTAGTGCATCGTGTTATCAACAGTACGAAAGTTTTCCTCGTCTAAACGAGTGTTTTGACTATCCTCTAGGATGTCGAATGCAAAGATAGTTAACCTTGGGACATCACAACTTTCTGTTTTTTTTTCTAAATCAATGTTACCACTTCTATAAATGTACAGTATATGAATTTTCATAGAATGACTAATCTTCTAATAAAATATCCACTTTCTTACGTACATGTAAGGATATCACTATTTTCTTTTTGAATGTTAGGTCTGATTTTGGTAGTTAGGTTTCTATTCGAGACTAAGAAAGTAAAATGGTTTTCCTTCCTCCTCAATGCAATTTGCCCTGACTGACCAATCACTTTTCGCTTGTGTGTGAATACATGCTGAACATCTATATAGTTTTCATTGGCGATTAACACTGGATCAGACTTCAATATACTTTTATTTTGAAAATGTTGTACAATGTTATATTATACACGTATTGGTATGTGTTAATAAAATGTCAGTATTGCGTGAATTGGTTACACATTATTTAACAGCACACTGGTTCTCCTGATAGCACCGAGCTCATGACCTCTTGATGTACCGAATGCTATAGTGGATACCACATGAGTGGTCACAGAAACTTAGAAAAGGTCCTATCACTATAAGACAACACAAAAAGGGCGGATATTAGCAACACGGCTTTCATGTAATTCTTAAATGTCTTAGTTATCATAGGAATAAAGTGGTAAAATCAAATTCCTGTTTCGAGTCTAGGATAGTTTCCACTAGATTAGAGAGATTCTAAAAAAAATGTCCGGATTTAATGTCATACTTGGTCTACTGACGTCTTGCATATGGATGGTGTTCCCTAAAGATTTCGATGAGGTTCATAACTTTGGGGTTTCCAAGACATTATCTCTATTACCTGTACTTTGTGACAAATATGCTGGACTATTACACAGACATCCATGATATATATATATATATGGACCGTGTATTGGAAAGTCGTGCAATGTCCCTGCTCTCTTATGAAATCTCGTATGTAGAGCGCACCTTGGTTTTCTGACTATACATCGCTAAACTAAATGTTATCTGTTTAATAACTGTCATCAATTATTGATGATAAATTGAAAATTTCTGCAAAGAAAAAATCAGAACTTTTGCATTTCGTATTTGTGGTGAAGGGATTTTGGTGTTGGCCATGTTTTAACTGTTTCACTGAATTCATACGGGAGTCGGCACGGACAAGCTTATTTTGGAGTCTGATGCAGCAGCAAACGCCCAGTCGGAAATTCAACATAATGTGATGACAAGTCGCCATGAATAATGCGATTCCTTTAAAAACATGTGTATGACGTCATTAAGACACGTGCATCATTTCCAGGCTGTCTAACTTGATAGAAATCACATATAAACCAATATGCGTACCACAGATTTATTGAAAAACGTATAAGAAAGAAATCAGTGTACAATGTACATATCTATGCACTAAAAATGTACGTTAATTGAAAATTAGTTTTGATTAAAACATTGACGATTGAAGAAATAGATTCAACTTGGCTGAGTATTATGAAATGGTAAAACATCTTAATGTTTTGTGCTATGGTTTTATGATATATTTTATACACATAACCTGCATGTTATCCAGTGAATAAGCCAGTATGATATTTTGTCACTAGTGTGATATGTTGTCACTAGTGTAATATTTTGTCACAAATGTGATATTTTGTCACTAGTGTCATATTTTGTCACGAGTGTAATATTTTGTCACTAGTGTAATATTTTGTC
Organism: Pecten maximus; assembly: GCF_902652985.1. Taxonomy (NCBI): domain Eukaryota; kingdom Metazoa; phylum Mollusca; class Bivalvia; order Pectinida; family Pectinidae; genus Pecten; species Pecten maximus. The sequence continues at coordinate 24,621,722 of NC_047022.1, read as the reverse complement.
ACAAGTGTCATATTTTGTCACTAGTGTAATATTGTGTCACAAGTGTAATATTTTGTCACAAGTGTAATATTTTGTCACAAGTGTAATATTTTGTCACTAGTGTGATATTTTGTCATTAGTGTAATATTTTGTCACAAGTGTGATATTTTGTCACTTGTGTAATATTTTGTCACAAGTGTGATATTTTGTCACTAGTGTGATATTTTGTCACTAGTGTGATATTTTGTCACTAGTGTATTATAGACTGGGACGTTTTTCATTGGCTGTGCCAGTCAGAAACCGATTGTGATTTAATTAGTTGGACAATGACGAGTTTCATAAAATCTTACATGAAATGAAAACTCATTCAAAATTCTTGATATAAGTTTACCTTTATCATTTTGCCTTGCCTTTAACTGCTACTTTCCTCTCAAATATTACTTTACGCAACCCTTCTAACTAATCAATAGGGACGTGACAGCTGCGTCATTTCATGTCAATAGTACCTGTTTTTATAAAATGTTTTATTTCATCATAACCGTGATTTTGTAAAACGATTTAATTTGAAGTAGGACATGTCTTCCTCCGGGATCAGTCCGGTCGCCATTTTTGAAAGAATTTCTCCTACCACTGGAGCCAGCTTGAAACCATGTCCTGAAGCAGATAATAAGTAGCTCAATAGCATTCATGATAACAATGCAAGACTTCTAATCATATGCAGCAATTAGAGTGGCATACATTAATTTCTAATTGGCTTTAATTAAGTATATTTAAAGATAATTGTGTCTATCGCTCATGAACCCAAACACACATACGCACTCACCACACGCATGCATGTCGCACGCACGGGAGGCCGTCCTTAAATGACCTTAGCTGTTAATAGGACGTTAAACAAAATAAACCAAACCAAACCAAAGTTTAGGAACCCTAATCTGTAGTATATCCTAATGTAGGAACATTCATCTTACCCTTAGATCTCTAGATCTGTCAGTCTTCCTACCATTCTTCTTTGTTTTTTTCTTTCTTTATAATCATTATACATGTAGGTATACTGTGTCGATATCACAATCTTTGTGATATATTGATTTGTGGAGAGGGCTTTAATATGTTGTTAAAAACTTAATCCAATTGTGGCTTAACAATAACATACGCTCAAATCAGCAATTAGGATGACATTGAAAAACATTGTAATTACATATGATATGAAACTACAACAAAAGGCTTTGGATTTGAGTAGTATGTGAAAGCGGTGGGCTTACTAAACTTTCAAGTTAAAGACGTCACCATAAAAGAATCTGAAAGATTTATGGTATTGTGGAAAATTCCCGTGTTTCTCTTCGTGCTGTTCTGGAGTGAACGATTTTTGTGTAAACAAAATGTTTGAATTCTTTACTTAATCCTACACCTGTCACATCCGAGTATACGTATGAACACAGGGAATATCTAACATAATTCGCTGGATAATTTCCGATGTCACATGGGGGCCAGGTACGCGACCTACAGTCCTTTCCCTGTAAGGAATAATTTTAAACTAGCTTAAAACGTATGTTTATGTAATAATGTCCAAACTAGCATGGCCTATATTCAATATAACTCGTGTGTTTATACATTTCAGTATTTCAAGCCAACATATTATCTGGGCCACGATAGGTTAGTCGGCTGGAGCGCTTGCTAACCTCGGGTCAAGATCCAAGGTGTGTGGTTCGACGCCCCATACCCGTGTCGGTTTGTTCCTCACTTAGTGCACCAACCCCCAGAACAATGTTTATGATAATCTTCGTGAGTTCACCTCGCGGCTCAGTAGGAGTATAATCTTCGTGAGTACACCTCGCGGCTCAGTAGGAGTATAATCTTCGTGAGTTCACCTCGCGGCTCAGTAGGAGTATAATCTTCGTTAACTCGAAATAACGTGAGACGAGATAACGAAGGCTATCTCTTTTTTTTTCTTTTTTTTTCCCCCCACAAAATCATTTAGTATGATATCATCCCATTTTGTGTGTCGGTCCAGTATGACTTACCGGAGAATCCAGCTCCTATGACGATGTTACCCCACGAAGGATGACGGTCCAGTATGAAGTCTTCATCAGGTGTGTTCTGCAAACATTATATATTGTAACATATTCTCTCATTTTGACACATTTCTCTGCATGGACATATTCGCCATCAAGATTAGCTTATCCAACATATCATTAGCATCACTGTTTATTGGTTTCGCAAAAATCAATAAAGCTGACAATATTGGAGGAAATTTTCATATTTCGTTTGAAGAAGTTCTGTAGCGCATTGACATTAAGGGGCAATAACAATAATGAGGTTATCATATATAGGTAAAGCGAACAATGATATTATATCGTGGCTATATCTTAAACGACTGCTTTATTTATATCATTATATTTACCCGTACAGGATAGCTGCGATAACGATCGAAGGTCCAATTCAATAGGGCGATTTCATTATGTAAATATATACACTGTACTATGTAAATATTATAAACCACACTGCCAGGCTGGTGTTCAAGGTCGAAATTATCAGTACCTTATCTGTCCTATTAAGTCCTAAAATATGCAGTATTGAGGCCTATCAGCAGGATATGTGAATGTTTTTTTGTTGTTGAAAATTATGAAACCTATTCAACTATGGGAGTGTTACACAACTCAATATAGATCTCGGTTTATATTATGTTTATCTCGTTGCCTTCAAGTTATCAATACTTTAAGCCCTTAATATCATTGACAGGTATTAACGGGACGGAACAGGTGTATGAAGCAGTTTGATTAATTTTTGGCATTACTCTATACTGTACTGTGCAGTTGGTAATATTCGGGAGCAAATTTCTTTGCTATATAATCGGTCATCAAATATTGCTCGAAAGTAAATACATTGCTGGTATGTATTAAATGAAGAATATTTACAAGACGGCGTTACTTAAATTTGGACAAACGCGAAATATTAGCCCCGTGAAATTTAAAAACAATATACAGTCTGTAGTACTACTTTCAGTTTGGATATACATGTACCTATGTATTGTGTTCAGTTCAATATCAGAATTGATGTATCCCATCATGTCATAATCTACAGTCAAATGTCGTCATACTGAAATCTAATAACTCGAACATCCTACTTACCTCGAAGTAAACACTGAATGCAACTCATTAACAAAAACAAATAATAGCCTGACTTGCCATACTGGACAATATTAAGATGGCTGACAACAGTAGCTAGGATTTAGAGGTAAGAAATGTGTATTTTACCGTATATATGCATGACTCTGTTATAACAGGGTATGGTTCAAGGCCTGGAAGGTGCTCTATTACGTATTTCTGCAGTGCCTCCTTCACCCAATTATCGTCCACCGTGTCTCGGTAATCCGGGTCTACCGCCGGGCCGTAGTGTAGACACACCTGTAAAAATAATTATACCAATTACATGTAAAGACGGTATATATACTACTTCCGTCACAAATACCGGTAAACAGATACACGTAAGGACAGTATATACTACTTCCGTCACAATTACCCATATACAGATACACGTAAGGACAGTATATACTACTTCCGTCACAAATACCCGTATACAGATACACGTAAGGACAGTATATACTACTTCCGTCACAAATACCCGTATACAGATACACGTAAAGACAGTATATACTACTTCCGTCACAAATACCCGTATACAGATACATGTAAAGACAGTATATACAACTTCCGTCACAAATACCCGTATACAGATACACGTAAGGACAGTATATACTACTTCCGTCACAAATACCCGTAAACAGATACACGTAAGGACAATATATACTACTTCCGTCACAAATACCCGTATACAGATACACGTACGGACAGTATATACTACTTCCGTCACAAATACACGTATACAGATACACGTAAGGACAGTATATACTACTTCCGTCACAAATACCCGTATACATATACACGCAAGGACAATACATACTACTTCCGTCACAAATACCCGTAAACAGATACACGTAAGGACAGTATATACTACTTCCGTCACAAATACCCGTATACAGATACACGTACGGACAGTATATACTACTTCCGTCACAAATACCCGTATACAGATACACGTAAGGACAGTATATACTACTTCCGTCACAAATACCCGTATACAGATACACGTAAGGACAGTATATACTACTTCCGTCACAAATACCCGTATACAGATACACGTAAGGACAGTATATACTACTTCCGTCACAAATACCAGTATACAGATACACGTAAGGACAGTATATACTACTTCCGTCACAAATACCGGTAAACAGATACATGTAAGGACAGTATATACTACTTCCGTCACAAATACACGTATACAGGTACACGTAAGGACAGTATATACTACTTCCGTCACGAATACCCGTATACAGAAACATGTAAGGACAGTATATACTACTTCCGTCACAAATACCCGTATACAAATACACGTAAGGACAGTATATACTACTTCCGTCACAAATACCCGTATACAGATACACGTAAGGACAGTATATACTACTTCCGTCACAATTACCCGTATACAGATACACGTAAGGACAGTATATACTACTTCCGTCACAAATACCGGTAAACAGATACATGTAAGGACAGTATATACTACTTCCGTCACAAATACCAGTATACAGATACACGTAAGGACAGTATATACTACTTCCGTCACAAATACCGGTAAACAGATACATGTAAGGACAGTATATACTACTTCCGTCACAAATACCAGTATACAGATACACGTAAGGACAGTATATATACCACTTCCGTCACAAATACCCGTATACAGGTACACGTAAGGACAGTATATACTACTTCCGTCACAAATAACCGTATACAGATACACGTACGGACAGTATATACTACTTCCGTCACAAATACCCGTATACAGATACACGTTAGGACAGTATATACTACTTCCGTCACAAATACCCCTATACAGATACACGTACGGACAGTATATACTACTTCCGTCACAAATACCCGTATACAGATACACGTAAGGACAGTATATACTACTTCCGTCACAAATACCGGTATACAGATACACGTAAGGACAGTATATACTACTTCCGTCACAAATACCAGTATACAGATACACGTAAGGACAATATATACTACTTCCGTCACAAATACCCGTATACAGATACACGTAAGGACAATATATACTACTTCCGTCACAAATATCCGTATACATATACACGTAAGGACAGTATATACTACTTCCGTCACAAATACCCGTATACAGATACACGTACGGACAGTATATACTAATTCCGTCACAAATACCAGTATACAGATACACGTAAGGACAGTATATACTACTTCCGTCACAAATACCCGTATACAGATACACGTACGGACAGTATATACTACTTCCGTCACAAATATCCGTATACAGATACACGTAAGGACAGTATATACTACTTCCGTAACAAATACCGGTATACAGATACACGTAAGGACAGTATATACTACTTCCGTCACAAATACACGTATACGGATACACGTAAGGACAGTATATACTACTTCCGTCACAAATACCCGTATACAGAAACATGTAAAGACAGTATATAAAGGGTTCGTTATAAAGACACCCGTCACAAATACCCGTATACAGTTTTATGTAGGGAGTATATATATAGGGGCCGTTATATACCCGTCACAAATACCCGTATACAGTTACATGTAGAGGAAGTTTATATAGGAGCCGTTACGTAGACACACCCGTCACAAATACCCGTATACAGTTACATGTAGGGAGTATATCAAGGAGCCGTTATATACCCGTCACATATACCTGATTACAGTTACATGTATATGTAGTTTAAATGTCATTTGATTTGATCGTTAGAATATTCGATTGGCATTATTGCATACATTTAGAATGAAGGATTAATAAAAACATCAATGACAGCACGACAGGTGATTGATGGCAAATTGTCGTAAATGAAGTATGGTTTTATTTAAGAAATAATTAACGATGATTCGTGTATTGTTGCAAGATATACAACGAGGACGAGGATATTTTGCAATAAATTAATAACGAAGGCCGCAGGCCTGAGTTATTAATTAAAATTGCAAAATATCCGAGTCCGAGTTGTATATCCTGCAGCGATACACGAGTCAAAGTTGATTATTTCTATTTTACCATGTACTGTTTAGTTCTGAGATCGACCTCTTTCTAATAGAAAAACAGCAAGGAAACCCCGAGAAAACCTTGTAATTTATTTCTTGAGTATTGCATTATTTGTTGATGAAATATACAGGCAATGCAGTACTACGATCAAGAGTATCTATCATATGGCATTGATTTTGAAAAATAAAAAAAAAAAGGATAAAAAAAAAAAAAAAAAAAAGGATAAAAAAAAAAAAAAAAAAAAGGGCGGGGGGGCCTCCGTAGGATTCGAACTCGCGTCGTGATAAAAAATTATTGGAAGACTAACTCATTAGCCCACTCGGCTATAGTAACCTTTTACAAAACGGGTGAATAGTAGGTATATACAATTGTAACAGCTGTGACTCACGAGCGTGTATTATTGGCACGAGCGTGGGTTATTGGAAAATAATACATGGTTTTAAACCAATCAAAACTGGCGTTGCATAGCAAACATGGTAGAATTACCTATTGATCTCTCACCTTCACTAAATCCGGATACTCTTCACACGGAACCCCGTACACAAGGTAGGGGCCAATAGCATTAACCTGGGAGAACACCGGAAACTGCCGTGAACTGAAAGTGCCAGGTATTTTCTCTTTCCAATAACATACCTTAATTTTCTGTGTCTGAAACCGTAAAAACATAAAATCAGATTTTTATGATCTCATAAAACTGACACATTACACGAGAAAAATATTAATACGCTTGAAATAGTCCCCGTTTCATTTCCGTAAATTATGTTTTCTTTGTCATCTATTCACATAAAATAAATATAATTTAACACGAATTATTGTATATGATGTTATTACATGTCTTTTTGTTTTGAATAATAAGCAAAAAATGAACGACTGAAAACTGCGGAGCGGAAGGACACGGTAAACGATGGTGCATTGGCGGGATCACCGGTTGTTCCATTAATTCAGCATCTTTTCGTATATAGTTATCAAAAGTTAATTTTTTTAAATGAATCTGTTCTTTATGTTTTATTCTAAATCACCCTAATGTAAATATATGAATTGAATGGATTCAATTAATGTTCATGGCGGGTATGAATAGCAGTAGCTATCTACATATCTTCCGCGGTGCGCTTACGCGCATCACGGGATATGGTATATTGGTAAACGAGAGCATGACACGCCCTTCGTGTAAGAGGCAACTAATGTGGAGATACCAAGAAGAATTCGGTTAGATGCCCACTTCTCGAGAACAAGATTGTGACTAAAATCAAAATGCTTCACCCTTCACCATATTTGAGATATGTTTTTCTCTTTACTTTCTACCTGTCGCATCCTTTTATGTTATCAAAATGACAATGCAATGAAACTTGACTCTGTCCTAAGTTCAGAGTGTTCGCCATAAGCGTGTAATCTTAGAAGATTCGGTTCTCACTCCGAGCTAACCTTAAACCTTTGCAATCGATACTTTCCGCTTGCTCACCGCGGGATATCCAATTTAAAAGATTATGACTCTGGTAGGAACAAAAAACAAGGCAAAATAATACACATATATCGATCGATCATATATGGACATACCTGAACATACAGACAAACGTGCCAATATACATAAAGAGGTTTTTCCACTTATTGTCATAATCCAAAACATTTCGCGGCATCATTTGTATTGCCCGCGTTGGTGTGACCTCGCGAGATCTTGCGAAGAATTTTCAATCAGCGATGGGAATGGGCGAGTTATAGGGTAATCTATAGATATTAACTAGTATACAGGTAGTTCTGTTTTCCTACCCAAGATTCATCACTACAGATTTTGTGTGCTATTCGCTTCCCAGCTCGATGTCCGACACACTGCATTATGACAATTAACCGATGTTTCATGAAGCCCAGCTTCAGTTGTACGGCAAAGTATATATCTAATCATATACCAAATTAAAACAAAATAAGTGTCTGTCGATTAAGACTAATCCCATCGACATATCTTGACCGACAATTTTGTTGTCGACAATCACAATCCAAAATTGTGTTGTTTTACTAGGCAGATAGAGTTCCAAGCCTTTGATAACATATATCATGTATTGATAGACGTAGCGAATGCCTGTGAACACAAATTTATAAGGCATTTGGCCTATTACCGTTGTTAGCTTTTAGTAGCTCATAAAGTCACATCTTTGAGCTATTTTACATCAATACCTTATCATTATAATACTGTATGTCTATGTATGCAAATCGTATTTTTCAATCGGAAAGACTAGTATCACGTATTACTGTTGACGTTATTACGTTTTATAAAATGAATAGCCGCGAACATGTTACATTCATATATAATTAGTGTCAAAATATGTCTATACATTATTAAAGCTGTGGTATTTTACATGGAATACCTGAAGAGGAACAGCTACCCCGAGCTTGGTGAGTACTTTTTTGGCCCACGGCCCCACGCACAACACGATAGTCTTGGCCTGGTACAACCCCACGTCTGTCCTCACCCTAATCACCTCCCCTGGGATTATCTCCACCATTTTCTCTCCATCTTTGAGCAAGCCCCCTATCTTCCGGTATTGGTTCTGTATATCGATAAACCATTCTGGTAGACTTTGTTGTTTATGTTGATCAAGATAATACATAGCTCTAATATATCATATGTTTTAATTAATCTGTTACATTATCACCGACAAACACTCAATACTATTTATAAATTACAAACCTTCAAAATATCAACTCGGTGTTTCTAAAAACATCAAGTTAGTATCTCAAAATATTGACTTCCACGTAAACTTTTTTTAGCCAATGAAAACTGAGGAAAATTGGACATTGTCTAATTCTCCTGATATTATAGTTCAAAGACGAGGATATTGATTCCTTTTGTAATTAACATATGAAGCAACCTCCGGCTGTCTACCTAGAATATCAATGTAATATGTTAATTTGGAGAATTGTTGGGTTATGATCGCTAATTTCGGTCGGGTACATTCGGAATACGAGATGAAATGAGGCACATTTGACTGATAGCTAATTGTGGTTAGGTGAAATGATATGATAGGAAGACATATTTGACTGATAGCTAATTGTTTTTTTACGTAATATAAGAAGAAATGAAGATATATTCGAATGATAGTCGGACGTGGAGAGATATAATGACGTGCGGGGCTGTGCTATGATTTTCATTAACGTATTACTCACTCTTTTATCGAGCATTTGGAAGTGCAATATACGACAACGAGAATTGTAATTTTTGATAACATCTTAAAAACTACGGAGAAATCTCGTTACCCGAATTCCGACAATCTTGCTATAGTAAAGACAAGGTAGCTCCCTATTTGGATTCGGAAAGTATGTAAAGTATTCTATTAAGGAAATTTTCATGTTTTTATTTGCTCGTTTTCCATACGTAATCACATGTAATCTGATTTTTTAATATTATTTGATTAGAGATTCATTCCCAGGTTACTTTAAGATAATCTTAGGATGATCAATATTGATGATCTTTGTACTTTTTTTATTATTCAAAAGACACATAGATAACAAAACAATATAAAAATTAAATTAAAACATATATATATATATATAATTAAAAGTAATTAATGTCCTTGTGATGGATATACATAGTAATAATAATAATAAAAAAAACACAAACCAGAAAATCACAAGCGCTAAGTGTTTTTTATTATTATTAAAGCGCTTGTGATTTTCTGGTTTGTGTTTTTTATTATTATTACTATATATATATATAAAATGCAAGCACTGTTTTACCTGAATAGCAGTTAGCGCCCTACCAGCTAACAAAAATCCCGCACTACAGTCGACGACGGCGCCACCAATTCCCGGAGAAAAGGAGAGCATAGGATAAGTGGCTTGGAAGTTTTCGTCATCCAGTCTTCGAAATGGAGTTTTATTCTTCTGCAAGCATTTCGCTGTTTCATCCAGGTAGTTTACACCCTTTTGACCAATACACAGCAAGCCAGTTTGTCTGTAAATTAACACCGATTCTTATCTGTGTCACTGCATGAAAAATTACAGGGAAAGGTATAGTGCCAACATACAGTGCATTTGAATTCGTTCAGAATGCAAGATGGCTGCTGCTATCGAACTATTTCAATAATGTCTTTATTTAAAATCATATTGTGTTAGGTGTAAAGGTTAACAACCATCAGAATAATAAATAAGCCAAATTTTATTTTGAAATATCAATAATTCTTAAAACTGTTGTAAGAGGTAAGTTTACTAAACATGATGATGATGATGATAGGTTGTATATTAAATCGAACCATGTTTAATTTTTTATTTTTGTGATTACCTCAATAGTTTCTTATTAGATTGTTCCTCGAGCTCCTTCCACATTCGGAAGGCCTTGTTCATCATCTTTGTATAATATTCTTGGGCTCCATATGCGCTCCGAATAGTCCTGGACTGACCGTGCGAGCTCCCACGATTGTGGGGTAGTGGGAACTGTAAAATAGATAAAGTAGATAGATAGATATACGAACAGAAAAATTAACCAAAAGGACATTGACTCTATCCGCTGATTAAGAAAATGAAGGAAGTTTTTTCGTAGATGATATGCAAATTGTACATTACCGCTTGTTCCATAGACCCATTTAAAAGATATAAGAGGTAAGCAAAGAGTGAATAATCATAATAGGCTGACCCTTTAAATAAGTTTTTTATTGTTATTCACTCTGTATTTAACACTACAGAGGTCTGTGAATCTATGAAACATGGTCTTGTTTAAAATCCAGGATTTCCTTAAGTTACTATGAAAGATATAAACTCCATGATGTCATCATTTATGTTATAGAAAACGAAATATGTTTGTTTTTACCCCAAAAGTGTGTTATTCAATTTCCAAGGCACGGAATAATCATTACAACTGTTGAATAACAAGCTGTTCTAAATGCGTTTTGATCTGTTGACCTTTGACCAGGACTACATGTATCTTTAACAAGTAGCTCGCGATTGTTTTTTTTAATAATCCATTTAAAATATATTTCTATCAATTTATTGCATTGAAAAAATATAAACATGCTGATTAATTGTTATGATTAGCAATAAACTTAATGTCTGCACACATTTCCGAAATTGTTAGTTTTGCATATTTATAAGAGGTATTTCATTCATCCTCAGAATAGCTTTTTCTATTGTGGTGGAAATAGGCAACAAAAACTTTTAGTTGTTGAATATGGTGTTTTCGTAACTTATATATATTTGTAGTCATAAAATTCAAACGTGGTAATCAGACTAACACAAACAGCGAGGAGCTTTCCCCTTAGTAAAGCTTACCACCCAATACTCTTAAGAGCTGTAAAAGACACCCATATATACTGTACATGTATTTAATTATAAATGTCTATAGAGTATATGTCGAATGATGAATAAAAAAAACTACACCATAAAGCATTTTTTTCCTTGCGTTAATTAGTTATTAGTTTTCCGCCTATAAAAATCATCTTATTGCTAAATTTCGTCTCGCCGACTAGGGTCAGGGTACTATGGATACACCAAGGGAGTTTAGATAACTACTACACGGATCAAACAGATAGTGATAAAAAGTCAATGCCTCTTCGTAAATGAAGATATATATTTATGAATTGCATTTCAAGTACGACTTCATTCAATCCTTGAAACAAAAGTATTCATCCATTTTTGCTAGCACCTAGTATGTATGTACATTGTACTATTACCTGTTCAAGGAGAAGCGTTGTCTTCCCCGCCTTACGGGCATGGTAGGCAGTATAAGACCCCACTATCCCGGCGCCCACCACTATGACGTCATACACAATTCCCTCCGCCATGATATTGGTTTTGTACGGTTATCTGTTAGTTATAAAGTTACCATGTCATCAATGTTCGTTATTTGGAGCAAACATAAATATGTTTTATCACTCATCTGATTTCTGCATGCCCCCATTGATAGTCTGCCTATTCCTCAACACACTCGTTATCTTAACGGCTGGTTGGCGCAAACTCCTATACAAAAAAAAATTAAAGTAGGTCACGTACGGTTATATGTATACATTTTTTTAGTCGCGTCTATTTATCGTTTTACAAAAAAAAATCTATTTGACTTGTTAGCTTGAACTTGCTTGTTGAAAATGGACGGACTTACAAATCAAATTATGTGTAATCAAAGTTTGAGGAAATTAAAAAAAAAAAGAGAAACTGATGTCATGAGAGGATGAAATGGGAGTTAAAGATAATAAGAAAATCATGAAAAACAAAGTTGAATAAATGGACATGTACGACAGACAAAACAGTGTAAACTGTTATACAAATTAGCGAAGTCGTCTAATAGCACGGAACGGTGGGCTGAATTCAGGCATAAGGGAAATGTTCCTTTTGTGTTCAAAACTGTTTTATTCGGAGGCAGCTCATATTCTAAAATTGGTGACTGTTTTCTTCAACACATACAGTGATCTACTGGAACATATATATAAGTATATTTTTGATGCGATACAAATGAACTATGTCTCTCATGTTATCATGGACATTCAAGTAATATTAGCTGTGAGCCATGGAATACCACGGACTTCAATATTCAGCGAGTACAACTACGACAGGAAATTCAAATTTATCTTCCGATCACCAACACATCGTGCATATGATACATTGAGCTAATTATTTGATATATAACATAGTAACACAATTGACGAAGGAAGACAACTTTAAATGTATTTACATATATGGATATACGTACATGTGTATAAGACAGAATTATAAGCGATCACATGCAGGCATCACGCATGAATCAATTATACAAGTTTTGTAGATAAACAACGAACAATATCGTTACATTTAACAATTAAACGCTTGTTAGATTGTATTTATTGTCCCTAAAGGGCGCCATTTTATTTATCTGTCACAAATTGCATTTATATTGACAATATACACTATCTAGCAAGCGTTTAATTGTTATGTTTTCATTTTGCTTATTTTGAACTCATTCTCTCTTAAATACGTCCTTTATTTTCACTTATTTCCTTGCATGTTCATTGAAAAAAAATAGCACAGATCCCCAGTCTCGGATCAAAGCAGACTCAAATGGCTACCACTTCCTTTGAAACGGTATATATTCATCACAGATAACTCTAAACCATTTCATCTTTTTTTTTCTAAACAAAAGATTTTTAACTTGCGTTGTCAGTTTTTAAACTTCTTTTCTGTGATTGTGTGATTGATTTGCAGCGAATCTGACAAGCAGTGCAAAGGCTTTCCGTGTCAAAGATCGACATAATGCGAAAATGACGCCATAGAAATGCAATTGTTCGCAATCATAATCGTTGCTACGTTTAATTCATTCGTAGCGTATAGCGAAGCATTTCTACGACGTTGATCAAAATGACGTAACAATCACGTCATGTGATCTTGACTGCATATATAGGCTTATAGATACAGCCCAGATTAACACTGAGGCAATGGGTTACTTACGGTTCCAAATGTAAATATTAACATCTTGAGTGGCGAACAGATATATAGATAAAAAGGCTAATGTAAGGTTTAGAACATATAAGCGCAGGTTAAAATGATGTGGTGATATCGCGCGTATGTAGCAAATGTTTTGCTGATTTCGTCCCACAAAAATCTGTCACAACTGCTAGCAAGACCTAATGACCTTCTGCCTGTATGAGGGCTGACGATTTTGACCAAGACAGACCTTACCTTGCGCCTGTGTAAGGGCTGACGATTTTAACCAGGGCAGAACTCACCTTGTGCCTGCATGAGTGCTGACCATTTTGACCAGCGCAGAACTTACCTTATGTCTGTTAAGTCTCCTTGTGATAGTTCGGAACTTTTGCCAATTTATAGTGTTACCTCACTGAATCATACTTCCACAGAAACCACTCCTAATATGCTGAGCGTTAAGCAAGAGTAGCAACTACCATTTTTATAGACTCTGGTATGTCTTGGCTTCGAGACAGAACCCAAAAGCCTTCCTCACAGGGGCTAACGCTCAACTAAAGGCCAAAAGTGAGGCAGTGTCAAGGGAGAATTTAGGAAAAAGAAAGTTGTTTCGAAAGAAAAGAAACAATACGATCTCAAATTTAGTCGCCTCTTAGGATCGAGCAGTAGAGGCAGCAGGTACAGTTATTACGCCTTACGTTTTGGAAGATTTATGTAATTATTGATGTTATTGAAACGTTTTTGTATTCTGCTGCAATCCTTCATTGTTTGGAGACGATTTCATATAGGAGCCTACTCTTATTTCCATATCCCCAATACTATATGCTATGTATACATAAAACAAATGTAGATGAAATAATGTACTGTATATTCGAAAATAGAATATTAATATCATTAAAATTACAAGAATCGAAAATACAATGTAGCATGTCATATGAATTCATAATTTCGATATTTCATCAGCATGTCAACGAATCTTAACGAGCGTGACGAACCTCGATGAATCCTAACGAGTCTCAACGAACCTTACGGATTCGCGTCGTACGTAACCTACATTAATGATACCGATCATCAACCTTAGATACATCCTGTACATAATCAGCAGATTAATCGTCCTTAAATGACCTGTCTGTACAAGATAAATATTAGTTAGCTGTGAATGAGCCGTACCAACACTATGTACTTGTTTCTGCATGATTAGAGTATAAGTTTGTCCTCACTGACAGGGCGGAAAGTTGTCCCGACATCCTGTTTATTCTCAATGGAGGCGTAACTCTTTCCCTGTTACATCCAAAGTTAGATTAGGCGATAGGATTATACATCAGAACGTTGGCCTTTGGTTGAGCATTCGTCCTTGTAAAAAGGTTTTGGGTTCTGTCCCATGGCCGAGACTTACCAGAGTGTCTAAAATTGCAGTTGCTACTCCTGCATAGCACTCAGCTTTTTGGGGTGGGATGACTGGTTCGCCCGGTGTCAGTATAATGTGACAAGATGGGATGTTCTGTTGGGTGTGTTCGACAGTATGCTTCAGTGGGGTAGCACTATAACGCCGGCACAAGTTTCGCACTAAGACGCAAAAACGAATATAACGAATCCTCATCAAATGCGCATACACATTGCATGTATACTTGTGCATCTCGCATCTGTGGGAGGCCGTTCATGAATAACCAAAGGACCTTAAACAATACAAAACGAATCCAAACGTCTACAATCAGTCAGACGCGTGCTACCATTTGTTTTATTTATAATAAATAAAGGCATATATATTGCACGATGTTCCTACATGGTCATTTGAGGTAGAGTTGATTTGATATATTAGAAAAAAATGTTATGCTATGTTGAGCTTCTGGTCAAGGAAATACGTATTTAATGAAATAAATATTTGAGATCACTTGCGGTATGCTTAACGAAGCCTCAAAGATTAGCATGTACATGACAACCTATGTTCGACGAGCTGAAGCAAATTTAAAAGAACTAACGTTCCGTCGTTCAGTGAATGGGCCCAATGAGACCGACACAACGAACATAACGGCCACAAGGTATTGGTAATATATGTATATGGTTTCTAGTACAAAATGTCTTTCTTTTCCTTCTTTTCTGCGCATAGAAATATCGTTTTAT
Source organism: Pecten maximus (assembly GCF_902652985.1). Taxonomy (NCBI): domain Eukaryota; kingdom Metazoa; phylum Mollusca; class Bivalvia; order Pectinida; family Pectinidae; genus Pecten; species Pecten maximus. Next base: position 24,606,098 of record NC_047022.1, on the reverse strand, counting down.
TTGTAAAATTATGATATTTTAACTCGCGCTCTCTTCAATGGACGATTAAAAGATTTTTGGATATGTAATTATCTAAACTTTTACCTTCTTATCCTCAAACTTCTACTTCACACTGATGGGATTTGCTGAGATTCGTTGTGTAACGTTTAAAATGCATCTACTTATTTATAAATACAAACGAATTCAGTGGTAACAGTTTATGCTGGAAGAGCATAGCCAATCAAATATGAAATATAAACTATATCCTTTATATAGAAGCATTATCACTTGTTTAATTCAAACAAAAAAATAACATCAAGAAAATACATTCAATCTTGCCGTAATCAAACAAACTGTAGTATTTAAACTACGACTCGGTGATAAATCATGGGTGTCTGCTAAATGCTTGATTTAGGGTCGAGGTTTTCGGTAGCATAAAAAACCAAATGAGGGATGATCGCAAAGTAAAACAAGTACATCACGGATCACTGACGCTAACTTAGAGGTGTCGCGCTCTAGTAAATAGTTGGTATTTGTTCGGTGGTTCATGACTTTTATAGATCATGTGCAATAAATCAGATTTACTCCTAACATGTTATCACAGCATAATAAAATTTGTGAAGCAATGTGTGAATTTTAAAGGAATACAGCAAATAAAGCAACTGCTCAAAATATTTCACGTTAACAGAGCAGAAAGTAGAAAGTATACAATATTTGTTTATTTCAGATATCCTTTTTTCTTCTATATTTTTCTTTTAAGTTTAAAATGAACACTGTATCTGTACGTACAGCGGAGAACACCTCGCTACAGAGGTATACATGTTCGCGTGTATGTTTATACAAAACCTAATTATAGCATAGGTTGAGTGTACTTAAACAGCAAGATATATCTATTTTAGCGTTACGTAATCGAAGGAAACCGCTCGCGAACATATCAAATCACAATGTGCATACTATGTCGGTATCAATAATACACGTACCTGCAAACGCTTAAGACATGGCCTCCAACTATATCTCGACTACAGCTCGCGTAATTTACATAATCATATATGCATGTACATGAACCAACATCTACCTGGTGTTGGCTGTCATCTACATATCGAGATTAAAACACGAGATACAAACCATGAACCAGGTACAAAAGTACAGCTACAACACTCACATGTATGTAAATTCTACTTGTCAGCTTTTACATATGTGTGCTTGAATTCGCCAGCTGTTTCATATTGTCATAGTTGAGATATTATGGATATGTTTTTTTTTATTGAGGAATATACAACAGATGTAGACAGTACCTTTTAAAATCACCTTAATAAAAGGGTTCACTGTATGCTTAATAATGAAAAAAAGGCACCATACCACAAGCGTCTGCTTCTGGTTAGTATCAATAGAAACAAAAATACATTAGCCCCTACTTCTACGATATAGTATTTAATAGTTTTCTATTAATACATACTAGAGGCAGACGCATGTGATCATACAGCTGGTTGGTCTCGTCAGTGATAAAAGGGGCACAGGGTTTGGGAATCCAGAAAGTATATGTCTTTAATACCAGCCACTGTAAATATACTTTCTTTCGCGTGCAATTTACTTTCGCGAATTTTGTAGTCAGAAAAAATTCTCGAAAAATAAACGCCGGGAATTAAGACAGACATGACTATACCGTTATAGATATACCATACTAGATATACTAGTACATGAGAAACACTAACGACTTACATTTCGTCCACTAGTGGAATATAACATATATATATCCAACAGTCGGCACATTTATACAATGGCTTCAGAGTGGAATAACACAGCGTATAGTGGACACCATTTTGCAAACTGCTCCCTCCGCCTGTCAAGATTCTTCGTTTACCTACAGGGCAGAAAGGTCACGCGGTTCTACTATCAGCTGTCGGCAGTCGATTGAAGTGAGGTTGAGTGCCTTTCCGCACGTGGCGGAGTTGCCAACCTTGTCCTTTCCACAGTTCTTATATCCCTGACATATAATAAAGTTTTAGAATTAAAATTTTACATGTAAGCGCCTGTGGATCTTACGACTATAAAGGTGAATGAGTAATCAAACAATTTCGAAACTTTATTTTAATTTATCCTCACAAACTTAGATGTACAGAGAAAAAACATATTTACAACAATGTACAAACAAAGCAAATTTCAAGTATAACTCTTTCAATATATGCGCAAAGCGACACATCTCACCCTACATCATTTCTAGATTCCTCCACCTCCCCTTTCTTCATTCCTTGTACAATACAATAGTAGAATATGGACATAAAAATTGAACAGGCGATTATCAGAAAATGGTTGTAATATATTCAAATATGAAATGACCCTCCGTGAAAAAGATATGAAATTATAGCAAATACCACAGATGCTCTTGTACCTGGGATTTTTCAGTATTATGTCCTTATAAGAAAGAATGTGCAAAAGCAGTAATATATCCAGCTATATCTATCAAACAACAAATAATGTTCTTGTCAAATATCACAAAATTGACGCCGACACGTATCCTGGCGGTCACTTTGTATTTGTGATAAACATTTGTACATAATGAAGAAAACCCATTTTTCTAGAATAATATATAGCTCGAACACCAAAATACTTTTTACTAGTCCTTGTACATTTACCTTCATATTATACATTTGGAGCATGATATCACCTGGATATGGAAGAAAGTGTATCAAAATTAGGTCATTATAATCTACATCTTCCAGTTGACCTTTAACCGGATGGTGTTTAATACAGCGATGTCAAAATAGGCAAATAATGTGTTCTTTCTACATTTTGTTTAATCCTCTGGTTTTCGACACAGCACGCTTCTCTATTTTACCCATACCGTTGACAGAACATTAAACCCAATGCAATAGTGAAGTTGGTTTTACAATATACCAAGGTATAGACTAGGTGACCATACTTTAAAATTACACACAGAAGTCACCCCTTTAAGATAAAGTAAAGTATTAATAAAATACATTGGTTGATTAAATGATTATCTTGGAACATACATGATCGCTAGGGTGCAAACTGCCTATTTTTTCTTCACGGCCATATATCGCTGAAACTTATACTTATGTGGTTTAGATATACTTATCTATCTACACTATCTGTTTGTGTTCAAAATAATATGGAAGATGTTTTTTTTACAACCAGATATATATACAGTAAGAAGTCGAAAGCATTGCGTTTCGCTATTTGTCACCGCTCCTCGAAACATTTTAAATTGAAGTCATATATCTTTATAACGTATTGCATCCCACATAAAAGATATAGGCATAACTATTCTGTCCAGCCAGGATTGACAAGTCATTAAAATGTATAACTGTAAGCAAAGTGAAGTGAACGGAGATTACTAGGATATACTCATATCATTAAAACAAGAGGCACAGAGGGCCTGAAAAGCTGACATGGTCGGTAACGTATTATTGCAAAATTGCTTACTTTTTCGAGTTTTCATGTTGACCTTATGTTAGTGATATACAAGGAAATAGTATTACATCAACAAGAATAGATGTAATATGAATTATCGACGTAGTATTAAGATACGCTCCGTTGAGGTTTTTAGTATATCTCCATGGTAGTAAAAGTCCTCACACAACTGCTTCTTCAACACGTTATATCCCAAGCCTTACGAAAGCCGCTAAAACAATTAAAAAGGTAAACTTTTTTATTCTAGTAAATCAGAAAATTAAGTCACATATATGGAGAAACTCGAGTGTCTGCCGGCCACTATCAGCAACCCGGGTATTCTTCAGGTTAAAAACTTTATTCACAAAATCAGAAAAATTCTCATCAGATGTGTATATATATTTTTGGTCAAAGATGTATGCATGACATTTTCTGTGATTTAAACTTTTTAATGATAAAACGATTAACAGCAGAACAAGTCTTATTTCTTAATGTTAAGTAAAACAAACAAGTTTTGTAAGAAAAACAGGAATACTGATAAAAGGGGCAGATCTGTATGGGTTGTAATAGGTGTTACGATCATTGGTATTCAGCAAAATATCATGCTTATTTGGCTGGGGAAGTAAGCAGCAAATATGATTGTTAGGTTTGAGTTCTGTGAGTATTTTATACATCACAATAGACCACTTAACCTGACCATATATAATCGGTGACACTAAAACTATTACTATATATGTAGTCAGAATGTTAGAGCTTGTAATTATGGTCAGCTTAAGCGGACTAGTATCACTATAAATCCATGAATTCTCTTGGGATTTGACCAAGAGCTGAAGATTCTAATTTTGCACTATTCAAAATGCTACATTTCGCTCTCACCACATAGCTCATATGTATGCACCTTTTCCTCACCCTACAAACGAGTAGCTCATATTTAGACATATTTTCCTTCACACCACATAGCTCATAGTAAGACAATTTTCCTTGGGATGTTTTGTATCTTCCTCCGATAATTTGATCATATAATTTCTATACAGGTACTTTTCTGAGTGATCATAATGGTCATTGGATATCATCATTTAAGGGGAACAATCCTATGGGAGAAACCTAATATAAAAGTATGCCTTTTGAGGTATTTTTTATGATATAAGCAATGACTACCATAACTTAAAGGACGATGTGTATTTGTGAGTTAAACTGTTCTTATCTGCTATTCTAGATCTGCTATAAAAATAATATGCTAAATTTCCACCATTCTGCTGCAAGGAATTTACTAATTAAGAAAGAGTTTTTTCTTGTGCAAATGAACCAATATATTTAAACATTTTAACTCAAACCCATAAAGGTTTGCATTTCAAGTTCAATGTGATCAATATTCGCAGCAACGTAATATACGAAACAAGTGAGATACTTCTACACACCAAGATTGCTTAACGTATATTCTCTCGTGTGACATTTGATGGTGCTGCAGGGTTTGCATCATTCAATTTTAGGAGGTCCATTCGAACATTCATCATGTTGAAGGACCCCGTTAAATCTAAAAAAAGACTCAAGTTAAAAAATACGCCAGGCAAACCTTGTGTAGAAATCTTTTAGAAAGAGAGAGAATAGAACTGATATGATTTATCAGATTCGAAATTGATAAGAGTCAGTTAAAATATCTAAAATTCATCCATGTAGATTCAGACACAAAACCCTATAAAGTTGCGAAGAAAACAAGACAAGATGCATGAGAGGGTAAGTCTATTTCATCATGTGCACCGTTAATGTAATTTTGAGTCAAATCCAGGTACCGTATAGCCGGTTACTTTCTCGGGTCAAATAACAAAAAAAAACAAAAAAAAAACAAAACAAAAACAAACAAAAAAGACAGAAAAAATTAGACTAGAACGAATTAATATTTCGTGAAATGTTTGTAAGAGGTAACTGATTTTAGTGAATATTGCTTCTGATTTTGAGTACAAGCTGTAAAACTGATTGTTGATATGGTATATAACAACTAAAAACGGACCTTTTGAAAAGAGTCGAGTAATGAAGATACAACATGATATCAGCCTTAGTGCAGTCTATTTCACGGATAATATCAACCCTTGTCTTATTAATTCACGGATCAAATTTTCGCGATAACGAAAATGTCATCCCAGCGAAAACAGCCAGCTATATGGTAGTGCTATGTTTTCAAAATTAGAAATAGGATGGTAATAAGGAATCCACCAGATTGATAAACATATCTCTAACACATCTTACTTCACATCACACCAGTGATTATAATATCTCCCTTGTAGAACTTGATGTCAATCATAAAACTTTTTTTCATCAACCTGCATCTCCTGAAACCCTATTCATTTTATTTTGATAAAACATGTTCAGAATCAAGTAAGACTTGAATTTTCCCATCAGGTTGTCATTAAAGTTGTTTTCAAAGGTTCACCTCCCATTGATGAGTTTACATTTAAGGAATGACATTAATTTTTTCAACATTCATGAGGTCATAACAGCATTGGCTTCTGGACATATTCCATGAATCGGGGTCGAGGGCCAAACCGATGGCACATGCTTCCCAAGAGAAAATAGAGGCAAAATCTGGTAAACGAATTGAAGAATAATAGTGATCGGTGTAGCATGCTGCTGAGACCTTTCCACCATTTTCTAAGTCATCAGTGTAGATCTGAACCTGATCGGGAAAATCTGCAATGGACTTCCGAAAGGAGGATTTACGTTCTTCGGTTGATGCACTCGACTTTGACCTCTCATGCAAATCAAGGTCAATATCGGTTGTTTCAACAAGCCACTCTGGTACGTCAGATACGGTGTACTCGGCTTTGTTGTCTAAACTTATGCTAAATTCCTGTAGAAAGTTTTAGATTTTTATGGAAAATTTTAATTGAGTGAATATGTTTCGGTATTGCGGATTGAAAAAAAAGTTTGCTCATTTGCCTCTACATAAAGGCTTTGTTGGCTGGTGTTTGCACGGAGTGCTAGATGTAGTCCCTGGTTTTGGATAGGATAAAGCATCTGCAGATAGGAATTCCAGCCGATCCATAAAAGATGGAGCCATAATCGAGTTTTGATCGAATAAGTGTCCTATAAAGACGCACGGTCTACGCCTCAGTCATTATGAGATAGTGCGTGTAAAATATTCATTGCCTTCGAACACTTATCCTTCAGGTGTTCTAAAAGTGGAACAAAGGAGAGTTTCGAATCGAATATCAGTCCGAGGAATTAATTCAGCTCGACAAGTGGAATTTTGCTATCATTTAATGTTAGATCTGAATCATTATTGTAACGTGTCGGGGGTCCGTATCCAAGTTACTTCTTGGGATCCCTTATAGGTGCTCTAACCGGGTGCTCAAAAGTGCCGATATATACAAAAATATATTCTGAGCATGCCTTGCTCAAACAACTGTAGCAATAATATATACACACACCCTTACCGAGCAGAACTGACTAACAATGATTACAGATATCAACTAGGCCTAATGTAGAGCAAGGGGCAAAACGTCTCTACCTATATCTGCTCACTACTTAAGCAACACTGAAGATCCAATCCTGAGGGATTGGTTTTGTTTTGTTTCATTTGTTTAACGTCCTATCAACAGCTGAGGTCATTTAAGGACGGCTTCCCGTGCGTGCGACATCCATGCGTGTGGTAAGTGCGTATGTGTGTTTTGGGAGACTGCGGTATGACCGTGTAAAGTCTCTTTGTGATAGACCGGAACTTTTGCCCATTTATAGTGCTACCTCACTGAAGCATACTGCCGAAGACACCCAGCAGGACACCCCTTCCGGTCACATTATACTCACAACGGGCAAACCAGTCGTTCCACTCCTAAAATGCTGAGCGCTAAGCAGGAATAGCAATTACCATTTTTAAAGACTGGTATTTCTCGGCCATGGGACAAAACACAAAGCCTTCCCCACATGAGCGAACGCTCAACTGAAGGCAAAATGTGAGGCATTGTCAAAGGGAGACATTAGGAAGTAAAAAGTTGTTCAGAAAGAGGAGAAAAAAATAGATTCTTAAATTTAGTTGCCTCTTACGATCATGCAAGCGGGGCAACACATACAATTCTTACGCCCTACATGCAGGGTAGTCTCGAATAAAGGTTTCTAATCTGACTAGATAGTCTACTGTTCCTCTGTTGTTTCTAAATCTAGTTTGGAATGTACTCAAAATATTACTGGGTTCTAGGAATCAAACTAGTTTGTATATAATAAGATGTCGGACATCAAATAATATGATATGTTTGTGTAATCTGTCAAAATGAGTTTCACTTCATATAGGATATTTCTTGGATTTAGGTATTAACATTATTTGAAAGGTTTCTATTTTTTTAACATGCTTAATAAACAGGTTTTAATTACCAACAATTCCCATTAACAAACAATGGGATATAATGATCTGTTTATTTGCTTGTTTTGTTTTGTTTTGTTTGTTGGTTTTTTTTCTCGTTCTTCAAATGCGTCTAGTGAGAACATTGTTGGATGGCCTTTACGAACTCCGCAGGTCCACCTTTTTATCAAACATTCTCTTTAATTTTGTTAAGAAGTCATCACAATACATAACAAGTGCGTAAATATATGCAATATGTAGTGATTTCAAAAGAAGCATAGCCCGAAACTATTGTGGTGCTAAAGGTACATACAATAAGTATAAATTATATGGTATATTCAGAACTTGCTTGGTAGCCTATTTTAAAGGTGCTGTTGCAGGAATGCTCTAACACCGCCCACGAAGTAAATCGATCCTTTACCTAATGCCCGGATAGACATATCCATGGGGCATCTGATAGTACATATGAAAACCTTGTTCCGTTCCGGACATGCCAGAACGAGGCCATTTTGTACCAAAGTCGTAAATACTCCCAAGCACTCTTTATCAAGTATTTATAAGGTCAAAATGTTATTTGTTTGTAAGGAAAATTGTACTAAAATTACATTTATATATCGGGCAACGTAATCGGATATCGATTTTATGAATCTTTTCTTTAGTTTCTGTGAAATTTGACATCAAACATAAAAAATGATATTTCTCATAAAGTTGAATGCACGTTTAAACGGCATTTTGTCTAATTCAAACCCCGAGTACTATCGAATTTTGTCGATTAGTCAACCCCCATAAATCTTCATATAGATCAAAGTGCTGAAAGCCCTGCATGCTAGTGAAGACATCTCGTCCGGACAAGAAATACGTTGAAATATTATAGGAACCACGATTGGACGAATTCGCCTTCAAGGAAACTATTTGTTTCAAGATTTTTGTCATGATAATGTAAGTCCCTTTACCAATTTTCCTATCTCCATGACTTTGTTGTACAACTAATGTGCTTTGTTCTTGCTCATTCAGCTCATCATGTATTATTTGTGTATTTAGAACTTAATATCATATATATATATGAGTATTATATTCCTTCACAGTTACATTCTAGACACTGTCGATCATTTTTGAAGAGTGACAATGACGCTACGTTGTGTATATCAGAAACGTTCAATGTAGTTTCTTCCCTACATTCTAGATTATATGTATTAGCGGGCTATTTACTTCATCAGTGGCATAAACTTGGTTGGTCGAAGTGGTTTTCGAGACTGACTATGGACATAGACCCCAAGATAGAAGAGAACACTGGCGATATGAGCACACATACCAACAGTCTTCTGACCGGTTGGACACGTACAGTAGTAATTCTGTATTGGTGGTTGTTCGGTAACTGAGTACTGGATCCATATGTTGTATTTCGTTTGCGATTTATGACGAGATCGGATTTGACATCGAATCAGGTCAGAAGAGTGTTGGTATGCCATGACTTCATAATCTCCATCTGCTGTCAAATGTTCCGATATGTATCCGGGGGCCAACTTCACCTGGTACGTCCCACATGCTTCTGCCATTGGGATTTGGCTCTCCGTGATAGGTCTGGCTCTTTCTCAACACGCTCTGCTAGGATGTTGGACTTGTTTAGAAGTGACTTCATCTCCAGAGCAACCTTTTCATCTTCGGCTGCTTTTGTTGATGAAAGCTGATATATGGGTCCACGTAGCCAATTCAGACATGCCGTGACACTTTTCAGAAGACTTTCGAGATTTTTTATTAAGGGTCAACTAAACAGCAAAACTACCCTGAAAATTAAATGTTTGGTGTGAATTATTACTATACACTTACACTATGATCATTTACAACATCACAGATCATACTATAAGATGATAACAAAAAAATCAACTCAAATTGTCTGTTTTCCTCAAAATGTTGTACTAAATACTCAAAATTGGTACAATTTGGCATGGAATAATTCCCATCTTTAATTTGCAGTTTTTCTCAGCCGTTCTACAATAAATTGTCCAAGCGATATCCATAGCACAATGTAGGAGCAATTGATTTGTTTACAAAACAGTCATAAATGTACATGTTGACCCATAAATGTCGATGGTAGCCAAAATATGGCCGACTTCATTTAGCATAATTTGAAGTGATAACAAATTTGTTCTGCGCCGCAGATATGCAAACCGATACAACATATCATTTTACCTGGTCATAGCTTCATTGTGGACAAAATAAACCGTAATCGGATGACTCAGATCATCAGAAATGCAATTTCTTTCCGTGCTGTCACTGTCGTCCTCTCATTCCGAAAACTTCATATGATGGCGGATGAATATAAACTGATATGCAAGTAAGAAAGTCATGCTTACAACATAAAACTGATATATTATAGTATATTTTGTGAATGACATGAACAATTTCATTTAATTTATTACATAATTTCAGCATTTTATGATATGCTTCAAAATATATAATCATCAAATTAGTCCTATATTCTACGCGTAGTCTTATCTGGTTACTACCGGAAGTGTTGTTTGGTTACGTAGTTTTCGAGGTTTTCGCAGAAAACTTATTTCACATAATTATCTCTAAATACAACGTTACAGAGGTAGACTACACTTGTGCTGCTTGACCTGTACGAAGCTGTTGATTTCACCGATCTTAAGTTTGATTTGAGACAGAGTCGATGTTTAGGTGAGAACTGACAGATACATTTTTGATGTTGACACCTCGCATGTCGTATTTGTTTACCATGTTATTTCACTTTTTGTAAACATTTCAAATGGGTCATATGTATATTTACCACATGAGTATGATAAAACTATTGACACATCTTTTAAATATACGTTTTTTAAGTCTTTTAGTTCGTATAACGACACAAACAAAAAGTAAAGCAGCCCATAGGCAGTATACGTGGCACGCGTATAATAATCATCGAGGGAACTGAGTTTGGATTCACGATTTTATCATGGGTATCAACCGTAGACAATCACAGACGTCGATACAATAGGTTTGGTCAAGCAGGAGGCAAACACACTGTCAATAAGAAAATAATCTACCAACACAAACATACATACGGTTCTAAATTAAATCACTTTGGTAAATATAATGTAAAAGTTCATCAAATCACTGGCAACAGAATTAGGCTCACTCGCTCCATTTTACACAAGTACAGCATTAGCAAAAAACGTGCAGAATGTGTACATCGGTTGCTTTTCCAAAAACATCCTACATCTTTTTTCAACATCCAGAGAGTGTCTTCAGACAAGCCATTTGCTTTTAAGATAAACAGAGTTACTTCCAATTTATATGATGGCTATAGACTAATAAATCTACAACTTTTACAGCAACACGTAGATGCTATCACCATTCATGTTGCAAATTGTGATAAAGTGTGCAAGATAATTGCAAATATTTACATTTGGATGGCAAAGCCATGATATAAACAAACTAAACAAATTTGCAGTCTATGAGAGTATAACTGACACCCAAAGCGTGACACCATTCTATGCATAACTGACACCCAAATCGTGCATTCGGGTGTTATTCATACGCGACCGGATCCCCCGGAACTACTTGCAACCAATGTTAACAAATGGCATCTTATAATTGCTCATCATGCTATCGGATCGAGTACGAGACCAGAAAACAAATCTTAAAATGTAAAACGAAAATAAAGGTAAGAATGGTTAACAATCACGAAAAGGAAATAAAACAAGATTTAATAAACACATATGTTGACAGATATTTGTTCCAGGGCCAGAGTGGAAAATCATTACACACCACATTATTTGCGCGCAACCGCCATCCAGTGTTTTGAATGACAAAAATTTTGAAACCCGACACATCATGTTTATGTCAAATCATAAGAACGAGGCTTCTCTCCGGTCGTACAATAGAACAGTTTCTTCTTCACAAAAGAAAGCATCAAGTGGTGCATTATCGTGTCTAACGCATCCTAAACTTGAAACAGCCATGGTACCCGTCACAAGCAACGTTGTCGCAGAAGCTCGTCTAACTCCCTCGGCCACTGTCACTTCTCTCATTGGTCGTATCCCTGACACCGGTGCTGTTGTAGCTACTATAAACTGTAATCAGGTTTCCATGCAATCAAAGAACATGTTTACATCTGGTTTTTTGGCGAATTCCACTTTCTCCCACTGCACATTCAACTTTCATAGCTAAACTCTGTCAATGCTGTCAGCCGTTGCGTGCGCGTGGTGACGGGTGAAATTTCCATCCGCATAATTGTTCCGGATGGTAAATTTTTTTTTAAAAATCCGAAATCGTTAACAAACTGAATAATTCATCCGTATATTCTGAAATACTGACTACCAATATTATTAATATTGTTATTAAAATATCTGATGATGTTTTCAGTATTTTTTTAATTATTTCCACGCACTATTTTTTTAAATTTTTTTTTGCCAATCAGCACGTGAATCACAATAGGCTGTTCAATTTGTTGACCTCTGACAATGGAAACGTCGGTAAAAGTCAGATTTCAAATTATAATGAAATTTAAAGTTGAAATCGAAAAGAAACTAATATAGAAAACGTAAATATAAGCATTAAACTGTCTTTTTATGGATTATATGGTCTATATAGATGCCAGAGCTTTGCAGACAATCATTTCATAATGCGCTAGCGCGCATTATGAAGATTGTCTGCAAAGCTCTGGCATCTATATAGACCATATAATCCATAAAAAGACAGTTTAATGCTTAAATGACAAGAAAGTGTCCCCGGTGAAATTGACATCAGAAGTAAGAACACTTGGACTTGCCAGTGTCATTGAGGCCAAGTGTCAAGGATGCAATGAACGTTTCAGGTTGGATACAAGCCCCCAAATTCACAATGGTCGAACTTATCATCATGATGTAAACGTTAGAGCAGTCTGGGGAAGTATGGTAACTGGTGGCGGGGCAGCACACTTAAATGAATGTATGGCTACTCTAAATGCCCCAGGTATATCGCAAGTAACTTTTTCTGACATGGAACAAGAAATAGGAGATCTGGTATTTATCCGTTAAAGATGATTTGTTGGCAGCTGGAGCTGAAGAGAGAAGACTAGCAATAGAGAAGGGAAATCATCACAATGGAATCCCATGCATTACAGTTATTTGTGATGGTGGCTGGAGCAAGCGCTCACATAAACATTCTTATAATGCCTTGGGTGGGGTTGCAGTAATCATCGGTGCACAGACTGGGAAATTGCTGCATATAGGTGTCCGTAACAAACACTGTTACATTTGTTCACACTCTGAAGCCAACCACACTCAGCCCAGACCACATGAATGTTATAAGAATTGGTCAGAAAGTTCTCAAGCAATGGAATCAAGTATAATTGTAGAGGGTTTCCAACAAGCAGAAACGACGCATGGCCTAAGGTATACAACTGTGATAGCAGATGGTGACTCCTTTGTGTATGCCAAGATACAGGAACAAGTACCTATATGGGGCAAATATGTGAAAAAGCTGGAGTGTGCTAACCATGTTTGCAAATGTTTAAGGAGCAGTCTTGAAAAGCTGGTTGATCAAAACCCCATGTACAAGGGAAAACAAAGACTTACTAAAGCATTGAGGGTAAGAATAACAACTGCTGTAAGATGTGCGATACGTGTGAGATCAAAGGAATCAAACCAACAAAATGCTGCTAAGCAGTTAGACCACGACATTCGCAATTCAATATACCATATCTTAGGCAACCATGATAGATGTTCTGATTTTTGTAAGGCACGAGAAATCAAGATTTCATCAAAATCGAAGAACGATAGCAATGTTGACCTCACCAGCGACAATAACGTTGACCTCAGTAGCGACAACAATGAGAACACCTGTACACATGATTTAAATTCTGTTCCAAACATCATTGACGAATTATCATCGTTTTGGACTGAAGGCACATCCTTAAGAGAACAAGAGGAATCGAGGGGTAAATCAACATTCAATTCATGTGATATTGATTCCATGATGATCAAAGACATCAACATACTTTTAGACCGTGTAGCCTCAAAAAGTACCAGACTCCTTGGAAACTTCACAACAAACTTGGCAGAATCCTGGATGGCTATTAGAGCAAAATTTGATGGTGGAAAATTGTACAACAGGTGTAACAGAGGTTCTTGGCACTCAAGATGTTTGGGTGGTTGCTTGAGAAGGAATCTTGGTCCACTATGGTCCCCAATTACCTGGCAGAAAGCAACATCGACTCTCAGGATTCTTTTTCAACAAACTCTATGACAGACGTGAATGTACACTGAGAACCTGTAAAAAATCCAAAATGAAGTCAGATGTTCAAAGTCGTCGGATGAAGAGAAAATACCAAGGCGAGCAGCAATCTCGGACTAAAAAAGCAAGACAAGAATACGGACCGGAAGCTGTTGATAGTATACCAGATATACCACCAGATGAATTGGAAAAGCAGAAGACAGTATTCTTGGAAAAACACATCAATTTGTCAGATGACAAGCTTGAAGCAATTGAATGCTTGACAAAACAACAGTCATAATCATCGGTGTGGATGGATGAGAAGAGAAAAAGAATTACAGCTTCCAATATGTCAGCTGTAATCAAGAGAAATCCCTCTATTGCTGTAAAGAAGTTGGTTCAATGTCTTCTTTATTCCAAGTTTAAAGGAAATAGCATTACCAGAAGAGGGATACAAGAAGAAACAATGACCATAAAGGAATACATCAGTAAAAAAGGAGAAGTTGGTGATAATATATCAGTCCGTCAGTGTGGACTTATAGTCAGTAAGACAGAGAAATTTTTGGCCGCCAGCCCTGATGGGAAAGTGGTGAATGAGAGCAATGAGGTGATGGGATTGTTAGAAATAAAAAAATCTATTACATTCCAAGCCAGTTAACCTCCATGAAGCTGTTAAACAAGTGAAGACATTTTGTCTTGAACATGTAGGACCATCAAATGAACTACGTTTGAAATGCAACCATCCTTACTACTATCAGGTTCAAGGCCAGTTAAATGTTACAGGATTACCATGGGCAGACTTTGTTGTTAGGACCACAAATCCTTATCAAATTCATATAGACCGCATACACATAGATCATACACTATGGACAGACAATATGCTACCAAAACTATATGCTTTTTACTTCAAAGCATTATTGCCCGAGTTAGCCTCACCTAGAAACAATACTTTCACTGGAATAAGAGAGCCAGGCATTTGGGTAAGCTTCCAATATTTCAATTATTTTCTCACCTGCCATTTGGGCAAGTGAGCTTATGTCATGGGGTGGTGTCCGCCATCCATCGTTATCTGTTGCGCATCAAATTATCTTTTAAATAATTTTTTGTCAATTACAGAGTGGTCCAGAGACCTCATATTGAGTGAGCAGTAATCTGGAGTGAAGGGCTACACAATTTATTTAAACAAATAAAGTTAGAATATTCTTATATTTTCCTCAGGTGGTTATAAGGTTAGCATCAGCATACCTGACCTAGCTAGATAAATTTCAATGTTACATTTGAAACAGATGAGTGATACAGGCTAATTGGGCCTCTTATTCACAAGTTTAATTATGTTATAACATGCATTTAAAATGAGGCATCCTTATTGAAATATTGTTCATTTCTGTCTAATTGCAGTTCGCAAAAAGGAAGTTAACAGCCCGAGAATGTGAGCAAACCATGTCAAATGATGAAGTGAATGCATCCTGTACACGAAAGTCCTCTAAAACTTCCAAGGTGACAGATAAAGCCAAGGAAAAATATATTCATACAAGTACTGGGTCCTTACCAAGTTCATCACTTTGTCACAACAGGTATGTTTTTGATAAATGGTCTGTTTTACCATGTAATAGAACATATGTCATATATATCATAAAAAATCCATATATATTGTTGCTATTTATGTCTCAATAAAGCTCTGTAGAGAAACAATAATAATTTCGGTGTTCATAAACTTATCTTCTCATAAATATGAGCTGTGGTTACATATATATGAAGTTTTAAAAACATACATTTTGTTAGAAACTTTTCTAATTTGATATCCCACAAGCATTATATATAAATTTCATTAGAAGTAAGTGTAAAATCATGTTGTTGAAATGATATTTTACATGTTTTGAAATCTTTGTTTGACAGAATTGGGTTTATATGAATATGGTATATCTTATGGTTATTTTAAGGTCAAATGTCTATATCCAGAACAATTTTCTTTTCTTTTTCAGAAGTAAACGCATTCCTAGAACCAAATTTGTTGGACGGCGTATCAGTCATCAACGGGAAGATGAAACCAACAGCAAAAAATGGTACTTCGGAACTGTAACTGGTACATTGTCTGGAAACGATGGAGCTCCAACAACTGAGTATGAAGTGTTGTACGATGGTGAAAAAGATCCTTGGTGTGTAAAAGGTCTCCTTCAAGATTACAGATCTTCATCTCTCAAATTTATTGATGTGTGAACATAACAACAGCTTGTTCATGATCAGTTTGGCTTGTTAATAGATACAGTAATAGTAAATCATTAGGGACTGGATTCTCACCCATGATTCATGTTGATGGTTTGAGAACTTTCGCTTTGTCAGTTTTAAATCATTGCAACTTTTACAACTTATTAACCTGAAAGTGCACTACAATGTATATGATGTCCATGGTAATTATGAGTGACTTTCTCATCATCTACGAAGAGGATGCTTGGAAAATAGTTGTACTGGTTTGAGTGTATTTGATCATGTAGGATATATACATATATACCCAAGAACTCATCCTTGTATTCTTGAAAAAAACAAAACAACTCGCAACCTTGGTTTCACTTCCACCACACCATATGGATCCAACTTCATTCACCACTGTCATTGAAAGGATATAATACACCATCTTGCTAAGTTATACTTATTTTGATAAGTATGTAATGATTGTTGTAAATTCAGCTGCAAATTGCAGTAATGAATGTTGTAATCCAAGGTAAATGTATTTCATGTTTGTCAGGAGAGAAATTTAGTCCATATACACCATATGTTGTGATAGGCTACAATCACTGTGACAAATTTATCTGCACAGATTACTATGCATTTTTTGCAACCAGGAATTTGTTGGTTGGACGTAAACATTTAGCAGCAAATAATTGTAATGGAACCAAGAATGTTGCATTTTATATAAATCTAAACATTGAATTAACCTAGTCTTATTAATCCTGAACATATACCTTTTATAATGGTGAACAATCTTATCTGATTTTTTTGTTCCTTTTGCAGTTGACAAGGATAAACCAAGTGCTGAAATACAAGAGTATGGTACCGGTTTACCAAGAAAACAGACATAGCCTGGCTTGTAAGAACCTGTGGAGGCTTTTATTGGGTATGAAAATTGTTATAATATCAGTTTTCAAGTTTTAGTATAATCTTTATAAACCAAACTATACATAGTGTGGACACTGTTTAAGAAGTTGTTTGAAATTCAGCTTTCAAAATGATAAATTGTTGCATAAATTGGATTAATTATTGTTTGGGAATTCATATTTTCTTAAGAAAGAAGAAAAGTCTTAGCTTAATTAAATATATTTTAAAACAAAAGATTAAAATACAAAAAAAAAAGACAAAAACTCTTGATAGAATTATTTCACATGCCTGTATTCAATATGAGGTCACTTTTACTTGACACTGTGCAAGTGATTTTGTAAGGATAGTTATAAATAAAAACTTTGTAAAGTAATCAGTTTAAACAGAACAACTTCCATATAGGTCATTATTACATTATTACATGGGATATGTTTGTTTTGATCGTGACATGTTTCCTATTTTAGGACCAGAGAGAGGACATTTGAGAGATGCTATCAACTACCAATATCTACCTTTAAAGAGACAAGGAAATGTCCAAACAGATACAAAGGTAACACCCGTATTAATGATATTGTAATACTATCCTGACATGGATACTATTCTCAATTTTAAAATTTGAAGCCCCAGTTTCATCAACTGAATGAATTTCCTACCCTAAAATATGTTCCAGATAAAAGCATGACAGAATTTAAGGAAAGGTCCTTAGCAAAGATTTAATCTGTAAACCTGTATGCTTTGTTATGGTAAATTAAAAGTTGTGTAACTTCATTAATTAAAGGAAAGTTTATTTAGCTGTGGCATAGAGATGAAACTTAACCTTATAGTGAAGTATTCTGTTGTGAATGGAGTAAAGGTTTTGATTCTGAGCAAATGAAGATGCTTAAGCATTGTTATGTTAAAATAGTTACCAATGTCATTATACATGTTATTCTATATTGTTAGGCTACAAGGGGCAAACAAATCAATGGCTACGTGAGGAACGGAAAAACAAAGGATATGAGAAGGAAGAGAGTCTGCTTATAGAGGAGGACAAGAAGCTGGATGAACTTTCAAATGAAGTAACACAGACCAGGCTGAGCTAGCCAATCAATTGTGTAAATAATACCAGGCAATGACAGGCATGAAGGTAAAAACATGACAGTTTTATATTTAGGAAATAATTCCTTCAGAGTGAATGTGACCTCATGGAAGTTAATGTGAATCTCTATAAACTGATAAAACTTTAAAAAATTCTATTTTGTTGAAATTTGTAATAGCTTATCGTGTTGGTATCATTGTATATACATTATGAAATGGCACCTTTTGAGATGTGCGAGATAAAAACAAAAATCATTATGTAAAATGTACTATTACAGTGAAGAAAGACATGATGGAGGTGGTGAAGAAGGCTGCTAAACCTCATTCAGTTATACAGGTAGGTACTAAGGTAAACAATTGTACTTGTAATCTGGTCAGATAGACAGGTAAAAGTCTTATATATAAGAGGTTTATCAGTATAACTGATATTGAAGTTACAAACATACAATAAACAAAATTTACACAGGTGAATAAATTAACATTCTTTATTCAAATGGATTGCATCATAAAGCACAATAGCTGCATGTAAAATATATTGTAAATTAAACTGTTAAAACTGATATAAATCATGAGAGTAGTTTTTAAAAAGTTATATATAAAAAAATACTGCTAAAGAAGTGTACATTTGTAATTCAGATAGATTAATGTTTTAAATGGTAACATACTATTGCTCTTTTTCAGAATTATGTTACATTACATTCAACAAAGATGTTTAGCAAGCTCATATGAAGCATGCCCATCAAGAGGTTAGTTTTCTGTTGTGTAAGACACATGTTGATATATTATAGAATTGGCTCCATACATGTACTACTTAAGTCAAGGGCAGGCTGCTTTACCCGATATCGGTTGAAGTTGTAACAAAATTATTTTTGAATGCTACTTCTGAAAGAAAAACATTGATATAAAACTTAATTCTACAATTGAAGTCTATTTGAAGTCTTGTATGAGGTTAGGAAGGGATATCGTTGAAATTTGATAATATTTGGTAGTTTTAATATGGGTTCAAGATTTTTTTCTATTTTTTGCAGGTACACTGTTGAGCTATAGCAGTAATGTAATGCAGATTTCATGAATTCTCACTTTGAGGAGTAATACCTAGCTCAGGACCAATTTTTTTAATTGTACAGTTCTACATCAATTAAATCTATTTTAAATGTTTAAAAAAACCTTCTGTGGTGGTATAGGTGTTAATACTCAAGAAACATGTATGATGTTTTACTATTAGTAGTCCAACAATTAACCCTAAGTATCAACTGATTGTATGTCCCTTATGATAAATCTTTTTTTTTTTGTAATTTATATTTTATTCAGTTAAACATATATTATCAACAAACACAAGACATCTACATTTTATGGTCATTCACACCTTATGATAAATCATGGTTATATATGGGCTTCCATACAATTCTAATTAAAAGTAGTTCCACTAAAATATGTGGGAGTTATTCCCCTTAGCAATTAATTAAATGGCCTCATGGCATGAGAATTTCCTCATAAACACGCCAGAAAATCATCATGTGATGTAGTTGTTGGTTGATACATTGCTCCTATTCTCTTAAAAATTACCTAAAGTTTATGTTTGTCTTGTTATTTTTCAGGTTTGGCCATTTTTGTGACTTAAAATTATTCCCTGCCACATCTTATCACAAAGTAACTTATAAGAAGAAACTGTTGGCATCTACAGCAATTTATTGAAGATATTGAGAAACTACATGTCAAGACAAACATTTTGGTATATTACATGACAAGTTTTGTCCAAACATTTTGATGTTTGCTCTTTTTTAAAATTCAACATTATTTTGCTATATAGATGACCCTTAAGTGGTTTCATGTGAGTTCAGTTTTAAAAAATCTGAATTGCTTGAAACGAGAGTGATAACTTTCGACCACCCATCTTGTTTTAGTGATACACCTGTCTGTGTTTGCCTCTATACCATCATGTTGACTCTGTCCAGGTTTGAGAAATGTCGGCATGTGAGTCTCGTATCCCTCGTCTGATAGTTTGCTCAAAATGTATCGGAAACCCCTGTCTACAATTACCTGATCATCTTCCTCTAGGATACCTGACAGACTTTGTAATGAGGTAAGTATATTGTCAGTGATTTTGACGTCATTATCACTACCAAGAAATGGGCCGACAGTGTCTAGAACGTAACCGTTAGGGAACACAATACTCATAAACTTCACGTAGTTGCGTTTTTTTTACCGCTGTAACTTTTCCGCTGAAACTCATGTTCTTCACTTTTGCCGATATATATATATGTACCATCCAATATTACAGTGACGTTGTTGCCGAAGAATGTTTTTGTGAAAACTGTATTGTGATCCAACGCTTGCGCCCTAGACACGTGATCCGGACCAAGATGTGTGGGAACTACGCCTTGATTTAGAGCATCTGTAACGATCTGGAAAATTCTGCTGACGCTAGATTTGTGAATGCGGAAAAGAGAAGCTAACTGAGTGAAAGATATGTCTGTTTTGAGTTTAACCCAAAACAGCAGAAGGGCATTCTTAGATGACAATGCTTTTGTACCAGTAATATGTTCGGAACATGCATCGTGTATTTGATTGAATTGATTACAATCCCAGCCTGTCCAAGCTTGGCAATCTTCACCATCCATGTTGTCGAAGTTTAATACAAGCGGTGACAAGTTATTGGACATGTTCTGTATGATTTTGAGTAAATCGTTGATAACAGCTGGTGACTTGGTGGCTAAGTGATTAACAAGTTTACCCCTCCCTGTCAACACCGGCTCAATGTCAGGACTGATATCCTTACGAAGAAGATGACTTGAACACACCCTGGAATTCTCAGGCATGTACAGTTTATGTTTGATAAGCAGCTGGTGTCTTGCTTTCTCACTGATGCAGCTAGAACTCTTCATGTTGTAAGCTCGACAAATGCTACATTTTCTGTTCGAAGAAGGGGCATAGTATCAATCATCTACAGAAAGATACCCGTCCAGAGTGTCAGATTCGTCAACATAATCATCATTGTCTACGGAAGCTTTTTTCCGTTCCGGTTCATTGGCATTTTCGGATGCAGGACGTTTCTTGAGGTATCTGAGAAAGCATTTTGGACACATCTTTGCTTCTGTTGATTCAGAAAGTATGACACCTTCAGAAAGGAGAACATCTTTCATCCAGTCCTGAATTTTTCGCGGATTTTTACCATCGCCAACCTTGTTGTACTTGAACTTAACTTTACATCCCAACCCAACGCAGGAGTTCTCCATTTTCCTATTTGAGACAAAGACAACTTTACTACAGAATAACTGAACTAAAAAGAATTGTAAAAGGTAACAGCATTTATAACAACACGCCGAGCACCATTCGCGGTGAGTAGTCAAAAGACCAAGTGGGAAAGGGAACTTTTGTGTGGCACACCCCAACGGAGGAGAAGCTTTGAAGAAGTACTGAAGACGAAGACGGTCAAGTGAGAAAAATGATGAATCATACGTAATATGGAACTACTATAAGTATGTTAAACATAGTAGAACATAATACATTGCCATGGACATTGTATCAGATCATTTTCATAATAAATCAATACGTTGTATTATTGTGTACGACAAGGACCACTTGTATCGCCCGTGCATTTTTTCCACATACATTTTTCAACATTGAATTACTGCCCTTAACCAGTGATTCGGCACGACTTTCTTTTGCTGGTATACAGAGGGATAGTCAAATATGTTTTTAAAACACTAACATTGATAGTACTCGCATATTATCGTGCCGAATTTGCCGTTTGATTTTAAAAATGGTATTTTGAATTTGATGAAAATTTTCGAATTTTGGTTTTCTACGTCATCTTGTACTAAACTCGTTTGTTTTTTCATGGTCAATTGTTTATCATTTTAAACTACAATGTATGTACAATACCTAGTCTACCTCTCAGTGTCAAACAGAAATACCACTTATGGGTCTGTGAAAAACACAGGTATGCTTGTAAACGAAAAAGTGAAGTAGATGGCGCTATGGGCGCGCTTATGGGTCAAGTGAAAAATAACATCTTGTTCCATATGTATTTTTCATAGCTTTACTGGAAAATATAGTCGATTTCAAGAAATCGCTGTGGGCGGTTCTGCAACAGCACCTTTCAGAACCATGTTTCTGTAGTATATATATACAATATATACTAACAGTACCCTACATCGGTGGTCAAGTTGTAACCGTTCATGATAGACATACAGTAGGAACATATGATTTTTTTTTAATTCTACAAAATACTAGCCTATGCATGGGCCTGGTTTTCAGTAAATGTATGAGAATGACAGATGACAAGGGTTTGAAATTTTGTCATATGATGCAAATTTGCAATACTGATCAGCTGAAAAAAACATTTATACATTTGTGTGATCGCACAACGTTCCAAAAACATCATGCGCACATCATGCAGACATCGTGCGCGCAAATGTGCGATGTGCGATACAAACCGCACAGCTAACGATAGGTTTATAAATATTACGAAATAACTAGTTACGAAAACACATATGAAAAATATAAATTATGATTTAAGATGGTCACTATATATAATATCTATACGTGCTGCATAACAATTGTTTTCATATGACCTATTTGTTTTTCCCATCAAAGTACCGTCCTTTTGTCTCGCAAGTATTCGTGATGTTTTCGACAGCCTGCGCCGGTGATGCATACAGTAGTACGTGTATACGTTTATTACATATAATATGTATTTTTATACAAAAAAGGAAATGTTTCTATTCAAAATTAGACATGTTAACTGTTGTTTAGTTCTACATGTATAAAATATCATGTATATAATCTCGCCGTTCGCTGTCTGTCAAATGCGTGTACACAAGTACATGTAAACATGTATACATACGTTATTTTCTTAATTCACACAATATGATATCGTGTTGCTACATAAAACAAAGCTCAAATGTCATGTAGCACGAATCCCGATAACTATTTAGCATATCTAATTCTTAATCCTTTAATTGTGATTCAGACTGTTTACCATTCCCGAATATAACCTTATCCTCAGTGTATCACATTCCAGGTATCAGTTCTAGCTGTGTAGCTTTCTTCTTCCACAACATCCCATTTAACATTACGTTAAATACCTCTGGTATCGGTATGCAGGTTCCGCAACCAGTTTTCCTCCCAACACATACTACCCCATCTTGTTATGAATGCTTGTCCTATAAACACACTCAAAACCAAAATATAGAAAAGTCATAATTTTATTCTACTAAACCAACAATTTATCATCAATCTTCTTTCAATCATTTGCCTTGCACATGTTAACTACATATCATATGTATGGTATTTTTTTCTTTACATTTGCCAATTAAGTCCTCACCCATTGACTATCTTCAACTGCACAAATTACTAAACATAATATAAGTGCACAATTGCTATTTTATCATTCCTCCAAAAACACTCAACTCTCAAATACAATTACTATCTACACAACCAATAAAGGATCAGTTTGACTAAATCCTCTATCATCAGAAACACCTTTGTAATGGTGTTTATTAACCAACATACAAGTCCATAACAATTTTTACCCCACAAAGTAAGTCCATGACAATTAGCTTATTGTCCAATAACACGCAACTCCTTTAGTATTAACAAAACATCAACACTGTCTTTGATAATCTTCATCTGACAACATACCTACATAAGTCATTAATTATAAGTACATTCAAAATGCTTTCTTTAAGCTCCCAAAAGCAGCACTCACCCGAAAACTATTCTCTATAGCTTTCGACTGATCCACACAGCTTGCTAACTTACTGGCGACAAATGCAGACTCTTTCAACACTGGTAATCTACTATAGTACTGAGCACTCTCCTCCCCAAACCATCCTATGTGCCTCATCATCTGTCCCACATTGCCGACTGAACCAGACAATGCCATTGTAACTGCACAGCCCGACCTGAAACTGCGGAGAGTTTCGCCTTCATATATTCCCAAAGTCGTCAAATATGTTCGAAGTATCTCAAATATCACAGAATATGACACCGCCTGGTCGAGAACGCGCCCTCCATCTGAAAAAATCCTGAAGAGAAAGCCAGGAGAATAATTTCTTTTACCCATTAACATAATCCTGCAAACTGCTGACCGGGCAAAAAAGGAAATCTTCACATCTTTTGACAACAAACATATCGGTCTTGCCTTTTGCACCACGCAGAGTTTTCCCATAAGTAACAGTACAAGGCATGTTCCATCATTCAAAGATCTAACATACTGCTTCACTAAACCTGCTAGATCACCGGCCCTGTCGCCACCAACATTTTTTTTTAAATTTAAGCTAAGCCTGGTCCCTCAAATACACAAATCTCTCCCGCAGAGAGAGATCATTCCGTGCTAGTTCCCGCTTGATGTAAACCGAGATTTACTTTACCTTGGATAAAAAGAGGGGAGAAGCCTGTTTTGGCAAAACATGGGCCCTGGCCTGTTCTTCTTGAATCATTCTTAAATAGTTCTTGACCAATGAAGAGGTCGCCGGATTCCCATTTAAGAGTCGATATATCCCAAAACCTTCGAAGACCAGCATCACAAAAAATATCCACTAAATATTGTATTAACACGCTAAATGTACCAGAAGTTAACCGGACAGGGCAGCCAGAATATGGTTTCCCTTTTGACCCCAGAAACCTACAATGTACTCTATGAACCTTAATCTTTCCACCCACATCTTTCCACACTAAAAACCTATACACATCATTAGGAGAGCATTAAGAAAGCAAGGGTTTCCCTGGCAAAGTGTTCAGAAGGACAGAAAAGAATCTTCTAAACTTGGTTTCTTCTTTAAACTGGGCAATAGTGCCTTCCTCCTTCCTAACTCCAAGATCCTGTTATCAATATCCACCAAGTCAACTGCCAGCGTAACCTGCAAAAAATATAAAACATTCAGACTATGAGAATGACAACCGGTATGCAACCAATCTCCATTTCAAACCCTTTCTGTCACTCACAAAACCATGTTTCGTGGGAACTCTAATCATCCCTTTCTGAAAGCGCTCACACAGATACATGATAACACACCAGTCTGTAGAAGTGGCCACCATACTGGAACAGGTTTTACAACCGGCAAGACACAGGTACAGTTAACCACACCTTGCTCCCGAAATAACGATGCTTCCATACCAAAAGAAGGAAACACATATTTGTTCTCATTTCCTCTCAGATCTTGTTTATATACATTCACATCTGCAGACTTAGGTGTAGGGAAAGGTGTATAATGTCTCAAAGATTCACCATTTCGAGACTTTCTAGCGTTCGCGACAACTGCCATTAGGTCCAAAGTATGTGGGCCATAAGTCTGCTCAATTAACTCCCAGGACTCATCGCACAACGTACACTCACTGTAATCCAACTTCCTTGATGGCTGATCTGCCACGTTACAAGAGGACGGAATATACTGCATGTGCAAATCTTTGTTAGGTTTGACTACACATTCAAATATCTCTTTCGTAATACTATTCAAACATCCATCTTTGCCCCTTGATTCTCCAAAACACCCAGGATCGCCATGTTGTCAGTGAGTAAATCCACTCTCGAATCACCCAAATGTCCCTCAAAAGACTCCAGAGCCTTCAATACAACACTAGCCCCTTTCAGATGAATAGGTCGAGAATCATCATTATCCCAGAAATCACCAACCATATAACTCAAATTCAGAGACAACACCGCCCCATATCTGAACAGAAAGCATCAGTTGACATGTTCACCAGCTTATGATTCTCTGGTCTCCATTTAGAAAAACCCCAGTAACAGATTTCCTCTTTCGGTTCCCCATCTACTTTTGCTCTTCTTGAGCTCTTTATGCCTGTAACTATTACACTATCGACAAGATAATTTTGAACCAGGAACCACCTAACGCATAGAAATGCACTTCCCTGCAAATCGCTGAGGAGTCTTCACATACACTGCCTCAGAACTCAAAATGAATTCCCTCATAGCCATAAACCTTTCTTTCTTCTCCTCAGGGAGCAAGTAGGCTTGTCGGATTGTGTCAACTAGATAGCCCAGGAAACGAACACAGGTTAAAGGAGCAAGAACACATTTTCTCAAAGCCAAAGTGTACCCTAAACGTGTCAAAACCTCCACTAAAATGTATGCTACTTTATCAGCTCCATATGACACTTGTGCACCTCTAATACTTCTACCAGCAACAATCATCCTGTCATCTCTATATTGGGTTGTTATGACAGATTTACCTCTCAAATAGGAAGTAACAACCATTCCTATAGTTTGGTATATATATGGAGATATATACGGGATAACTGTATAAACAATGACATACCCACCAAACTGTGCGCCAAAGACAGTTTGTGACTTCACAGATAACCTTATGTGGTCATAACCTAATTTCTCATTGCATGCTACCATGTAGGCATCCTTCTCAACCAGCCGATGTACATCCCTCAATGTCTCTAATTGGAAAGGAGAATCCATTGTCCAGAGGTTTATGTAACGATCATCCTGACATAACCTTGGCTTAGAAGGCTCAATTGTTAAGGGCATGACCACCCCTGGCATCTCGCACTCACCAACTTTACCTAAAACCCGAATAGACCCAGACGATATTTTCTCTGACAATGCTTCGCAAATAATATTTGTATTCCTTACAAATTGATGCATTTGTGAAGAATTGCTTTGGGGGTAAACCAGAGTCATATGATTTACCCTTAAAATTCCCTTTAGAATGTCGGGGGAAAACTAACAACATCTACCCCATCTGCTATCCATTACCTGACCGAATCAATTGTATCACTTCCAACTGACTAACCAAATAGTGTTTCCCAGTTCTCTAAATTAGTATGTAGCTGGCCAGCCACAAAGTTCCCCGCATCCCGTGAAGGTAATCTACTTATATCAAACCCCATGCCTCGTTCAATAACATCTTCAGCCGAGGGATGTGAGGTTGCAGGTGAAAGTGTCCCACCCTCCAATGTAACCCATGTTGGATTATCACGAATGTGGAATGCATATGGATTAAAATCCACAGATTTCTCCCAGTCCGAGACATGTGTTAACAAAACATGTCCTTTTTCACAGCTAAATTTCTGAAAAAGAAAATAAATGTACCTGGCATTTAAACAACTTTCTGGATAATTCAAACATGGCATACAAAGAAGAGCAGAATTCTCACACCTACAACCCACGTGAACAAAGTATCATTGTCCCCAGGTTACAGGTTTAAGAATTCCAAAACCTACATACCACAATCTAAGAATAAGTCCCTATAAATCTATCACACACGCTATTGGCCACAACGGTACTGACCACTACCAATAATAATGTTGGCTGAAATGATCATACATAAAACCATACATAAACACAAAACTACTTATAGCAAACAAATTTGAAACTCAATAAACTTTTTTTACAAAAATGCTGACACACCAGCCCATCAAATAATATCCTGGCCCTGGTATTTGTGTCAAGATAAATCTAATCCTTAATGTAGAACATCAGCAATCAACCAATAACTAACTAGTATACTAACAAGAAAGCATTTGTACTAATTTGACAGACACTATAAACAAGTGAAAATATGTAAATATTTATATCCAACCACAATGTAATGCATATAAACCTGCAATCTATCAATGCTTTTGCATACTGTTTTCTATTTTTCATTTGCTTCCTTCGTCCTAGGGCAGTCCTTTACAAGGTCATCTACTGAATCACAAAACCAACACGAGCCCCTCTGTCTGCTTGGGTATCCCCTACCAAATGACCTGTACCCCCCTTTTGGCCTAAAATTAAACTTGCCCATTTGAGGTTACATCATATTGTAGTATGCACCCTGGAACTGTGGCACCATAGCTTGGCCTTGAAAGGGGGAGTAACCCATAATCATAGCACCCAACGGAAATATAGTATGGATACAACTTACTTAGTGGTGTCATAACAGTGTTCTTTGAGCTCTCTGCACTCCCCCCACTATTATCCTCGATCTTGCTCAACTGGGTTTCTACCGTTTCATTCTTTCTCTCTCTCTCTTAACCCCCCCCCCCCCCCCCCCCAAAAAAAACAACAACAAAAAAACTGTCCAACATAATGAGGCAATATCTATTTATTCTTCATAAATGTCTGTCTCTTCATGGTTGTACCTCCTCGCCACCTTAACCAATCGATCAAGATTCCACAAAATCAACTGCTCATTGGGCTCTTGTTGATCTGCACTAGACCGTAATAAATCCTTCATCTCCTTTACCGTGTCCACTTTGGGTATCTTCTCTAATTTCTCCACCCGCTCTGTCAGCGTATTATCAACCTGCCTTCTCTTTGGTAACTGATCTGTTTCATGAGACTCCTATATGAACAAATATCTTGCATTAAATAACTCGTCCACTATATCTGGACAGTTTTAAAACTACCCAAACTATCACATATGTTTTAGATTCAAATCAAATCACCAAAGGAAGATAACTTCAAATAGCATTTACAAAGTTATATTCACATGGAAATACTAGGGAGCCTGAAGTTGGTTCCGAGTAAAACGGAACTCGGAACTGGGACCAAGTCCCGTAAAGTTTATACATAGTAGTTCGTTTTTCTTAAACGGAATTCGGAACTGGGACCAAAACCAATAAAGCTAATACATAGTATTTTACTTTTCTTAAACGGAACTCGGAACTGGGACCAAAACCTGTAAAACTAATACATTGCAGTTCCACTTTTCTTATACGGAACTCGGAACTGGTTCCTAGTTATCTTAAACGGAACTCGGAACTGGTTCCTAGTTCCGTTTTACTTAAACGGAACTCGGAATTGGATTCTAGTTCATTTATTTTAAACGGAGCTGGGAGCAAATACCAAGTCCCGTAAAGTGTATACCTGATAAGTGTCCCTACACTCATTGACATATCATTTCTTTTCAGATTCGGTCTTGTAATGGGATAAAGTACGTATAATATTTTCTTTCAGGAATTTGGAAACTAATTACTAGTTTAGTGTTCCTTAAACGGAACTCGGAACTCGGAACCAACTTCAGGCTCCCGTTTTATTGAGTCACATTGACTTCATTTCTCCAATTCATCCAGTTTAAGAAATCTAGAAGTTACAAGATGTGAAACTTTACATATCCATTTTAGTTTCTATGTAGGTAAGATTTTAACAATTTATTGTTATGGTTGTTTTACATTCCATTGTTGGGGGCAGAGGACATATTCATATAAATCAGATATATAACTTTATATATAACTCCTATATAACAAGGTTTACACTTGGTTATTTGTATACTTAAAATTAATTTCCTTTCTTTTGATAATATCTCTGTGATTATAGTCCCTCACATGACTCTACATTTCTTTCTGTTAAATATCTTCAAGCGTTTCTTCTCATTTCTTTCAATTTCCTTTTGGTTAAAAAAATTGTCATATTTAGTGGCAGTTGAGAATCGGTTGATTTTCAAAATTTGCTTTTTGTTTTGCAATGCATGTATATCAATATTTTGCATATCTCAATAACATATAGAAATGCTCTGCTGCTTCTTTTTTAACAATAATTTTAATGAAATTTTTAGCTTGATGAAAACTTCCTTTAATGTTGTAATTGGCTGGACAGTTTTTCTGTTTTGTAGGTTGTATTAAATTTCTTTTTCTTACAAAGTTTTGATCATTCTGCAAAAATTAAAGTACCATTACATTAATAAGAATAATTGAAGACATTAACATTATAAGCATAAGTGTTTGGAATCACTATAAATTTCATGATCGATCACCATTTTTTAAATGATCGATGATCCATTATTGATTGATCATAAACAGAAAGGGAAAAAATTAAATTAAAGAATTCTGCAAAAATATTAACCAAAATAGGAGAAAATGTGGATATATTTGAAGCCATCTAGGTATGTTTTAAATGGTTCTTTTTAATGCATATTTTTGTCATTTTACCAATTGATATTGCTCATTTATCAATTGTTGAAGTCTGGATCAATCACAAAAATCATGATCGATTATTCATAGTCAGAGGTAAAACATCTAATCATCAATCAAATTGATTAATTGGAACAACACTAATAAGCATCACAGTCATGTTGCCTTCATATTGATCTACTATTCAGAAGTCTCAGACATATATAGCTGTGATTAATTTTGAAAAATACAAATCTTCAATATCAAATTGACAGAAAGGTGGTTATAGATATTGTTGGAATTCTTGAACCATGCATCCATATCCCATAACAACAGTTCAACTCTTTTAAATTAAAACAGCGAACATACATTTCCTTCCTTTTGAGTTTCTTTTTTTTTTCTTTCCTTTTCTCCCCTCCAGCGCTTTCCTTCCAGCAATCACAAATGGGATTCCATTGCCTTCAATATGTGGTAGCTAGGATGTCTTGTTGTGAATCTTCATATCGAAATCGTGACTTTGAATCTACATTTACAAAAAGAAGCTTTACCCAAAAAAACGTTTTAAAGCAAATAGCATCTTGCTTGTAGTCTTATGATAAATTTCTTTAAAAAAATAATAGTTATTATATTTTCCGACTAGAAATATGATATTAATTTAGATAATTTTCAGTACTCAATTTATAAAGCATTAATATTTTGTTTAATTATTATAATTAAAAACAGAAATAGAATTTCAATGTGCCTTATAGACGGACATACAAAATGTACATATATCATTACTTTTGGGAATTTGGCCTAGGAAATAATTTCAATTGGGAATGGGGCCCATTATCCCCCCCCCCCCCCCCCCCCCCCCCCCCAAAAAAAAACCCTCAGAAAAAGCCTTGTCATGCAGCCACTAATTCAAAATTGGATGATTATTTAAATACTAACAAACCCCAAAATAAATTAACATTCAATCTCTCCTCTTCACTCAAATCACTTTATTCTGAATTATATCATTATTTATATGCATGTAAACCAAAAATAGTGTAATAGCTTTTGTTACATGAAATGACATTAATTCTTAACTGTTCACAGGAAGTGTGGTAGTAATAGAGACTTAATATATTAATCAGTATATTTCTGCTTAATAAGAACTTGGCAATATCATCTAAAATAAATAAATGTATGCAGGTACTCTTTCAAATTACCTGCTGATAACTTCAGATAACTAACCTTGTTGGTCAAGAATAAGTCATATTGTTTGCACCATAGGAGCTACTTACTATATTAACAGAGAGACCACCTGTGGATCAACAGATGTGTGAATTTGGTCCCAATATTTGATCCACACGTGCAATACTAACAAACACATGTCATAATTTATAGCCTATCTAAGCACCTACATAATAATTACACCAAACAGGAAATATAATTTTGACCTGAAATCTCTGGAAATTGCACCATCAGACATTTAAAATTCTATTTAAACATTTAATAACTTCACCACGTTAAAATTATGCTTGGTTTTCAGGAATAAAAATCACTTTTCTTTATCATTTTTTTTTTCATCTTTAAAATTAGTTCAATCATTAAAAGTTAATTTACAATTAAGATAATTAATCCAAATGTCATCAAGACATCTTTATCTAGGCTGATCTGACCTTTTAATTCTTATTTACATTAATTAAAGACTGTCTGATGAGATTTATGTTAGATTCTATACAGTTTACTTTGTTCATGTACAAAATAAAATATGATTACTTAATTGTCCAAAACTGAATTCTTCTTTCTAATTAATGTCAAGATAAAAAAAACAAGAGCAAATGACTGAATAATTTCTTGAATATGGACAGAGGTTAACTATATGTACATGTAACTGTATAAAAGGTCCATAATTTATATAATAAATTGTATTTATACAATGCTAATTTCACTGATAATATTGAAAACTAAAAGGAAATACAAGTAACTTTCAAGAAAGAATTGTACGTTTGAGTTAAAAATGTTTCTTGTTATATTTAATTATTTTGATTTCATCTTTTCCCATCAAATCCAAAGCATTGATTGTTATCCTCGTCAGAGTAAAATCATTTATCTACTTTAGTACTTTCAGTTTGCAATCTTTATACAAATGGGGGGGTGGGGGGGGGGGGGGGGGGGGGGGGGGGGGGAATGAAAGTACTATATGTTATGGAATCGGACGTTCTTAATTTAATAATCAATATATTCATAACTAATAACAATAGTAGCGCTCTGATTAAAAGAGTTATGTACAGTACATTACTGTTTTCAGTACAGTACTGTAATTAGGCCTATATAAGTACCAGTCAATAATTTTGGATCTACTTACTTGATAATGTTTTGTCTTCCTTTCCAAAACCTTTTTCTTTTTTCAATCCAACGAATCAGCAATTATGCTTCAATTCTAACTCTGTAATGGTATTATTCAGCTCAATCAACGAGCCGACATGATCATGCTGACGGCGTCTTAACTTCTGAGAAGTTCCGGGTATTATGACTTGGCCGGCTCTAAATTTACTTCGCAAAGTTACGCTGGTCAAACACACTCAGGGCGCGATGGAGCGGAAAGAAAAACATACAGCATTTATTTCTATATGGTTTACCGCTAATAATTTGTAAATGATGTATTCCCGTGTTAAATATAAAAGGTTCTGTATTCAAACTATGTAAGAAGAAAAAAAAAAGATATTTGATCTTTTCGGTCAAGCGTTCTGATTCGGTGGTTATTTGCACTGTCACCATTGTAAAACGAGGGTCTATAAGGTCAGAATATAACACCAAGTTATACAGGTATACACATGTACATAGAAACTGATACAATAGGGTCATGTTATTAGTCGATTTTAGTAAGCGATGTCATTAGTTTTGAATATTTCTGTGGTTCAAATATGAAGGCTCGATAATGTGAAGCGCATGGAGTTTTTTGGAGAGTTCCTATAAACTACAGATGTAGGTATGTATATTTCCATTGATCATAGAGCTATTCATATTGTACACAAACAGTTCAGGTCATGGTATATAAGGGTCTTGTCAGGTATACCGGGGAGTACACAAGTGTGACCTACTGCCCACATACAACTGTAAGTATGTTATACTCAATAATGTTCTATAGATAATATTTGAAATCGAACGCAGAACTCCGGTAAGGACGACAGTAGTTAAATAAGTTATTAGAAATAACAGTGGCTACATGGCCATTTTTTTTCTAATGAGACGTAGTAAGAAGTAAGACAAATCTGCAAATACACGGTTGTTAATGAATACACTATGGCAAGCCGTTTTAACATTTAATCCCATTTCCTCTTGTTTACACTCTTCCAGGTCACGCCCACAAGTAGGCCTACAGTTGAGTGTAGACTTAAGGTTACACAAAATGTACTCCGAGTGCACTCCGTTTGGACTGGAAATCTATCAGGCTCCAAATTTACCTGGGTCCCAATGTTACCATGTACATACATATATATAATTTCTATAGATATTTATCTCGGTACAACTTCGACAGGAAATTCTCAAATGTATATCTTCGGATCACCAACACATAGTGTATATAATACATTGTGCTAACAAATAGATAACATAGTAACACAATTGTCGAAGGAGATGCAGGTATTTCTGGCTAGGCGATTGGGTGCCGTAGATCGTGAGTTCGAGTCCCAGTCAGGGCACGATTCCTAAAGTTGTCTTCCTTCGCCAATAATGCCTATAGATATATATATATACGCAAGGCCTGAAAACGTTAGCGAAAATGCCGTGTTGATTTCATTATTTCTACTATATATACTCATATACACTATGGCAAGCCGTTTTAACATTTAATCTCAATTCCTCTTATTTACACACTCGTTTGGTCCGGTTTTGCGGTTGTTGAAATTGTTTTTTTTAGTAAGCCACACTGTTGACTCTCAGGTTAATTGCTCAACGGTTCACACATCAGCATAACAGAGGGCAACAGTTGTTGATGAGACAAACGTCTGTCAAGTTAATGGAGGACTATATAGCAGATTCTCATACCAGCAAAAACATCGCAAATATCTCAGCATTATACGAGATACCGACAACGGATTTTAACATTTTTCTTCGAAAATTTTACGCAAAGGCTAATGGTGAATTTTATGCCAAGAAGTCAATGATAAGTGTCCGATTTGGTTTACAAAAACATTTTGTGAAAAAACTACATTCATAAAGAGAAAACAACATAAAGGTATAATAAAACAGTTATCAAATGGGGTAGTTCAGACAATAGTAATTATGTAAGCCCCTCATCAACAACTGTTGCAACAGTTGTTGCTTCGGGGCTGACAAAATTACTATCGCCCTCATACCCATTTGATAACTGTATAATATGGCCATTTAAACGGCATAAAAGTCATGATAATCCTTTGAAGAATTTTAACAACTGTTGTCTCTGTCACCATCTATTTGTGATATATGGTCACTTAAACCGGAATGAGCGGGGGTCCAGTTTTAGTATCTGCCTAATTAAAACTAGAGATGACATGGACAGTTTGCCGGCGAAAGCTGGACAACGTGGCCAGGTATGACCAAATATGGCCAAACATGTACCTGTGTAGGAGGTGATAGATGACGTGGTCAGTTACCCCGGTGAAAGCTGCCGGGTATAACTCAACTATGGTAATAGGTTTGGGGCATGAAGAGCTCTTAAACACTGGAGCCCGCCGGGTGTAGTTAGTGCGATCATCAGCTGAAAGGCCGCAAGGCCGTAATAGCGGACGTAAAACCCTTTAAATAAAAAAAATAAATAGGGTGTAGTTAGTAGATTCCTGGACCAGCGAGCTGACAACATCGCGTCCACTACAACGTCAGGTTGCCTTTGGCACCTGCCGTTATATTTGTGGTGGGTAAATTTTGTTAGTCACACTTTTGTTTCCGGCTAACAACTTCTCTTTTCTGTAATACAAATAATATACATCCGCAGCCTAATATAGTTCCTATTTTAACAGCAATTATTGACACGATTTAACTGATGGTTCCCGTGTTTACGGCAATTATTTAAAATGATATTTGAATATTTGGTGTTCTAGACTATTTTAGATTATAAATATAAACATTTTCCTCGCCAGTATATGCATTTTTTGGCGTATGATTACGTAGTTCTGTCTCAATCCTGCCTTGAAAAACGAAAGTAAAAAAAATAAGTTTGATCGTCGTGGAAATTTACATGCGTCCACAGAGAAACTATCCACATGTCTTAGACGCATATGTTAATCCTGGGTTCATATGGAGGAATATTTCATGTAAGCCTTAAATCAACCGTGTTTACGTAGTCAACTCTTTACAGTTCTATAAATAGCTTTGCAGCCAAACATTCCACGGGATAACTTCAGCTGTCACGTGATCACACGTGATCAGCACTAATCGACCAAAATGGCTGTTATGTCTAATGTAACTAAACCAGCGACCGTTCGTAGTTTCATATTCATTTGTATGTCGCTAGAATACGCAAGAAATATCAACAGGAATTGAAGGCAAGTTGTTATCAACTACACTGCCGTTTTTCATGAGGATTTTATCAAATAAGATTTTGAAAAGAATCTAACGATTATGATCCGTGACTGATGTACTGGCGTCTGTTTGTCAAAACTGAAGGCCTATATACAGTGTATGTCCCGTCGGACAGCGTGATCGACAGCCCGATCTCCGTTTTCTATCCGAGGTAAAATATTTGCATTTTCGATGTTACTAGGGGTCATAAACTAGATGTTTGCCTTGCCTAATTAACATCATATAATATAAATTAAAAAAAAAACTCAGGCTGTGTACATCTTGGATTTTATCTCTGGTTGTACATGTAACTGTTAATAGACCGATTTGTCCTTCAGTTGATTTTTTTTTCAAAGTTTACAAGCAGCTTTACTGATTCAGAAGTATATAAATAATCTTCCACAAACATTAAAGAAATAGGTCAGGGAAAAAACTACAGTATCTACTCAGCTATTGGAAAGTTGTCGACAGATAAATATGTTGATAAAACTATAACGTGCTTCCATTAACAGGCATGCTATGTTTTCCTGAATATATATAGAATAGGAATAACCATTAAAACATTTCATCTGATACAAATGTAGCTGTCTGACTATAAGATGATAAAAAAATCCAATTTTAAATTCCTTATTGTATGACCTCAGACCCTGACGTTTCTCAGGGCCTTTGGCCCTTTGATTTTATAATTACTTGCCAGACAATCAGCAGTTAACATCAAACCTGCACTGAGAAGTTATATTTTCCTTTCATGTAAAGAATGTCTCATGATTGATACGACGCTTATTAAAAATTACATAATTCATTAATACTATAAATTCGAATATTAATAATTAACATAATATATACATTATTTAAACTACCTTCAAAGTTGAACATCTCTGTACAGAATTACATAATGAAATAACCATTCTATTTCAAATTCCTTAATAAACTGTAATACATTTTGATAACATATGAAATAATAAGCAATAAACTTTCATAGAAACCTAATTAGAGTACAAATTGTATAGCTGTCTTTTCTACATCTTTATAAATATGAATTAAGTGAGGCATTATCAATTACATATATTAAAAATTAACAAATATTCTTATTAAACTAAACAAATATTGATAAAAGTATCAACAGATCTAAAGTAACATGTGAAATATATTTGTCTACAGATAAATTATATTTAATCATCAAAGTATATATATGATATATCCTGATTATAGACCCCGGGCAGGCTTGGTGTCTTATAGGACTACAGGTAGACTCGGAGTGCACTGCAAGTTTACCTGGAGTTCAAATGGAGTGCATTCCAAGTCAACGTCAATCAATCGATAGTTTATTTAAGTGTACATTACATAATAAAATAGGTATTTGAAGCACGATAACTTTAAAAAAACAAATATTAACATCCAGCCACTTGGTGGCTTATGAGACACTAGATCATATTAATGTGTTTCAACTTCTAAAAACAGTATACATGTAATAAGGAAGAGTAAAATATGAAATCGGAATGTACTTAGACCCAACTGCGGAAGAAATACGAGAGTGGTTGGCCAATCCCTACCGACAGATCACACAACCCCCGCCTTTGGGATCTTGGCAATTTATACTGATAAGAGTTACAATAAAACAGCTGATCTTGGCTGTTAATAGGACGTTAAACAGAACAAACAAAACCAAACCAGTGTCAATGAGCTCGGCGTAAATGGATCTACATCTACAACAGGATCAATAACAGCAGCAGATCTAGATGTTTCATACTAGAGAGCAATCTGTTAAAAGAAAAAAACATAATTTGTGATGATACAGAACAATACAATAACATAATTAGATAATGTAGTATTCTTTATTTATACGCTATCAGGTCAAAAATATTTCAGAACAATCTAATTTAGCTACGCATATACTTTTGTAATAAATTATCTTGCTATTTTTAACATTTTTTACCAAACAAATGTCCAGGATTCTAGGCTGATTTTTGCAAAAGTTTGTTTACTGATAGAGTTTTATTTCAATTTATTTGATTATAAATAATTGAATTACTTCATTATTTTCAGTTGGCTTTTACAAAGAAAATCAATGTTATTTTACCATATGATTGCAAATTCCTTTAGCATCATGCAGTTGGACCATGTACAAAACCGTCTTAGTCATTATAATAATGTACGTACCCTGCTATTTTCCCGCTTAATATAGGCTTTCCTCATTTTCTTCACTTTGGGTGTGGACTGGTGTATGGGTGTTCCAAATAAAACTGGATCATTGTTAGGTAGCTGGATTGAAGGGATGGCATCCTTCTACTTCTAAATGATAATGACCAACTTCAACAATTTGAAGATAATGCCATGAGAGAGAGAAAAAGAGATGCAGTCGTTTCCTAATAAGCCAAAAAAGATGTGTACATAGGTAATATTTAATTTTTGGGGATATATACTGAGAGGAGGGTAGTCCTAAAGGATTCAGCTGTTTGACAGGAGGATATGATATCTAGTGGGGTCTTGTTCCACTCAGATATTGTACGTGGAAAAAATGATTGTTTTCTGGCCATGGTTTTGCAGTGTGGTAGTTGAAATGATTTGTGATGGGTATGACTTGATTGCCTGTTTGTTTGTGTAAGTCTGCTGTGTTGGCTGATGGCTACTTGGTTGTTGGTAATTTTGTGCATCAGACAGAGTCTCCAGTCTCTACGTCTGTCAGCCAGAGGTCGCCATTTGAGTTGTTGCAGCATATCAGAGACACTGGATCTAGTACATAGCGAGCAGCCCGTCGTTGTATCATCTCAATTCGTTCAATGTTTTTTCTGGGTGTATGGGTCCCATTGTTTTGTTGTTAAGTCGTTTTGACAGGGTTCCAATTAATCCCTGTGGGTTTGACAACTTCAGCTATCGGTCATTTAATCTCTAAAACACGACGTTGTTTAACTTTTAGCTGGTTTATTTCATAATTTAGTTTTTACATAAATCGTACAGCAACACAGTAAAAAATGTGAAGACATAAACATATATCAACTAACAATAAAAAAAAAAAGAGAAAATTTGACAACAAACGCATATTCCGTATGCAACACTTCATTGCCAATAGTCATGTACTGATAGGAGTAACAAGTTATACAGCACTGTATTTCCAATGTAGACAGAGCTATAACCGAGACTCTAGACTGTTGTCTTTATATTATATTCCCCCTATTATAGCCATAATACAGTACAATAATCAATAAGCTTAAATGAGTAATAAAACTGTAGAAATGAAAACTATACAGGTCTAACAATGTTAGAAGTCTTGTTATAGCCAGGAGTGGATCCAGGGTATTACCAAAGACTTCAAATTAAATCTTAGGCCTGGAAGAATTTCTATCCTCTTGATCAGCCACTGATAATGTAAGTTAAAATACAAGTTTTAATACTACTAAAAGGTACTGTACTGCAATGTGTTCAACGGATAAAAAGTCCAAACAACTGCTACAATTCAGAATGTCAATCAATTTTATTGCACTCATCAAAGTCAATAATTACTGAAGGTTACATACTGTACATATTAAAGCATTTCCTGCTTAATTTTATAATCAAAATAAAAGACTCGAAGGAGATGTAGTATTTTGTTGTTCACGGTGGATTCAAAAGAAAGCACGGTCTAAAACTTTAAAATGAACACCACAATCATCATAAACCTTACAAAGACTTGAAAAGTCCAACATGGCTAAACTAAACACATGTACATGGATCCTATTGAACCCCGGTAGACAAATACGCTTGGCAATAAACTTGATTTTCTCTTCATTGAATTGTCACAGAATAACCTATTAGTGGAAGGTTCTATATCAGAATGTATCTTATATATTTCAGGAAACGCTTTATCAGTGCGACATTAACATGGATCAGGAGCGCAGCAGACAGTGGTACTGTGAGAGACATGTCCTTGCAGCACATTCTGGTTTCGGCCTCAGGTGTCTCGACTTTAGACAGGTATACT
Organism: Pecten maximus; assembly: GCF_902652985.1. Lineage (NCBI taxonomy): Eukaryota > Metazoa > Mollusca > Bivalvia > Pectinida > Pectinidae > Pecten > Pecten maximus. Next base: position 24,566,700 of record NC_047022.1, on the reverse strand, counting down.
CTTGAGAGGGGAGATATAAGAAAGTGAAGCGTCAGTATTTTCTTTATGAAGGCCATTAGAAGAGACAAAGTATAAAGTAGACATATTAACTTAATATATAACTTATATAACATCATGAGAAAGAAATGTGAGGAAGAAGACAATGATAGAAAGGAAAAAAATGAAAAGGGGAAGAAACACAGAAAAGGATATGGATACAGAAAGGAAGGTACAGCAGAAAGAGAGAAAGGAAATGGATACAAAAAATACAGGACCTTATAACAAGAAATTAAAGACAGTTCTACAAAGAACGATAATAAACGAAAAAGCAGATGCAAGGAACATGACAGAATCGACAGATGACGAGGACATCGACGAACAGCAGGACAACACTAACAACAAGGAACAACAGGACAAAGACAAGGACATGGAGGGAAAATCAACATATATTGCTAAGTTGATCAAAGACCAAGGACTAGACATATCGGACTCGGACGAGGAAACAAGTGACAGAACTAATATACTGGCTGATGACGAGAACATCGACGACCAGGTGGACAACACTAACAATAAGGAACAACAGGACACAGACAAGGACATGGAGGGAAAATCAAACTCGGAATCTGACGAAGAACCAACTCACACAGTTATTATATCGAGTGATGACGAGGACATCGACGAACAGCAGTACAACACTAACAAGGAACAACAGGACAAAAACAAGGAGATGGAGGAAAAATCAAACTTGGACGATGACTCGGAAGGACGCAAGTGATGGAAATAATATACCGACTGATTACGAGGACATCGAAGACCAGGTGGACAACACTAACAGCAAGGAACAACAGGACAAAAACAAAGAGATGGAGGAAAAGTCAAACTTGGACGATGACTCGGACGAGGAGACAAGTGACAGAACTAATATACCTACTGATTACGAGGACATCGCAGACCAGGTGGACAACACTAACAGCAAGGAACAAAAGTACAAAGACAAGGACAATGAGGGAAAATCAAACTCGGACGAAGACTCGGACGCCGATGGCGGATTTAATCTATCGGCATACCAGGAACAACAGGACGAAGGCAATGAAGCAAAAGCTGATAGGAACAAAACTTTTATTGCAACAACACCTCAATGCATACTAACAGACAAAATGACCATAGAAAAAAAACTACAAATGATGGCAGCAATGCAGTGTAACAGAATTATATTAAATGTGGGAAGCGAAAAATTTGAAACTTGTATTCAAACTCTAGAAAACGACCCGAAAGGACTTCTTGCAAAAATGATTGCTCATGATTCTCCTATGGCATCCTACAAAGTGAACAATATCAACTGTTACTTCATCGACAGGGACCCGCGATATTTCAGGTTTGTCTTGAATTACTTACGAAATATCAACACTGTATTGATGGCCAGACTCCTGTCGGCAGAAATGTTACTTCTAGAGGAACTTCTAGTCGAGGCAAAGTTTTATCAGCTTGCTGGTCTTGAACATTATGTTGAAAGAAAACTTCGGGAAACCAATCAACGCTTACTGCAAGAGTAATCTATATAGGAGTTGAAAAACGCAACATACCCTTTGTTCTGACACACAATCCACCTCACAACAACATGGTGAAAGAGCAAAAGAATCGATCCCACTCCTACATTAAAGCCAAAAGATGCGTAAAGTACAGAAATTAGATATTCTCCGAAGCAAGCTACAACACGAAAACCTAAAGAAAACCTTACCAGGGCAAAAATTGACACTACGGAACAGCAGTATTATACGGTGTCGGCATTCGGAGACAAACAATGTGGAACGTGTATGTACATGTACGTTCACCAATGACAGTGCTTAATCTTGAAAAACGGCAAACTCATCAAACCAAACTGTGATCTAACTTAAAAAAGCTTTAATTTACTGCCATTTGTGTAAATATTTCTTTATGGATTCCGAAAATTCCTGTTTAGTTATCAAAGAGGATACAGTAGTATGGATCAACGTATACTAATGAACTATTCCTGGAACCAAGTCATAGATAATACTAAGTAACATTGTAATGGATCCGGAACAATAAGCATATTTAATGCAATAGTATTTAATGTTGACAAGACAACACTTTACCGAATATTCATAGTTTAAAGTATTATATATTATAATTGCTAACATTGACCAATGTTTTGTAACGTTACTGTTGTCAGCAATGGTATTATAATTTGAAAATAATTGTAGATACTTGATTACTTGATAATCGTTATGTTTTATACTTATAATTACATGTATTATTAATATTCTTTTTTTATTATTTCCACAGATCTTGATAACATGTTAATTCAAAAACGAAAGCAAATAAAACGTTCATATCATAGCACATGATAGCTGATCGTTACACAAACATTTTAGTGATCATTATTTTTTAAAGGTCAGGGTCACCCAACAGATTTTAAAATATATTTTTTTTAAACGTATTTTGAATGACCATAACTTGATAAACGTTCGTGCGATTTCATTTATCAGGGAATATGTCAAGGTCATGACCTCACTATGGGGTCAAAATTAGGTAAAAATTGGTCTCCATTTGTGTGGGATTTTTTTGTTTGTTTGTTTGTTGTTGTTTTTTTTTTTTTTTTTTGAAAAAGAAAATGGAGAAAGAAATGGAATGTGCAAATTGTTTTATCATCGGATGAAAAATAAAACGCAAAACATTTCACAACCTTGAAACCAGGATATTGGCAAGATGACCAGGGAAAAACAGTGTTCGCTTGTCATAAGGGCTTTTCGAATTTAACGTCATGCCCTTTGGGTTGTCAAACGCATCAGGCATATTCCAAGAGCTTATGTCGGAAGTTTAACAGGATTTAGATCAAATTGCCAAAGTCTATTTAGATGATGTCTTGATCTATTCAAAAAGTTTTCTCGAGATTGAGAAAACACCAGTTAAAGTTGAAATTGAAGAAGTGTCAATTTTTCAAAAAGGAAACAAACTAACTGGGCTTTGTGATAAATTAAAACAGCATAACATTGGATCCTGCAAAAATACGGGCCGTGTGGCTAATGTCAGCTCCATATTGTGTCAAAGAGCGCAGGGGAATTATTTGAACGTGTAGTTACTATCGTACATTTATACCAAACTTGCAAAACCTCTCATCAATCGAACAATAAAATATGCAAAATTTCACTGAACTCATAATTGTCAATCAGTATTCGAGCAGTTAAAAATTAGTCTAACGGTGGTCCCGCTGCTAGTTTACCCTGACACAAACTTATGTACTTTACACAGATGCTAGCGATACCTGTACCGGGGCTACGCCCGTATTACCTAATGTTAGGAATGAGAGACCATTGTTCTGCAAATTGTCTGATACACAAATTAGATGGTCTACCAAAGAGAAAGAAGCATTTGCTATGATAAATTAGATGGTCTACCAAAGAAAAAGAAGCATTTGCTATGATATTCATTACACCCTCCAAAACTTCCAGGACTGTTCACAATCATTTGAAATATTTACTGAAGATGTAGAAAAATCTACTTTGGGCTTTTAGTTTAGCGGGATATTTTTGTGGTACTATATGTGTAAGGTGCATGCAGATAGGGATTTTATTTCATTTTCTGGTTTCTTTTTTGTATACATGTCTACTGTCTCAGGTGTAAAATAATTCATTTTGATAGATCTATAGATTAGACAAGTGCCGGTATGTCTGACAGATATTTCTTTTATTGAACTGAATTTATGTCAGAGTTGTAGTTGTTATTAAATCCTATAGCTGAACTGCTTTATCCTTTAAAATAAATCTTTGTTGTTTACAGCTTATAATTATGAGTATGAAATAGGATGTAAACAACAACTATTTATCTTAAAGCATTTAATCACAGGGACATGTCTAGTCTTATATTTAAAAAATAATAGTCAGAAATACCTATATATAAAGACTAGACATGCCCCTGTAATTCAATCGTGGCGTACGCGTGTCCCTGTGGCTGAACCCAGCAGGTGTAAAGCCGGTCCTTATAGCAATTCTATTTTTATAGACACATGCACTGTGCTTGACATGTAAATGAAAGCTTGAAACGAAAGCTAGATTTTAGGTATCTATTTGTGAAATATCAAGATAAACCACAGGATTCAAACACTTGGTAGAAATACTTTACAATTCGTTTCGTTATTACCCCCCCCCCCCCCCCCCTCCCCCATACACATGTACGTATACGCTACATGACCTATTTCTGTGAGCATGGCAGTCATCTACAGTAGTTGCTACAGTGTCATTTATATAAGGAGGATATGACATTGAAATATCAATATTTAAATAATACCATAGAACAGACAAACAGGTGTTTGGCTTTACTACGCTCACGCAAGTTTGCTTCGTTTAGTTGTGATTGTGGTCTGCCACAGTCATATCCATTCCTTGCATTTTTCCAAACTTCTGCCGGGTTTAGGAAAGGGTATAAATGTCACCCACCTTCCAGACGGTCGGGGAACCTACTGTCCGTGTTGCAGGTACCCCAGCAGCATCTTTTTCTCCATTGTTGTCACACTTCAGAAATGTCAGACAGTGACGGGCAAAATGGTGGCGGTTTCACGTGTCGCCGCAGTTATTTGTAACGCGTCACGCGATTGGTCGAAATGACCTTTCAATCAAAATCTGGCGATCCCACAATTGCGCAATAGAGTACATTTGAAATAATGCATTAAATTCCAATAACTTCAATCCGAAAGACTTCGCTTTTGGGAAATATTGAGAAACATATTATGGCAACGCCTGAAATAGATATTCTGAAGCCAGGAGACTAAGATATGGTGGTAGAACAGGGGAAAGATGTAGAGATGCTGAGACAGCTACCATATAATGGATGACATATTGTGTGATTTATCCAAACCAGACGTTGACTCCGTAGTTCCAGGTCACTCACGGTTTAGGGTATAGTGACCCAATACGACGACGAGAACAGGCACATGGGCGTTGACATTTGACATTTGATGCTAATAGTTCTAAATTATTTTGGCCTAACAGTCACAGGCAGCAGGTCGATTTAACATCAATGAATCATTGAAGTTTTTCCCCATTCTTTTTGTTATACAACCGCGATGTTGTACTGCCTATCGACACATCGCTACAACCGCACCGGCATCAGAATCGCAAGAATCAGTTAGACGGTACTAGCACCAAACCTCATGCAGAACACTTTAGTCTAGCTGGAATCGATTATTGGAAAATACCCACGGGCACTTCCAGCCGTCCAATCAAAAAATTGCTCTGCAGGTACAACAAAGAAGATAGCAGAGATACAGAGGCAAGTTCAGACAATGAATTGATTCTCCTGACTAGAATTTATGAAATATTTTTGCACGAAAGAGATTCATCCTTAAATGAAGATGCCATTCCCCTGGTGAAATTAGCTATACGATTATAAAACAGAGTCTAGGTTAGAATACTAGATAATTACGAGATCGATAATGGGGGCCTAGGTGACGGCGATGACGTAGAAAACCTGTCAATAAATGATAGTGAAAATCGACTCAAAACAAAGGTTTCTCACCGGAAGGAAGAACATTCAACATGCGACTCCATCTGGGTTAAGAGAACCCTGCAGTGAAAAGACGAGCGATGGCTTGGAAGACGATGTCTTTATCAAAGTAACGATAGGCTTTGATCGGGAGATCGGCAACCCGGGTTTAGGCTTCACACTTTGGAAATGTTTGCTAAGAAGTTAGCATTAGAGGCCGGGAGTTCAAAACTGTCTAACTACTAACTTACCGCTACCAATAAAAAGGACTAGCAATGTTGATTCAGTGAGTCGGCGTTCCATGCGATATGTTGCTTATTGACAAATGCACAATTCAGTTTACCGCACTAACCTTAGCACCAGGTGTATAATATACAATTATAGACCTTTTTCAGGTGAATACGAGGATTTGTCAAAATGAGAAAGTGATATTATCCCGAGGCCGCAGGTTGAGGGAAATACCTCTTTCGAAGTGATTCAGTGAGTCGGTGTTCCATGCGATGTGTTGCTTATTGACAAATGCACAATTCAGTTTACCGCACTAACCTTAGCACCAGGTGTATAATTAAGAAATAATTAACGATGATTCGTGTATTATTGCTGGATATACAACGAGGACGAGGATATTTTGCAATTGAATTAATAACGAAGGCCGCAGGCCTGAGTTATTAATTAAAATTGCAAAATATCCGAGTCCGAGTTGTATATCCTGCAACAATACACGAGTCAAAGTTGATTATTTCTATTCTACCATGTACTGTTTAGTTCGGAGATCGATCTCTTTCTAATAGAACAACCGCAAAGAAACCCCGAGAAAACCTTGTAATTTATTTCTTGAGTATTGCATTATTTGTTGGTGAAATATACATGTACAGGCAATACAGTACTACGATCAACAGCATCTATCATATAGCATTGATTTTGAAAATAAAAAAAGGATAAAAAGAAAAAAAAAGGGGGGGGCCTCCGTAGGATTCGAACTCGCGTCGTGATAAAAATGTATTGAAAGACTAACCCATTAGCCCACTCGGCTATGGTAAACATTTATAAAATTGGTGAATATTAGATATATAAAATTGTTACAGCCGTGACTCCCGACCGTGTATTATTGGCACGAGCGTGGGTTATTGGAAAATAATACATGGTTTTAAACCAATCAAAACTGGCGTTGCATAGCAAACATGGTAGAATATACAATTATAGACCTTTTTCATGTGAATACGAGGATTTGTCAAACTGAGAAAGTGATATTATCTCGAGGCCGCAGGTTGAGGGAAATATCTCTTTCGAAGTTTGATAAATCCTCTTATTCACCTGAAAAAAGGTTGATAACTGTTTTATTACATGATATTTTACTTGTTTTAATGCGTTTTAATGGCACAGAGAGACGGTGAAAGGGGTCGACATTAAGGTGTTCCGACATCACGCCATCTGATAGTGCCAGGGTGAGCTGGCACTTTTACTTGATAGTACCCATGTGTGTAGCCAATTGGAAATCGGTATTCCGTCACCTGAAGTACCAACAAGGTTTAACTTTGTACATGATGGTTGTATAATAAGGTTTTGCTGTACAAGTGATGGCTGTATAAAAAGGTTTTATTTGTACAAATGATGTACAAATGATGACAAAGTGATATTAGAAACGATGATATGTGGTATTATTATGATATAAAACTAGAAATTGTAAATCAATTCAATTATCTTGGTATGCTATTCAACTTCAATGGTAAATTTAATGAAACCCAAAAACGTGTGGCGGATCAAGGGGAAACGGCATATTACTCTCTCAAAAGCAAGTTAAAAAATCACAAATTTAATATTCAAACACAGATTTCAGTTGTTGACACATTTGTTAATAGTATTTTAAGTAACAGTGCTGAAATATGGGGATTTCACAGAGCTTTAGATATAGAAAAGGTACTCTCTTTTTTTTGGCAAACGACTGGCTGTAAACAAACGAGCTTGTAACAATCTGGTTTATTGTGAGCTAGGACGACTACCACTTTGGTCATGTACATTTTTTTGTAGGAAGCTCAAAATTCTCAAATATTGGTTAAAACTGAAGTCGACAAATAATTGTATTTCAAAAATATGTTTTAAAGAAAAGGTAGCATCTAATGACATATGGGTATTAGATATTCAAGCTGAGCTGAATAAATTAGGAATAAATTATAGATGGAATTCTGATTGTAGCGAGAAAATAGCTTTAATGTGATTAAACAAAGATCTTATTATGTTTATCAACAGGAGCTTTTATCTAATATTAGTGATATTTCTAAAGGTAAACTATATCAACATGTTATTGATAAATTCTCTTTACAGTTCTACTTGTGTAAGCCTATAGACGACCAGTATAAAAGACAAATAGCTAGATTTAGATTAAGCTCTCACAATCTCAATATAGAACAAGGAAGGTACAGAAATCAGCAGAGAGAGCAAAGAATATGTACATTATTTTTTTATACTTTTTTAATTTTTGAAGGCATTTAATATAAGACACTTTCATTCCAACTGACTCATCTCATTCATATTCGGTGACAGTATTATCCTCATCATTGTCCTCATCTTCATATACATATATCATCATCAGTCACCTCACATTCATACATCATCTATTCTAGCATCAATATAATCATATCATCAAAATAAATCCTCATCCTCATATATGTCATCATCACTGTTTTACAACAATCTATTTCACATCCACACACCCTTTCACATGCATACATACGTATGTACGTATGTACGTACGTACGTACATACATACATACATACATACATACATACATACATACATACATACATACATACATACATCTGTATAATATGGGCAAGCAGACACAAAAAGACACAAATATCCCCCCCCACACACACAAACACAGAGAGAGAGAGAGAGAGAGAGAGAGAGAGAGAGAGAGAGAGAGAGAGAGAGAGAGAGAGTATGTTGTAATAACTACATCAAAAAAAGTTTAAATTAAATTATAACCAAGATTGGTAAAGAGTATGAAAGGAATGAAGAGAAGGAAGAAAAGAATAGGATGGATACAGGTACTTTAAATTATTTTATTTGAAAAATTGATAAAAATTGAACATGACGACCTTGTCAGGGACTGGTGATCTGAAAATTATAATGTCAGTGATAAACAAAACAACCTTATTTTTACCAAGGGCATATAAATAATGGATTATCCATTATCTCTGATTTTACATACATTATATCATTCTAAAATTTGCATTAATTTTTCCCACTTCTTCCACTCATTTGCAAACATGTCTCGTGCCCTCTCCCCTTTACTACAAAAAATATATTTCTGAACTTTGTAATGATCAAATAAGGAGTAAATCAGAGCATTAATAGTCGGGGTCTTGTGAAGGCATCTCATTCTGAAGATATATTGTTTAATTAGCAAAATTATTTGATTGTCAACTTTGTATAGTACAGAATTGTTATCACTGAACTTACCAAAAAGCAATGTCTGTTTATTTAATGTAAAAGGTATGAATAGGGCTTCCTTCCAACAATAGATCAAGACTCTGAATAAGATTTTGGACTTGATCACATTCCCAAAATAGATGTTCAATGGTTTCCCTCTCAGAGTTGCACAAATTACAGAGAGGACTATCTACTAGCTTGGCTTTAAAAAGAAATGAGTTTGTGGTTAAGAAATGATGTGAGATTCTAAATTGAAGCCATTGTAGTTTCGAATTTTTAGTACTTTGAAAAGGCAGTACATATATATTTAGCCAATCTTTATCATTGAAATTAAAAACTTCACACCACTTTTCCTTGCCCTTGGCTGTTAAAGTTTTTTTACTGTTTAACAATTCATAGAATAATTTAGAACCTTTGGTCTTTTTTAAGAAGATAGCAATGTTGACAGGTAGAACTGGGCGGGCCATGTTGTACTCTTCATTTTGATAGTCTTGTAAACATCTCCTAATTGCTGTAACTAATCCATTATATTTTAAGAAATCAGTGTTTATATTATATTTGTTTATAAATTCATCATACAAAAATAATGGTTTTGTACTATAATCTTTGAAAAAGTCTCCTATTAAATAAACACCTTTTGCATACCACTGTTGATAGAATACAGATTTACCACTGATAGTTATACTACTGTTGTACCATACAGGTGTTTGCAAGAGTGACTTCCCTTTAATTACTTTCATATTATTGGAGCTATCTAATCTATACCAAGCCCTAAGAACATCTCTCCAGAAGATATTATTACAGTTTTCTTCACATAATTTAATATAATTACCTCCAATATTTAGCAGTCTATCCAAGTTAACTAATTTCACCAAAAAGACTTTCCATCGGCTTGGAGACTGATACAATCTCTTAATCCAACTTACTTTTAGAGCATCAACAAAATTATTAATATTGATCATTTTTAAACCACCATGAGCATAATCTTGTACAATAACATCTCTTTTAACTTTATCAACCTTACTGTGCCATAAAAACTCATATAAAATAGAGTTTATTACCTTGAGTGTTTTTTCATCTGGATTTGGAAGGGAAATGAATAAGTGATTAAACTGTGAAATCATTAATGATTTAATCAAATGAACTTTCCCAATTGGAGTTAGATCTCTCCTACTCCAAGAATATGTACATTATGTCAATATAATGATATTGAGAATGAATGTCATTTTATTCTCAAATGTAATTATATATTCGAAGTACATACATTAAGCCATATTATTAAAGAAGAAAATTCTTTATTTAGCGACAAAACAAGGTAATAACGCCATTTAATTGTTTGGTTTAAACGGTATTTATTTGTTCAAAATGATAATAAGACAATACATAAACAGAGAATAACAGATAATTCGGAAAGACGTATTGCGTACTTATATTTATCCGTCTTCTCTTTAGTGACAGCTAGGTATGATAAACAGAAAAGAGATGTCATGGTGAGCCACAGACATACATCTTGTATGTATATGGCTCAACATGACTCCAGGCCCATAGGTAAGTATTGTAAAATCAGCAGAGAAAAGATAATACTGTCGTAATAATAGTAAAAACAGTAATAATAATAAAATAAATATGTAAAATAATAACATTAACAATAATGTAGCTGAAGAGGAGAGAAAGCATTGGCATTGGAATGAGAAGGGGTAGAAGGTTAGGTATAATGGGGGGAGAATTGTGGAAGTTGTGGAATAAATTTCTAGGAGGAGTAGAGTACAACACAATCGTAAACCATCGTAAACCCTCGTAAAGTAGTGACAGCTGTAGATATGGATTACAAAACATAGACTTTGAAACAATAAATAGCCTCATACAGAATCAGCCTTTAAAATATTAACGTTTTTGCCTCGGTAAGCAAAGAATCACCGTGAAGAAGGAGGAGGTCTAAAGACAAGTTGTTGATAGGATTAATATATTGACGGCGTAGCATGCTATACGTATTGTACTCGAGTAGATAGTGCTTTACGGTTTCAATTTGACCGCAAGTACAGAAAGGATTTTCAATCATTTTTTTTTTTTTTTTTGCGAAATAGGTGATCTCGAAGAGAGCTACATTTTTAACGAAGTCTGACATGATAAATTTGATCCCAATCGTTTTCCAGTAAAATAGTACATGATAATTTTCAAGTATCCAGAGTTGAGAGGAAGTTTCAGAAATGAAATGGAAGGATTAACTTTTATATAATGAGGCAAATTATTCCTAAGTTAATAGTAGGATGAAAAAAAGAGTTATTATAAAACGTGGTTCTGGCCTGTAGGTTAGCAATATTTTGAGATTGGAGTGTATTATGATCATGCATTTTAATGATTCGGTTAGGTAGTATTTCTGTTAAATAGCTGGGTGTCAGTCCATGAATGATTTTATGAAGCTGGATAAATTTATGTTTGTCTCTTCTTTCCGACAATGGCTCTACTCCAGGTAAAGGGAATCATGATTTTCTAGTTTAGTGGCACCACATATTATTCTAATAGCTTCAAGTTAGATACACTCTAACTTTTTTTTACATATTCTATTTATTGTGAGGTTGTCCCATACGACATCGGCGTTCCAACAATGGACGAATAAAAGAGAAGTACATTTGTTGCATACGACTCTAAATTTCAATTTTCTAAAAATGTTAATGCGATATGACACTTTAACAATAATATTGTCAATATGCTGTTTCCAATCAGCATTGTTTGAGATAGTAACACCTAGGTGTTGGTGAGAATTAACTTCAGAAATAGGGATGTTTTTCAAAAGGAGAACCGGATGAGGAGGTTTGTTTAGTTTTGTTCTTACTACATTTAATTGTTTAATTTATTATATGTTAGTCTATTTATAACGTACATGAACTAATATTTACATTTACACTGCAGCCCCACTATATAACTTTACCAAACTCACTTGTAGGTTACGAGTCCATAACTTCCAAATCTTTATTATGACGTCATTATTATAGTGACGTCATAATTGTCACGTCGGCAATAACGAAAGATGGCTGTTGAAAAGGCTGTTCCGTCTTTGACGATAATCATTTGTTCATTCATCGTCGGAGCAAATGTCCTGGATATAGTCTTTAAAAATCGTTGTCAAATGTAAATATAAGCATTGAACTGCTTTCATTTTGAAGTTACGGGCTGATGAATGCCAACAGGACAAAGGCAAATTCAACATGAAGCGCTAGCGCGCTTCATTAAATTTGCCTTTGCTCAGTTGGCATTCATCAGCCCATAACTTCCAACTGAAAGCAGTTCAATGCTTAATTGTGTACTATCATAATGACGTTTATGTTCATTTTTATACTATAGTAATACTAAAGTGAACGTATACATATATGTGTATATTAGACTATTAAGCGTAATGGACATGTACTTTTGTAATTGTGTATTGTGTCATACTATATTACATTGTATTGTTTTGCAATGTCTTCTCTCTGATGTGTTGAAATACAAAAAGAAATCAAATAGTCTGAATTTGATTCACTAATTCTGCACGTTTGCAATAATTACCACTTCTCCAAAGTGTAATATACGCAGTTCAAAGTCCCCTGAATTGATAGGTTGTTGGTATCTAGATATTCCTGCTTCCGTACATGTCATCGTTTGTTATACATTATATAAAATTACGTATTATGAAAGAGTTTAATTACCTATATGGTATTCAATGGAGAGGACAGACTGCACATTGTTACAATCCGTGAGTATTTGGAGGGTCAGGAATAATGCTTATATTACGACGCAACTTTACAGAGGAGGAAGTAACCAAAACATCATCTATTCTTATATCTTACACAGATGAACTTCTGAAATGATTAAATACCTAACATGCCTTTAATATATAGGATGACATGCGATTATATAAAGAAATTACGTACTTATACTTAATTTATATAGCCTTTGATGAAATTGTTCTGTTATCAAAATAGAATGACATGAGATTATATAAAGAAATAAAGAAATTGTACCTAATTCATACAGCTTTTAATGAAGTTGTTCTGTTATTGATTATAATGCCAAGCGATTACATAAATAAATAATGTACCCATATCTGATTTATACAACTTTTCGGGAAATTGTTCTGTGATTAATTTAACTGACATGCGATTATGTAAAGATATGACATTATTTCATCAGAAGAATATCGTATATCTTGAAACACTGGTCACGGAAACATTGCAGTGGAAACTCCCTGAGAAATTCCGTTACGTCATCAATTTATCTAAAGGTCCTAGTATGGATATGTTACCGGAGACAAACAGTGTTAGGCCTGTTATGTCGAATGTGTAATTGGTTTGTGTTGATTTAATCGAAAAATGAAGAAAAATGCAGATAAAGGTCAGTACCTATTTTTTTCTACTTTATCTTATTTAATACTTAACATTTCTTTTTTAAACAAGATAAATTGATAATTTACATTGAATAATATATTTCAGCCTGAATGATGAAATGAATGAACAAATATTTTCAGATACCAACAAAGATATGCTGTCATATTTAACAAGAAAAACTATTTTAAATGTGTTGTCATATCAAAAAAAGAAAATTAAACTATTTTGAAAATTTGACCATCTTTGTGTAAAGTACCTAAATCTTAGACTGTATTCAGGTGCTACGCCAAATCATACTACTTTCTTGCATAATACAAATTGTGTGTTTGATCAGTAAAACCACTGACTGATATCTAGCAAACCTATAATTAGTAAGTAGATCAATAAACTACAACCAGCCTAGTTGTCGTTTTGGCCATTTTCCCCTCACTGATGGGTTGACCTATTTAAACTTTTTATCATGGGTAAATATAGATTAGATTGTCATACGTTTATTATTGTGATATTTCGTATTCTTTTCGATATACTTTTATTATTAGCGGTTCAGTAGAGATATAGCTAAATATACAATCAAAGAAGTTTTCTAGAATAAGTCAGGATCAAGTCAGGATTGATTTGGGTATAATCTAAATATAGCATTAGAAATTTCCGACAAGGATGTTTACCTCGACATGTTATATATAAGATATCTAGTCTGGTGTACGGGTGTACGGTCAGGAATAATGCTTATATTACGACGCAACTTTACAGAGGAGGAAGTAACCAAAACATCGTCTATTCTTATATCTTACACAGGTGAACTTCTGAAATGATTAAATACCTAACATGCCTTTAATATATAGGATGACATGCGATTATATAAAGAAATTATGTACTTATACTTAATTTATATAGCCTTTGATGAATTTGTTCTGTTATCAAAATAGAATGACATGAGATTATATAAAGAAATAAAGAAATTGTACCTAATTCATACAGCTTTTAATGAAGTTGTTCTGTTATTGATTAGAATGCCAAGCGATTACATAAATAAATAATGTACCCATATCTGATTTATACAACTTTTCGGGAAATTGTGATTAATTTAACTGACATGCGATTATGTAAAGATATGACATTATTTCATCAGAAGAACACGTATATCTTGAAACACTGTCACGGAAACATTTCAGTGGAAACTCCCTGAGAAATTCTTACGTCATCAATTTATCTAAAGGTCCTAGTATGGATATGTTACCGGAGACAAACAGTGTTAGGCCTGTTATGTCGAATGTGTAATTGGTTTGTGTTGTTTTACTCGAAAAATGAAGACAAATGCAGATAAAGGTCAGTACCTATTTTTTCTACTTTATCTTATTTAATACTTAACATTTCTTTTTTAAACAAGATAAATTGATAATTTACATTGAATAATATATTTCAGCCTGAATGATGAAATGAATGAACAAATCTTTTCAGATACGAACAAAGATATGCTGTCATATTTAACAAGAAAAACTATTTTAAATGTGTTGTCATATCAAAAAAAGAAAATTAAACTATTTTGATAATTTGACCATCTTTGTGTAAAGTACCTAAATCTAAGACTGTATTCAGGTGCTACGCTAAATCATACTACTTTCTTGCATAATACAAATTGTGTGTTTGATCAGTAAAACCACTGACTGATATCTAGCAAACCTATAATTAGTAAGTAGATTGATAAACTACAACCAGCCTAGTTGTCGTTTTGGCCATTTTCCCCTCACTGATGGGTTGACCTATTTAAACTGTTTATCATGGCTATATATATATTAGATTGTCATACGTTTATTATTGTGATATTTCGTGTTCTTTTCGATATACTTTTATTATTAGCGGTTCAGTAGAGATATATCTAAATATACAATCAAAGAAGTTTTCTAGAATAAGCCGGGATCAAGTCAGGATTGATTTGGGTATAATCTAAATATAGCATTGGAAATTTCCGACAAGGATGTTTACCTCGACATGTTATATATAAGATATCCAGTCTGGTGTACGTATATAACAAATGACAAACTTTAGAAGAAATGGAGGATTATGGCTGATTGCAGGTAAAGGAGGATCATTCTCTTATACATCTTATTTGTCAATATAATATATGTACATGTCCATATTTATATATTTATAATGTGCTTATATATCGCGTGACTGTATCTTTATTCTTTGTGTCTTGATAAAGTGGCTGATTGCCTCGAAAATTAGATATTTTTCATTGCGAACACTGTTGGAATTACTTCTTTGTCCCATATCAACATTTCAAGTAATTCGTATCCTGCAGACATACGTCTGTAAGGATCCAGTGTTATCCGGATAATTACAGTTTATATTCTTTGACCTATATAATATTAGATAGATACATATTTATAATGTAATATTTACATTGCGGTGTGTATTAACTATGCTTCGTTAAAATTTAGTCTGGCCCATTGGAGGAATACATTGTTGACATCGAGGTCGGGGTCCCGATGCTAAATTCATTTTTTTGACATTTTGTCAGTATTATAACTTATTACTGACTATAAACTTCTCCAGTTTCATGTTTCAATATTCTCTTTATTGATTTAAGCTATAATTCAAATACCTACATGTGTATACCAATAAGTCAATATTTCTTGCTGTTTGCATGTATCTAAGTATTGAAAAATGCTTTTAGTCTGGCCCATTGGAGGAATACATTGTTGACATCGAGGTCGGGGTCCCGATGCTAAATTCATTTTTTTGACATTTTGTCAGTATTATAACTTATTACTGACTATAAACTTCTCCAGTTTCATGTTTCAATATTCTCTTTATTGATTTAAGCTATAATTCAAATACCTACATGTGTATACCAATAAGTCAATATTTCTTGCTGTTTGCATGTATCTAAGTATTGAAAAATGACATCTAATGTGCCTTGAGATACTGAAAAAATACTATATACTTAGATATTAAGTGCCAACTATATATAGCAACCATCTCTTATTTCAGATTTTAGGCTTTGGAATCTTCATGTACATATATTTGTATGTAAATAAGTTATTTCTTCATTATGTCAGCATGTCCTGCTACCTCATGATGTAATAGATGTACAAATGGCACACTACTACATGATGGGTACTTTTGTCAGATGACACATGCTCTGTCATATATATATATGTGAATGTCAATTGAGCTACAAAAATCTAATACATGTACAGGGTAATATATGACTATACCCATTCTATTCTCTTTACACTGAATCTTAAACTGAGGTCATTCTTATTTTCACTGATATATGTATTAAATTTTTACCAACACATGGGCCTGGTAATGTGCACTATAATAGATATATACTGTATCACCTAAGGTCAACTAAGTATTTAATTTTTTCAGTGGGAGCATGATTTTTGAAGAATATGTATATATATGCTTATTGCTAATCAAAAGACGTTTTCTCAATTATTTTCAATTGCAAGTTATATGTTGTTTGATTTCTATAATATGTGATGCATGTAAAATATATAGCATCATGATCACCTAACATACAATGTTGTCTAAATTGTGTATCTTTTGGCAAATATCCACTTGGTTAACCTCATGCATCATCATGGTGATGTGTACTGTTTAAGAATTTTTGTCATATACTTTGTCATACATGCCAATGAGAAACATTATTCTAATACATAATAAGCATGGCACTGTTTCAATTTGATACGTAATATCTATTTTTTTTATTATACATGTATCAAAAACATATACGTTTCACTGTAACTTAACATGCTGATTAACTTAAACACTATACATTAAAGAAGACATCCTTATTCCAATTAATACTTGCAATACTCATTTCAGTAAAACAAAATATATATATATTAAGTTATTTGCTGCAAAATAACATCTCCCTCATGAACAGAGTTGTCTCCCTTCATTGTATTATCTCCCTTTACTTATAATATAAATGTTGACTGTGATATTAATATATCACTGTATTTGCTGATGATGATTTGTGGATGCATGAGAGTTATTACCCTAATCATATTAAGATTATTATGTCTGAATATATTTCTACCAACATACATGTGCAATACATATGACTGATAAAATATGATCAATCAGTATATGATGGATCCAAATGGAGATATTGGTCATGTATGTAGTATGACAGTTATTGTCTGTTTGTATATTTATTTATTTTTCATATATTACATAAGTGATTGTATATACAGTAACTAGGTTTCAACACACAAAAGTTGACCCACGTAATTACATAATGGTATCTGAGGGAAGCAATCCTATTTCTACAAATGTTTGTATTGTTGACAGAAGTTATGACTGAAAGAAGTATTATGAATCTTCTTTTTCTGAAGGAAGAAAGTCCATGAAAATATCACAACAAAATGAAAATAATTTATACCTAGAATTATATACCAAGATATTTGTGTACAGGGTATCTGAAAATATATGTCAGGTCAATTTTTAAGATACAATTTTTTTTTAACTATATATTGATTTTATAAACAGAAAAGCTAAAGTGGAGAGACCAGGCTCATTTTCCTTTGTAATGCATCTACAAATAAAATGTTTCATTAATTTACTTATACAATTTTTTTTTTCAGAAATTTTACGAATGTTCTATTATTTTACATTTTAAACCTTACTTAGTGAATTTCAAAACTTCATCACTTATCTAATAAATGAATTCATTAATGATGTCTTTTCCCAGATATATGTGTAGTAGTAGCTCTAGTTTTAATCATGTGGTAGACCAAAACAAATGCATATGCAGAACTGGTACATCAGTTCAAATGTTGATTTTAAAAGTAAATATAATTTCCTTTAACCAAAACTCTTCTTACTTCTATTGCTTATCTATAGTATACTATATTCTCTACTCCCTAGACTCTTGTCCCTTTCCCTCTCTGATATTTCTCCTGTTTCTTCTGTCTATTCATGAGATGTGGAATCTTCATTTTGAGAATGGATGAGTGATATTACTATACTCTCTGTAAACTGTCAGGGCTTAGGAGATTTTATAAAAAGAAAACATGTATTTTCATATTTAAGAAGTAAAAATTACAACATATATTGCCTTCAAGACACACACTTTACCACAGAATTAGAAAATCAAATAAGAACAGAATGGGGTTATGAATGCTTTTTCAATTCTTAAAATCAAATGCTAGAGGGGTTGCAGTCTTGTTTAATAACAACTTTGAATTCAAATTTAAAAAAAATAAATAAAAAAGATCACACTGGTAATTTGTTAGCTCTAGAAATTGAAATTGACTCTGTAAATTTGACTCTAATAGCAATATATGGTCCCAATAAAGATGAACCTGATTTCTACAGTAACATATCAGAAACAATTGAGGAATTTGGAAATAATAAATCTATAATTTGTGGTGATTTTAATCTGGTTCTAAATCCTCAGCTTGATTATGATACAACTTACAAACATATAAATAATCCACAAGCTCGAGATGAGGTTTTAAATTTAATTGATGAATATAATTTGATAGACATTTACAGAGAGTACCATCCGAGCCAAAAAAGATACACATGGAGAAAATTAAATCCTCTTAAGCAATCCAGATTAGACTTCTTCTTGATAACTGATAGTTTGTTAACATATGTTACCTCTTCTTCTATAGAGCCTAGCTATAAGTCAGATCATTCCATCACAAAGCTTGTATTGAAATTTAGTGAATTCAAAAGAGGAAGGGGTCTGTGGAAATTCAATAATTCTCTTCTTTATGATATAGATTATGTTAGATTAATTAATGAAGTAATTACCGATACAAAAAAGGAATATAGTTTACCTGTATATAATAAAAATCAAATTGATAATATTGATGAGATGATCTTACAGTTTAACATTGATGACCAACTATTTCTTGAAACCCTTTTAATGAACATAAGAGGTAAAACCATATCCTTCTCATCTTACAAGAAAAAACAACAAAATTTGGCAGAAAATGAATTAATAAAGTCCTTACATGATTTAGAAAACAGTGAAACTATCAATATTACAGAAATAGAGGTAAAAAAGAAAGAGTTAGAAGCTATTCGTCTGCATAAAATACGGGGTAGTATAATAAGATCTAGAGCTCAGTGGGAAGAAGAAGGAGAAAAACCTACCAGTTACTTTTTTAGCCTAGAGAATAGAAACTTTACCTCTAAAATTATCCCTAAGATTCAAAAGAATGATGGAACTATAATAGAAAAGCAAGAAGACATTTTGGAGAATATCAAATTATTTTATGAGAATTTATATAAAGAGAACAAAAACATAAATGACATTGATCTTGAAACTTATTTAGATTTTACTGATATACCCAGACTTACAGAGTCAGAGTCACAGTCTCTAGAAGGTGAGATCACTCTCAAAGAGGCAAGTTACTTTTTGAAAAATATGAAAAACAATAAAAGTCCAGGATCTGATGGTTTCACTGT
Source organism: Pecten maximus (assembly GCF_902652985.1). Classification (NCBI taxonomy): domain Eukaryota; kingdom Metazoa; phylum Mollusca; class Bivalvia; order Pectinida; family Pectinidae; genus Pecten; species Pecten maximus. The sequence goes on along the minus strand of NC_047022.1, from coordinate 24,546,990 downwards.
AGAATTTTTCAAGTTTTTTTGGAATAAAGTTGGTAAATTTGTAGTTCGTTCTTTAAATTTTGGCTTTTCGAAAACAGAATTATCAGTAACTCAGCGACAAGGTGTAATTACATGTATACCAAAAGGTGATAAACCAAGACATTTTTTGAAAAATTGGCGCCCAATTTCCCTATTGAATATAACATATAAAATTGCTTCTGGAGTGATCTCATACAGAATAAAAGGTGTATTAAATAAACTTATAAGTCATGATCAGACAGGGTTTTTATCGGGGAGGTATATTGGGGAGAATACACGTCTACTATACGACATTATGAAATTCACTGAAGAAAATTATATCCCTGGCATGATTTTGATGGTAGATTTTGAAAAGGCTTTCGACTCTGTGTCTTGGAATTATATCAGAAAAGTTTTGAGATTTTTTGGCTTTGGCAATGACATTTTAAAATGGTTTGATACATTACACAAAAATGTTTCATCAACAATTAATCAAGGGGGGAATCTTTCTCCATTTTTTGAAATAAAAAGATCTTGTCGTCAAGGTGACCCAATAGCTCCCTATATCTTCATTCTATGTGCTGAAGTCTTAGCAATTCGTTTAAGGAAAAATAGTAATATAAAAGGAATTAAAACAGACAATTTTGAAATTCTTACATCCCAGTATGCTGATGATACATTTCTTGCATTAGACGGTTCAGAAAAATCACTTCGCGAGACTCTAAAAGAATTAGCTTCTCTTTAAAAACATCTCTGGCTTAAAAATTAATGTAGATAAAACTGAAATAATTTGGATTGGAAGTATGAAATATAGTAATGACACCATGATCCCAGAATACAATCTTAATTGGGGAAAAAGTAAATTTACATTGCTTGGTATTGAATTCGATGTGAACCTAGAAAACATCCCTAAACTGAATTTTGATAAGAAAATAGTCAAATTAAAAAGTTTAATCAAAACATGGGAAAAAAGAAAACTTACTCCTATTGGCAAGATCCACATCATCAAGTCATTAATGATATCCCAATTTAACCACTTATTCATATCTCTTCCTAACCCAAGTGAAAAGGTGATAAAGGAAATAAACTCATTATTATTCGAATTTTTATGGGATAGTAAAACTGACAAAGTTAAAAGAAGCATTGTTGTTCAAGACCATTGTAAAGGAGGTTTGAAAATGATAAATTTATATGCATTTATAAACTCTCTTAAATTGGGGTGGGTCAGAAGACTGTATAACACTGAAGGGAAATGGAAATATATCTTAAAAAAGAATTTTGATGTGGATCTTCTATTTAATATTGGTGGGGAATATATATCTCACTGTAGTAAATTATGTACTAATAATTTTTGGAAGGACGTTTTTCATGCCTGGTATAAATTGACTAACTCTAAGGAAATTAAAGAACCCCAACAAAATTCATTTTTGACTAAGTGCATTTGGCATAATAAGGACATAACTGTTGCTGGTAAACCTGTGTTCTATAAATCATGGTATAAATCAGGAATACATACAATTGCAGACCTTCTAAAGATTTCAGAGGACATAACTTTCTATTCATTTGAAGAACTTTCACAAAGATATCAATTACATACAAATTTTCTTCAGGTCCAAGGATTAATATCTGCAGTTCGGAAATGTCTGCCAGATCCTCTACCCCAAAATATCCCACCAGTTATTCGCCCTTTGCTACCTCCTAATATACAGTGTTTTCTCTCAAGTATCAGTGATTCAAAACTCTTTTATAATATTTTCAATTAAACAGACACTGTTGCTACTGGCAAATCAAAATGGAATGAACAGCTCTATTTGATGAAGGAGAATGGAGTAAAATATACAATATTCCACGTAAAGTAACAAAAAATACTAAACTTCAATGGCTTCAATATCGCATATCTCATTATATTCTTACCACCAATTCTAATTTGTTTAAATATGGCATAGTAAATAGCCCTATGTGCACTTTCTGTAACTCTGAAAGAGAAACAATAATTCACTTGATGTGGGAATGCCAGGAAGTGCAAAATCTATTACAAAATTTTGAATCACTGGTAGATGCACTCTATATTCCTTTTGCAATAAATAAACAGTCTTTTCTTTTTGGACTCACAAACAATAGTATTAATGCAACAGTGGATAATATAGTAATTCTTATCATCAAACAATACATTTATAGAACGAGGTGTCTTAATAAATCCTTAAATGTCAACGCATTGGCAAACAACATAAAAGATTACTACAATACACAGAAATTCATATCAAACGGTCAGAATGATATTTTCAAAGCAAAATTCGCGAATACTTGGTGTAAATGGAAAAACCTTATTTGTCTTGATATTTAATAGCCAAAACTTATTCCTGACAGTTTACAAACACTATTATATTCTATTTGTAACTAAACCTATGCCATTATGAATATTACTCCCCACATCTCTACCCTAAAGGAAACTCTTTTAATTTCTATCTCTCTACAGAAATAAATAATTCACTCTTTGTACATGTATTCAAATTAACCGCAACTATTCTCCTTGTTTCTATCACTACTTTTTTTCCTTTTTTTCCTCCTCCTTCCCTTCTTCCTTTCTCTTAAATATGTTATGTTTCAGTGTGAGAGTGGATATACTAGTATGTATGCATGGGTGTATGGGTGTAAATGAAACAATAAATGAATATGAATATTGATACAACGAATAAGTTTTAAAATGTTGTATGTGAGGATATATGTGTGTATTTAGGAATATATACTACGTACTCTATGAGTGAATGAGAATGCAATTGTAAAAATATGAACATTAATGTAATACTGTCGCTGTGTGTTATGTGTATGTGATTATACATGTATATGTATTATACACCATGATTTCAAAATAAAAAATGAATTATAAAAAAAAAACTTATTATAAGTTTGCTACTAGTATATTCATAGTCATTGAATATGTCGCCAAAATAAATAACTAAAGAAAACATAACCAAATGAAGAGAGGTGTTTACTAAAGAATGTCTTCAGCGGTTTTTGTGCGAAATTTGATACGTCCGACCGGGACTACCGCGACACCTTTAGATGTTTTTTCCTGATTTTAAAGGACCTGCAGCCTCCAAACGGCCAAAGGAAATTATCTGGCATTATATCATAATATTGTTCGTAGATATATTATGTAATAGTTGTGTTCTGATAAACTGGCGAATTGTCTCAAAAATTTGATATTTGATCAAATCATTCTAGTAAAACACGACAAAAAGACAGTTGTTTGGCAAAAATATAGCTCATACAGATATAGCACAATAGACTGGCTATCACTACACAGATAAATTCTATATCTTGATTATCTCCCTTTAATCAGAAACATATGTTTATCATAAGACAAAATTGTAAATCTCAATTCTATTTTTGATATCAATAATCTAAAGAAGGACGTATCTAGAAGCACCACCAACAAGCAGTGTACTTGTACAATGCATTGTTAGACTTGCATGTTGTCCATTATATATATAGTGTCCGTTAATCTGTGTTATTTAATTACTGCATCATTATCAGATAAAATATTGAATCATGAACCAGAAAACGATGCAACAGAAGTGACGGTATATCAGGATAATGAGAATTAAATCATACCGATTTGTATCCCTCTAGGTCTCGTCAGTGATGCTTAGGACCAAACTGGATATTCAACAGAGAAGATATTATACACCTAGGCCCATTCGACTGAAGTAGAAAATAAATCCTAGTATCAAGTTGGAGTCATGGCTGCTTCAGGACCAGAAAATGGTAAGTAGTTGTTTAAACCACCCTTGGTTACTTTAGGATATCTTGCTTTATGCTTCCAGAAGAAAATATAGTGAATATAATAGCCAAATAGCTTGTGTCAACGTGGAGTGGGTAAGTATAGTAAGTCAGTTTTAGTTTCAAACGTATCCTAAGTTCATTACTAGATGAACCAATTTAAAAATCAGATTAGGAACCGCACCGACGTGTCTTACATTTGGACACCCCTTGGTTAACACCAAGCCTATTTTACTTAGAAAAAAAAGTCAACATTTGTTTTAAATCTAGGTTGCCGTCTACTTTGTTTACAAAATAATGCTGTTATCATTTTTTTTCTCATACTGCTACTACTAGTATTTTGATTCATCTCTTCGTGTTTTTATCACGGAATACACATTGAAACTCCGTGCGTTAAAAGCATTGAAAAAAGAAATTAACCTCGTTTTTGTTTGTGTACACGTAATGTAAAAGGTCCCTTCTCAATCGTTTTTCTTATACCATATTTTATCACTTGAAATGGGTAGCATCAAGCTCAGAGATATTGTTTTGACTGGCCAAGTCTGCGGTCTTTTTTTTGTACTGGTTTCTCTGACAATAGTGATTGTCCTAGAGGTAAGCGTCAAACGATTATTCACTTCAGTATGTTTACTTTGATTTGAATAAAAAAAAATATATTCTATAAAAAAGACTTCAATTGGTTCGCAAACATATATTCACAGAGGGTTATTGTTGTGCCCCACTCCATTCCTTTACTCAATGTATGAATATCTACATTTAATACATTGTTGAAATTTGCATAGACACGCATTATTTGTGAACAGTTAATCATATTAATTATGAATATATTAGCAGTTTTTTTATCCTTACAGCGGGTGTGAACGTAAAGATAATAAACTACTTCGGTCATCAGCGTATTCAAGTAGGAGATTACAACACCATGGAGATAGCAGAACGGTTGTCCAATCAAACAGGTATGTATTTCATACATATTATGATTCAGGTAGTAAGCTATGGGCCGTTATTACATTAAAGTGATCTCACTAAAACGATTATGTGATATCACAACAATCTTAACGGTACTCCTCCATTTCTCTTTTTCGCACATAAAAACATCAAAGAATTTCGACATAATTACCAAACCATAATTCAACCCCAAAAATCAGGAGTAAAATATATTCTGATGTTCTGGAAGTGTAAGCGTCTTCGTTTCATCGACGACACCCGCCATGCAAATACATATCAATCAAGGGTTAAGTCAAAATCTCAAATTAGAGTTAGGTTGGTGACAACGGAACCACCAGGCATATCAACAAGCAAGAAACACGTCTGACTTTATGTCGCATAAGGAATATTTCCAAATCAATGCCATGGTCTTCATCAATCTGTGTTTTTAATTTCTCTGTCAGTAATCAATATTCCACGGAAGTCGTGATAATAGGAACAAGCTCTTGGATATCGAATAAACTGGGACAAGCAAACATCTTGGGGTAGGGGATACAGGGATATAGCTGTCTATACATAGAAAGTTAACAATTGGGACATTGAAATCACCAAGCTTATCATACATATGAATTTCAGTTTGTCCTTGTTAGTTACGTGTAAAGTACGATAGAGGATGGCGGCTGACAATGAAGAGCCAGTAGTATTCTTTATTTCAAGATCCAGAGGGAATATTCGATCGACATGGCCAATAAAGTTTGTCAATATACTGTAGGTGCAAGGACTCTGCAATATAACCAGCTTCCTATGAAAACAAAAACAAGTCAGTCAACAGAGAGGCACGATTTGTTCCTATGGTTGGTTGGGCCCATATCCCTGAAACCATTTTCATGCTCAAGATTGAAATCTGTGCTCAACCCAATTTCCCTTAAACTCGTTTAAATCATAAAAAAACTGTTTTAAAAAACCTAAGCATTTCAAATAGTTCTGAAATTCCTTCAAACTATTGAAAAAAAAAATATTCAGATATCAGAGATATCATCATTAGTATTTGAGTCTGAGCACTAAATGTATATTTGAGAATGTGGTCACAAAGAAATCCAATCATTCTGACATTTTCTTTTTTGGTGTATGTTGTCGAAAATCCTTCCGTAAAATTTACAACTGTGTACTTTATGTTGCCGGTCGCCTTTTTTGGAAAAGAAAGCTCTAATTACAAGAAAGCGAAGGTGTTTGGAGTTCGAAACGGTAATGGTAGCATAAAGAGTAGAAGAAAAAACGTTTTGGTGGAAGAAACGCCCTTTAGGGGCGGATGTTCAAGATTAATCAAAATTTTTGTTGAGTTTTTGAAAACCCTAATTCCATTTATTCCACTTCTGGTGTAGGCAATATCCCAATAAGACAGCAGCTACAGTAAACAACTCAACTTTTGAATCACATACAAATAACCGTTGCTACTCTACCACCTCTCTTTATCATGTACAACACAATTCTATCACTTCTCTAGATCACATAAAGCTACAGTAGATAAATTTCATATTTTCATTCATTTTCTTTTTCCACACAACTATTATACATGGCGTATGTGGAAGTTCGGAGAAAATCATTGTTTATTAGCTGACGATGTCAGACAGGACCGATATGCTCGTTCATATGACTGATGGTTCCATGTTCATCGTCCTTGTTCTCGTTTTGAGGATGTGAAGAAACCAGGATTTGACCTAGATTTGCATGGCGGAGTCTTGTACTTGTTAATGGTATCTTTGCAAATATAAATAGTTTGCAATAGTTTTATCGATTCTAGGTTAGCATGTTAGCATGTTAGCATATCCTGTTTGATTAACTACAATGTAGTATGTACGTATTTGGTATCTTGCCTATTTCAGGCCCATTTTCTGGCAATTATCAATAACTCGATGTATCTCTATATCACCTTTTCGTCAAATATATAAAGTTGGTTGATATATAAGTGCCACATTCATTATAGTACTGATATTGATATTTTTCACAAACATTTTTCAGATCTCAAAAAGGAAGGGCTTGAAAGGGATGGTTTACTTCAGGGTGCTCTCAACATTATTCTTAATCCAAAACGTTCGAAAAATCCGAATCCAATGCACCTTAAAATACTTGAACAGAAATTTACAGAAATATTTGGAGGGCATTTATCAGCGGGAAAGAGGACTTTCTCTGCTGCCTCTGATATGTCCCTCCATTCATTCCTGCAAAAACACAATGATTCCTACGAGATGTTCTCTACGACAAAGGGAAAGATAATGGTGAAACAAAAAATATTCGGATCAGAGTCAGACAGGATTCAAGGTCCTATTAGTACAACACAGGAAAAAGACTATGATGGTCAAAACGAAGATAAGAGGAGCGAGACTAAACAGAAGGGAAACGCAACCGAAAGAAATGGAAAGGAGAAAAGGTCCATTACAGGGACAGATTTGCCACGAGGCAAAAGATTATGATGATTGGGAAACCGTCTGCAATAAACGACATAAAAGGAAATTCACAAGAGAAATGGTCAAGCCTGGCAGAAGTACCAACATTGGAACACAACATCGCGAGAGTGAAGACCAAGGAAAAACGTGTATAAATCATCTTCTAGAGAGGAGAAGCAAGCACGCTTTGAAGTTTGTACCATCTGAAATGGTTTATTTCCAGAATTTTCTCTTATTTACAATCGATGTAGTAAGCATGTGGAATACCCCAAAAGAAGCATCCTCGTTCATAATTCTCGGCATGACTGACAATGAACAAGATCAATTAATGCCCTGTACCATAACGGGAATGAAGAAAAGCCACACTGTTGATCACTTCAAAAGTATCTTTCTTTATGAATGTGTTGTCGGTAGTATTCCACAGTTCTCATATACTGAAGTCCTTGTGGGAACTGATATAGTGGGAGTCATCGAAATATTTAGTTGTCGAGCTAGTCAATCTCCATGTGTTTTCAATTGTAAACGACAAAATTACGCCATTGCCACACATGAAGGAGACATGTGGATTCAAAAGGACGCTTTGGCTGTGGTTTGTAAACCCACAGATGACAGGTTTGCAGAGGTATATGGTTGGTTTGCAAACGACAATACAGAGGATACGCATCATACAACTGATTCTGAAAGAGACAATTGTTCCGCGAAAGGAGCCGAGGACAACAACAGGATGTTTATTTCATTTTCGCAGCAACAAAATACCATTTCGAAGAAGAAAAGCAGTGAATTGAAAGTATGCACATCCGTAGATCAGATGTTAGATGCTGTTGACAATTTTCGCAAGGGTCATTTTATTCTCTTGGCGGGTGATGTTCCAAGTATATCCACAAACATGGAGGCAATAACATCGATACCCTGGCTGGCTGTTTTTGATTTCGATCCTTACAGTCGAGACCGCGGACTTCTATGTTCTAATGAAGAAATTCTGGCCAAAATGACATCCCTTCACATCACAACGTGGAAAACAATCGACAAACCTGTATCGGAATACGAAACTAACAGGTGTTTCATACGTGGAATAAGAGATGACCCTGAAAGTAGACAATGTGGCGAAGAATCAGACGATCTGCGGAGTTGGAGTCGAAAAATCAAACGGTTAGTTGATCCTTACTTGAGCGATATACAAGACTTTATTGCAGATTACACCGTGTTAACCTCGATCGTGTTATGGCCAAATGACGAACGGATGCTCCCTTATATCCTTAAGATGATAGCCAAGCTAGACGAAAACATAGATCCTCCCCCAAAGCTTGTAATCGTCCTTGAGTCAGAACCCCGAACAGAAGCCGCGAAAACGTGTTTCCGCACGTTATGTGATGAACAAAACGAAAATTTAACTCTTGTTCGAATGGGATTAAGCGATGTTCTAAATGGGTTGTCCCATAAGCTTAAGTTGTGCAACAATATAAATGCAACTACATTTGATCTTCCTGCATCCGATCAAAGGAATGTCTGTATATTGGACAGAGATGCATCGTGGCTCCGAGAACATTTGAATGTTTTGTTCCAATCATGTCCATTTTTACATGAAGAAAACGATATCGAGTTCTTACAGGAAGAAAGCGACAATTTCTATCGCGGTGGAACACTACACTGGCGGACGTGGTATAGTTGTGGAGTGGGTCACTTTGATATAGAGAGAGACATTTACAAGAACGCCAAATCTGTCATTGAGAAAAATATTCAGAAAAATAAATCCGGTATGGTGACACTGTGTCATGCCCCCGGTGCTGGAGGTACAACGCTTGCTCAACGTCTCGCCTGGGAATTTCATGAGAAAGTTCCAACAGTGCATGTACGGAGCAGCAGCATCAACATGCTAGAAATTGTCTCCAGAATAGAGTTCCTGTACAGTAAGACTCACAAACCTGTTCTCCTTCTTATTGATGGAGAAGATGATCAAAAGGTATTTCATCTCCTGCAATATATGAAAAGTAGTTGCATTGCCATAATTTTGCATGTGAAGAGATGTCTATGTAAACCAGAAATGAAAAAAGAAGACATTGACATACTGTGGTTAAATGGCATCGTTTCTTCGAAAGAAGCGAAACAGCTGACTCTGAAGTTGAAAGCTCACTGCAAAAACGATGATGGAAAGAAAAGGATCTTGGTCACACTGTGCAAGGAGACAGAACAAGGAAAACGACATCACTTGATCAATTTTGGCCTAACTGTTTTCCTGCATGAGTTTAAAGGCATTTCATCCTTTGTGAAAGGCTATTTTCCGGTTTCGGAACATGACACATTTCCAACAACTGACCAGGGTATATTGCTCTATCTAGCACTTGCCTATTTTTACGGACATACTTCACTTCCTTGCCAGTTCTTCAATGAACTTCTCCATTTACCAGCAAACTATTGTGTCGATCTGGATGACTTTCCACAATCGGTCCAGTCATTTGTTGTTGAAGATGAGGGAGACGGAAGGAGATCTAACATTCGAATTTGCCATACTTTGGTTGCGAAAGAAATCCTTGACCATATATTATCAAGAGGAAGAAATTCCAAAGATGCAAAACATGTTGGACTTTCTGAACCCGCCCGACACAGACTTGCATCTCTATGCTTAGAATTTATAAGTTATGCAAGTAGAAGGGAAGGGAGGGGTCCCTCCTCATCAGTCACAGTTGGTAACTACTTGAGAAAAATATTTATTGTTCGGGACACAATGGATATGTACCAAGGATCTGAACATCTTATCAGAAAATCTCCGATTTCAAATATCCTGATGGATATAAATTCACCACCGCCTATGTTTTGCCAACGGTTAGAGGTTCTGAAAAAACTTGTTGAAGTCTTCCCGAAAGATCCAAATTTTTTGGCTCACCTTGGCAGATTTTACGCGAACTGTCTTCCACAAAAAGAGAAGGAAGCTGAGAAGTGTTTTATCATGTCTCTTGAGCTTTGTGAAGCCCACACCAAAGGAACATATAAAACCGATGGAAAACCAAGTGACCGAATGAAGCTCCCTCTCATGTATATATACCATATGTATGGTATGTTTCTGTTGAAACGGATCAAACGCGAGACGGGCAATGGCACCTTCGAGGAAGTTCGAAGTACTTCGGAAAGTACAAAATCGCCTTGCAACATATATGATATTCTTGCTTTAGTAAAACAAGCATGTTCGCTGTTTGAAAAGTCTCGGATGTATACTCCTGTTGGTCATGAGAGTGGTTATGGATACACTGGCGAAATTGAAGTTCGTCTTCACTTCTGTGATTTCCTTCAGAAAGAAGAAACTGTTTCATATCTCAACGATACATTGGGAATCTGTAAAAACCTCCGTGAGATGGCAGATGTCTTCGTCCGAAAAAGTATTCCTGTCATTGATCAACTGATCAACGAATGCACGAAAGAATCAATAGGTCAAAAAGAAATTTGCCACTTCCTTACTAAGTACAGCTGCTGGTATGATCACTTGTTTAAAGGAAATGTAGTGGCATTAGAACGTATGGACGAATGTCACGACATTGATTCGTGCCGGTTGAGAATCGCCATGGCAAAAATCAACAGCAGGGCTGGACCCAGAAGTAGCTGCAACATCATCGACAACATCAAAGAAAAGAAGCACATAGACGCCATAGTCATATTGTATGAAAAGGTGTTTGAAATGCTCGACGTCTGTGACACATACAGAGAGAAGAAAACCTTGGAAATGAATCTGGTTGATTGGCTAAGAGCAATTAGACACAAAGAGATGATCACGGAATATAGAGTAGACCAAGTTCTTGTACAGGTGGTGAAAATCAACAATCTGATTTCTTCACCAGTTGTTACGTTTTACATTTTCGTCCTGAAAAGTCTGCTTGGGTTCGGTATCTGTTCAGAGTCAAGACAGGTGGATACGAGTGCCCTTTATGATGCAAAGCAACTGAAGTTGGAACTAAATGCATCTGGAAGATACGTTATGAAGCCTAAGCACCCAAGGGAATGGGTGGGGGATTCACAAAATGGCATTAAATGTCTACTCCCTGGATCCCAATGCATAACGGAATACAAGACCAACAGACACTTTCCGCTGTTACACATTTTCAAAGGATCCGTGTGTCATCCTAACAAGAAGAAAGCCACAGGATACATCAACCTAGATCTTGGAGAAAACACGTGTCCTGTTGAAGTCTTCTTTATACCAGACATTGCTAATTTAGCTGGTTCCCAGCATGCTGGACGGAGAGTGGAGTTTACTCTTGCATTCACTATCAAAAATGGATATGAGGCTTTCCATGTGACTTCTCTGAGGAAATACAAATGCACGAATTACCCGTGTGGTTCAAGTGTTGAAATCACTTCTGCTGAAGAGTTTGCTGTTTGTTGTGCTTGTGGACGGCCAGTATACAGAAATGATTTTCATGAGGAGGAAAACTGAGAAATAAACCATACCATCATAGGTTGTGAACATATCTAAGAACACTGTCCAGATTTTGACCTTTCTTTGAGCTATTTGGAGTTTCCTCTGTTGTCTCCAATGTATAGACAGTTTAGGCCCTGAGCATCAAGACTTCATTTCACTAACTGTCTAGTATGAAGAGTCCTGTTTGGATGTTTGAAAGTGTAAGATAATTATATGTGCGTGTCATTTTACTGGGGATGTGCAATGATAGTGACGGAGAAATTAACAACACAAAATTTCGAGAGATGCAGTTGATGAAGATCATGAGACATTTTTATGGTCAACATCATGATCTCTTTTGGAAATATTCTATTTGTGATATTATAAGACATGAGTGTTCGATGCTTACTGATACTGTAAGCTTATACGGATTCAGTTGTCACCACTTTAGTTCTGAGTTTGAGATTGTGACCTGGATTTGTATGCTTGTTTCGTCAAAGAAAACACTTAATGTATGTGCTTTTCAAGGGTTTCCATAGAAATATATATTTGTGCTCATAGTTTCCCATTGATTAATCGATTTTTAGTTGGAATTATGGTTTTGTTATTTTGACAGTATTCTTTTTTTATTATTGATATATATTATACCAATATACTGTAACATTTCTCTAAAAATTCAATTATTTGATATAGCTAAGTAAATAAATCTATAAATGGTGCATATCACAATCATTTTTTCAACTAATTATGAATAATAGTAAGGCAGTACTTGTCGATATAGTAAAGGATTTAATTAATATTTCCCATATCAAGATAACTTATTATGACAACTTTCAAAACAGAGATCTTGGCACCCTCCATTGAATTATCTTATTGGTTCTATGTCCGACTGATCTTTTCTATACTTTCCCCTTTTTTCTCTTAATCATTGGATAGCAAGGAAAACTTCATAGGAAATCTAAGAAGGAGTTAATGAGAAAAAGAAGTTTGAGAAATATCCTTTCAGTACTTCTTTTATCATTTAAGTACATCTAAAGAAATAGCAATAACACTGATTGTTTACAGTTGGACTACGGACCACGGTCAATTTGAATAGTTCACTATCTGATGATGGTGGCCTAAAAATCAGAAACCAATTTAAATGGAATGTTTTAAAGATTCTTTAATTTACACATCAATACAATATATTGTATATATTGTATGTCAATATATTGTATACATTGTATGTTGTAATTTTCCTTGTTTTTTTTATATTATTACTGTAATATGATTTTATTTCAATATTTGAAATGTTATCAATACAAAATCTGTAATTCAATAGTACAACTAATAATCATGTCTGACTTCCATACATATTTTAGAGCTTCTTATTTTATCACATTTAGAGCTTAAAATATTCTGTCAGATCAAAATGCAGTTTCATACCTTGTCTCCTATGCAAGCTAGAATATTAAAAATTCTTATGTTTTTAACATTCTACTAATAAAATAAATAGATCAGATTATTTGGAAACAAAAAAACATCAGAAATGCATTTTTTTTCTTTTTTCACTTTCAACAAATTTCAGTTTGTTTTCAAAATAAACATGTGATATTATCTTCTACTTTCATAAGCTACCGACTTTTTAACCAAACCATTTGAAAACTCTGTATTTTATAACTCCAAAACAAAAATTTATTTTGCAACATACATATATATATATTGCATAATATACAAGCTTTATATCTAATCACAGTATCTTGTAAATAAATAAATATAAAACCATCCACATTCAAGAAATTTACAGAAAGCAAATGTGTTCTAGATATTTTCCAAATGTGTATTTTATAACCATGTCTCCAGTTTGGCCTGGAATATCCATTTCAGAAAATCTGGGAATCTCCAGTGCAAAATATGGTTTCAAACTGGAGCCTCATAGATATAAAATCAGTTATTTTCCCTTATTTCATCTATGAAAACATAACTTTATATACAGTGTATCATATAAGGTAAATATGCTAATTATGTTAACATATAAGGCTGTATATAATATTCTCGAATCAGACAAATGTTCAAAAAAACTTTACAAAAATTGAACAAAAAAATGACAACATAACGGAAAAAAAACATTATTCAAATTTGAAATAGTAATGCTACAAAATTATTAAAATATTAATTTAATATGACATTGTAGATATAAACAAAAGGACAATTCCGATGATGAACAAAAGAACAAAATCACATATATACAACACAAATATCTTATATAATTTTTTTTCTGCCAGGACAATTGCCCAGATCAAATTGCTAGCACTGTAAGCGGCTGGTAGATACGCCCTGTTCTTTGGGAGGAAATATTTGTACAGTTTGTATTTGCGAACTAATCATACTTAATTTCTTTGTACACAGCGATAAAAAATACAAATCAAAATTAAAACTTGATGACTTCAGAAGTTAATGAATGAACACTTGATGTTATCAGTAATTTGGATCTTCTATTTGTGTTGTCGCTTTTCCGAATAAATATTCCTCAAATTTGGAGAGTTGATGAATAAACCCTCGATTTGGTCGAACTGTTGAGCAGCATTGTGTCAGATGAGCATAAGCTTCCTAGAAAAAAACAGAGATCTTGTAAGAATTCTCAGGGATTCAGTGTATAAAATGGATATACCTTGACAAGAATTAAATCTTTAAAAGGTAAATCATAAAAAAGTATTTACATATGTAAAATATTACAAATTCATTCGATAACAGGCTGATTACAGTATGTGATAAACAAAGTTATTTGATACCAAATTCAACATTATATTTTTGTATGTTTCATGGATTTATTGCCTCGTGAACAGCCGGGGTCTTTTGGAAGCCCAGTCTCCTTGTAGTAGCTGGTGGCTATCTCAATGAACAACATACAGTGTTGGTTTCATTCTTAATTTTTTTCAAATCAATAAGAGTAAAGACTCTTACTCGAGGACACGACCACAGAATGGTCTGTGATCTCTGCCTCCAAGAGAAACACAAACAACCCTGGAACAGATCGAATATTAACCACAGATCTTCAACTGAGGTCTGATTGTCGGATTCTCTACTGGTTCAGCTATCATGGCTGTTACATTGAAGACTTTACATGTTCCCTATACAGTTACTGATTTGAGAACAAAACAAGCAAGAAACTATTTCCCTGTAAGTCAGCCAATGTTTGAATGATTCATATTGTATTAAACTCTTCACAACCATGATGTCATTGTCACAACATAGAGTTATTACCCAGTACATGTATGACATCACTCAATGTGAATCAATCAGCAAAGAAGGTCAGTATTGAGTTAAAATAAGGTCATCAGCATGTATATTTTAATTTGTTCTTTTTAATAATTTGCAGATTAAGAGACCTCAATGGAGATGAGTTTCGTAATAACTATAATCTATTTACACTCCAAACCTACTTACCATTAAGTGTATGTAGGGTATACACTCCAAACCTACTGACCATTAAGTGTATGTAGGGGTATACACTCCAAACCTACTTACCATTAAGTGTATGTAGGGGTATACACTCCAAACCTACTGACCATTAAGTGTATGTAGGGGTATACACTCCAAACCTACTTACCATTAAGTGTATGTAGGGGTATACACTCCAAACCTACTGACCATTAAGTGTATGTAGGGGTATACACTCCAAAACTACTTACCATTAAGTGTATGTATAGCATTACGAATCGTTAGTCATTTTTATATTGAAAATGACTCAATAATGTTTATTACAGTGTACTATGAATATATCTTAATTATATTTAAAAATGATGTATATTTTATATTGAATATGTCACACCATTGTTACAGAAATTATAGAAATTACATCAAATACCAAAAGCCTTTTTACAACCATCATGACATATGTTGTGTATGATTCGAAATATGTTGATAAATATTACATGTACTTTCAATTATACAAAATAAATATATAACCAACTTGTTCAGTTTTTGTGTCTCTGAAGCCATGTATAACCTACCTTCAGTGTCCATTTGTAGTGATGCATGAGGTAGGCAACAATCACTGTGGCACTACGACTGATTCCCAAACAGGAGAAAACAAGGACTGCTTCATTCTTCTCTTTGTGGGTATCTGTTGGAATAAACAAAATATAAATGGGTTATCTACCCTTGCATCTTGGTATCAGGAGCAATATATGGAATAATACTGTATTATCTCCCCTTAATGGTGGTTCACATAGCGGACAGAGAACTTAATTATCTCCCATTACTGGTCAGTATCTATAGCAACAGACAGAAAACTAATGAATGATCTCAATTTACTGGTGGATATCAATATAGCAAGACAGAAAACTACATGATCATATTTCCTTACTGGTGGGTATCAATAGCAACAATAATAAATAATGGACCCATGTCTCATCCATAGTGACAAATCTCTGAAGAAAGTTGGCAGGATCTTTCTCAAAAAGGTTAAGATTAGCATGCGATAATGTGAACCTGGTGTGCTTCTGATCAAATGTCAGAAGTCTTGGTACCCATCAGGCTGAAAGCTTTCTCATTGCAAGATCCTCGGTCAGAATGGAATGTACTCTTTCCTGTGGAATGCCAACTCTACTGGTTATATATCATTCTGTGACTTGTCTGTCAGTCATAACAATATCATGAACTTTATTGACAGTTTCTGGGGTTGCAACATTGACAGGCCTTACAGGACGGGGGTCATCCTTAAGGCTCTGTTGGCCGCGCTTAAATTCCGCTGCCCACCTTTTTACTGTAGCATTTGAAGGGGCATCTTTCCCTAGTGCTGCTACCACATCATTATGGATATCCTTAGGTGTTAAATCTGTTTTATGCAAATATTCAATCACATAATACTAGATTAACTCTCCTTATTTCTGGGAAGCAATGTCAGAATCGACATTTATAAACCTCCCATCATAAATCGATATAAACTTTTTCAGTATTTTGATAGTTTCTTGGTTTGAATATCAAGAGCAGCTAAACATCTACCACTGTAACGTGTCGGGGGTCTGTACCCAAGTTACTTCTTGGTTCTTACTTTATCTTCCTGATAGGTACTCTAACCGGGTGCTCAAAAGTGACGATATATACAAAAATATATTCTGAGCATGCCTTGCTCAAAGAATGGTAGCAATAATATATACACACACCCTTACTGAGCAGAACTGACTAACAATGATTACAGATATCAACTAATGAAGAGCAAGGGGCAAAACGTCTCTACCGAAATCTGCTTACTACTTAAGCAACACTTGGTTTGGTTTGGTTTATTTTGTTTAACGTCCTATTAACAGCTAAGGTCATTTAAGGACAGCCTCCCGTGCGTGCTACATGCATGCGTTGGGCGAGTGCGTTTATGTGTTTTGGGAGGCTGCGGTATGTTTGTGTTAAGTCTCCTTGTGATAGGCCGGAACTTTTTATAGTGCTACCTCACTGAAGCATACTGCCGAAGACACCCAGCAGCACACCCCACCCGGTCACATTATACTGACAACGGGCCAACCAGTCGTTCCACTCCAAATATGCTGATCGCTAAGCAGGAGTAGCAACTACCATTTTTAAAGACTCTGGTATGTCTCGGCTAGGGGACAGATTCAAAGCCTTCCTCACAGGGGCGAACGCTCAACTAAGGCCAAAAATGAGGCATTGTCAAGGGAGACATTAGGAAGAAGAAAGTTGTTAAGAAAGAAGAGAAAAGGTAAGTTTAGTCGCCTCTTACGATCATGCAATGGGGGCAGCAGGTACAATTCTTACGCCCTACCTGCAGGGCAGCTTAAGCAACACTAAATATCAACTATCAATATATAAAGTATATGGGAGCATGTAATGTTCAGCTTTCTTAAGGACCCAGTACTCGATAAGTACCAATATGCATGCATGTACGCCAGCCCTCTCAAAGGGACATCACTCGTACAACACCGAACCACACACATACAACAGCTAGAAAGCACCGCTGCTCACAGTCACAGCCAGCATCAGGTACCAGTGCTCAGAACAGAGCACTCCAGAGCATGCATTACAGCATCTGCTCACTACAGCAGAGCCCGTTTATCTCTATACGACCACTCTAACCTTACTGAATGAACATGAGGAGAGCCTGACTGCATGAGGAAAAGCACTATTTCAGCTACGTCTACAGTCTGCTCACTCACTTCATCTCGTACGTACCTAACCTACGCTGTTGTCTGGTCAGTAGTCGAAATCATGGTCTAACTGACATGCTAGCAGACGGCTTAATTTATATACCCTCTGAAAACCAAAGCTAGCGCTGTCTATGTTCCCGCTGGAACTTTCCGATCTTGCATCTTTGTCTTTACAATGTTTGAATGGTATTCGCGCTAATCACACCCATGCTACAAGCTTATTATTGACACCAGGGTTGTATCAAAACACAGCAGTCAACCAGTATTGTAACATTATGAACTGTATAACTTATATACCAATAAACAAACAGCGCTAGCTGGATAGGTGAGAATGTGCTTGTCACACCACTTCTCAATATTTTTATAGGGAAAGTACACATAGCAAACCTTGATTAAATAACTTAATATATCACATTTAGGTCAAGCACTTTAAAACTTTGCTAATTTCCATTGCAAAATACTGAACTATTTTAATCATTATAAATATTAAATACTTCAAATTCAGTAAATGTGTTATGCATTAATGAAATATACCAGAATATAGCACTATTATCTTAATTTCACTAATTTTACTTGTAATAAAATGTTTATCTTGAATATCACTTTTTTCAAATTAAGAATAAAAGCTGCTGAGCTGGTGCTATAAATGAATTAATGACTTTTTCACTGGCATACCCCATTATGCATTTAAACAATGCCATGTTGAATTTACCTATGAAAGCACAAGCATTCTGTAGTTTACTGTAGAGATCAGCTTCCACTTCATCGTTTACCTGTAGGTGTAATAGGTGAGGCCCTGGTTCTGAAAAACTGCACACAGACAACAGACTCAGTAACGTATGTTACAACAAACAAAGCCTTGGTATAGCAATTTAAGCAACTCCTACCATGTCTTTATTGGTAGAATAAATGTGAATAAATGTGGAATGTAAATTACTTTACACAGACCCTTGGATTCAATCAAATATGTTACATAGAAGATGGAACATTGGTAAAATGTGTTACTTGGAACAGAGATTCAGTTTTTACCTACAATAATTTATCAGCAAAGTTTCCAGCTTCATTCTCTGCACTAGTATTATAGTCTTTCAACCCTATCAAAGTATTATATAATGTATTTGTTTTCAAAAAATCGAAACTAGCCATAATGCACTGCACATATATTTTAGTATATAATATGTCAGAAAATTAAGTAAAATATCATATTTATCCTCAAATAAGCCCCCTCACCTAGTGTAAAATTTTAGTTTGAGGAGGGCTTATTTGTTTTAAAATTGGAGATTCTGCAAAAGTGAAGAAAGTGGCTAATATGTCGAGTCAGGTGCTTATTTGCGGCAAATATGGTAACCACATTTTATACTGCTTTGTATTAAAGCTTACAATGATTCTGACTCCACACAGCAGTTAACATGTCCTTTGATCTTCAGGTCTTTCTGAATGTACTGTGCGTTGCCCTGGCGCCAGTTTCCAAGGTACAGGAAGCCATGTATGATTTCAATAGGATAGGATTTCATGTCATCCATTTCCTGTCAAATAAAGAAAACATAGGTTCACTTGTATTCTGATTATATAAAAAGATATGTTAATTTAATTATACATATTTCTACATAAAAGTTGAATCCCTACTTCATTATTTCAGAATTCTTTAATCAAACTACACCATTCAGTTACAGAGATTCGGCCATTGCCTTCTGCTAAGAGAAATGTAACCACCAATTTAACCAGGTCTAACTGAAATTTAGTCCAGTACAACTGCTGTTATAGCTTCTCAGCCCAATAAAATATTGATGCATAAAAATTGTATTCAAATCTCCTTTTTGTGTCTTTTGTTTCTATCAGTGTTTTTGAATTCAACTATATATTTTCTGGATGCAATACCTTATCCACAATCAGTGTCTGACAAACTGAATTTTAACCAGTTATTTTTATTTGCTTCTGTTTTTTTTTTTGTTAATGTCTATCGATACCTTTTACAACATGTACAAAAATAAGGAAAAAATTGTCTCTGTCCATATGAACCAAGACATTTTCCAGTGAAAATATTTCAAGCAGTTTTGTTTTCAAGAATATGACTGTTTACTGTGTTCACAGAGTTGCTAACCTTAATAGACATTATCTGATAGGGTAATACACAGATGGAGCTGATACTCATTTGGATGTCTTATCAAGGAAGTCTTTTCACTTCTAAACAAATATATAGTCTACAACGTTCTTACTCATTTAGAACTCATCTAGAATTATATTTTCATAATACCAAGGTAGCAATTATTTCCCAGGCTGAGATAAGAAACATTGACAGAAACTTTTATGCAATTATACAAATGCAATTATTTAATAACAGATAAATAAAATTTGTTTATTTTTTCTAATACAATACAAACCTTAGGCATGAACATAATTTTCTGCGTTCTTAGGAAAGGATAAAGTGCCGAGAATTCTTCATAACCACCTGTTTATAGGGGAAAAAGCATGCTATTATGTTAAAGTGTAAGATTTTAACTTCATGCATTTGTTACAACAAGATTTGATAGTAAAATTATTGTCTTGAAATTAGAATCTCTCTGTTAGTCTAAACAACATTGGAAAGAAATACATCTTGGGGTTTTGTCAGTACGACCTTTCAACTTTTAGGAAAACTTAATGAGAAATTATATAAATGTAGCATCACAATAGTCATGAGCTTCTCTTTTATAGAAAAGAGCCTTCCATAGATTTCAGGGACAGATTTCCCAGCAAACAGCAAGGAAAACTTTATATTGATACATATGTATGATCATATGTAACACAATCGAACAACTAATTGATGCTAACCTTTCCTTTTGGAAATAGATGTAATCAATGAAATAAATTCAACTTGGTTGGTATACTGTTTTTGTACCACATTTATCCTGAAATAAGCCCAATGGCATAACCTTTGACTCTAAGAAGAGGAATGTGTTTATTAAATCTGACTTGACCGACACTGTATGGGACAGAGTCAATGTGAAGGATAAAACAGTTTCCCAGTAAAGTCAGTGTCGGCATTGACAATGGACCACAATCACGACACCTGCGCTTTTGGATGTGACGAGATAATATTAAAGTCAGTGGTCGGAAGAGTCTGGGCTTGATGTACAAGGTAGTGAAATTGCAATATGTTGGATTTCTTACAGGAATGGGATTATTACCAGGCAGGTGCTCATTGATGGTATTAGACAGGTGAATTCATAGGACAGCAATAGTTTACTGCAGCTTACTAATTAAACTTATAAACACCTTAACTAACTACATTACAACAATGTGATATACTGTCACAGTCTCGTAGCTCACGAGGGCTGATCACAACTTTACTCATCTTGTAAATTAAATAGTTTTTAGTGTCTATATACTGAAACTATTAATATAATGAAGTTGTTAATTCTTAAGTTTTCTATATCGGTTGTAAATCATGTATTGTTAATCATATACAGTAACTGATGATTGATACATAATTGGAGAAGATTTCACTAAATATAAACATATCGCAGTTGAACACAATCAATAACTGCTAAATTTAATTACTCCAGAAGTATATAATAAAATTTAAATTACAATCTTGGTGAGATAGTACTTAATATCATCCAAAGTTTTCTGGAAAAAATGCATGTACTTCTGTAAAGAATAAAATCTGGAATAATTTGCAGCACTGGAAAGGACTTTTTCAACATTGACATCAAACACAAATACCTCTGACCAATAATTAACCAATCATCAATTGCTATCTAGGATGAGCTTTCACTTGATATGAGATTTTATGAAACAAGCCTTGGAAGTTTTTGCTTTTTGTAGGCCTAATTTGTGCCTTGGTATGCAAAAATTAAAACTTTGAGACGAATTTCATTAAATGTCGTATCAAATCATGAAAACAAAAGAGGAGTGCCAATTTGGGCCCTCTGGTGGCTGTCACCAAAAACTTACTTTTTGTTAACCTTGAGGTTGAGTGGTCATGATATGACAAAAAAATTAAGGTCAGGTCAGGGCCAATTTTGAGTTATGACGGGGTAAATTGGTGGGTCAATTTCCCGATTGACTCAATTTTGACAAAACTATATGATATTTTTGGAATCGTTCTTCATAAAACCAATTGAAAAAACCCCAGCCCATAGTCAAAAAGTAGGTCACAGTGACCCAATTTTACAAATTCAAGTTATGTCAAATATATATATATTGTGCCTGAATACACACAATAATTCTTATTTGGGCATTAACTTTCAAACTAAATGTATTTAAAATAAAGTGATTAAATTTAACTTGTGGTATATCTATATCAACCTTAAACAATGTGCAGTGCAATGTAACTAGGTCATTTTGGCATTGCCCCAAAGGTCAGAGGTAAAAATGTCTTTCAAACATCTAAAGGTGTAGGTCAAGGTCAGGTCATGGGTCCCTTATTTTTAAACTATTAAAGAGGGCACAAATGCTTTTTTTTAAAAAAAGACAATTATCTAGTCAGAAATAGTTTTGCATTATAATATAAGGTAAAATGAAGAGGTCTGTCACTGAACAAGTTTGGGGATGGGTAAGTTTGGGGAACTGTACCTTGTGAACATAGAAAAGTTCAACAGCTGCTTTGGTCAATATCAGAACTGCCTACTCTGTGAAGTAGAGCGATAGCAAAAATACATGTTTGTATCTGTTATGGTGTGTTTACTGGTATAATAAAAGAATTTCAAACAAAAAATATATAAAATGAATTATGTCTTGTTCTGCCAATTCTGAAGTATGTTCATGTTAGGATGTGTGGTATTGTCGTTCATTCACTGTCACTAGTCTCAAACTCAGGACAGTTCTCAACCATCATCGCATCATCCACACAAGTGCACTAACTTGATGGCCAGTAGGATGTGCTTTACCAGGCTGATAAATATATCGTTCTTATGTGTATTCAGGCACAAAATAGAGTATATATTTGACATAACTATCATATATAATTGGGTCATCAAGATGTATATTTGTGTCAAGTATGGAGAGCCTGGGTCGAGTAGTATTGGAGTTATGGTCCGGACAAGTAAAATCATCAAAGGGGAATTACTCCGCAAATACGAGGGTAAGGGGCATGATTTTGGTATGCGACACTCCGGCTCATCAAGATGTATATTTGTGTCAAGTATGGAGAGCCTGGGTCGAGTAGTACTGGAGATATGGTCTGGACACCATATGTGCCCGCCCGCCAACATGATAACATAATACGTCCCGTCTTTCGACAGGTGTATAAAAATAGCAACAACAATTACATGGTACAATTAATGAGTTTTGTTTGTGTGAATATAAATACTGTATACCTGGTAATTTTCGCCCCCGTTTAATTTTCACCTTTTGAGGATAGGGCGAATTTAAGATGCAGGCAAAAATTTCAGGCTGAGTTGAAGGATGTATAAACCATAGTACATGGGCCAGGTGTAGTCGGGTCACAAACATACCCTCTTACATTTCATTTCTTGTTCTGCCAATTCTGAAGTATGTTCATGTTAGGATGTGTGGTATTGTCGTTCATTCACTGTCACTAGTCTCAAACTCAGGACAGTTCTCAACCATCATCGCATCATCCACACAAGTGCACTAACTTGATGGCCAGTAGGATGTGCTTTACCAGGCTGATAAATATATCGTTCTTATGTGTATTCAGGCACAAAATAGAGTATATATTTGACATAACTATCATTTATATAATTGGGTCACTTTGACCTACTTTTTGGCTATGGGTTATTTTTTTTAATTGGTTTTATTTTCAACATATCAACGCATCAATATTATGAAGAAATATTAGAAAAATTATCATTAAGTTTCTTCAAAATTGAGTCAACCTGGAAACTGACCCCCAATTTACCCGTCATTACTCGAAGTGGCCTCTGACCTGACCTTGATTTTTTTATTTTGTTATATGATTATCATGACAACCTAGCCTATATACAAAAATTAAAGCTTAAAAGTGATAGCCACCAGAGGGCCCAAATTGGCACCCCACTATTAAAATGCTTTTCATTACATAGCTCAGGAAACTTGACTTTTGACAAGTTTTAAAGTCAAAACTTAATCAATAAGAGACAGCCATTTTGTTGCACCATTCACAAGTTGAAGTCATTATCTGTATTATGACATCACAAATGATTTCTGACTGGTGCAGCCAATGAAAAACACTCCAGAGTATTTTACACTAGCGATATATGCAAAGATATTTGGCTGATTATGTGATAAATCTTTTTATATACATGTATCAGGTAATGAAATAGTTATAGTGTACAGAATGTCTTAGATTATTAGGCTTTGACTTTAATTTCTGTACAAAATCATTATTATGTTATTGTTAAAACTAAATAAGAATACAACGTTTTAATTTCTGATAAATTATTGAATAAATGTTATTATGACTCACCTTTAAGTATTTTAACTCTGTTTCTGCTTCCCTTATCCCATAACATCAGCCCACAGTCTATAGCCAGACCTGTTCAGTAAACAATATTAAAATCTCTACTAGATAGTCAATAAGCTTATCAACACATCAACAAACATAAGTGAATTTGTTTATATTGAATCAGACAAGATTTTTTTTTTTTTCATTAAAATGTACATTTTGAAAATAGTTTTCTAGATTTTAACTGTTTTCTGACATGCAAATAGAGATAATGTTTACAGTATGCCAGATTAGGTAATTATTTATTGTTTATACTTAAGTATAAATCTATTATATATAATGCCTAAAGTTATTCATATAAAGCCAAATTAAGAAAAATTTAAGAAACAATTCTATACATTATCAACTCTGAAAAAAAATCACTTCTGTTAAAGTTGAAATGTATCTTATATTTTGCACAGGTGAAATCAGATATTCATGTTAAAGGTGTATGTTTTTGATCCATTACTCACCTCCTTCACGGAGAGTTTTTGTATTACTGTCATATACCACAACATTTTGTTTACATTCCAGTTCTGCATCATAAGGTACTCCAAAAGA
Organism: Pecten maximus; assembly: GCF_902652985.1. Classification (NCBI taxonomy): domain Eukaryota; kingdom Metazoa; phylum Mollusca; class Bivalvia; order Pectinida; family Pectinidae; genus Pecten; species Pecten maximus. Next base: position 24,522,345 of record NC_047022.1, on the reverse strand, counting down.
ACCTTCAGCATCCTAAAAAGTAATAATTGAATTAATTGATTAATTAATTATCAGCGTCCCTAGAGAAGGAAAGTTGGTAATAACTTAATTGAATAATTAATGATCAGATTCCCTACAGTAGGACTGTCAGTGTAACTTTTTTTAGTCCTTATAGATTAATTCATGAATTAAAAGTGTTATACAGTTATTTTATCAATTAAATAAAGTGTCTGTGTTTCCCATCTCCTGTCTGATATTGTGTGGACATCCTGCATATTTTGCCCTGACTCAAACTTTCTTCCAGTATACATTGTTTACCATTTTATTTTTTACCCTTATCATATACAGGTACTACATACTATCAAACTCCAAGCATTTCATGCATCATTGTTTTCATTGTAAATATATAACATCAAAACAATTCTTCCAATAACTTATGTGTAAATTGATGTTATATGCATGCTTACATATATGAATGTCATCAGATAACTGCCAATGTGAAATAGGGGATTCCTGTATGTACACCTCCTTAATGAATTGTCTAATGATCATGCATATAGCACAATACTGCCTTATTTCCTGTATTTAGTTGATAACTGTTCTGCTTGCAAAACATATCTGCTAGCCTATCTTCGTATTGCTAAATATAAGCATTTTAGCTTAATCATTATTTTATTTGTATTATAAAACTGTTTGCAATTTTGGTGTAAATGATGGAGAAATGAAAATACTGTTGAAACTAAATTACTAAAAAAAAATAGCAACAACAATTACATGGTACAACTAGAACTGTCGCCAGGATGGCTGACTATATATATAGCTAATACCCCCGCAATCTGCACGAGTCAATGATGAATTAGAACTGTTAATTGGAGGTTAACCAAGATAACCCAGTAATATAGTGACCAGTTGCCATAGCAACCATAATTTTGAGAACAAGAAAGTGGCATGCACATCTACACATGGTCCTCTATATTTGTGTGAAGTTTCATTGAAATCTGCCCTTCGATTTAGGAGGAGTTGTCCGGACAAACTGAAAGTTATGGTTCTTATCGGAAAATCTGTTTATAGTGACCAGTTGCCATAGCAACCATAATTTTGAGAAAAAGAAAGAGGCATGCACATCTACACATGGTCCTCTATATTTGTGTGAAGTTTCATTGAAATCAGCCCTTCGGTTTAGGAGGAGTTGTCTGGACAAGCTCAGTTATGGTTCTTATCAGAAAACCTGTTTATAGTGACCAGTTGCCAAAGCAACAATAATTTTGAGAAAAAGAAAGTGGCATGCACATCTTCACATGGTCCTCTATATTTGTGTGAAGTTTCATTGAATCGGCCCTTCAGTTTAGGAGGAGTTGTACGGACAAACTTTAAGTTATGGTTCTTATCGGAAAACCTGTTTATAGTGACCAGTTGCCATAGCAACCATAATTTTGAGAACAAGAAAGTGGCATGCACATTTACACATGGTCCTCTATATTTTTGTGAAGTTTCATTGAAATCAGCCCTTCGGTTGAGGAGGAGTTGTCCGGACAAACTTAAAGTTATGGTTCTTATCAGAAAACCAGTTTATAGTGACCAGTTGTCATAGCAACCATAATTTTGAGAAAAAGAAAGTGGCATGCACATCTACACATAATCATTAATATGTGTGTGAAGTTTCATTGGAATCGGCCCATCAGTTTAGGAGGAGTTGTCCGGACAAAACGTGTCTACAGACAGACGGACGGACGAACAGACAACCTGATTCCAGTACTAGTATACCCCCCTAACTTCGTTGCGGGGGTATAATTAATGAGTTTTGTTTGTGTGAATATAAATACTGTATACCTGGTAATTTTCGCCTCCATTAAATTTTCGCCTTTTGAGGATAGGGCGAATTTAAAATGCAGGCGAAAATTTCAGGCTGAGTTGAAGGATGTATAAACCATAGTACATGGGCCAGGTGTAGTCGGGTCACAAACATACCCTCTTACATTTCAACTGTATAATCCCGTACTAGGCTTAACATTTCCAATTAGAAAACGATACATGCTAAGGTATTTTTAATTATGTAGTCCGGTCATGAAAAAAAATAAAAAACAGATTGGCATACGATATTCCTGCCATGGAAAAAGACTAATTTTATGAGTTCACGTGGCTAATTGTGGCTTCAATTCATGTACATGTATGTACCTTTGAACAGGAGAAAACACTGGTCAATCATTAGTCATGGCGCGGTGAACTTACAATTGATTGTGTTTGCTTAAAATCACCCATGCATACCCAATACTACTTGAATAAGTAGGGACTAAAAGAAGATTTGAGCACAGGTAAACGTTTTTGTTTACATTTCACACGTGATTACATTTCACATCTCATGCTGGAAAGACAATTGGGGAACTTGCTAAGTCCCGAGTGTTCCGAATGCAACTGTATTAAGAATTCTTAACAGAATTTTTCAATTCTACAAACGAGGAAAAGGATATTTTTGTAAACCATTTGGAGCGAATTTAAAACGGGGCGAATATGTTTTGTGTTGCTCAAGGGCGAAAATAACCAGGGGCGAAAATTACCAGGTATACAGTATACATACAAGTCTATGTTATTCTCACCTTAGGAGCTTTCTTGGCAGTTACAACATGACTTTCGTTGTATTCATTTTTATTTCGAGCATCTGAAATTGAAAAAGTGAACAATAAAATAGAAAGAGTTTAAAATATATTTAAATTACATCATTATCATTAGTGCACACTGAGTCTTGAGTTCAGAGGTCCCAAATTCAAGATTGCATTATTTTTACAGACCAAATGTTATCTGTTTTTATCTGATGTTCAAAACATTACATGACAGTGGAACTACGAATGTATATTAACATGTCATGAACAAAATATGAAGCTTTCAATTTACTTCAATCTCACATGAGTTAAAATTTATATATATATAGATTTGATATCTTCAAAAATATATGTATATATAATATTAATGCATACTATTTTCAACTGGACCAATCTATATAGCTACCAAAACACATAGTTGACAGAGATCAGTCTGGTCACACATTTTTTACCCAACTTCATAGAAAATACATGTTTCTGTCTCTTTTTCATACATGTTTGTTTAAAATATCCTTGTCTCTGAACTTATGTTGTATGTGTTTATCTGTTAATATTTAATACAAATCACACACAGATACTGTTGATGATCCACAGATGATGTTGACGTCTTCTGTGTTCTTCATACTTATGTATATATATACATATTGCATGTATTTACAAAGAATGCATGTACACAGAGTTACAATGTTACATGTTGATGTTGGGATATAGTGATAATCCCAACTTACCAGCTGGAAATAGACCCGACCCATTCACCTCTGGTTCTAAGTCTCTGTTCCTGTGAGTCTGTCCATGTGCTGACCATATCCTACATTAGTGTATATGTATTTTAAGTGAGTGATTGATACAATGTTATGTATGACAACTGATATATAGCCTGACAGATGATCCAGAATATAAGATGCAATGATAACATGAGATCAAAATGACTAGTTGGAGCCAAAAGGCAAGTAAATGTAACAAAGATGTTTTGCTCGGGAATATGTTAGAAATAAAATCTGTTATAATTCAGGGTAATCATTCATTATATTTCATTTCAAGTGTTAAACTGTGTTAGATTGCAGATATATTGAAATACAAAGAAAACGATACCCGGCCGGTGTCTGGTATATATAGGAAGTCCTGTATATACAGTAGACTCCTTAGGATGTATTCCAAATCACAGGTACTTGTGGACATGATTATGATGTTTTTAATTTAAATTAGACTATAATATAACATTCAAATTAAAAACATCATAATCATGTCCACAGTGTCTATAATGTAACATTTAAATTAAAAACATCATAATCATGTCCACCAGTACTGTGTTCCAAACAGAATAAATAATAGGTACTCTACTGACAGTACAGCTAAACTAGTAAAAGACCAGAGAACAAACGGATATTAGTTGTCTGGTCTTCTGTACCTAACGGTATCAAAAGTTTAAGTAAAATCTACAATACTGAGTGCTTCAAAACAAGAACTCGAAGACATAAAAACACAGGGGTTCGTTACAAATGATATGATATGTGAGGGTGCACCTAAAACAAGTGTCACTTTCTGCAGGCTGTGGGCTAGACTTCTTACCTATCAAAAGTAAATAATTGGGGTCGCTTAAATTAGAATATATGGTAGCTTGTTGTAGCATATTATAAAGATCTGTTGGCTCTAAAATGTCAAGTCCTTCCGCTTCCATTTTGACAGATGCCTGTATCCCAACTTCCAATGTTTACTTGCAACATGTGTGCTGGAACCAGATAACAGTGATTGTATACAAATATCATTGCGCTCTCAAAATATAGTTATATCCATTTTACATTTCAACGCGATAGAAATCAACACGTTCAATTTATTTTATCCTCAATAAATACATTTGAAATATTTCACAAAGTTGATTTGCTATAAATGTCTTTTTAGGACACTTTAAAGTAAAAAATATTTTTAATCGGTTGTCAAGTGCGCATTGATATCAAAAAGTTGACCGACGCATGCGTGACTACGCTTGCAGACTTCCGTTTTTTAGTGCAATATAATATATAAAATCGAATCTAACCCGGGATAAAAACAGATACAAAATAAATAATTTATTGTATTCTTCCTTGTATTGATGTATGTAATTAACCACTAAATTAAATACAAACTATAGAGATTTGTAGTAAATAAAAGAAAATTGTTGCAAACACAATTCTTTCTCAAGGTCAAATATTCCGGATGGACGGTAAATTAAATTAGACACGACCTGTCATTGAGGCCATCTTGGAATTTTGGAGAGGACACCGGCACCTGAAACAACTACACAAACATGTTTTCCAGACTTGCAAGACCAGCTCTTTCAAAATGCATATCACAGAGGACATTCACTACATCATTAAAGGTATGTTTGATACATGACAATTATTTAAATAATTTAGATTACGGTTTGTCTAAACCTAGATCTGTGCAAGTCATTACAAAGCAAACACAGCTGAGCATGTGTCACCATCGGCCGGTTAAAAGTGATGTGTAGCATCCACAGTTGTATTTTTTTTCATCGCTGGTTATATCTCGAATGCAACACTTAAAACAAGTTTTTGTCCCAATCAGATTTAAATACATTTATTGAAATTACTGACAAGCGGAAGAACTCTCAGTCTATTTGGACCGACTTGGTAATCACGTTCAGGCCACATGTTAACTTGTTTCGAATGACTTCTACGTATACTCTGTCTGTAAAAAGTTGTTGGAGAAACAGAGAAAGGCCTATATTTTCGTTTCTTGCAATTTAGTAATTACACTCATGTTTTTTTACTTACGTTTTTTATTGTCAAATACACACATATAATTATATGATAAATTTTAACTTGTCGTAGAGGTATTGATGTACAAGTACTTGTGGCCTTGACCCGGTTTTCGAATGACAGACTGTCACTCATATTTGACAATGACGAGGGTTGAAACTATACTGGTCGCAGTCGGCAAAATAATATCCGATAGAAAAAGAGCCGACCAGCGGCCTCTTATGTTATAGGAGTAACACATGGTATGCTTATTCAACAAGGCATATACATGCATGCTATCTTTTGATACTGTTACAATTCAATTGTGTTTCCAGAATTCTCAGGTAAAAAATTCTTCCTTAAATTCTGTAATGCTGAAAATTGAAGTTAAGGAATTACTATTGATGAAACCAGGACCAGGTTTGATTTCCTGTCTGTCAAGAGTCTGGTATTTGCATTTTCTCTCCACCTCTAGTTCTTGGTAAAAATCTATGACTTTAAGAGTTTTCGAAATCATTCATAGCAATTCTCAGGATCGATTTGAAATAATTTATGATAATAAGCATATGCATGGTCCTAATCTTATTTGCTTGCTGAGAGGAAATGAATTCATGGCTGGGCGGGGGACTTTTGTTGTTTTACCCCAGGCGTCTGCTGCATCTTTAGACAGCTTGCTTTTTTGGTATTTCACATGTAACATCAGCCTTGTCACAATTAAAGACTTTTCCATCGGTTACATTTGTGGACTTGCTGACCTTGACCAAAACCATTGACCTATTTCTAAAAAAAACTTTAACCTTGACCACAGAATGTTAACTTTGCAAGATAGGGCTTTCATATTTCACATGTGTTTTCCATATGTGACAAGACCTTTCTATTGGATTCTACTGACCTTGACTTTGACATTTGACCTACTTTAAAAAAAACTAATTCTGAATTTCAGCCCACTCAGCTACTTACCTAGTTATCAGCATGCCCCAATATGTATAGCTGTACATGATTCACGCATCTCAGTGATTTTTTTAACATTTTGATTCAAAGTGCCCATGCCCTTTTTCATTCGGAATTTTACAGAGGTAAAAAAATCACTGCATCTAAACTATCATGCATTCACAAATGCTCGATATAAAAACAGAAAACATGAGTTAAAAAGCATTTAATAATCACAATTGTCTGAAGAAAATACAATTTTATTATGAGGGGAAGTCGAGGCGTTTTGGGAACGTTAATGGGCCCCATTTCCAATTGGAATTATTTCATTTAATAGCCAAATTCACCAATTTTGCAGTTTACTACTGCTTGTACAAACATTTTTCTTTTCACCAATTTTCTTCCCAAAATGAGACAAAAAGGCCACATCCCAAACCGATGAGAAAAAGCCCTGCAAAGTCTTCGTGATCATTCAATGAGCCAGTTACTACTGTCAGGAATCCTATAATTTGATTGGCTGATGACAACTCATGATCACAGATCTAGGTTATTTCCTAACCTGAATAATGTTTCTCACTATTTCAGGTGCAATCATCACTGCAGATGGTACTGCTTATATCAATCAAAAACATGGAGCCGTCCATGAAAGCAAAATGTTCACTCATCAATATCAGATCAATTGAAAATTAAGTAGAATTGAATTATAAAGTAATTCAACATTTATAATTCAAGATTTGAGGGGAAAACAATCTTTGTAAAACATATACTAACGGTAACCCAATGGGCTAATATTTACAGTAGCTAGGTAGAAAAAAAAAACTATTTTATTCCTAGTGTCAATAATTTCTATGTTCAATTGAAGTTGATTAATCTAGCACTTTTATAATTACAACTGTAAATTAATTGATCGCTACATAAGTACAAATAAGTAAGGTAAATGATACACAAATTTTTGCTAGTATCCCTGAAATTTGTGTGCCCCTGAAATTTTCAGAGGAGAGGTACACTTTACCCCTGACAAGATCAAGTAATGGGGATGGGGCATGCTGAGTTATGCTGTCTTCTGACAACGCTCTGTACATATACAAACTTTAACCCAGGAAGAAATTTCCTGAAATCATTAACTATTTATCTAATTGCATTGATATTGAATTAATCCTAGGTTTATATCAGTATTTATATCACATTGGTAATTGTGTTGACATTTCTTTATAAATACAGAGCAATGCCAAAGTAGCAGTGTTGGGAGCCAGTGGAGGAATAGGACAACCCCTATCCCTCCTACTCAAAACCTCACCAGCGATCACCCAACTGTCCCTCTATGATATTGCTCACACACCCGGAGTAGCTGCTGACCTCAGTCACATCGAAACACCTGCAAAAGTCTCGGGCTATATGGGTCCAGATGAACTTGATGCATGTTTAGAAGGGGCCGATCTGGTGCTCATACCTGCCGGTGTACCAAGAAAGCCAGGTGAGAACCATCAATTGGGTTTGAAGCAAGCAGTTACCTCACACACCTTATCTCCCTTGCTTTATGTTTGAATTATCTCCCTTGTGTGTTCACCTTGGACCTGTATGTTTATGCGGACAAATCGGTTGGTAAGTTTTTAAATGTAATATTTCAAACATGTATCTTGACGTACCTGCAAGTGTTAATATATGCCTTGTAAGTCTTTATCAAGGCTTGTCTGAAAACAATACATAATCACCAGGTCCGTCTAGATCTTTATTTCATAAACGGACAACACTAGTCCAACCATTTGGACTGCAAAACTGAAAATGGCCATACTTAACCTGATGATTTTATTATCAGTATCAATGCAAATGAACTAATAAGCAATTATTAGGTGGGGTGGGGGATTCTGCATTTACTAAACTAAAATAGAAACACTTCTTTGACACCTTTTATTATTAACAGTAAAAGCTGTTACAAATTTTGTATCCATAACAAAGCTAAGCAGATAATACATTACATTATTGCTGATTGAAAAAGATTTCTTCTTTCACAGGAATGACAAGAGATGATTTATTTAACACAAATGCTAGCATCGTGCTCAATCTAGCAAAAGCATGTGCGAGAGTATGTCCACAAGCCATGCTTGGTATCATCACAAATCCGGTAAGACTTCCAACATTACATATTGTCACTCAGATCTATCTGAATCCTTTATGATAATACATCTGTATGCATATATTCCAAGGTTAGTTGATTGAATAGCATCTATCTGATGTGGTTCTTGTATATGTCCAATTACGAAGCATGGTCAAGTACACTTAACTGTACATTTTTGTAGCGCCACACTTTGACAAAACGGAGAGAGAAAAAAAAGCATGTGTTGTAATAATGTTAGACAAAATCAGAGAGAAAAAATGCATTTAAATATATATGGTATAAAGTAAAAGGGTTTTTCATGATTTGTAAAAGAAATGCCTTTCAAATGATCAAACTATTGCTCTTTATTTCAGGTGAACTCAACAGTTCCAATTGCTGCAGAGGTGTACAAAAAGATGAATGTGAATGGTTGGGAAAACCGCTTGTTTGGGGTAACAACATTAGATGCAGTTAGGGCTAACACCTTCATTGCCGAGGCCAGGGTTAGTAAATAAGCACTTACTCGTGTTTCCTATTTCCTTTTATGATAAAACATTTTTTATAAAATAGAACAAATCTTTTGAATGTAAAAGAATTTAATATAAAGATATACCTAGATAATTTGGTATAACAATAAAAGTTCACTTAATATTTCTTGGAAACAGTTGGTCCTGAGTGATGACTTTCAGGTTATGTGAAATCTTGTTGAATAAATAAATACGCTTAAGTATCTTTATGACACCAACTAACTAATAACATAGTTTATTGATTTGTGAAGATGTAGTAAGAAGATCCTCAACCATTTACCCGTGTTTTTGGACTTGCAATCATTCCACTTGGTAGCTTTTCAAGCTCCGTTTATGACAGAGCTGTCCAGACTATTTGCTTAAAAATATTCTGTAACCTGATATTTTTTGGGTTTTCAGGGACTTGATGTATCCCACATGAGTGTGCCAGTCATTGGAGGTCACAGTGGTGTAACCATTATACCACTTATATCACAGGCTACACCAGCTGTTTCATTTCCTCCCGTGAGTTACTTGGTCCTCTTTACTTTAGTCAAGATCTAATCAATCAATCTATAGAGTTGAGAAATGGCAAAATTGGATATTTTCCTCAAAAATCTCAGAACCAGTTTTTATCTGATGCAAACTAGTTGAATTACATTTTCAACTCATAAACTGAAAAAGTTTTAAATCATCTTTTGATACATGTACGTGTTTTGTGAAATAAAAGTACTTGTTCTTACATTGATCAATCACCCTTTGCAATTTTATGAAATATAAATTGTATTCCTTGTTAACAGGGCTTTTTCTGGGAGCTTTTTGGGGCCGTTAATGGGCCCCATTCCTAATTGAAATTATTTCATATTTAAGCCAAATTACCAAAATTTGTAGCTTACTCCTGAAAAAAAACTTTCCCAATTCACCAATTTTCTTCCCAAAATGAGACCAAAAGGCCCTTTGTCAAACTAGAGAGAAAAAGTCCTGTTGTAGGTTATTTATATGAATGTTTTTTCTTGCAGAAATCATAAAAAAAAAAACAACTCTTGAGTTTATAGCAGAAATAAATCTATTTAAATTCTTAGGAAATATATAAATGGTTGGATAAATCAGATACGTGTATATTGAAGAATCAATATTAGATGTTGGATTTTATTAAATTGAGGTTATGAAAGTTTCCTGTATTACATCTATTGCAGGAGGAACGCCAAGCATTAACTGTCAGAATACAGAATGCTGGTACTGAAGTTGTGGAAGCCAAGGCTGGCGCTGTAAGTTACCTCCCCTTTTACTTAATGAAAAAAGTCTGACATTATTGTACTGAAGGAGAAAAATAGTACTAACTGGTAACTGGATATATCTTTTTTTTAAACAAAAGTATTCATGCATTTGAAGACAATGCACAATTCAACTTGTACACTGAAATTAAATGGACTTCCTACTCTTAATCATAAATTTGGTAAAAATATTCTGCATTTTGTGCTTTGTTGTAACTATGGCAAAATATGGTTTCATTTTCATATTTTATCAAAATGAAAAAACAAAATTTGTCCTACAGGGATCAGCCACATTGTCCATGGCCTTTGCTGCAGCCAGGTTTGCAGGAAAGGTCCTTGAAGCTTTGGCTGGTGGAGAAGGACAGGTGGAGTGTGCTTTTGTCAAGTCAAATGAGACAGATTCAAGTTACTTTGCTACTCCTATCCTGCTCGGGGTAAGAATTTTGCAAAATTGTGGACAATTCAAAACAAGTGTATCTTCTCATAAAATGGCACCTACATGTTGAATTTAATACTTGTTTTTAACCCCAATGTTAATGAATTTTATGGACATTTTTGAAAGGCACAGAACCGCTTCTGAATTATTTTATTATAGTTAGGGGAGATAACTCAAATGACATGTATATAATTTTATATCTCACCATCAGAGTATGTAGACAAAAATCCATGACTTGAACATGAATCTTAAGATAGAATCTGGGTTTTATTAACATTAGGATAAACATAATCTAAGCTTATGTCAATAATTGTAACTGTAAATCCTTTTGCCAATACATTTCATTTTGTATTATTAGATGACGATCAGAAAAAAAGAAATATTGAAAATCACTTAATTATTAGTTTATCTTGAGAAAGCAATATTTTAATATTTATTTTTAGTTATGATAAAGCTGAAATATTATGTGTTTTCAGAAAAATGGTATCGAAAGCAACTTAGGAGTTGGTAAGATGATTGAATATGAAATTGAACTTGCCAGTGCAGCTAAAGGGGAACTCCAAGCCAACATTAAAAAGGGAGAGGAATTTGTAGCAGAAAACTGGTCTTAAAAGTCTCCCAGTATGTGCAGCATAGACAATTTGTTTAAAGGACAGACTGCAAATTTATTATCTAAGTGCAACAACACTTAACAACAGTGCTATAATATCATTCAGTGGTGCAAAATACAGTGCTGTATTAATACCAAGTACTCTTTTCCATATTAATGATGAGGACAGCTAGACTGGAAAATACATACTCAGTTTGATATATTTCAAATGATATATTGTATGGCATTACAGCATAAAACATTGACTAGTAATTCATACTGGAAAAGTACATGATGATGGCTCGAAAAACAGCAGATCAATTGTTGACAATACAATGAATGCCAATTTTGTTCTGTAAAGGGATGGCATTCTCATTATTTTGTGTTTCCTTATATCAGTAAAACAGATTAGTTACCTTGTTTTTTGGTTGTTTTCCAACTTTGGAAAATTGTTGGCTACAGTTTGTTAGACAGTGTGAATATAGTATTTCCTTTCTGAGAGGAACTGTTTTATTTTTTGTAATGTTATTAGACATATGAAATTGAGTATGGTGATGACCTTGGGATATTACTGCCATGTGATTTAAATTAAAACATTTTTCCATGCAGTATCAGATTTCTGTTTTTATTCTTTAAACTTCTTGAATGGGCTACTGTTAAAAGGTAAATTTAGCACTCCAGGAGGGAGGTGAAAACATTCTAAAAAATTATAATTGGGCTTCTTGCAGTTTCTGTTACTATTTTCTGTGGCAGACATTGTGGTGTGTCAATCCATCATAGAGCTGATCTGTTAAAATTATGATATGTATTAAAATTTCTGAATACAAAAAAGTAAGTACATTTACATTAAATCGCATTTGGTAAATAATTTCAGCCATGTTACCAAGGAGACACTTGAAAATAAAGAAAATGATTTAATTTAATATTTTTGCAATCTTAAAACCTATGAAAATCATTTCTTAGGGTAATAAATATAAACAACAAAGAACGCTATTAACATGTACTAACATATATAGGCTAACATTGAAGTTATTTTTAGTTCGTCTCTTCGAAGAAGAGTGAGAGCTTATGTTGTCACTCCGGCATCAGCATTGGTTTTTCAAATGTTAAGTTTTTGGTGCAAGTATTGAAAGGCATAGTAATTTATGGTAATATGGTCCCTGTGCGGATTAAACTAGCCCCTGCTGGAGTGAAACTAAACGATTTTTTGGGAAAAAAACATATTTTGGAATTTTTTGGACTTAGCATATTTCTGCATTAAGTTTTCGGTGCAAGTGTTGAAACGTATGAATACATCACTTTATAATTGTACTAGGGTGCTGATATTTGGCAATAGAGTCCCTCTGGAGTTAAACTATCCCCTGTCGGAGTTAAACTTAAAGATTTAAAAAAAAAAAACCCTGATTTTTCAATTTTTGGACAGAATATTTCTGCATTAAGTTTATGTTGCAAGTGTTAAAAGGTTTTAATAGATAATTTTTTAATTGTACTAGGGTGCTGATATTTGGCAATAGAGTCCCTATGGAGTAAGACTATCCCTTCCTGGAGTAAAACTAAAAAAAAATCTGGGTTTTTTTTTGTTTTTAAATCTTTGGACTTAGATCATTTTTGTAAGTTTATGTTGCGAGTGTTGAAAGGCATAGTAATGCATGGTATTAGGTTCCCTTTAGTGGCTAATCTATCCCTTGTCGGAGTTAAACTGCAAGAATTTTGAGGGGGGGGGGAAAAACAGATTTTTTAAGTGTTGAAAGCTATTAACACATTACTTTATGATTGTACTAGGGTGCTGATATTTGGTAAAAGAGTCCCTTTTGGAGTTACACTATCCCTTCTTGGAGTGAAACTGAAAAACACCAATGTGAACATGTTCACAGACAATTTATATACTGGTCCACATTTTTCAAGGGAGACAATTCTCATTAGGAAAAAATAGAAGAAATAGGTCCAAAAGCAATTACATTTGTAGTTAATATTTTTATTAAATCTACAACAGCATAGCTTGTCTCCAGAATGTTTGTCAATAAATAATTTACATATATATATAAATTGGTATGGCTTTGAAAATTGCATGAATACACAAAACACAATCTGATAAAGTAAACAATATAAATATTATTAATGCAATTTGCGAAACCATACCAATCAATATATTTTCATTATTTATTGACAAACATTTGCGAGACGAGCTATGGTGTTCTCCAACAGCTCTTGTTAGCTTTCCTATGACCATGGGAATGTTTGCTGTGGTGTTTCACTAACTTGTCTGTTAAAACAATGTGATGAAGACCTACCAGTACCAGGTTTGTTTAAATATGAATTACCTTAACTGACTTCTAAGGTCATTATAAATGTGTCAAAATCTTTCAAATGCTGAAACCAGGATACCAGGAGTCATAATATTTGGTCAGTAGCATTCTGGGATGGAGCGCTCGGATATTTAAGGATTGAATAATGTTATGCCTCAACAAAACTTTATTCAATCCTTATATTTATATTTTTTTAATATTTTGTACAATATTTTGTCTTTAACAAATAGAGACTTGTGCAAGTCTACCACAGAACTTACCGAAATGTACATCATCACTCTTCGTCTACATATGGTTAATACTTTTAGGATTTCTTTCATGAACAAACTTAATAGCGAATTAAAACAAATATTAGTTTTAAAGGAATTTATTTCATATAAATATGATCACTTTTGAAAAGGAATTAAAAAAATATAATCCAAGCTCAACAAATGTATTCCTACGCCGGACTTGATATAGTTCATTGAAAAATGACTCGAGTTAACTGTGGTAGTTATAGGTTCATTGAGTCTGAATTGAGTTGAAATATGAATATTGTCCAATGACCTAGACCTACTTTTAAAGGTCACATCATCAAATGCATGACATCACAATTTTCAAATATTTGTTCATGCATACCAAAGTTTAAGGATTAGGAAGAACTAAAGAAGTTAAGTAAGCACAAATCAAATGGTAATATGGTTCGTTCTCAAGCAAAATGGATAAGTGAAGGAGAGCAAATAACTAGGTATTTTTGTGGACTGGAATCCCGAAATTTTACAAGTAAAATTATGCCTAGGCTAGAGAAATATGATGGAACAGTTATTTCAGAGCAGACAGAAATTTTGAATGAAGCAAGCTAAATAATAATACACACGATACAGACTTAGAAGAACTATTACTACAGGTCTATATGATATACATAATTATCTCCCCTTGAAGCACAATCTTTAGAAAGACCAATTATTATTACTGTGGAAAACTTAAATGAAAATGAAAGAAATTAAAAGTCCTGGTTCTGATGGATTCTCAGCTGATTTTTTTAAAGTCCTTTGGAAACAACAAAAGCATGGAATAATAATGTGTATCCCAAAAGGTGACAAACTTCGAAATGAATTAAAGAATTGACAACCCATTGCCTTACTTGATACTATATATAAGTAGGCATCCGGAATGATGGTAGAACAATTTTAAACAATAATCGGCAACAATCAAACTGGCTTTGTTCCAGGTAGATACATTGGTGAAATTACACGGTTAATGCTTTAATGCATTACACTGAGGAAAACAACATGCCTAGTCTTCTGTTGTTGATAGATTTTGAAAAAAAAACAAATGACTCCGTTTCTTTGAATTTTATTAAAAACCTTTTTTTTTTTTATTAATTATGGACCATATATGATATGGAAAGAAATTTATGCATCTCCTTTCAGAACAACACTCGGTACTAAATGAAGATGGTTACATAATAGAATTAATCAAAGAATTTTAACGACAAATACACATCTATATAAAATAGGCATAAAACAAAATCCAACCTGTACAATCCAAAAACCATTGGACATCTTTTTGGGAGTTGTGATGAAGTTTGTACTGAGAGAGTTAAAACAACTGCTTGCAACTAATAACATTCATATAGAAACATTGAAACATTTAGTTTTAAAGTGTACCCTGAACGAAAAATTCTATTTAAATATGTTATTGGTATTGATTAATAAACAAGAATGCAGAAAACCGCATCAAAATCGGCCGACCCATTACCGAGTAATTGCGATTTTTCTCGAAAAAACACCTGAAGCCCAAAGCCAAATACCTCGTTTTGGTGACCTCTGACCTGTGACGTCACAGGTTGAACACGATCGGAGCCGCCAACAAGGAAATATATAGAAACAAACGTGAACACGTGCCTGCAATTAATGCGAATTAGACAACAAAAATGAAAGTGCTGAATAAACTCTCTGAGTTATATTTGTGAATTAGTTAATAACAAGTGCTACCGAAACCAGGGACATATAATTTTCTTTTTAAACGGGCCATATATAACATGTAGCATCTCACTAATTTTTCTCTCATAACGAGTCATATACAACATCAGAGACATATATATGTCCTGTATATATGTCTCTGACAACATGTAACATCTTTCTAATTTTCTATTATAACGGGCCAAATACAACGTGTATCATCTTATTTATTTTCTATCATAACAGGTCGTATATAACATGTATATTTAAATTTTTTTTTTTTAACGGGTCGTTGTAACATGTACCAGAGACCTATATACACGTATATATAGGTCTCTGCATGTACAATGTATGACATTTGAATAACGGGCCGTTTATAACGACTTACATCATATAGCCTTTATTATGAGGGCATGACCGGTTTGTTACATACAAATGTACCAGTATTGATTTCGGTTATAATACTTCTAGTAATACAAGTTTAAAATGCAATTCATACAAGATGTGAAATAAATGCTAATCATTTTGAATTTTTTATTAGCCAAAACAGCAATGATACCGTTATTTGTGATTTTTGGGTAATTGTCCGCAATTGATAAAACGTGTCCATGAAAGTTCAGTAACTCCCAGACAAGATTCATAGAGTAAATTTTCAACATCGTGGGTATATATATGAATGAGGTAACTTAGGTTAATTATTCTATAGACAAACCTTTGAGATATGAATTTTTTCGTTTGTAAGGAAAACGAAACTCACTGAATTCCAAAAACAATGTGTTTGATTTCAACAACTTGAAATTGTATTCCCTATAGTATAAACGCAATTCTTAATAAAATTCAAGCTCAATTTATGTACAACCTGTAAAAGCATGGCTTCGGAACTTTTTTGAAGTGCACAGAAACCAAACGCGTGAACTCACAAGCAATTATCGGCGTGTGTCGATTAGAACACCAGAACTCACAGACACCTGTGGTGCAGTGACAGGTGTGACGAGCCTGTGGGCCGTAATTTCACACCTGGTAATTGTTCAGCGGTATACTAACCCATTCAAACTTGAGTATACATCTTTTAAAAGTCCCTTTTTAAGTGAAGCAGTGGCGTTGGAAGCGGGGGGGGGGGGGGGGGCAAACATGGGGGGGGGGGGGGGGGGGGGGCAAACATATCTTTTCGCCCGCCCCCCCCCCCCCCCCCCCCCCCCCCCACTTTTTGACATCCAAAATCTAAAAAAGGGGAAAAAACACGATTTATATATTCATTTCGATAAATATCTGTATATTTTCGAACCGATAATGTTTTCTTGAAGGCAACAATAAAAACTTTATCCTGTACATCCGGAACATTCCGACTTTTATACTAGTATATCAATCCTCAGACCTGTGTGTCGGTCGTTTGCACTAGCCTGGTAAGTCAATATTTATATCTTAATACGAAATTTTGCTTAACTTCATCACATAGATTCGATAAGTTGATGATTTGTGAAGTTAATTGAGTTCATAATGAGAACAAGACAGAAACACAACATGAATAAGAATGCGCGGTTTTAACGTGAATAGAGTGATACATGTACTATTTACCGACAGGTACGAGGAAATACAAAAAAAATCGGCTCGCGCCTACGGCGCTCGCTTTATCACTAAATTACTGCCCCCCCCCCTTTCGATTGCAGATATACAGGGGGGATTCGCCACCATGGGACCCGCTGGGCGGCCCCCAGACCTCTCGCAAAAAGGGGGAAAAAATCGGTTATTTTGTACTACATAAATTATCAAAATTATCATGGGATGTTGAAATGATAATTATTGGCTAATTTTGCGGAGATGGCATACGATTTGTTTAGTGCGTAAAATTTAAGGTTAAAAAAAAATTTTAAAAAAGATTTACGGGAGAGAGATTTAGTCTATTGTAGATCATGATGATTATAATATATTACTTTCTAAATTAAGTGTCCTTCATGACTAGAAGCGGGTTTGTATAGAATATAACGCATGAATTTACTGTACGTTCATCTTTTCTCACAAACCAGAGTATCCAGAACTGTTGTATTGTTGGTATGTTTATTTGAATATTAATTTGCGAATGAAATGGTACATTATTTTATTTTAAAATGTTGATGCTGTGTTCCTTTCTTTGGTAATGAGTAAGAAATGGTAAACACATAACTAATATACATTTATTGGTGATTGACCGATTATTACACCAGTCTGTGTTAACCAAGCGGTCATTTTCACTATTTTTTTTTTTTTTTTTTTTGTAAACTCAAACTTATATTGCTGGATTCCGACTTCTTGTCCGCAATATTCGCCAAATTCAACAACCTCAAATCTCATGTCCAGATCGTATTCAGACATGTTTGTGCTGCTACTGTTCACACTGTCCTCTATGCTACTGGCCACCATCCGTTCAACCTGTGACGTCATAGACTGAAGAGTTCCAAATCAGCGTGACTGACCGATACGCTGATCGCGTACTTCGATGTGCGATATCTCGGCACTCGGCCAACCGATTTTGATGCGGTTTGCGACATTCTTCTTTGGTGGTTACAAAGAATAACATATTTGATTATCGTTTTTCGTTCAGGGTACACTTTAATGATGCTGATGTGATAATGGGTAATATTATTTTACTACTGATTAAACAATACACTGTACTTGTTTAAAATGAAATGTTTGTAAACTGATATTAACATTACAAGTTTAAAGAATCATTTACTCTTTGAACTCAAATCCCATAAAGTTTTTATTATAACTAAGCATAAGGCGTACAACAATAGCATTGACTTACAATATAAATTGGGAAAATGACTTCTCTTGTGAAAAAAATCAATATAATATATATACATGTATACTATTGCTATACTACACATGTAAATATTAAAGAATATACTGAAGTATGTGGCTTGTTTTCAGTTACACGTCAATGCTATACCAGTCATATGAAAAATAATAAAGGAAATTAAATTTCATATTAAAAAGGGATATACATGTACCTTGGATTTATAAAACCTTTATTCTAACTGTTTTACTAGATATGTATGTGAAGTTAATTTGGGATGGATGTCCAGTATAGGATTATTTAAAGATAGAAAAAAAATCCACAACGTGAGACGAAATTTACTGTCATATATACCGAAAATCCACTGCTTGCTTGACGTCCATTACAACCAGTTTTTTTAATAAAAGGTAACCATCTATTTACTGTTTTCGTACCATATGGAGATTAGTGTTATAAAAGTTTCGTACACGTACCATATAACAGATTATCAATGAATTTTATTATACAAATTTATAAATCTAATGTTGTTTTCCTATCCAAACGGAAATGTTTCAAATTCTATACGATGGAATACTATTAAAACTAAGTTAAGATTTTTATTACATTTTTGTGACTTTTTATTGACGATTATTGACTTTTATTTATCAGCCAAAATGCATTAAATATATTGTGCAGCGTAAAATTCTACCGCTGCCACTAATTGTACAATGTATAGCATGAAATTCCTGTCCTTTTATGGGATACCATTTTACTATTAATCCAATATGCCCAACTACGGTGCGGGACAATCAGTTTTGAGGTGAAAGGTCCCTAAAACGACTTGTTGATATCACTTCTCATAACTCGTATAATTTATAATGTATTCGAAGTGAGACCAAACAAGGATTACGAGTGATTGTAGAGAACGATACTGAGCACAGGATGTGACGAACATTAGAAAGCAGAAAGACTTGTGTGTTAGAAAAGCAGTCTACCTACGTCGACAAGACCAGATAAATCACGTTCTTTTTTTTTTCTTTTTTTTTTTTTTTTTTTACAAAACTCCACGTTTTCATTTTTATTGATGTTCCTTATCTATTCCTTTCCTTTCTATCTTTACCTCCGTCTTCGTTAAAATTCAATATTAGTATACATGCAATATGAACACCCTTGTTACGGAAATAAAATAAAATTGATTAACTAAACTTATCATAATCAAATATATAACTTATTCAAAAGTTTACTATAGATTCTAAGTTACGTTTAAGTGATATAACAGTCGTTTTTTATGATTTTCATGTTCGATTTCCCGAATTCCGCGTGATTAGGAATTTACCAGAATGACTGAAGTGGTAAAATTAACAAGTAGTATTAGTCTTAAGTTTTCGTGTTGTAGATATTTTTCTGTTTGAGCTGGAGAAAAATAGATCCACCGGTGGCACTTGAGACCGAGTTGCTGCATGAGGCCTTCACTTCACCATCGCATAAAATTCTATAATGGAAATAATAGAAACTGCAGCTGAAGTATGAATATGGAAAGAAGGTAAGAAGGTGTTGACATGTTGGAATACGTACTTTATTAAATGGCCTTATAAGACAAAAATGACACACCCGGTGTTCATAGATGAAAGTAACCTTCCAACGGTTGGCAAAGAGTTAATATTGTACCCATCTTCAAAAAAAAAAAAAAGATGAAAATCTGAAGCATCAATCTATCGACCAACAAAGCTTGACCTCAGTTCCATGTAAAATTCTGAAATGGATGAGGGAAAATATGGATATGTTACCTACATGGATTTTAGTAAAGCCTTCGACAAGGTTTCTCGCAAACTCCTTTTACACAACAGTGGCGAATTTAGAGGGGGTGGGCACCGATATTTATCTCCAACTAAGTGTCTACATGTATAAAACTTAAATTTATCAGATACACCAAGATGATTAAATATTGGTTAAAAATCGTGCATAACCAAAAGAATGTACCGGTTAAGTCTATATATAACGAGATTTACACGCAAGCAGAAACTTCTCGTTGTTTACTATGCCATTGACTTTACCTCGTGCTGATGTACCAGTTCCTGCACATCGTCCTTATTTATTCATTGTTTGTTTTGGCATAACATAATGCCTATTAGTTTAGCGATATATCGTGCTCGAACTGGTGTCTTTAACAACTGTGTACAGTCTGCAAACTATGCGATTTTTGTGACCGTCTTTGACATACTATGTGTAAGGCTATTACTACTATTTATATACCTGTTATTATCTTATGTCAGTCCTTACACATCTTCACTTTATAAATGTTGCAATTATAAATCATCTTATCACATTTTCTATTTTTCAGTAGACGTTCTGAGTGTTATTTCTATATATTTTGTTCTGATTCACTGGCTCTAATCATTATCTGGTGACATTGAATCAAATCCTGGTCCTTCTTCCATTAGTTCATCAGATTCATCCTTGATTTCAAATATTAGTGATCTGTCTGTTTCTGACAGTAACTATTCATTTGTCCATCTTAATGTTCAAAGTCTCAAACAAAAGCTTGATGTACTGTATACTGAACTAAACAAATTTACTATATTATCCTTCACCGAGACTTGGTTAAATGAAAATGATATTTCCCCGGAACTTAGCATGCCTGCTTATTCTGACCCATTCTGTTATTGTAGGCCCGATCGTATTGGTGGTGGTATATCTGTATATGTTAAAGATTATATATCTGCGAAAAGAAGACCTCCAAATTCTCCTGTTATCACTTGGACCTATATCTCTCAGTCTATTGAATATGCTTTTAACACTGGTTTATCTAATATTGTAATTACGGGCGATTTTAATGCTAACTTACTAGTTGAAAACCAGTCTTCTCACTTACGTGATATGCTTATTTTATTTAACTTGTCACAACTAGTAGAATCCGCAACATTTTATACTGAAGCTTCGTCTTCACTGTTAGATATAGTTTGTGCCAGTGATATCAATGTTATTAATAAATGCATAGTTGGAGAAAGTTTTCTTGACCAACCTGTCAGATATCATTGTCCTACTTACGGTACTTTTAACGTAACGAAGCCGGCGAAGCACACTTTTAAGCGTAACGTTTGGCTCTTTGATCATGGTGATTACAATGTTTTTAAAGATAAACTGAAACATATTAATTGGAACGCATTGATTAATGTTAACGATATAAATGATTCGGTTAAGAATTTTACAGACACATTGCTTGACATCGCAAAAACTTGTATCCCAAATAAAAATATTACTGTCAAATCTAACGAGCCTCCGTGGATGTCTAATGAAATTCGAAGACTAATTAGAAAACGGAAACGTGCACACAAAAGAGCCAAACGTACACTTATCAATGATCATTGGGCTAAATTCCGTCTCATTCGTAATAAATGCATTAACACTATTAAACATGCAAAAACCGCATACATTTACAATCTCTGTGGTACACTCAAGAAACCATCTAATCTCAATGTGAGGAAGTGGTGGAAAACTGTATACTCATTATTGCCAAATTATAGAAAATCCCCGATACCACCACTTCTTCACAATGACACTGTAGTTTCAGATGATTTCGAAAAAGCTTCCTTGTTCAACGATTTTTTCTGTGCCCAGTCAACTATTGATGACTCAAACGCTGAACTTCCAAACATTAATTACGAATGTAACCACACTCTTTCTAATATACATATCACTGCTACTGATGTAAAAGACGCTATATTAAATCTAGACTGTTCTAAAGCCATTGGCCCCGACCTTGTGAATCCTCGATTGCTTAAAGAATCTGTTGATATTATATGTAAGCCCTTAAGCACACTGTTTAACCTATCTCTAACATCTGGTATTTTCCCAACAGAATGGAAATCTGCTAATGTAACCCCTGTACATAAAAAAGAAAATAAGTCTATCTTAACAAACTATAGACCGATATCCTTATTATCTATTGTTGGAAAATTAATGGAACGATGCATTTTTTAAATATGTTCACAATTTTTTGCATGCCCACTCGCTACTTTCTCCTCACCAATCTGGATTTAGACACGGCGACTCACCCGTTAATCAACTTCTTGCTATAACTCATGATATTTACTCTGCTTTAGACCATGGTAAAGAAATACGAATGGTCTTTTGTGATATTAGCAAAGCTTTTGACCGCGTTTGGCATAAGGGACTACTAAGTAAGCTTTCAGGTTTTGGAATTCGGGGTTCACTTCTGAAATGGTTCGAAAATTATCTCTACAATCGTAAACAAAGAGTTGTTATCAACGGAAAATTTTCTAATTGGTCTGAAATTAAGGCCGGGGTTCCCCAAGGCTCGATACTGGGCCCCCTTTTGTTTCTTTTATTTATAAATGACATTGTGAAAGACATACGAGCTAATATAAAATTATTCGCAGATGACACCTCTTTGTATGTCATTATCGACTCACCTAGGATAAGTGCAGTCGATTTGAATTTCGATCTTCGTAAAATTCATGAATGGTCAGTGAATTGGTTGGTTAACTTCAATCCTACTAAAACAGAAACCTTATTAATATCCAAAAAGACTAATTCACCAATTCATCCCCCTCTACATATGAACAATATTTTGCTTTCTGAGGTAAGTTCACATAGGCATCTCGGTTTGACTCTGTCCAACAATGGCGGTTGGACTGATCATATCAACTTGATCATATCCAAGGTTTCACCAAAATTGAATATTTTACGCAGATTCAAATTCACTTTAGATCGTACTTCCCTTCAAACTCTGTATTTTGCTCTTATCCGACCTATTTTTGAATATGGGAACATTGTTTGGGATAACCTTACAAAAACTCAGTCTGACATGCTAGAAAATCTCCAATTAGAGGCAGCGCGTATAGTTACTGGCGGAACTAAACTCACAAGTAGAGTAAAACTTTATCTTGAAACAGGCTGGCTTCCCTTAGAGCAAAGACGTAAACACCACAAAATAATTCATTTCCATAAAATGGTTCACGGTCTCCTTCCTCAGTATCTACAAGAAATTCTTCCTCGACGTAATAATAGCATCCATGATCACAATACTCGTGTTGGAAATAACTTTCGCCCTCCTCCTTGTCGCACAAGTCTTTACATGAAATCCTTCCTGCCATCTGTAATCCCTTTGTGGAATTCCTTGCCAGATGCAATCAAAAGTGATCCGTCCATAACTAAATTGAAAAGTCATTTGAATAAACCACGCCACAAAGTTCCACATTACTTCCTTAGCGGTAATAGACTGGGTCAGATTCACCATGCAAGATTAAGGATGGAGTGCAGTCCACTAAAATTTTATCTATTTCATAAAAATCTTATAGATATTCCTCTATGCATGTGTAATCATGAAGATGAGACCAACGAACATTTCTTATTACGTTGTCCACTTTTCGCGCAGTTTCGCTTACGTTGTTTTAGTGCTCTAAACTATCCCTTATCAACTGAAATACTACTCTTCGGTGATAACGAACTCACGTATGATGAAAATCTTTTGATTTTTTCCAGTGTTCAAGAATTTATAATTATTTCTAAAAGATTTGAATGATTGTTTTTATTTTTTTTTATTCTTTATTGTTTGCACAGCTGTTACAGCAGGTTGTATATCTCATGTCATGGCATAAAATTCCTCTCTGATCTTTTTCTTCTGGTCTTTTCATCTCTCCTCTTTCCGAATTTCCCCATTTTTCATTTATTCAAGTATTACATTGCTCACTTACGTATTCTCCCACTTGCTGCCGTTTACTTAATGTGTCATAAAAGGAAACGGATTAATATAAGTCTTATACTTGTTTCCGAATCCTATTCACATTATGATTGTATGATTGTGTATTGTATATGTATGAATTGAATGAATAAAATAAAGTTTATATTAAACTTCTCGTTCTTTAAATTGGGCTAAACTGGTGAAGAACATTTTATGTACTCATGGTTTTGGTTATGTTTAGCTTGAACAAGGAGTTGGAGATATTGATGTATTTTTATCATTATTCCAATCAAGGTTACGAGACATATTTATACAAGACTGGCATAGAAAGATTGTAGACTCGCCACGAGCCAGATGTTATATATTTTTCTCAAATGAATTTGGTTACAATAGATTTCTTGATATTGTTAATAAAAAAAAAAATAAAAAAAAATAACAAGGTTTCAGGTATCTTCTCATGGATTTAATAGACAGTAGAAGCGTGAAGAAGGCATCGCCCGATTCGAATACCTCTGGAAATGCTTTATTGTATATTTTGTCAAATGAAAAAGGAATATTATTTGCTTATGGAATGTCCCTTAATATACTAGAAATTAGGTCAATTTTTTGGTATCGGAAACATTATGTTAGACCTAATATGTTATGTCATCAGAGAACTGTACCATCCCTCAAACCCTGGTTATATATATATTTACAAAGAAAATGGATTAAGAAATGAAATACTGTTTAACAAGAAAGACATGTGAAATTACGTGTATATCATCCTTTGCTTTATTTATGGTAATACTGGTTTTCATGCTTTATTACAATTTTAACGGTCTGTCGTAAATACTGTGATGAAATATTTCATTTATCAGTTCATCAATTGTTGTTGGCTGCGATTGTACGCGAGTAGTATTATATCTGTAACTGTTCATACTGAGTATTAATCCTAGTATGTATTGAAACTGTTTAGTCTAACAATAATTAAGGATAGGCAGCAGGTTATACGATAGTACTTTTTGTGACCACCTAGGATGTGGAACCCAGTCTGTCTCTGGGACTAAGGACAAGGTTATCTCCTATCAAATAAATTGATAACAGCTTGGTATTCAATTAATTTGCAAAAGTAATGTTTGTATAATACGTTTATTGTACATGCACATACAATATTGTCGAATAATTGACCTACTGTAATTATGTATAGCTATTCCACAACCAAATTACATTGTAATTGGCGTTTGCTTGACATTCAAAGAGTTTTCACAGATCTTTGGATCTAGCATCCGTTCTCTTTGATATTTTGCAAATCAATTAAGATTTTCAAACTCAGACTATTTCTAATACCTTGTCAAATAATTCAGTATCTGACAATAATTTGTATTTTACAACGCTGTAACTTGCAAGTGATTACATTGTTGTACTAGTCTATTATCTTATTATTTGTTAGAATCACATCACTTGATAAATATAGGTAATGAATAACCTTGTACATTATCAATAAAATTACTCATTATTGTTCAACTAATAAAGTTACTACCTGCAACGTATACATTTTTTTCGGAAAATATTTAGTCCAGATTTGTTAACCACAACGATGTAATATAACGTGTTCCCTCCATCCCCTCCAAAATGTCAAGACTCAGCTGATGGTGACCACAACGATTTTATTTAAAAAATAAAAAGGTTTTAAGGAAAAAACCTTGAAAAGTTTTAATTTGTAAATCTCTATTTTGGGGGTTTATGATGCACTAGAATGCACCACAGATCTAGAGCCTTATATATTTAATTTTTTTTCTCGGAGAGCACACCCGCACACCCTCACCACCATCAAATAATAATATTTAGCCGCAAAAAAACCTTGAAAAGTTTTAATTTGTAAATCTCTATTTTGGGGGTTTATGATGCACTAGAATGCACCACAGATCTAGAGCCTTATATATTTAATTTTTTTCTCGGAGAGCACACCCGCACACCCCCACCACCATCAAATAATAATATTTAGCCGCAAGCCCCCCCCCCCCCCCCCCCCCCCCCCCCCCCCCCACCAAAAAAATAATTTGTTTTTGTTTTTGCCTAGGCAGAAATAATTTTGCCTAGGCAAAAATATTTAATTAATTATGAAACCCTTCCCGCGCCATACTTGAGACCATCAATCTTCACCCTTCTATATAAGGCTCTAATACGATCACACCTGGAATATGCATCTGCCATGTGGTCTATCCATTATATGTCACGGACGAAATTATTATTGAAAGGGTACAACCGTAAGAGCTACATTTTACAAAGCGTTTTCCTACATTATTGGACAAGACATATTCAGAAAGGCTAAAAATCCTTGGCTTGTCCACCTTGGAATACCTCAGAGAAAGGGCTGATATGCTGCAAGCATGCAATATAAATCGACCCGAGGGCACTCTATTAACACATTTCAAACACTATTACGAAAACAACAAACAGGCAATTTTTTCAGTAACCGTGTTATCCAACAATGTAATTCTCTACTAGACGACGTTGTATCAGCTCCATCCATCAATACCTTTAAGGATAGACTTAATAAGTTCTGGACATTTCTTCAGTGACTGAACCATTCCTGTGTCTATTCACTAAAGAGGTTGATTATAGCAGGGACGTATAATATATGTCCCTGATTATAGGGAGTTTGCCCCTTCCTTTTTTATCTACATTTTAGCTAGGCCCTACTCTTATTCATGAACTGTACATAATATTACAAGGAACAATTTGTATAGAATCTATGTTAATATAAACATTCACAACCAAGAAGTATAAAGTGTAATATTAATAATGTTTATTGGAAAAAGTAATCAATGGGCAACCGGTATGTGACCATACCTCATTACCTGGATGTGTACTGAACAAAGAAATGACATTCAAGTGTCATCAAATAAGCTAACCCAAGTTTTCACCGACACTAAGACTGTGATTCTGTGATATAACGAACACTTTGGTGTCCCTTTTACCGAATTTTCATCTATTTAATCTGCCCTCCCCCTCCAACCCATGTCCCGGTGGACTCGACACCTTAACCGAACGTGGAGCTCTTCTCTTTGAGGAGATACGATAATGGCTACAGAAGAAAATGGCTGCGAAAACAGATATTGTTCGGATTTCTTACAATGAACTAGAAAATATTGTACATGGGAAAACTGAAAAGTCGTCAGCACATCAAGGAAAACTAGTGAAAGAAGGTATGTATTACAAAATAGTTACATTGCCGAGTTCTACGAAAAAATCAAAACGAAATTATAACAACACTTTCTTGCCCCATAACTGATTTTCAAAATATTTTGAACAATTCCATAAATAGAACAAACAAAAAGTTTTTGACATGTTGATTTTTTTATCAGAAGATTGATAATAGTCAAAATTTTATCTTTAAAACAAATTTGTAGTCTGATCGGACGATATGTCGATTTAGTATCGCATACATTGTGTGAATGCTTGATCAGGTGTGTGAGTGGACATCATTTCTGTGTAATAAAATTTGGTAAACATTACGGTAAATGATGGACTTCAGCCGAGGAATAGACCCCGAAACTGAAGTCCACAATTGTTTTTTTAACGTTTCATAACGAGATTAATAATTGTTAATGCCATGTTGAACACATGACACAGGGATCATTTTGGAGGGGACCATTAGCCCACAATTTATCTGAATGACCCACATGATTCAGAAAAAATCCTTTAAAATGTCTATAGATGGCCCATAAATTATATTACAGATAGGCCTTTCTCTTGACCCATCCATTTGGTAACCCAAAATAATCCCTGATGACAAGGTCCATTTTTATATCAAGTGGAGTATAATTATCACACTTTAATTTTTATGTACTGCAAATTCATACATTAACAACGTAACTATAACAAGTAATTTCAGAACACTTTTCTATACAGTAGAAATAATACATTGGATTTATAACACCATATAGTCTGAATCAAAGGCACTTGGTTTTCATATTAAATTTGATTTTTTTTTTAAAAAGGTTGGAATTGCATTATATTTTTCTTGATAACAGGAAATTGTGAAATATCTGATGTCTGTTTCACTTTCTGTTTATAGAATAATGAGGTCTCGTAACATATTTACAGACATGCATGTCATGTGATGTCGCCCCTCAAATCAGGATTGGGAATTAGCATCAGTCATATTAAAACATTATTATTTACATGCATATATATGTACTACAGACAGGAGTGGACTATTTCATTAACAGAACCGAAAGTTTTTTATTTATTTATTTTCTTATTTTGTGTTTGATAATCTAAATGATTGGTTTCAATTGTAAGCTTTGATCACACCTAAATTTAATTACCTGTCACTAAACCACAGATACAAGACTCATCTGTCAATGCAGGTAATTACTGAAGCTGTGACAAATCTTTCTACATATACATTCAACTTCTCAATAACCAAGAGGCCCAGAGACCTAATAATGGGTCTGTAGCATGCTGGGGTTAAGGGCTACCAAGTTTGTTCAAAAGAATGACCTTGACCTACAGTCAATGTCACAGGGGTCATTCAAATAGGCTAAAATCTTTGAATGACTTCTTCTCAATAACCAAGAGTCCCTAACTATCCTCTTCTCAATAACCAAGAGTCCCAGCTGGGAGTTGATATGGGCCTGTAGCATGCTGAGGTGAAGGGTTACAAAGTTTGTTCAAATGAATGACCTTGACCTACATTCAAGATCACAGGGGTTGAATAGGCTTAACTTTTTAGACAATTTCTTGTCAATAACTAATTGGCCCAGGGACTTGATATTGGGTCAGTAGCATGCTGGGATAAAGGGCTGCCAAGTTTGTTCAAATGAATGACCTTTTTTATAATAAGCTCAATTCAAGACTAAAATCTTTAAACAATTTCTTCTCAATAACCAATAGGCCCAGGGACTTGATATTGGGTCAATAGCATACTGGGGTGAAAGGCTACCAAGTTTATTCAAATGGATGACCTTGACCATAATTTATTTTTGAAAGAGTTCAATTGATCAAAATATTTAAAAGACACCTTTTCAGATAACTGCGAGACCCTGAGATCTTATATCTGATCTCTGATACACTTGTTCTTGATTATTTTTATGTATAAAATGGATCACTGGATAGCCGGTGAGTGATTCAGGTCCATTGGGCACTTGTTGTCAAAAGACACAATTTTCTGTGGGTTTTATGAAGTTTTTGATACAGATATTTGCATTCCTTTATCCTCATGTTCAATGCTTAGTAAAGAGAAAGTTTTCAAAATTATTGTTTTATTAAAACTCAACATGTTTTGCTGATGTCTGCACAAGGCACATTCATTACATGTTATCATTTTTTGCATGAAAACATAATTCTTCAAATACAAGCGCACATAGGCCTGAATCATTATCAAAGGATGTCCTGTGAATCTCTCCAGGCCTTTAGATGACACAATGGTAGCATAATGGATTGATCAACTATAGTTTTTTGTGTGCATGTTCAATTCTGAAAATTGCAACAAAAAATTCCATAAATTTGCATAAAAATAAGCAAGTAGGCCAAATATATTCTTTTTAACGACTTACCTGGTTTATCATCCATTTTTTTTGTTCTGCACAAGAAAAATGTGGTAGAACCTCACCTACCAAGGTACTTGTTTTTTTGGTTTTCATATTATATGTGGTCAGATTTGCGTATGGTGCTCTATATAAGCACCATGATTATATTATGGGCGTATTCACAGGTGTGGCTATTCAGGCAAGTACCTTTGAATAATAAACTGTCTAGGTTTTTTTTAGGTTTAATATTATTTTATTAGTTTATTACAGACATTTTTCATTTAGTTACACTATTATAATGTTGATATGTGTTATGTCGACAATACTGTAGCTAATACAGTGTACTTTGATTCGTTTCTTAATTTCACATTACTGTATTAAATAGGAAAGAGTCAATACTAAAAAATACCCTTCCTGTCATGTGCTGGGCCTTGAATTGATTATTGACCTTTGTCTCTTGGAGCAGATATCCTTACCACTAGTATAGCCTAAAAGGGAGTTCCTGCTAGCCTGAACTATTGAGATGACCTTATAATCTGTACTTTTATACTACTCCCTCCTTCACAAAGTCTTTGTCCCAAATACAACCGCAAGCCCAGGTCTTTGCTTTCAGAGAAGACTCTCAATCTCCTATAGTTTACACATTGAGTGGTCATCAGACACCAAATCCTCAATAGGAATATTATTTTCTACCTGCATCAGGCATCAATCTAATGACCTTTCACAGAGTAGACACCCTACCACTAGGCAAAAACGAAATTCCTGCTAGTCTGAGCTGAGTGATTTAATGCTCTCCACTTTTATATACCGTATATAACAAACTCTTCCTTTATTAAAAGGTTGGGAAAACCCATACAAAGTCATCAAGAAAGTCTCAATTTAGCGCACAGGACATATTTGCATAAAACATAAAACTTTTGCATTTTAGACTAGACAAATAATTTTAAGAGATTTTAAGTATTTTTACCAATCAATGACTTATTTTGAAACTTTGAATGCTCTATGAACATGTAGATTATTGGATGATTCCAGATAGAAATTTAAGTTAAATATGTCATTTGGTCACTTTCCCTTGTTGTTTTCAGATGATCCCGCCAATAGATTAGACAAAAAGAAGGAGAGGCGACAGAAACGTCCCACAAGAGGAGTGTATCAACCTCCAAGTATCTTAAGGCACAAACAACAGCTTGAACAGGCAGGGGGAGGGAATTGGAATGGTGAGGCTGAAGGGGAAACACAAGGCGAATGTTGGGAGGAAGAATTAGATGTGGAAAGCCATGGGTCAGCAACTAACAGCAGCAAGGAAAACAGTGTGGAAAAAGAGGTATGTCTCCAGTGAAACCAAATTGGTTTTTGATATCTCATATCTTTTCTTAAGTCATCAAAGAAGATCAAAATGAATTAAAAAATATCACAGGGTTTGCACTTGCTATTTCGTCAATGGGGTCCTTTTCAGGTTAAGCATAGTTCCTTTATAATTTTAATGCAATTTTCCTGATTAAATGGTATATTTTTTAAAAATAATTTATTAGTGATATTGCACTTTATAGATTCAGGGTGAAAGCGTGTTGTTTTCCCCTAGATGAAAATTGTGTCATTTCACCATCATCAATATCTTCCAGATTTTAACAAAAATACATTCAAAAGATTTTCCATTTGAAGCAGATTTCTTTTGGAACATTTGTGGTTTCTGGCAGAAATAAAACTGTTCTTTTTCTGTAAACTACAGATTGATGAGGTCCTCTCAAATATCAGAAATTTGCAAGTGCAGTCTGAAGATGGACTAGCCAGTACTGCAGATTCCAAGAAAAGGTCAAAGACTGGAAAAAGGCCAGAGATTCAGCGATATGTTCCCAAGGGAAAGCTGATAGAACAAAGTCAAAAAGACTCAGAGTCAGAGGAGGTTGATGATTCCTCAAGAATTCCACCAGTGAACCAATCAGCTGGGACCCCTTCTCATCTTGAGGACAATACCTCTCCACGTAAAATAGACTTAGGGAAATCTTCTCACATGGATGTTAAAATCACATTTGTGAATCAGACATCCTCCGCTCAAGGATCCAAATCGGATCAAGTTCCAGCCACTCCTCAAAGAGCTGGCAGTGAGTCAAGATTAGTGGGAGGTCATGGGGAACTTCAAACAACTGGAGGTCAGAGGTTGAGGTCAACTGGAGTTCAAGAGGATTATCAGATGCAAAATAGACACAAAAATGACAATCATGGGCAGAAATTTACCAGAGACAGACACCAAGGTCAGAGAGGCCAGGTCATGGTTGAGAAGGGAGGTAAGCGTGTAGGAGGCTTTGGAAGGGGACAGAATCGAGAAGAAGGTTATGGCACTTGGCCAAGAGAAAAGGGAGGGGGTAGAGGGAATTCCCCAAAGGAAAACAGTCCACCTTGTGCAGAAAATTGGGATATAGAATTAAGGATTGTGGAAAAAGGTGACATTGATCAGAAAGAAGACAAACGAAATCAGAATACTTCTCAAGCTAGTTCTACTATTATTACCGGATCAGAACCACCGAAACCGCAGCGAATTAATCAACGCCGACCACGCGATCGACCAGTTAAGCAGACTACTGTGTCCATCATCAACGCCCCAGATGAACCTGAAGACGCCAGTGGTAATCACATACCAACCATGATCTTTGAGCGACGAAACAGTAATTCATCAATAACTGGCAGCATTCAGGGT
This sequence comes from Pecten maximus, assembly GCF_902652985.1. NCBI lineage: Eukaryota > Metazoa > Mollusca > Bivalvia > Pectinida > Pectinidae > Pecten > Pecten maximus. Next base: position 24,490,285 of record NC_047022.1, on the reverse strand, counting down.
AGCAATGAAAATCTGAAACAAAAACCTCCAAAAGGACAGATTTCAGCCAAGGGTCCACCTAAGAGATACTCACTTTCAACAATGCGAAGACAGAGGACTGGAAGTGTCAGCAGTGACGTGAGTACTGCAAGTGATTTGAGTATTGATGATGAAACAACAACTAGAATTCTGGACTGGGATAAAGAAGTAGAGAGAGAGATGGCTAAACAAGTCCAAGATGAAACTATGAAGTTGAAGGAATTTCTGGAGAGACAAGGTGATTTTCCTGGAATGGACTTTGGAATGGGAACTAATCAGAAACAATCGGACAGAATGTCGGAGTCAGGTAGTGAGTACAGTGTTTACCGTGATAAAACAAGTGAGAGACAATATAGACCCTCACGAGCTAAAGACAATCAATACAACGAGAATATCAATCGTAACTCAGGTTCCCGTGACAGACACGATAGCAGCGAACATTGGTACAATGAGGTGCCCAGAAGTAGACGAAGAAACAGACGGAGTTCACTAAATGGTCGGCATAGTCGAGACTCCAGTGTGTCCAGTGTCCAGAGTGTTCAGAGTTACCAAGGAGATGAGGGGGAGAAAATGTACCATAGCCTGAGTCTTCCACGAAAAGGGAGACGTCGGAGGAGGAGTAGCAATGCAAGTCTCAAAGATATGAGTTCTAGTCGGGAAGCCCTCAATAACCCAGAAAACCTCAGCCTCAAGATCACATTTGCTCAAGATCACAACGAGAAACGTCAAGTCACAATGCAAGGACCTAGTCAAGGTCATCAACTAGGTCATGGCCAAGGTAATCAACAAGTTCCTGGTCATCAGCAAGGACAAAAAGGTCAGGGTCATGGTCCAGTACCTCGAGGCAGAGGACGGGGTAGAGCCCGGAGTGCTGAGAGGAGCAGGGAAAAGCAGGGGTCAGGGGGTAGGCATGATGAATACAGAGGACAAACAGGACAGGACAAAGATTTCCATGACAGAGTTGGTGTAGGTAGGGGGCAGGACAGGAGAAGTGTAGGCAGGGGGCAGGACATTAGGGGAAGTCGGGGGTTGGGACAAGATGCAAGGGTTGGTGGTAGAGACAACAGAAGTCATGACATGAGAGGCCATGGTCATGATGCCAGGGGTCAAGGTCAGGACATTAGAGGTCATGATACAAGAGGTCAAGGACAAGACATGCGGCATCCTAGTTCTAGAGGTCATGATACAAGAAGTCATGGGAAGGATCGACATGACAGGCGTGAACGTCGACACTCAGGACGTGATGAACATATGCATGAGGCTGGTACCTCACCTCGTGGTGGGTTACTCAAACTTCCATCTGGTGCACTTCATACTGAGACTCAAAATCTACGGGATGAAGGTAAAAGTCACAGCAGAAAGAATGTTGGTCCTCAGGCTCACCCAGGTTCCTCTGGAAACTCTGCTAGGGGTGGGGCAGGGCAGAGGAGACTCTTTGACCCTAACAATCCAAACAAGCCCATTATGATACAGGATGGTAACAAGTCACAAAACTATCAGGAGGAGAGTAAACCTCTTCAGTTCCAGGATGTTGGTCACGATAACCCAACAACACCTACCTCACCCCGTGGGCAACAGCCCCCTTTCCATCAGGGCTACCCGCCAATGGGATCCTGCTGCACCCTACTTTCAAAACTATGATCCTAGATTGGTGGACACTGGACATGGTTTTCCACAGCGACATCCTGGTCCCCATCCAGTACCCCTTCCTGGACACCCTGGGCAACCCGGAGGCTACTATTATCCCTACCCAGTTCCATACAGAGACATGGCTATGTACCCTGAAGAGATGTACCACAGGGACCCATACTATCAAGGGTAAGTCTTTCTAACCTCTTCATAGACATGGCCTCGCTTACAGTCAATGCTACACTAAAACGGTCAATCATGTAACTCAACTGTCCATTTTTCTCAGTCATATTGTTTTAGGTAAAGATTATGCTCCAACAATGTAATTTATTCATATATTTGCAGAAATTTTCAAAGGATTTTTCACCATCGCCACCTTCGTTATACTGACATATCTGCTGTGGACGAAATGTGGCAATTTAACGAGGGTAGACTGTACATGTATTGACATATTTTAAGAGCAAATGTATTAAAGATGTGGAATTATATTCTACGGTTTGGTTCTCGGTAGACATGGATGCCTTTTTTTTTTTAGTGGAGAGTTTGAACAGGATTTGGCCATATCAGGGCGATCTCGGACCCAGTGTCGTGCCATAGCAGAGAGGATGATTCAGGAGTCCCTTTCATTGGATAGCCAACTAAGTGACCTAGTGGCAAGACGGCTGTCAAGCAAGGATTTCACCACCCTCACCCAGATCAGGTAAATATAGACTTGTCACAAGGATTTCACCACCCTCACCCAAATCAGGTAAATATAGACTAGTCACAAGGATTTCACCACCCTCACCAAGATCAGGCTAAATATAGACTAGTCATAAGGATTTCACCACCCTCACCCAAATCAGGTAAATATAGACTAGTCATAAGGATTTCACCACCCTCACCCAAATCAGGTAAATATAGTCATAAGGATTTCACCACCCTCACCCAGATCAGGTAAATATAGACTAGACATAAGGATTTCACCACCCTCACCCAAATCAGGTAAATATAGACTACCGGTGTAGTCACAAGGATTTCACCACCCTCACCCAGATCAGGTAAATATAGACTAGTCATAAGGATTTCACCACCCTCACCCAAATCAGGTAAATAAAGACTTGTCACAAGGATTTCACCACCCTAACCCAGATCAGGTAAATATAGACTTGTCACAAGGATTTCACCACCCTAACCCAAATCAGGTAAATGTCACAAGGATTTCACCACCCTCGCCCAGATCAGCTAAATATAGACTAGTCATAAGGATTTAACCACCCTCACCCAAATCAGGTAAATATAGACTAGTCACAAGGATTTCACCACCCTCACCCAGATCAGGTAAATATAGACTTGTCGTAAGGATTTCACCACCCTCACCCAAATCAGCTAAATATAGACTTGTCGTAAGGATTTCACCACCCTCACCCAAATCAGCTAAATATAGACTTGTCACAAGGATTTCACCACCCTCACCCGGATCAGGTAAATATGGACTTGTCACAAGGATTTCACCACCCTCACCGAGATCAGGTAAATATAGACTAGTCACAAGGATTTCACCACCCTCACCAAAAATAAGCTAAATATAGACTAGTCATAAGGATTTCACCACCCTCACCCAAATCAGGTAAATATAGACTTGTCACAAGGATTTCACCACCCTCACCCAAATCAGGTTAATATAGACTTGTCACAAGGATTTCACCACCCTCACCCAAATCAGGTAAATATAGACTAGTCATAAGGATTCACTACCCTAACCCAGATCAGGTAAATATAGACTAGTCATAATGATTTCATCACCCTCACCCAGATCAAGTAAATATAGACTAGTCATAAGGATTTCACCACCCTCACCCAAATCAGGTAAATATAGACTAGTCATAATGATTTCATCACCCTCACCCAGATCAAGTAAATATAGACTAGTCATAAGGATTTCACCATCCTCACCCAGATCAGGTAAAATAGACTTGTCATAAGGATTTCACCATCCTCACCCAGATCAAGTAAATATAGACTTGTCATAAGGATTTCACCACCCTCACCCAGATCAAGTAAATATAGACTTGTCATAAGGATTTCACCACCCTCACCCAGATCAAGTAAATATAGACTTGTCATAAGGATTTCACCACCCTCACCCAGATCAGGTAAATATAGACTAGTCATAAGGATTTCACCACTCTCGCCCAGATCAGCTAAATATAGACTAGTCATAATGATTTCACCACCCTCACCCAGATAAGCTAAATATAGACTAGTCATAATGATTTCACCACCCTCACCCAGATCAGCTAAATAAAGACCAGTCATAAGGATTCACCACCCTCACCCAAATCAGGTAAATATAGTCATAAGGATTTCAGTACTCTCAGCCAGATCAGGTAAATATAGACTTGTCGTAAGGATTTCACCACCCTCACCCAAATCAGCTAAATATAGACTAGTCATAAGGATTTCACCACCCTCACCCAGATCAGGTAAATATAGACTTGTCACAAGGATTTCACCACCCTCACCCGGATCAGGTAAATATGGACTTGTCACAAGGATTTCACCACCCTCACCGAGATCAGGTAAATATAGACTAGTCACAAGGATTTCACCACCCTCACCAAAAATAAGCTAAATATAGACTAGTCATAAGGATTTCACCACCCTCACCCAAATCAGGTAAATATAGACTTGTCACAAGGATTTCACCACCCTCACCCAAATCAGGTTAATATAGACTTGTCACAAGGATTTCACCACCCTCACCCAAATCAGGTAAATATAGACTAGTCATAAGGATTTCACTACCCTAACCCAGATCAGGTAAATATAGACTAGTCACAAGGATTTCAACATCCTCACCCAGATCAAGTAAATATAGACTAGTCATAAGGATTTCACCACCCTCACCCAAATCAGGTAAATATAGACTAGTCATAATGATTTCATCACCCTCACCCAGATCAAGTAAATATAGACTAGTCATAAGGATTTCACCATCCTCACCCAGATCAGGTAAAATAGACTTGTCATAAGGATTTCACCATCCTCACCCAGATCAAGTAAATATAGACTTGTCATAAGGATTTCACCACCCTCACCCAGATCAAGTAAATATAGACTTGTCATAAGGATTTCACCACCCTCACCCAGATCAAGTAAATATAGACTAGTCATAAGGATTTCACCACCCTCACCCAGATCAGGTAAATATAGACTAGTCATAAGGATTTCACCACCCTCACCCAGATCAGCTAAATATAGACTAGTCATAATGATTTCACCACCCTCACCCAGATTAGGTAAATATAGACTAGTCATAATGATTTCACCACCCTCACCCAGATCAGCTAAATAAAGACCAGTCATAAGGATTCACCACCCTCACCCAAATCAGGTAAATATAGTCATAAGGATTTCAGTACTCTCAGCCAGATCAAGTAAATATAGACTAGTCACAAGAATTTGTGACTTTACACACATACAATACATTCTCTTGTTAATGTGATATGAAACACTCAATCGACATAAACTCCTAACAGAGAAAAAGATTTAAATTACATGTCAGATACTAGGCCTAATGTAGTTAGGAGTCATGTTGGTCTGTGACACTAAGAAAACGACAGAACAATTTGATGAAATGTACAGGGGAGATAACTCCTCTTTATGCGAGATCTCTATTTTCATGGTAAGGTAATGTTTTTATTCTTCCATAATCTCAAATTTTGCATAATCTATCACTGCAAGAAAATTTATAAGATTTCCTTAAATTTTGTGATAAAATATTTTTTTGGAAAAAAAATGTTCAGATCTCCATATTTTGGTGAAATAAAAACTTATAGGTAAATTTTCTCATCTAAAATAGAATCCTCATTTTTACCACTTTACATCTATAGAGAATTTTGACCTTTTTTTAATACTTATTTTGAAAGAATCTTATTGAAAAATTGCTTGTTTTCTCGAAAAAGTCTAGATATCAAGAAAATTATGGAAAGGCATACTAATTTTTTGTAACAAAGCAAATGGTGGTGCAACATTCACTCATGTCAATTTTCATGACAAATCAGTTCATTTTTTTTTTACTGACGCATAATTTTTCATCCTGATCCCAACACTTATTTCCTGTCATGATCAGTTACTTTCATTTCTGTGTTTAGACAAGACCTGCAGTCTAAATGTGAACAGGTGATCCTGTTGGACCTCGATGTCGCCAACAAACACAACACCGAGCAGCTCTTGTGGAAATCTGTTTACTATCAGGTCATAGAAGTGTTCAGGAAAATCTTGTCTGAGGAAAAGGATGAAGAAACCAAGACCCAACTCACACAGATACTCAATCAGGTTTGTAAGATCAGTATGTACTCAAATTACAGTGCCTCCACATGGTAACTCAGTAACAGAAGCATTCTGCTTATGTTGCTAAAGACATTTTTTGAAAATAAACCATTGCTTACTGGGTAGATTCTTTTTGTAAGAGATTTTTTTTGGGGGATTTTCAACATAGAAAAATAAAAAATTCAGTTGCTTCTTTTAAATGGTGCTATACAATGTAGTTCCTAGATGAAGGCCAATACAGATTTTGAAAAAATGTGTGTCCTTCTCCCAAGCTCTAGGTATAGTGGTGAGTAGCATAGTTCAGCCATTAACACAAAATTGTCGATCCCTAATTAATATTTAATTTAGTGCATCATATAAATTCAGACATTTACTGTAAATGTCTTAATTACTCTAAATTCTCAATTGTCTAATAATTCAGGTATCTACAGATGAAAGTATAAAAACTACTCATTTTCACAAAATTTAATATGTAAATTAGTATAATACAGTTCAGAGAACTGACATGATCACAGACTCATGCTTCATTTATTTCAAAACATGATAAAATTTTACATATTTTCATGGTATTTTTTTTTAAGATACATTTCTCTGCAAGGGATTCAGGGCTGATTTTTGAGACCAGCTAATTATATATTCAAAACAAGACTGCAAATCTAGATTATGCTGTATTTTGATTACAATTTTTTAACATTGATTTTCTGATTTGTCTACAGGGAACTGAGTTTTATGAACGCCTTCTTCAGAAACTTCAGCAGACTTTTAATTTCCAACTTGAGGCTTTTTTGGATACAAGTGTCTTACCCCCAGACAACATATCTCGCACAGTCAAACTTGCTTTATTAAGCACCCAGAGGACTCTGATCTGTCTCGGTGACATTGCTCGCTACAGAGAGCAGAGCAGTGACACTGGAAAGGTCAACTATGGAAGAGCAAGAAAGTAAATGTCATTGATAGGAAAGTGGACAGTAATAAAGTGATGATTTTTCCTTACTTTATAGGCCAGACATAAAGAATTTCATGATAAATATATCATCATGTCTCTGTAATAAACAAAAAGTTCCATGATATATATCAACATTCTAATATAGTGGTAGGTTTATTTAAAGATATTTTAACTGTTAGATATAATCAACAATTTTCTGTGTTATATTTACTTTTGAAATTTCAATGTTGGAAAGCTATCTTTATCAACATTGTTCAATGTTGATTGTTAGTAGTAGGTGTAACTTTTTCAAGTGCTGAACTATTTAATCTCTGCCTTCAATAATACTCTGCCGGAGAAATTTCAGAAACCTTTGCATGGCCTTGAAAATTATCTCAATGTCATCTTTTAATATTATAGCTGGTACTCGAAGGCACAACAAATAGCCCCTAAAAATGGCCGTCCTTACAACCAACTGGCTATACTTGCTCTCTACACGGTAAATGTCAACTATGTTTTTTAAAGGACTTTAATATGCTTCTAAATAACCAAAAGGCCCAGGGTCATAAGCAACATCCTGCGAAGAAGTGGTATCAAGTTTGTTAAAATGAGGAACCTTGACTTATTTTGAGGTATCAAAGGTGTCAAATGTTATAAAATCTATAAGTGTCTTTTTCTCAAAAACCAAGAGGCAAAGTCAGGACATCATCCTACGATAAATGGCTATGTTTTTTTCAAATAAATGACCTTACGTTCAATGTCAAAAGGGTAAAACGTGTTAAAATCTTGATTTGATATTTGACCGAGTATGCTGGTCTGATCAACACACCATGGAGTTTTCAGTATTTTTTTCTTTTGCAAACTGTTGTCATACTTTTATTTCAACGTCTGTGATTAAAAATTTTTATTGAGACATTGACAAACTTTTATTGTCTGGTTCATGGTTGGTTGACTGTGATCACTTTATTTAACTTACATTTAATACTTTCAATCCTAACAGAGGAGGAAGCTGGATGCTGTGTACTACTATATGAGAAGCCTGGCGGCCAGTAATCCATTCTTAACAGCCCGGGAAAGTCTTATATCATTGTTTGACGAGGCAAGAAAGAAGGTAGGCCAAGCAAGGCAATGTTATAAAAGTTATGACAAATAAAGCTGAATGACATGACGATAACACATTAAATATCACGAGCACCATCTGTAGACTGTATACAGTGTGTGTTGTATACCCAGCTATTACATTAATATTTCCAAATCAACCATATTGCTAGAAATTTTATTTCGCCATTTTCAAATAATTTCTTAAGTAGCCAATCTCTCTTGTATAATTCTGGGTTGATTTTGACTAATTTGAGGATTTTTTTTTTTTTTTTGTAGTAGTAGTCAATGAATTTTTTTTATTCAATATTATCTATGAAGATTAGACTTAATCAATGGCATGATTTAATTGAACTATCTGGTTAAAGATACATAGTTTGTGTTACCTGTATTTATAGTGAATTATGCTTAAAAACTTTGATGTAAGAACAATTCTTGAGGAATCAGGAAGAAAATCAAGGTTGAACTTAATCTATTTCGGGTGTTTTTAATTTATGTATAATATGATATTGATTTGGTAATAATAGTACGAAGTTTAAATAGAAAATTAGCTCTTTTTCCTTTTTAGGTCATCTGACCCGAAGGGTCAGGATGACCTATAGTCATCATGCTTCGTCCGTAGTCGTGCGCCATCCGCCGTGCGTTGTGCGTAAACTTTTCACATTTCAAACTTCTCAAGTTCCACCAGTGGGATTGAGCTGAAACTTGCCTGAAATGATCCTGAGATGGTCCTGACCAAGTGTTGTTATTTTTCGGGTCAGTCCGAAATCCAAGATGGCCGCCATAGCCGCCATCTTGAAAAAACACATTTTAAACTTCTTCTCCAGTTCCACCAGTGCTATTAAGCTGAAACTTGCCTGAAATGATCCTGATATGATGCCGACCAAGTGTTGTTATTTTTCGGGCGGTCCGAAATCCAAGATGGCCGCTGTGGCCGCCATCTTGAAAAACACATTTTAAACTTCTTCTCCAGTTCCACCAGTGCTATTAAGCTGAAACTTGCCTGAAATGATCCTGATATGATCCTGACCAAGTGTTGTTATTTTTCGGGTCAGTCCGAAATCCAAGATGGCCGCCATAGCCGCCATCTTGAAAAACACATTTTAAACTTCTTCTCCAGTTCCACCAGTGCTATTGGGCTGAAACTTGCCTGAAATGATCCCGATATGATGCCGACCAAGTGTTGTTATTTTTCGGGTCAGTCCGAAATCCAAGATGGCCGCCGTGGCCGCCATCATGAAAAACACATTTTTAACTTCTTCTCCAGTTCCACAAGTGCTATTAAGCTGAAACTTGCCTGAAATTATCCTGACCTAGTGTTGGTTTTTTTTTGGTTGGTCTGAAATCCAAGATGGCCGCCATAACCACCATTTTGAAAAACAAATTTTAAACTTCTTCTCCAGTTCCACCAGTGCTATTGGGCTGAAACTTGCCTGAAATGATGCTGATATGATCCCGACCAAGTGTTGTTATTTTTTAGATTGGTCTGAAATCCAAGATGGCCGCCATAACCACCATCTTGAAAAACACGTTTTAAACTTCTTCTCCAGTTCCATTGGTGCCATTGAGCTGGAAATGGTGAGGTTGTCAAGGAAGGAGGGCCAACAAAGTGTTGTTATTTTTTCGGCCTCGTAAAAACTCTGACATGGCAGCAATGGCGGCCAATTTGTAACATGATTGCGCAATCATGGTTTTCCTGAACAACACCTATTTCAAACTTCTTCTCAAATTCCACTGGTGGGATTCAGCTCTAACTTACCAGAAATTATCCTTAGATGGTCCAGCTAGACCAAGTGTTGTTATTTATTGGGTCGGTCAGAAATCAAAGATAGCCACCATGGCCAACAGTGCCACTATATACTTGCTACAGAGAATGCATACTACAATAATATACGGGTTTTAATTTAGAGTCAGATGACCGTTAAGGCCCCTGGGCCTCTTGTTAGATACTTGAGTGTTTGTTTCATGAATTGAATTAAACGCCATTGAGTGATCTTAGACTATCGATGCAAGATATTATCACGAATTGAAGAAAATATGAAGGAAAATATTTTCTATGAAATTTATACTACGTATATGATTTTAGTATTAAGACTTATATCAAAAAAGTAAAATTAGAATTATCATGACTTGGTATATGAAATATTGAGTCTGACCAACATTTTGCTTGTAAATTTGTTCTTAATCTCAGACCTTTTGTTTACCAGGCCCAGAACTCTGAGAAAAGGCGTGAACAAGAAAAAGAAAAGGTTCAACGACTGAGACAGCAAAAGCGACAACAAGGGGAGAGAATTGAGATATGGGTGTCGGCAGATGGTACCAGTACGGAGAACAATGGAGATGAGGGGACTGATCTGGACTTGTCAAAACTGGATGCTGTAGAGGTAATGGTCAATATGGTGTCATGGAAGTTTGATGATATATCAGGTCTTTGTGGGTTGTCTAGAAGTTGTAGTACTGTGTTTAAATTTTAAGAAGTAATTTACTTTCAGTAAATAGTCTTTCAAGAAATCAACCGATCAATTTAGTCTTAAAGAAATTTAGGCCATTTAATTTTTTTTTTTTTTATTATTATTATTTTTTTTTTTTTAAATATAGTTTTGATAGGTTTTATTTTCATGTGCATTGTATGTATCTATTCATTTATTTCCTTTCCAGCTGAATAAAAGATTTGTTCTCAGTTTTCTCAATGTTCATGGAAAACTCTTCACAAAGGTTGGGTAAGATAATTTTATCAAATTTTCGATTTCTTCAAATCTTATTAATAATTTTATTTTTAAGATATATCAAACTTTTTTCTCTTGGAAAGTCAGTGATTACAGAATCAACTTGAAGTACTAAATATTTTGCTGAATATTATAAATTTGTGTCTTCCATCAGTGCAACAAACTATTGAATTTATCAATGTTACGATTGCACTGTGTTTACAGTGAGGGGCGCCCATGGGGTGACTATGGGGCATTGAGTGTATTGGGTAACGTAGCGTCAGCTGCAGTAAGCGGTATTCTGAACACAGTGTGTTGAGTTTTATTTGATAAATAATTTATGTTCGTTTGAACTGGTGAATTAGAACATAACAGTATTAAGTAAGAATGCCTTTGGTGTCTCTAAGATCAAAGATCAAAGATAATGACAAAATGGTATGGTTAATCAATAGTACTCCTATTTGTCTGCTTTAGCTCCCCGGGATATATATTTAGATATGTTCAGGTAAATTGATGTAGCTGTGAACTTTGATGTAAAATCCTACTTAAATCAAAGAGATAATCAATACAAGTTAGATACAACATTACAACATTTCCATGAAAGCAATTCTGATATAAAATTTATTGTGAAATTTTAATACCAGGAGAGAGACATTTCCTGAGTGCTGTGCCCAGATGCTGAAGGAATTTGATGCATTGCTTCGACGAGGGGCAATAGGTCCAACAAGACTGCTTCAACTCATGGCTATCAACATGTTTGCTATTGACAATACAGCTCTGAAGACTCCCTGTAAGTGAACATTAGATACAACTGATGAAGTAATTCTTATGGATTGTTAATAGGAAGTAGAACTGCACCATAGCTAATCGGCTAACGAATGGATTGATTGCTACAGCATCCTTAAATAGTTTGGTTGTTTCTGAATCAGACTGTAGTCTCACCTGCTTCATGATATTTCAATATACACTGTCAAACTTATTTATCTGAAACCTCTATAACTCTAACACTCTGCTTCATTTGAAGTAAAAATTCAGTTTCAACAGCGAAATAAAATGTTGTCGGTTGACGCATGCAAATATTGTGGGCTATATTGTATCTGTTTTTTTTCATGGCCCAACTGACTTTCAGATAACAAGGTTCAATTTCAGTTCCGATTTGTTAAAAAAAATATATTGTATATGAAATAGATATTATTATTAATAAGTAAGGCAGGAAAGTTTCAGGTGGGTTTGAGAATTACAAACATGTATATTTATTTTTGGCGTAATTGGATAGTTTTACTATTCATTATAAATTTTGTAAGCTTTAAGACTCGTGAAACCGGATGTGTGAATGAAAAATATTGTAATCGCTATCGCTGTACCGCTCAACCGTTCATGTGTATCAGAAAATGTGTACAATCAGATGAGGTGCTTTTGAAATGAGAGTTGTTAGAGCCGTGATCGTTTGAACATATATGTATATGTACACTCGACTAACACTACTGTCAAAATTGCCCATTACAAACCCATCAAAAAGCCATTACATATGTTGGGATTACTTTTGTACACCTTTAATGGCCCCTAAAGTAATGGCCAAACCCATTACAAACCCATTAAAGTTTTTCACAAAGTAATTGCCATTACAATGTAATAGGGCCATCAATAATTAGTTTTCAATGTAATGGGCATTAAACATTATGGTGTAATGGGCATTAAACGTTTTGGTGTAATGTAATGGCCATTAGGTTTGGAGCAAAACCATTTTTGTAATGCCCATTAACGGTGTCATTACTTTCTGAAGTGTACTCTGTAATGGCCATTACATTTCGTCAGAAAAGGTGTAATGGCCATTAAAGGTGTACAAAACTAATAGACCCATTACAAGAAAATACACTTTAATGGCCATAATTTTTACAAATATAATGACCATTACTTTTAAAGTTCAAAAACTGTTCAGAGATCAACATAATTGTAATGGCCATTACGTTTTTACAAACAAAAGTGTAATGGCCATTATATATATACAGGTATACAAAATTAATGGACCTACATGTAACCATTACATGAGACACATTCAGAAAATTTAAAAAAATGCATTTTACCACTTAATTTCATCAAAGTTCGTCATGAACTGTATCACTATGCATGTTTGACAATATCCTTGTACTTGTAGTCCTTCCATTAAAAATTGCATTCAAATTGATCCATAATTTGTTTCAAATTTATAACTGCTTCAAAAATGGATATTGCACACAATCATGTGGACCCAAAATCCTTTTAATATTCTTCAGATACATGTAAGAGTGATTTATGTTCATTATTGCATTAATTCTCAATGTGCATATGATGTGTGTTTGTACAATTTAGATAAATAGGCAATACAATTTAAGAAATGGCAAAGCTGTTTGAATATAATGTACACTATGTAAATTTAGGTCACATGCATGGTGATTGGTTTTAAGTTAATTCTTACCTATAAACAGGTTGACATATTTCCAGAGTTGAATAAATCATTTCCTGGTAGTCTTGTATTAATCATGAACCAGGTATTAAAGATAAATACTTCCCTTCATTTGTAAAATAACATGTTGTTCATCTGTGTGAGAAAAGCCTCATGGCTGCCATGTATTGGAACTCTCCTGCTTTAAGTTATTGGGCGGGAAAAATTTGGCGGGAAAATTTGGCGGGAAATTTGAAGTTTTCTTATTGTAAAGGGGTTTAGTAAGCCTGTACAGTTTCCTTATTCTTCTTTAAAGCTAACAACAAAATTGTAATATAGACATGGAATTAAACAATAACAATATAATGAAAAATAAGATACTGAAATAATACATTAATTTAAGGCCAACAATTCATGGTAGTATATTGAATATTGTCATAATTATGTATTACAATATGATGTGATGATATTTGTAACAATTGTAATGGCCATTACATGAAAAAAATGTTACTTATGAGGAATTGCATATCAGAATAAAAAAATGTAATGGCATTACATAAAGGCACCATTCAGTAATGGCTATTGCATTATGACCATAATTTGTTATGGTCTTTAAATGGAAAATGTAATGGGCATTACATGAAGGTACCAATAAGTAATGGCCATTACATTGTGACCCTAATTTGTTATGGCCATTAAATGGAAAATGTAATGGGCATTACATGAAGTTACCAATAAGTAATGGCCATTGCATTGTGATCATAATTTGTTGTGGGCATTAAATGGAAAATGTTATGGGAGTACATAAAATCCACAGTTAGTAATGGCCATAACATTATGATGACTCCACTCTAATGGCCATTACAAACAGAATAAAGGCCATTAAAAAAAATACAAAACATGAAGTAATGGCCATTATTTTGTTAATAACCATTACAAAGAAAATATTAATAGGAAAGTAATCGAAATTTAGAAAAATAATGCCCATTACATTACTTACTCCAGGTTTGTCCCAAAAAAGGAAACGAGAAATAATGGCCAATTTTAATGGAAACAGTGTTTTTAATGGGTTTGTAATGGGTTTGTAATAGATTTGTAATGACTTTGCTGGGCAGTAGTGTAAATGCTGATCGTTTCCAACAATCACGGCTCTTATTTCGAGCTCACCTTATCTGATTGTACATATTTTCTGATACACATGAACGGTTGAGCTGTAGGAATTACATAATATCTTTCGTTCATACTTCTGGTTTCACAAGTCTATCACACTTATTTTCTATTACATGTCGTTAACAACAAATAACACTTAAATGATTTGTTACATTCATAGTGTCACCATCAGACCCTGGCTCTGAACTTTTAAGATCGGAACTCCAGGAGCAGGCAGTGCAGCTCGGCTTGGATATGTTTGGAATCCTGGTGCGTAGATGTTCAGAACAGTTGAAAGAACACCTGGTGTCAAATGATTATCCAGCACACATGTTTAGTCGAGAGCTGGAGGAACAGGTTCCCGGCATCAAGGTGTGGACAGATTGGATGTACTGTAACCCAACTCTGTGGAACCCACCTCCAAACATACACGAGTTTACCCTTGGGTAAGTATCAATCTTCAATAACATTAGGTTTCCTCAGACCTGATTGATAAACAGGCAAGGTATCTAGTGGTCAAATATTTATGCTACATATTTTCAGGAAAACCATTTTGAGTGTTTTCATTGGTTGATATACGAATTCCATTAATTTGGTATTAGATTTTGGGAGACATTGGAAACATTTATGCTTTTTATGCCTAGATAAACATGATTGTTTTTATAGGTAAATATATATTTAAAAAAAATGTTTTTATTGGTAAATATATATTTAAAAAAAATCACAACCTTTAAATGAACCTGAAAAAAAAGACTGATGTTGATTTGGTGAATTGGTTAATGATTTCATATTAAATGATTATTATTTTGAAATTGTAATTCAATTTTCCGTGAAATTTAGCATATAAACTTAGGCAGAGTTTGAATTTAACTTGAAAGGGAAAAAAGTTGTGATGATAGGGTGATTATAATGTGTATAAAAATTATAAAGGTAGGGTCACCATTTTAAATGACAAGATATTTAACAACAGAGAAATTTTAGTCTTAAATTTATGTTTACATCTGAAAACCAGTCATCATTTGGGAACCGTACATAATAACGCCATCCTAGTGTAGTCATCTCCCCTTTCACAATACTGAAAAGTTGATTATTTTTGTGGGGCTAATATTTTTCAGTTGTCCCAGTTAAAATTATATTTGTGGGTATTTTGTTCTTGTCAAAATCTACAATAACCATTTAAAATAAAATGCACGGTGGCCGCGATGGCCGAGTGGTTAAGGTGTCCCGACACGTTAACACTAGCCCTCCACCTCTGGGTTGCGAGTTCAAAACCTACGTGGGGCAGTTGCCAGGTACTGACCGTAGGCCGGTGGTTTTTCTCCGGGTACTCCGGCTTTCCTCCACCTCCAAACCTGGCACGTCCTTAAATGACCCTGGCTGTTAATAGGACGTTAAACAAAAACAAACCAAACAAATCAATTCTAGGCATGCAAAGTACTTTTCTTATAAGTAAAATAAATGTTTAGTTGAAAAATAATTCCTTTTTCAATTTTAACCAAAGTGTCTTTATTTGTTTTTTATCAATAGAGAGAAAGAAGTTTGATATTTCCTTTACCATGATAAGAAAACTAAGAAATTAGATATCAATAGTGAATATTGTTATTTCTGACTTCAAAGAACTTACTTCATGTTTACAAACTGCTAAACTGACTTCATGTTTACAAACAGCTATATTAATTACTTCACCATTGAAAGAGAATCATAATTATAGATGGTAGATGTTTCAATCCCGTACAGACACTAGATCAAGTCATTCCCCTGTGGAGTGTACTGTTGTATCATATTGTATATCAGTGAGTGCTGTGAGAAGGCAACAGGAATTTCAATACATACATTACATTATATCAAATTAGATGAAAATATTGTATCAAAAAAACAATAAGATAAAATAAAAAATTTATGGATTTGATTTTGTCAAATCTTCATTGTATTGTTCATTATTAGCTCACCTGGTCCGAAGGACCAAGGTGAGCTTATGCCATACCGTTGCGTCCGTCGTCCGTCGTCCGTCCGTCCGTCGTCCGTCGTCCGTCCGTCCGTCAACAATTGACTTCTTCTTCATAACCACACATCAGAATTTGACCAAATTTGGTCAAAAGCATCCCTATGGGTAGGGGACTCAGAATTGTACAAATGATGGGGCTGACCCCCTGGGGGCCTCTGGGGCGGGGCCAAAAGGGGTCATTTTTGCGCTATTGATATAAACGACTTCTTCTCTGAAACCAAGCAATGGCTATCACTCATATTTGCCTGGTAGCATCACTATGGGGTGGGGATTCAAAATTGTACAAATGATGGGGCTGACCCCCCAGGGGCCTGAGGGGTGGGGCCGAATGTGGTCAATTTGGCTATATTGATATAAACGACTTCTCTGAAACCGAGCAATGCCTATCGCTCATATTTGCCTGGTAGCATCATTATGGGGTGGGGATTCAAAATTGTACAAATGATGGGGCTGACCCCCCAGGGGCCTGAGGGGTGGGGCCGAATGTGGTCAATTTGGCTATATTGATATAAACGACTTCTCTGAAACCGAGCAATGCCTGTCACTCATATTTGCCTGGTAGCATCACTATGGGGTTGGGATTTAAAATTGTACAAATGATGGGACTGACCCCCCCAAGGGGCCTGAGGGGTGGGGCCAAATATGGTCAATCTGGCTATATTCATATAATTGACTTCTTCTCTGGAACCAAACAATGGATATCTTTCATATTTTACTGGTAGCATCACCTTGGGGTAGGAATTTGAAATTGTACAAATGACGGGGCTGACCCCCTGGGGTCTGAGGGGCGGGCCAAAAGGGGTCAGTTTTACAGAATTGATATATATAAATGACTTCTGCTCTGAAACTAAGCAATGGATATCACTCATATTTACCTGGTAGCATCCCTATGGAGTGGGGATTCAAAATTGTACAAATGGTGGGGCTGCCCCCCATGGGGTCTGAGGGGCCGGGCCAAAAGGGGTCAATTTGGCTCTCTTTATATAAACAACTTCTTCTCTGAAACCAAGCAATGGATATCGCTCATATTTGCCAGGTAGCATCACTATGAGGTGGGGATTAAAAATTGTACAAATGATGGAGCTGACCCCCCGGGGGCCTGAGGGGCAGGGCCAAATGTGGTCAATTGGGCTATATTGTTATTAACGACTTCTTCTTTGAAACCAAGCAATGGATATTGCTCATATTTTCCTGGTAGCATCACTATTGGGTGGGCATTCAAAATTGTACAAATGGTGAGGCTGACCCCCCGGGGGCCTGAGGGGCGGGGCCAAGAGGGGTCAATTTGGCTGAATTGATATGAACAACTTCTCTGAAACTTAGCAAGAGATATCGCTCATATTTGCCTGATAGCATCCTTTTGGGAAGGGATTCAAAATTTTATAAAGGAAGGAACTGACCCCCACTCCCTCCGGGGTGCAGAAGGCGGGGTCAAAAGGGGTCAATTGGTTTAAACAACTTCTTTTCTGAAACTAAGCAATGGATATCACTCACATTTGTGTGGTAGCATCCCTATGGGGTTGTGCCAAAAGTTCATTTTATTTCATGGATTAATGCATTTTTTTACATCAAATCCTAACGTACCCATATAAAATGCCTATGATATATTGACATAGCAATACTAGTGACAAATATACTTAATCATCATTCTTGTTTCATATCTCATGAAATCCAGGTGAGCGATACAGGCCCTCTGGGCCTCTTGTTTAGATAATTTTGTGTTGTAGACCAGATGTTGATTTAGATAATTTTGTGTTGTAGACCAGATGTTGATGTTTGGCAGTCTTGTGCTGACCTATGTAATATACTGAGAGATGTGGACACATCACATGTCAAACTCTACAAAGAAAAGAAAGAAGGTACATATCATTTCATATACTCGCTAAAGAAAATAATGTCGAGTAACTACTAAACAACAAGTGCAATAACAATTCTGCAGAATTCTCCCAGCGCGAAAATTGCTAAAATGTTATTACAACGTCTAAAATGCGTACATAAACAGTATGTTATCTAATCCAGGCTGTGATCCAGTAATCCTACATGAAGATAACATGCTGGCTGGATTTGTACCACTACTTAGCCTACCCATCAAATTCCAATATGTGCACAGTACAGTTACCAAGGTAAGTTTCTTCAATCTGAATGCTTAACTGGCATCTAGGTTAACGCCATTGTCAGTAAATCAAACTAATGGATGGTTTGGTGTCACAGTTGTAATTTTACAAATTTGCCTTTCACATAGGCAGCCTTGTGTTTTGATTCCTTGATTAGATTTGTAAAGGTATGGCGTCACCTGCTGGACCACACGGTTTTTTCTCAGGTACCACCGTTTCATCTCACAGTAAGATCTACCGTGCGATTCTGTCTGGGCCCACAAGAGTGATTATTATATGTTGATAGAACTTGTTTCACAATTGTTTTAAGATAAATAAAGTTTAAAATAATGAATTAATAGAGGTTTTGTTGTTTCACAGTTGTTGTAATTAAAAAAAAAAGTAAAAATAATGCAACCTCAGGTGACGAGCCGAGTTGTGTTGTTTGACCCCTATCTGTGGCTGTTTGTTTTCTCGGAAATTTGATATAACAGTTGATATAGTGTTAGTGTGGTTTCATCCTTGTTTTGGCAAGAGACTTGGTAGCATTTTAGGTGAAAGTTTTCTGTATAAAGTATACATTTATGAAATGTTGTGATTTTTATGTAGGAACACACAATGCGAGGATTCTTATTTAGGAATATACATGTTGGATCAAATTTAACCTGCAATTCTAAGAATGTAATTTATGCTTTAATATGCACAAAATGTTGTTATCTTTATGTAGGACAAACAGGATGCGAAATGAGATTACAAATGAATGTACATAGACAACAAATAAAAAAGTTAGCAAACATAAAAACCAATGTTCAAATGATGAATTTCAAATACTCCCATTCTACAAACAGCAAACAGATGGTTTGATCACTAGACAGTCAAAGGAGATGTTAAAAAAAATCATTAAACCTAATTTGAATACATAGATTGTTTACATTACATGTTCAATGTTCACGGGTCTCATTACTGATACTAATATTTATCATAAAGCTAACTCTAGGCTAAGTATACTTCGTGTTCTTAAAAATTTAGTTGATAGGAAAACCTTAAAAACTTTATATACTTCATATATACAACCAGTTTTAGAATACTCTGATGTTGTGTGGGACAATTGTTCTCAAACTGAATCTGACCTTCTTGAATCTGTCCAACTTGAAGCTATGCGCATTATAACGGGTCTCAGAAGAGGTACTTCTCATCACATTCTATACAATGAAACGCAACTCGAGTCTTTAATTACAAGAAGACGAAACCATAAACTAATGCTTATGTTTAAAATTATTTATAATTACACTCCATCATATCTTTTCAATATAATACAACCATTTCTAAATGTAAACAATATATATATACCTTCAGAAATAACAGAGTCTTTAATGTACCTCAAGCACGAACTAATAGCTATATGAAAAGCTTCTTTCCAGCAACTATGACTATGTGGAATGCACTTGATAGTTCCCTAAGGGACTCTGTCTCAATTTCTTCCTTTAAACGTAAACTAAAAACAACTATTGATATTACTGTATTTGATTTTTTTATTAATTCTGTTCCGAGAAAACTTAATATAATCTTATGCCAGCTTAGAAATTTTAAAAGTGATCTTAATTATGATAGGTTCCAAGATCACCTGATTGATAATGCTTCCTGTCCATGTGGTGCTCCTAAAGAGGATACAGTGCATTTTTTCTTTCAATGTTCTTTATATTCCAATTCAAGACATCATATTACATCCATTTATAATTTGTTAGGTTATGTAAATCCTCACTGTTTAGTATCTGGTATCATCAATGCACCTGATCATTTAAATAATTCTATTCTTTATCATGTTAATCTATATATTAAATCTTCAAAGCGTTTTTCTATGTATACATGATAAACTACATGTAGTAAAAATTCTGACATCATTATGCATATAAAATTTGCAACAAGTTTCTTATCCTTATATTTTAATACTGTAACATTATACCACTCTAGTACAAATGTGTGAATGAATATGTGAGTGAGTTCTTAGTGTGTACATATATGTATCTATGTATTACATACTAGTTTTCATTTTTGGGTCTGGCATTGATATGTTATGTTTCCATTCAACTATTTACCAATTCTATTTTGGAGAATTATTCCATTAATTGTAATTATTTCTATTTTATAACTTTATAACTGATATAACTAATACTATACTACCGTCTATTCAGTAACCAATAGTGCTTTTTCTAGCAATATATCATTAATTTTAGTATCTAAATATGGAACATAACATCTTTCTGCCAGGTCCAACCGGAATATCTTCAGAAGAAGACTTATATAGGCCTAGCCTGTTGTCTTATTCTTTTGACAATACTGTATTTTATATGTGTATTGTTAATAAAATATTTTGAAATTAAATTCCTGATACTGTTTATCTATGACGTAAAGTTATTTCTTAACTGATGATGTCATTTGTGTTATTATT
Organism: Pecten maximus; assembly: GCF_902652985.1. Taxonomy (NCBI): domain Eukaryota; kingdom Metazoa; phylum Mollusca; class Bivalvia; order Pectinida; family Pectinidae; genus Pecten; species Pecten maximus. Next base: position 24,469,478 of record NC_047022.1, on the reverse strand, counting down.
GATGATGTCACATTACCAGGAATGATGAGTATACATTCCGCCTGAACAAGCCAAAAAGGGCAGAAAGGCCTTGCAATAAATCTCGGTTTTTGTCTTACATATTTATCCTTCACAAGAAGTTTACTCCGTTTAATTATTACAGATATTATATACAAAATGTACATATTTACTGAATTCAGTATTTTACATTAATTTTCAACAGCATATGTCGGGATAAAATTTTGCCAAAACAGCTATTTTGATATTTTAAGAATCTTACACTTTCACACATGTGTATGTTGTCCAGTATAAGGAAGCCGTACACTATTACAAGCCAATCCCACCTCATAATGACTGTTCAGGAAATTGTCCAGGAATGTTGTAAGATTTAGAAGCTATCGATATGAGACTTTTCTGTGTTATCAGTAATGTCACATTAAATTTTATGTTTGTTTTCAGGAAATAGCCCAGGATTGTTGTAGGATTGAAAAGCTTCAGGACTTTGGTGACTACCTTTGTGGCATTCCTACTCCAATGTTGTCGTTTGATGTGGAACGGAAGCAGTACTATTCTGTAGCACCACCTACTGGCTTCTCCGATGATGAGAAAGATGAGGAGAAATTGGAGGCTCACCTCTCAGGGGTAAGTATTTTTCATTAGAATACCAATTTAAAAAAAAAAATTGTTCCAATATTCCGAAATGTAACATTTATTTTATAAGGCAATTTAACAGATTTATTAACAATAAAAATAATGTATGATCTTTATATTATGGAAGAATATTTCAACTTTCAATTTCACCTAGTACACAGTTTGTATGTACATGACAGTGTGTATCTGCAAATTCTTGGCTGCAACATTTCTGATTGGTTGATTCACATGTTCTATATAAATAGCTATATCTTTCTTCATTTTTTTTCTTTAATTAACCATTTAAGATGACCATACATTTATACTTTGTGTTCAGGAAGAAGATGTAATTGTGGAGAGTGAGTCAGAGGAGATTACAGGCGAGGATGACGAACATATTCGACATCTCCGTGAGAAAAAAGAGGAATTAAAACGCATCAAGGAAGAGCAGCGGAAACAGAAGGAGACATTTCAGAAGATTGTAGATAAGAACCGACACCACTTGATAGAGCTGGAGATTCATCCCATCTTCTTGGTCCCAGACACCAACTGTTTTATAGACCATCTTAGCAGTATACAGAAACTCATACACCACCAGAAATATACTGTCACCATCCCTCTCATAGGTAAACAAGTCTGGAAACCAAGAGAACTAAAAACTATGGACATTATGTTGCAGAAATATCCTTCCAGTACTTCACAAGAAAAAGCAAAACAAACTTTCATTGTTAAAATCCAAGATGGCTTTGGCCATTATTTTTTCACAATCTGACTCAAAATTAAATGCGTACAACTGAGAAACAGGGGTGACTTACATATGTAATTTTTGAAAGATCCATTCTGCACATCTCAAGAAATAGCGATAACTAATTTTCATGGCCATAATTCAAGATGGCAACATGTCAGTATTATTGTTTTTCTGATCAATTCTAAAACCAAAAGGCACAACTTGGGACCAAAAGGAACCTACAAATGATTTTTTTTTTCTGAAAATGTCTAGTATACCACTTCATTGCAGGTAACTGATATGGTATTTTGATTTATGTTTTTTCCAGTGATAAATGAGTTGGATGGTTTGGCTAAGGGCAGTAGGATGGGACAGTATGACAGTCAGGAGCATGCTAATAAGGTGAAAAAGAGTGCCGAGGAAACCATCAGATATCTGGAGGCAGAGTTCCAAAAGAAAAATAACCACCTCCGAGCACAGACCTCGAAAGGAAACATTATGGAAACCATCTCATTCCGAAGCGAGGAAACAGAGACCGATTCTGTAAGAAAAATGTTTTGGTCAAGATAATACAAGGATGACTGACTCATAAAGGGTTTAAGCTGTGTATTTTATGGATGGATTCGTTTCAGATTAGATGGGTTCCCTCTGTATAGCTTCATTGGGCTTCCTGAAAAAATGGGTCCTATTCATTTTCTGTGCTTCAGAATGTTATTGGTTATTGTATTGTTTTATGGCCTATCAACAGTACGAGTCATTTAGGGCCAAAAGGACGATTAAAAGGACGTTCACAAAATAAGAAAACACTTTAAACTATAACTAAATGTTAAAACTTAAGGTAAAAATAATCTAAGAATCACTGATATCAGCTGCCTGTAAAGCACATTAAATTTTACTGTATCGTAAATTATCAAGTGTAAATCTGCAAACTAAATAATACATAAAGGAAACATTCTACTTATGATAAAAAAGCACAGACAAATCTATAGATCACAACCAACATTTACCAAGTAAAGTCTCGAGATCAGAACCAACATACTCTGAGGAGAAAATTAGAGATTGAAACTATTACTGTCAAAATTTTGCTGTGTGCCTAGTACAAATACAGCATACCTATAGCTTAACGGTAAACATCGAAGATAGTCATGATTCATAAAGATTTAAATACTGTAGTATGGAAAAGGAAGACATACAAAAAATTGAAGGATGTAATTATTTTACTCAGATATAGGCTGTAGTCATCCAGTTGCAAAAAAATGACAGGTGTCCAAAATCCACCAGACATATACTGTATATCCGTTCACGGTGAATTCAAGTTTTCGGAATTATAAAAAACGAATGTTTTCTGACAAACTGTAAAACAGCAATTAAAGTGATCACTGTTGTAAGCACTAGAATGAATCCCTTCCCTGAATATTAAATATTATGATACACATTTATGTAGACCATAATCCTCTACTGACATAACTTCAGCTTAATATTCCCATTAAGTAATTTGATATTATCATGTCAATAAACGATACAGACTTAAGAGTTTTAGCCATAAAACCTAGTAAAATTCGATTTTGTAAGGTTTTATAAAATGTGAATGAATGTTGGATTTTTATTCTTGTGATTATAAATAGTTGTTAAATGTTACTCAAAATCTAAAGCCGACCCCTTGTGACCATATGTGATGCAATCTAATAGCCATTCAGAGCTTGAGAAGAAGTGTAACAATGTGGATTTTAGTCACAGTTTAGCTGAGGATATATAGGGTGTTCTTGAAATATTGGATTTCATTGTTGCATTGGCGTTTTGGGATGTAAATTCTGTTAAAAGTAAGTAGAAAACATTGATTTGAAAATTGGCGGTATTATATTTGACGGCCCGAAACTTGTGTCCTCCATATGTTTAGATTATGAGCCAAATTACGATAGTTATGTGTCCCTGGGCTAGATAAAGTATATCGTTGATAAGAGTCTGTTTTGTGTTGTTAAACAGTGTCAAAATTTAGGTTTATTTTGTGTAACCACTAAATTGATATCAAGTAGCCTTTCGCATTCGAGATACAGCTAGGCCTACTGCACAACATAGGTCATGACCTCAGTGCTATCAGGAGTGTCAGTGTTCTCTCCGATCCTGTTTTTTAAACTGTCTGCATTATACTGGCATTTGTATTAGCACATAGGCCTAAAGCGGTTCTTCCACTTGTGTTTATATACGTTTATAACAATGTTCCACAATTCACAAAATAAAAGAGTGCATTCAAGTCTAAGGTTGTACAATAGATCGGCATTGTATAAACAATGAATGTATTCACATGCCAGCAAGGTGATTCGTCTCTCAGAACAGAAGCACGCGACACAAAATTTTCAGCAGGAAATGAAGTAATATAGGTTTACTAGTTTCATTGAAGCGCACAGACGTCTGTATCTGTTAGGTATATATAGAAACAATCTCAGCCCTTACCCTGACTATATCTTTAAATACTAACCAGATTCAGGCACCTGCTATTGATTATGTTGGTTGGTGTTAGAAAGGTTTATAATTAGATTAACCATATTTGATATTTATTCCATCGCTGTTATTAGTCCCCTACGGATGAAACCAGGAGACTATAGGTTTCCTCCCCATCCGTCTGTCTGTCTGTCCATTCAGTTTTCTGTACTTTCCTCAGCCATGCTTCAAGGTATGTTGTTGAAAGTTGGTATGTAACTTCAGTATGAGTAGGTTTAGATCAAGTTAGAATTTCAGGGGTTTTGGGTCAAGATTACTGTTTCTATTTTAGTGGGGGCTGGTAGGGGTTGTGTGCGACTGACAAACCAATAAACATAAGCTAATGAGCCATCTGATTGCCTATTAGGCTGCTAATATTGTCAACGATCTGCTGTCCACCGCTGTATATTGTTGATGAATTTGAAAACAATCGTAAACTACCAAAAAAACAAAATATTTTAAGAACCACTCAGTCCATTGAATGTCTGATGATACATTGTCAATGTGTCTCTCAATCGGTCATGAATGTTATTTATTGCAGGGTAATAACGATGACCTCATATTGTCCTGTTGCCTCCACTACTGCAAGGACAAGGCTCGAGATTTTATGACCAAAGACAAAGGTTTGTAGCAACTTTTCTTACAGTCAGGTAAACCACACGGCACAGGGTTCTTACAGGTTCCAGCCCCCCCCCCCCCCCCCCCCCAATAAGTGTCATAATATTGAGTGCTACACCTGATAAAGGTGGTCATCAGTCAAGTTTGAAAGATCAAAAGTCACACATGAACACTCATTTTCATATCCACATCATAGCATTACATGAAGATTGTATTCAATTTTAATGGGTCATATCTCTCAAGGTTTTAGGGTTACTAAATACCCATCATTCACTGATAAGGAGGACTGGGTTGGGGTATATCTGTGTGAGTGGAAGAAAACGACAATGCCTTGGTCCGTATTGTGTGGGTACCGTGTCATGTGTGACATCGAACTTGTGGGAGTAACGTCTGTGTATGAGGTGGACAATATATCTGTGTGAGCCCTGAAATTTACTGTTTTTATCTATGTTTACAGTACAGTTTTAGATTGAATTATTAAACAAAACTCCCTCAAAATCGAAAACAAAATCTACATTAGCTGTAGAAAACTTGCATTAACATATCTTTGTAACTTTGTCAGTGGTATTTTCGTAATGAAGTTTAAATCATGATGTTTCTATTTCTATAAATTAAACCGGATGCTACATTAAAGTGACAGGATGTAAAAGTGACCTGATGTAATAAAGTAACTGGATGCTTTAAAGTGACAGGATATGACAACAGTGACCTGATATTATAAAGTGACCTGATGTCATAAAGTGACCTGATGCTATTAAGTGACCTGATGTTATAAAGTGACCAGATGTTATAAAGTGACCAGATGTTATAAAGTGACCTGATATTATAAAGTGACCTGATGTTATAAAGTGACCTGATGCTATTAAGTGACCTGATGTTATAAAGTGACCAGATGTTATAAAGTGACCAGATGTTATAAAGTGACCTGATATTATAAAGTGACCTGATGTTATAAAGTAACTGGATGCTATAAAGTGACCAGATGTTATAAAGTGACCAGATGTTATAAAGTGACCAGATGTTATAAAGTGACCTGATATTATAAAGTAACTGGATGCTATAAAGTGACCCGCTGTCATAAAGTGACCTGATGTTATAAAGTGACTGGACGTTATAAAGTGACTGGATGTTATAAAGTGACTGGATGTTATAAAGTGACTGGATGTTATTAAGTGACCTGATGTTATAAAGTGACCTGATGTTATAAAGTGACTCAATGCTATAAAGTGACCTGATGTAATAAAGTGACTGGATGTTATAAAGTGACCTGATGTTATAAAGTGACTGGATGTTATAAAGTGACCGGATGTTATAAAGTGACCGGATGTTATAAAATGGCCTGATGTTATAAAGTGACCTGATGTTATAAAGTGACTGGATGTTATAAAGTGACTGGCTGTTATAAAGTGACCTGCTGTTATAAAGGACCTGATGTTATAAAATGGCCTGATGTTATAAAGTGACCTGCTGTCATAAAGTGACCTGCTGTCATAAAGTAACTGGATGCTATAAAGTGACTGGATGTTATAACATGACCTGATGTTAAAATGTGACCTGCTGTCATAAAGTGACAGGATGTTATAAAGTGACATGTTGTTATAAAGTGACCAGATGTTATAAAGTGACCTGATGTTATAAAGTGACCGGATGTTATAAAGTGACTGGATGTTAAAATGTGACTCAATGCTATAAAGTGACCTGATGTTATAAAGTAACTGGATGCTATAAAGTGATCTGATGTTATAAAGTGACCTGATGTTATAAAGTGACTGGATGTTATAAAGTGACCTGATCTTATTAAGTGACCTGATGTTATAAAGTGACCTGATGTTATAAAGTGACAGGATGTTATAAATTGACCAGATGTTATAAAGTGACCTGATGTTATAAAGTAACTGGATGCTATAAAGTGATCTGATGTTATAAAGTGACTTGATGTTATAAAGTGACTGGATGTTATAACGTGACTGGATGCTATAAAGTGATCTGATGTTATAAAGTGACCTGATGTTATAAAGTGACTGGATGTTATAAAGTGACCAGATGTTATAAAGTGACCTGATCTTATTAAGTGACCTGATGTTATAAAGTGACCTGATGTTATAAAGTGACAGGATGTTATAAAGTGACCAGATGTTATAAAGTGACCTGATGTTATAAAGTAACTGGATGCTATAAAGTGATCTGATGTTATAAAGTGATCTGATGTTATAAAGTGACCTGATGTTATAAAGTAACTGGATGCTATAAAGTGATGTGATGTTATAAAGTGACATGATGTTATAAAGTGACTTGATGTTATAAAGTGACTGGATGTTATAACATGACCTGATGTTAAAATGTGACCGAATAATGCTTCATGAGCTGCATGATATATACTGTATCTGTTACTCAATGACCTATTCACTTGTAATTTGTACATGGATGTGTCTATTGAACAATCGTTTGCATTAAGTTTGGTTTTATTAGGTCACCTGAGACGAAGTCTCAGTTGACCTATTGCAATCGCCTTTTGTCCGGCATCGTGCGTCGTCCGTCGTCCGTCGTGCGTCGTAAACAATTTACATTTTCAACTTCTTCTTAAAAACTGCTGAACTAAATTCAATGAAATTTTACAGGAAGCTTCCATGGCTGAGGGTGAACCAAAATTGTGAATTATATGGTCCCCACCCCCCAGGGGCCTGAGGGGCGGGGCCAAAAAGGGTCAAATTGACTAAAATTTCAAAAATCTTCTTCTCTACTCTCAGATATGGTGGAATCAAATACTTTTCATAGATGGAAGGGTCTTAAGGTGCTTTACCAAAATTGTGAATTTCATGACCCTGGGGTCTCACGTTTGCCCCTGGGGAGGGGGGAAACTTTACTACCCTGGGGTCTCACGTTTGCCCCTGGATAGGGGGTAAACTTTACTATAGTTTATATAGGGAAATCACATTTTTGACTATTATTTGTTGCAATTGGATTTTTATTGGAATTCATTCTAACTTCGTTAACGTTATCAGCTTGGGATGACAGTTTGATGTACATGTTGGCCCTGACTGACCCCCAGGGGCTGATAGGCGGGGCCAAAAAGGGTCAAATTAACTGAAATTTCAAAAATCTTCTTCTTACAACCCAAATAAGGTAGAATTAAATACTCTTCACAGATCGAAGGGTCTTAAGGTGCTTTACCATAATTGTGAATTTCCTAGCCCTGGGGTCTCGCGTTTGCCCCATGGGAGGGGATAAACTTTACTATAGTTATAGGGAAATCACATTTTTGACTATCATTTGTTTTATTTGTTTTGAAATTCATTCTTTCATTCAAATTTACTGAAATATTTCAAAAATCAGGTGACCGTTAAGGCCCATGGGCCTCTTGTATTGTTTAATATCCTCAGAACAGGTATGGTATTTTTAAGGATGATAGAATTTTCATGATACATGATACTGATGATAGGATGTGTTACAGTAAAACAGTGTCAGTTATTTTAAACCTACATTTTTGTGGCTATCTTATTTTGGCACTTTTCGTACTGTAGACATTTCATTAAATTATGATTGCTTTAATTGCAGATTCTTTATATTATATTCTACCACAAATTTAAGTTGCCAATTCATGATTGGGTCAATGTGTATAAGTTAGTTATGCACTAAAATTGGGGTGGCCCTAATATAAGTATGTTGCAGTATATCAGATGTACATTGAAGTTAATTTCCAAATATCTATTTGTTTGGCTTATCTTTGGAAAAAAAATTCAAATCTTCCTTGTCATAAATCTGGTACCCTGGTTTGGTTTATCTTTGGGAAAAGACTTCAAATCTCCCTTTCCATAAATCTGATGCCCTGGACATTTGATTATGAAATAAAGATGGTGTGTATCTTTATATTTTTCAATAATTGTTGTTTAAACAGATGCTCCCATCCGACTCTTCAGAGATGTAGTGCTACTGACAGATGATCGAAATCTACGCCTGAAGGCACACACCTACAACGTACCTGTCAAAGATGTCCCTTCATTCATACAGTGGAGTAAGGTCACCTGATGCCCATGGTCAACGATGTGATGTCAGAGATCATAAAGGTCAAGGTCATCAAACATGGCCTGCTAGCTCCCTCCCTCAAGCTGTGATGGTGTGTGATGAAATAGAATGGCGTAATCAGTCAAGCATGATGGGACGTGGAGTTAAGCATCACTTCCCCTGAATAGACTGAGATGGTTGCAATACCGTCTCGTCAATGAATGGGGGATGCCAAAAATTGCTATGCGTGTACTTACCCTCAACAGTGAAAATGGTGTGTTTGTTACTTAATATAGTCAACATTCATTCAAATAAATGTCCGTACCTTAGAATAAGGAAAGTATCATACAGCAAAAATAATTTCCAGTCTGATTCGTCCGAAGTAACATAAATGTTTCCCGGCTTATCGACTGACGTTATGTAATTCTCTGCCAGAAAATGGCATCTGAGATCCATTATGCTGATATATGGCATATTGATGTCATAAAGAGGCTTTATCCTCGGCTCAACTTTGGAATGTTGGAAAGCAAAACTGATGAAGTGTGTTAATTATATTACAAACCCCTGTCAGCACCGTAACAGGACGTTTGACGATCTGATGAAATATATTGGTGTGACGTTTTACATCAGATTATGTGATTCAACATTGGATTTTTTTTTTTACAATAGACTGAAATGGACAGTGAGATTTGCTTTTCTTTAAATTTTTTGTTTTTGACTTTGAACTTTGTCTTTTAATTTGTTAATAATTTTATGAAATGTTCTTAAAGTGACAATATATCTATATATTGTAATGGGAGAAGAAACACAAAGAAAAGAGTATCAGTTACCGGTAGTAAACTGTTTACTACAAAAGGAAGAAAAAAAAGGTATTGTGTTGATGATACATGTTTCTTTAAAAGAAGTGGAAAAACGTGTTTGTGGCATTGATAAGAAGATTTGACAAGTTTTGCATTATTTTGATATTGAAGGAAATGCAAGTCAGCTTGCATTAAGTTATATGAAGAACCATTGTGAGAAACAGGAGAGGATCGCCAACACCTGGCAGGAAAGAATTATAGTGTTATCTTAAAGTAGAGTATACGTAACAAACTGCATAAAGCCAGCTGAAATTGTATAAGATACAGAGGTGCACGTTTCAGAAAGTTCACATTCAAAGGATGGAAATATTTGGAGCTTGAAACCTCAGTTAGTTGAAATGTTGATAGAATAGGAGCTACAAATCTGAGGAAGTTGGTTGGAAACGATTGGAGATTTGAATATTCCAACCTCATAAATTTCACAAACGGACAGAATGTTGGAAAGAAAAAAATTGGGACTAGTTATCGTGAGAAAACTTGCTGGATGTGTTGAATAAACATTTACAGATATAAGTGAAATGTGGATTTTAGGGACAATCAATTCTGTAAAATTGATTCAATCCATAATTTCAGGGGCTCTATACCTTGTTCCAGATGATCTTAACAAAAATACTTCCCGTAGGGAAGTGATGGTATACCCCAGAACTAGCCGACTTTTCCCCCTAGGAGAGCGGTTGTATATATATGTACCCCAGACCTAGCTAACTTTAGTTTGGAGTACACAAATATATATCTTTTTTATGTATCCAGCTAGCTATAAATTGATACATGCATTATAAGACACATACTTAAGAGTGCTTGAACATATTGCAGTAACATATTTATTAATTCTCTAGATTTGTTTTTATTGTAAATGGAATTTTTGATAGCATCAATACATATTCAAATTACCTCATACATGTGTGTGTAGTGTTTGGAGTCAAAGTTGTACTTATTGAGAATTTAAGTTTAATGTTTTTATTTTTCAATTACCAATTCCTATTTCGAAGGGTATATTTAAAGAAAAGAATTGAAAGCAAAATTTTGTTGAAATTAATACAAAAATGAAATGTAGATTTGGTATATTAAATTAAAATGATAAAACATTACAAAAAATGGATCTGGTTTTTGAGCGATGTTTTGTTTCTTGCTAATTTTCATGTATTTATCCATATACAATGTGCATTATATGATTTAGAAACTTCTCATATAAGACCTGTTAAGTGAAGGAAAGTTTTTTCATTTCACGTTCTTCCATTTCTTTATAACAAAATAAAATTTCATTTGGAGAAAGGATTGAACAACAGGCTTGGCCTATATGATGTAGTTCTTTCCTAATATTAGTTCTTCCATTAACCTACAGCATTCATACTCATATCCTTCCACCATTAATTCAGCCCTCTCACTCCTGCCTCTTTCCTTTCCCCTGTGTATAAGATGATCGTTTACTGATTTTAATTGTATGTATTCATTATATGAAGTTGTAGTTATTGTTATGTTTAACACATGTACATAATTTACAGAAATGTACAGTAATAAATATATGTACTGTGTGTGTCCAATTTTGATGGATGAACTTAAGATTACATACAGTCTTCTTCCTCAGAAAAACAAGTCCGAATTTAGTAATATTAGATTTGCTAATTTAATAAATGCTTTTGATTTGGACATGCAGTTTTCATACGAGGTATACAGAAATTAACATGCAGTACCATGTAGAAATGAAGTGCTTTTTAAAATGTGATGAATATACAGATGAATATATTTGAATAATTTATGTTGCAACCTTTTCATTAAATTTTATGTTTTTAATTATTTCAAAAGGTTTTTTAATTGACCTTTAATTAATTCTTCAGACCATTTCCAAATATGAATATAGTAAGAATAGGGGCAGTGTTTTGGGTGTTGGTTGAGAGGATGGGGGATCACAGATAGACCATAATTTCATAAGTAATTATATATGTATTGGAGAACATAATAAAGTGGGGGGGGGGGGGGGGGGGGGGGATGGATAACTGGTCTCGCATAAAAAAAGTGCCTACTTGCCACTCATATATTCATATTGGAAATAGCCTGTGTGTGATTTAAATGGAATGAAGTATCTTTATCTTAAATAATACAATTTTGACTCTTTAAGATTTAAGAATCTACATTAATTTTATATATACTTGTGATTGAAACCAAACTATCCACCACCTGAAGAGTCACCAGAATTTGATCATTTCTTAGATTTTTAGCCCACCATCATCAGATGGTGGGCTATTCAAATCGCCCTGCGTCCGTGGTCCGTGGTCCGTCCGTCCGTCCGTCCCTCCGTCCGTAAACAATTCTTGTTATCGCTATTTCTCAGAAAGTACTGAAGGGATCTTTCTCAAATTTCATATGTAGGTTCCCCTTGGTGCCTAGTTATGCATATTGCGTTTTGAGACCAATCGGAAAACAACATGGCTGACAGGCAGCCATCTTGGATTTTGACAATTAAAGTTTGTTATCGCTATTTTTGAGAAAGTACTGAAGGGATCTTTCTCAAATTTCATATGAAGGTTCCCCTTGGTGCCTAGTTATGCATATTGCGTTTTGAGACCAGTCGGAAAACAACATGGCCGACAGGCAGCCATCTTGGATTTTGACAATTGAAGTTTGTTATCGCTATTTCTGAAAAAGTACCGAAGGGATCTTTCTCAAATTTCATATGTAGGTTCCCCTTGGTGCCTAGTTATGCATATTGCATTTTGAGACCAATCCGAAAACAACATGGCCGACAGGCAGCCATCTTTGATTTTGACAATTGAAGTTTGTTATCGCTATTTCTGAGAAAGTACTGAAGGGATCTTTCTCAAATTTCATATGAAGGTTCCCCTTGGTGCCTAGTTATGCATATTGCGTTTTGAGACCAATCTGAAAACAACATGGCCGACAGGCAGCCATCTTGGATTTTGACAATTGAAGTTTGTTATCGCTATTTCTGAGAAAGTACTTTATATTGCGTTTTGAGACCAATCCGAAAACAACATGGCCGACAGGCAGCCATCTTGGATTTTGACAATTGAAGTTTGTTATCGCTATTTCTGAGAAAGTACTTTATATTGCGTTTTGAGACCAATCGGAAAACAACATGGCCGACAGGCAGCCATCTTGGATTTTGACAATTGAAGTTTGTTATCACTATTTCTGAGAAAGTACTGAATGGATCTTTCTGAAATTTCAGATGTAGGTTTCCCTTGGTGCTTAGTTATGCATATTGCGTTTTGAGACCAATCCGAAAACAACATGGCCGACAGGCAGCCATCTTGGATTTTGACAATTGAAGTTTGTTATCGCTATTTCTGAGAATGTACTGAATGGATCTTTCTGAAATTTCATAAGTAGGTTTCCCTTGGTGCCTAGTTATGCATATTGCGTTTTGAGACCAATCTGAAAACAACATGGCCGACAGGCAGCCATCTTGGATTTTGACAATTGAAGTTTGTTATCACTATTTCTGAGAAAGTATTTAAGGGATCTTTCTCAAATTTCATATGTAAGTTTCCCTTGGTGCCTAGTTATGCATCTTGCATTTTGAGACCAATCTGAAAATAACATGGCCGACAGGCAGCCATCTTGGATTTTGACAATTGAAATTTGTTATCACTATTTCTGAGAAAGTATTTAAGGGATCTTTCTCAAATTTCATATATAAGTTTCCCTTGGTGCTTAGTTATGCATATTGCATTTTGAGACCAATCTGAAAATAACATGGCCGACAGGCAGCCATCTTGGATTTTGACAATTGAAATTTGTTATCGCTATTTCTGAGAAAGTACTGAAGGGATCTTTCTGAAATTTCATATGGAGGTTCCCCTTGGTGCCTCGTTATGCTTATTGCATTTTGAGATCAATTGGAAAACAATATGGCCGACAGACCGCCATCTTGGATTTTGACAATTGAAGTTTGTTATCTCTATTTCTCAAAGTACTGAATGGATCTTTCTCAAATTTCATAAGTAGGTTCCCCTTGGTCCCTTGTATTGCATTTTTGGACCAGTCTGTCCTGAAAACAACCTGGCAAACAAACAGCCATTATTGTTAAATCTCAAATTTCTTATATAGCTAGGATTCCCTTGTTTGAAAAGTACTGGAGGGATGTCTCAATTTGCACAGATTAGTAAAATGAAGGGAAAAGTAGAGAAAAGATCAATCTGACATGGAACCTATGAAGATCATTCAATGGTGGGCGCCAAGATCCCTCTGGGATCTCTTGTTATAAAAAAAATTTAAACATTTTATTTTTTTTTTTAAATTGGTGGTAGTTGGAAAGTTTTGAAAAAAAAATCTTGGGAGTTCAATATTTGCCAAACAACCTTTTTGGTAGAAATGTTCATAAAATAACATTTTATTTAAAAGTTTAAAAGTACATATATTACTTATGATCATAGCATTTTGAAAAATTCTCTTGACTCTTTTTGATGTGGTTCAGACTTTAGCATAGCTTGTACAAGCAAGGTAAAACATATTTATATATAAGATAATCAATGTTGACTGAAAATGAAATCTTTAAGGTAGAATATCCCCTTTTTAGCCCACCATCATCAGATGGTGGGCTGTTCAAATCGCCCTGCGTCCGTGGTCCGTCGTCCGTCCGTCCGTCCGTCCGTCCGTCCGTCCGTCCCTCCGTCCGTAAACAATTTTTGTTATCGCTATTTCTCAGAAAGTACTGAAGGGATCTTTCTGAAATTTCATATGTAGGTTCCCCTTGGTGCCTAGTTATGCATATTGCGTTTTGAGACCAATCGGAAAACAACATGGCCGACAGGCAGCCATCTTGGATTTTGACAATTGAAGTTTGTTATCGCTATTTCTGAGAAAGTACTGAAGGGATCTTTCTCAAATTTCATATGTAAGTTTCCCTTGGTGCCTAGTTATGCCTGTTGTGTTTTGAGACCAATCAGAAAACAACATGGCCGACAGGCAGCCATCTTGGATTTTGACAATTGAAGTTTGTTATCACTATTTCTGAGAAAGTACTGAATGGATCTTTCTGAAATTTCATATGTAGGTTCCCCTTGGTGCCTAGTTATGCATATTGCGTTTTGAGACCAATCGGAAAACAACATGGCCGACAGGCAGCCATCTTGGATTTTGACAATTGAAGTTTGTTATCGCTATTTCTGAGAAAGTACTGAAGGGATCTTTCTCAAATTTCATATGTAAGTTTCCCTTGGTGCCTAGTTATGCCTGTTGTGTTTTGAGACCAATCAGAAAACAACATGGCCGACAGGCAGCCATCTTGGATTTTGACAATTGAAGTTTGTTATCACTATTTCTGAGAAAGTACTGAATGGATCTTTCTGAAATTTCATATGTAGGTTTCCCTTGGTGCCTAGTTATGCATATTGCGTTTTGAGACCAATCAGAAAACAACATGGCCGACAGGCAGCCATCTTGGATTTTGACAATTGAAGTTTGTTATCGCTATTTCTGAGAAAGTACTGAATGGATCTTTCTCAAATTTCATATGTAGGTTCCCCTTGGTGCCTCATAATGTTAAGTGCATTTTGAGATCAATTGGAAAACAATCTGGCCGACAGATCGCCATCTTGGATTTTGACAATTGAAGTTTGTTATCTCTATTTCTCAAAGTACTGAATGGATCTTTCTCAAATTTCATAAGTAGGTTCCCCTTGGTCCCTTGTATTGCATTTTTGGACCAGTCTGTCCTGAAAACAACCTGGCAAGCAAACAGCCATTAGTGTTAAATCTCAAATTTCTTATATAGCTAGGATTCCCTTGTTTGAAAAGTACTGGAGGGATGTCTCAATTTGCACAGATTAGTAAAATGAAGGGAAAAGTAGAGAAAAGATCAATCTGACATGGAACCTATGAAGATCATTCAATGGTGGGCGCCAAGATCCCTCTGGGATCTCTTGTTTTCTATGTATACAGGCCTCATTATTATTTTCTTGAAGACAAATATAGGTTGTGGACCTTTTTAGGGAGTTAAAAAGTTTTGAATTAAGGGAGCTAGTATATTTTGAAGAAACTTGTTCTATTTCTGTTGAAAGTATTAATACATGTATCATGAACGATAGCCATGATTGATAAGCTCCCTGCTTTAGAATCAAACCTGGAATGAAAGTGTAGTCCTAGAGGACCTCGAAGGAGATAAACCCTTGGTTAAATCAGGTTTTACATCCTCGTTAAATAAAGTTTATTATGATAGTGAAGCTGTTTAGTCTTCAGCTCATACATGGCACAGAATATGATTGAGCTTTGGGGGAGATAACTGTGGTCGAGAGCCGAGATGTGTCATATAAATGACCTTGAACTATTTTCAAAATCATAGAGATTACGTATGTTACATGTAAAAACCTTACAGAGCATCATTCCCTTAAGTTCCAGATGACCCTGAGTACTAGTATTTGCATGGCTAGCAGATAACTAGTATAGTACATGTATAATACATATATTTTTTTATAAATGATCTTGACCTGTTTTCAAGGCTATACAGGGGTTAAAACATATGTTAAAAACCATGGAGAATCTTCTTAAGACCCAGGGTACTAGATTTGCAATTATCCTTTACTATTTATGAGAGTAAATTAGGCCCACTGGGCCTCTTGCTAAGTAATAATTTGATGAAACAACTCCTAGGTTATTTAGAGCTCTTTTGTTTTAGAGATAGCTTGAGAACTGGGACATTCTACCTTAAAACCTTCTTGAAAGTGAAAGCTCCAATGTAACAATATGTACTGGACGTTTTTCAGAGATATTTTATTACGTGTGCTGGTTGTGTAGCAGATTTTATGTACATTTGATATTTACACTCAACACAGAATTTCTAATAAAATCTTAACCAAATGCAGTCAAGAACAAAACTGGTTCATGTATTTATTTTATTATTTTTTTCCCTTTTTTTTTTTTTTTTTTTAAATCACACTACTTTTTCATTTAGAAAACAAATTATTTACTTCTATTAAAAAATTTGTTTTTCAGATAAATCTATATACATGTAGTCTGTACTACCTACATGTACATAATTTATTACAGGTATTTCAAAAGAAAATTGCTGCAAATATGCAAATGTTCCTTTAATTTATATGGACATATATTGCTGAAAATTTGTCAACACTCTTAGAAGCTTTATTCCTTGAGGGATTTTGATCAAACTTCAATTATTTCATACATTAATACAAAGTTCTGATATCAAGGACAAATGATATTTAAGATAAGCTTGAGTTTCAGAGATGCAATGTCAAGGTTTCCATCTCTCTATTAAAGTGGCATTCCTTCATTCGCACATCAGAAACATGCAATGTACAGGAAAAAGGCGTATTGTATACAAATATTGTATGTTTGTGCGGTAATTAGTGATACTTTGGGTCAAATTGAGAATTTTCAGGACTTAATACTCGAAGAACTTTGGTGGTTTATCTTGAGAGTATATAAAACTGTGCCCTATTAATATAAAGATTGTAACTTTTACCATTTGGAAAAAATACATATTTTGTAGTAAGTTTAATTTTGATGACCTAAATTTTATTCAAAGGAAGGAATGCCCCTTTAAGAGTTTCATTCTTTGAGGGATTTTGATTAAACATCACACACTTAAGCTTCAACTTGATAGGTTGAAGGTCAAGGTTGAAGGTCAAAGTCAGGATTACCATTAATTGCTCATTTTAGAAAATTCTAGTCAGTACTCAGCTAGTGGCTTGATTCCCAGGAGATTCAAACTCTACATACTTGTGAAGGTCCATGATGTCTTGGATGAGTAAGAGTTCCAGAGTTGTAGGGTCAGCTGCTACTAGTTTTTAAAATCTTTATCTGAGTACACTAATGACCTCATTCCTTGATAGATTTTGAATAAACTTATACACTTTGCCTTCATTTATTACACAGTTATGAAGCTTGAATCATAAGAGGATCTGTATTTTTTGCATTTCCTTGTTTAAGGTGTTAAGGAAAGGACATTTTTAGCAAACTTTATTTCTAACAAAAATATCATCCTTTACATCTGAAATCTTTGTAGAAAATAAATGTATCGTGCCATAAAGTGAAAGAAACAAAACATGTAAAACATATGTAAACCTTTAGGATATAATAATGAGGTATTAATTATTTCAATTCTATCACAATAGTAGGAGAAACCTTGACTTAAATTATTGAAATTGCAATGAACATTGGCCCTGGTTGATGAGATGAAGAACGTTGAACCTTGTTGATGAGATAAAGATCAATGACCAGGTTGAAGAGATGAAGATAATTGACTCAATATGATATATGAGATGAAGATAATTGACTCGATCTGATATATGAGTGATGAAGATAATTGACTCGATCTGATATATGATGATCATTAACTCGATCTGATATATGAGATGAATATCATTGACTCTATCTGATATATGAGATTAAGATCATTGACTCGATCTCATATATGAGATGAAGATCATTGGCTCGATCTGATATATGAGATGAAGATCATTGACTCGATCTGATATATGAGATTAAGATCATTGACTCGATCTGATATATGAGAGGAATATCATTGACTCGATATGATATATGGGATGAATATCATTGACTCGATCTAATATATGAGATGAATATCATTGGCTCGATCTGATATATGAGATGAAGATCATTGACTCGATCTGATATGAGATGAAGATCATTGACTCGATCTGATATATGAGATGAATATCATTGACTCGATCTGATATATGAGATGAAGATCATTGACTCGATCTGATATGAGATGAATATCATTGACTCGATATGATATATGAGATGAATATCATTGACTCGATCTGATATATGAGATGAAGATCATTGACTCGATCTGATATATGAGATGAAGATCATTGACTCAATCTGATATATATATATATATATGAGATGAAGATCATTGACTTGATCTGATATATGAGAGGAATATCATTGACTCGATCTGATATGAGATTAAGATCATTGACTCGATCTGATATATGAGATGAAGATCATTGACTCGATCTGATATATGAGAGGAATATCATTGACTCGATCTGATATGAGATTAAGATCATTGACTCGATCTGATATATGAGATGAAGATCATTGACTCGATCTGATATATGAGAGGAATATCATTGACTCGATCTGATATATGAGATTAAGATCATTGACTCGATCTGATATATGAGATGAAGATCATTGACTCGATCTGATGTATGAGATGAAGATCATTGACTCGATCTGATATATGAGATGAAGATCATTGACTCGATCTGATATATGAGAGGAATATCATTGACTCGATCTGATATATGAGATGAAGATCATTGACTCGATCTGATATGAGATGAAGATCATTGACTCGATCTGATATGAGATGAAGATCATTGACTCGATCTGATATATGAGAGGAATATCATTGACTCGATCTGATGTATGAGATGAAGATCTTCGATTCTGGTTGATGAGATGAAGATCTTCGATTCTAGTTGATGAGATGAAGATTTTTGAATCAGGTTGATGATCGAGACAAAGGTCATTGACCCGGGTTGATGAGATTAAGATTATTTGACTCGAGTCGATGAGATGAAGATCTTAGACTCAGGTTGATGATCGAGACAAAGATCATTGACCCGGGTTGATGAGATTAAGATTTTGTGACTCGAGTCGATGAGATGAAGATCTTAGACTCAGGTTGATGATCGAGACAAAGATCATCGACCCTCGCCAATGAGATGAATATTATTGACTCTGGTTGATGAGACAAAGATTGTTGACCTGGGTTGATTAGGTGAAGATCTTCTAACCATTCTTGATGAGACAAAGATCAATGACTCTGGTTGATGAGATGAAGATCATTGACCCAGGTTAGTTAGATGAAATCATTGACCCTGGACGGTTGATGACGGTGATGATGCTGGTAGATGAGATGAAGATAACTGACTCAGGTAGGTGATCTGCATGTCCTTGAACCAGATAGATGAGATCAACACCCTTTCCCTGGTAGATGATATACTTTTGAATCATGGAAACTAATAATATGGAGGTCCTTGCTAGGGTAGATAAAGATAAATTTATATGGCAAGAGGTTTGGACTTGTCATATTTGAAAAAGAGATGTCTATACATGTAGTTAAAATAAAGATATTTGTATTAAAAAAGAAATAAGAAAATAAAAGATATCTTCATTGATATAGAATAGAGATACATCATGTCCATTCAGAAAATGATAAAGCCATGCTTACTTTCATACATCCTTTCATTTATTTATTTATTTATTGCTAATACTGGTATATTCGTCTCTGACCTAATGGAGCAACTAGCATTGGGCCCATATCTTACTATTTTTTTCTATTCTATCGAAGAGATGTGTATCCGGATTTTTTTTTCTGTTTCCGCAACGACTATTATCATATTCAAGATGGCGGCTTCCATGAAAAGTCTCCGTGAGTTAAACAGCTAATGGCAATGTCTCATATTCTAGTTGATTCATCAATGCACAATTATCCTGGTTACAGGAACAAAATCATACCATCGATAAGAATGAATACGCAACCTTTTCCATTAGCTAATTTTTGACAACTAGGCCTAGCTGTTTACATTTCTGTGTGAAAACCGTTTACGACTTACGTCCACACTGACCACAGGGACTTGAGAATTTGTTACAGTCTATATATATAGCTACATGTATTTGGACTTTCCTAGTGTAATATATACGGAAAAGCCGTTCATATTATTTTTACCGAATTTTAATCTAGCCCCACCCCCTAAAAACCGTCCCTATGTCCCGGTGCATAAGTTATTTTCTGATATATGTTATATATACTGTAATGATTAGATTCATTAGACATATTAAATCACATCAGATAATTCCTTTAAGGATGGAATTATTCACTTGAAACAATATACGATAAATGGAAGAGATAATTACTTTGTGGGGATTTCTTAGAACAAATATTCAAACCCTGCCAACACTGCTCTCCACCATCTGTCAGAAATTGTCCATCCGTCTCCCTGAGCTACATTATTGCAGCTAGAGATTTTTATATATCTAGTGTACATGTTCTAAACACACCAACAATGTTATCACTTCCCTTATAGATTTATATACCTGCATAAGATCCTGTTTTCCATGATTGCAAGAAACCTAGCTGCGATAACGTAGCTCTGAGTGACGGATGGACAATAGATTTATATACCTGCATAAGATCCTGTTTTCCATGATTGCAAGAAACCTAGCTGCTATAACGTAGCTCTGGATGACGGATGGACAATTTCTGACCGATCAGTGTAGGCAGGGTATGAATATTAGTTCTACAAGAAACCAAGATCATCTTATACGGAATATTCCATACCGATGATTTCATCAGGACTTTTTTTAATCTAGGTGAAATATACGTTAGACATGTAATTGTGCTTCACTATTTAATTTTATATAATCATCTTACATTACTAACAGAAAGAAAATGATTTCATTTTATATCTCTTTCTTTCCCATTCTAGGTATACCAATGACCTTTCAGCGATGGCGTTGGTTGTGGCACAAAACATCTTTGCGAAGTTTGACCTCTCACTCCATTGCCTCTGAATCAGACGCTGTCCACTATGATGTCATCGTGGTAGGAGGTGGCCACGCTGGGACAGAGGCGGCTTGTGCTTCAGCAAGAGTTGGCAGTCGGACATTATTAGTTACACATAAGATAGAAACAATAGGTACATGATATAGATGGTCATTGCCCACATAATCAATTATTGGGAAAATATCAAATTTCTTGCATAAATACATTTTGCTTCCAGATTTCAATTCCTACTTTCATTGACTTAATTCAATAGTTGATTGTCCAGCTTGACCAGAGGAAAATATAAACCTTCCTATAAATAGCCCTGTCTAAAGACTATATTTGAGCATGTGACATGATGATATTGAAAGCGAGACAATGGTGTAACAAATAAACAAGTTTGTTTTGTACACAAACAGAAATTGAAAACTCAATTTGCGAGCTTTTGAAAACATCTATTTCCTTTGTCAAACAAAGTGTTCTAAAGTAGAGTGCATTTGGACGAAATGTCGCGCTACAATTTTTGACAGCTCACTTCACTAATTCAGCCTATTTTGGGTAGTGAGCTGATTTCAGCAGTCAGAACACCAACACGGCTATTGTTCACTTGACGCTTGACAACGGAAATGGACATTTTCAAAACCTATCAAATTAAGCTTTCAATTGTTGTTTGTGTATAAAACAAATTCATACCAAACTGATGAATCTTATTCCTAATATGATGTAATATATTAGTTTGGATGAAAATTGTACATCACAGTCTGGGGCAAGACTTTAATACCCAGACTGCGAGATTTCCTTTCAATCCAACAATTGCTTTATCAAAGATTGAGCGTTTAATTCAGTTTTGACAGAAATTTTGATTTTATAGTTCATATATATAGTGACATGCGTAAGGAAGCGATATGGGACAGGGCATAGCTTACAAATGTAGACTTTCACCTACCTGCATCAAGTACTGTACATACACAGTATCTTCTTTGTTTCTTGTTTGTTGACAGTCCCACAATTCATCTTTCCTCCCAAAGATATCTTGAGATGCTGTCTGTATTATATTCGTTTTCTCTTTCTGACACAAACTAAAAACTCTATTCTTTCAAGCTCATTTTCATTTGGCCATTTTAAAAATTTATTTAGGGATATTAAAGGCAATCTAAATTTGCACTTTGTTCGATTTAATCAGGAAATTTTGATTTGTTTGGGTGGTGACTATACATATGTAGCGTTAAGTCAATTTGAAAAAATACAATTTGAAATTAAGGGAAGTGAATATATTTAGGCCCAGGAAAGAAAATATTGTGTTTTTCCATTTACCTGCCAGAAAAATAGGATAGTAAGGACTAGGAAACTTATTTGATTAGTAAATTTACTAATAATAAGGATATAACAGTTACTATATATAGACAAGGGATCTTGAATTAAATGATCCTTCCATGAAAAAGAATCGGATAAAAAAAAAAACACACAAAACATTTTAGGGTAGGCACAAAAATATAGGGTAGGTTTAGCGGAAACGCAGGTACATGTATTTTTTATCGTTTAGGCCTCAACCAAATTTTATAAACCATCACCCATTTTCATATTTCTTGCGTTCAGTTGGCAAAATCAGTGGTAATAAGAGGAGGTATATCTGAATACATACCATTGTTGTTTGCAGGCGAAATGTCCTGTAATCCATCATTTGGAGGGATAGGTAAAGGACATTTGATGACAGAAGTTGATGCCCTTGGGGGAGTTTGTGCTCGGATCTGTGGTAAATATTTATATTACACCTGGTACATGTTTCCAGAGTTTATGTCAAATTAATTTAACACTACTAAATCTATATGTAAAGCTGAATGGAAATTCCCATTAACCTGAGATAGTACTTGTTTAAAGGTGACCTGTCTCCACTTTTATGCTCTGTAACTTGTTTTTATAATACAAAAGCTAGTATAAGATAATAACAGGCTGGATATATTTTTTTTCTGTTTTTACCAAAACCTGGTAAATAGTTTTTACCATTGCCTTTAGATATTCCTTTACTGTTTCCTTTACATACAAATTATCAAATTCCTCATTTCATAATGATGTTGACTAATTATGTCAGACACGTAGTGTGATCCTCATCTTGTTTTGTAGATCAATCTGGTATCCATTATAAAGTTTTGAATAGAAGCAAAGGACCTGCTGTCTGGGTAAGTCTGCCCAGGACGCTTATGGCTAAATAGGCAATGTAAATATACCTAGCTGTAAATTGGATGATGAATTTTATATAGAAATATATGTACCTATAAAGATAGCAGAGTGTCACATACTGCAATTACATCACAAAATCTACCATATACAGAGTTATTGCCCTTTGAGACATGTGTGTCATTTACTTTGAGCCCTAGCTATATCACAAATATTATTGTGTATATGAGTACAGGAATAGCTGTGAGCTGCTAACTGAATTAGGTCACAAGCTTCTCCATGTACAGAGTTTTGACACTTAATGCACTTTTATTTGAATCCTGTCATTGTCAAGTTTTAATTTTGTGACAATGGTCTGCTTGCAACATTCTGCCTTGCTTTGGTTGTGTCCATGGCAACAATATGATAATGAGTCATATTATCATGATATTGTTAACATAGAGTGGTATCAGTCTACATAGAATATGTTTGGTTTGTTTTTGTTTAACGTCCTATTAACAGCCAGGGTCATTTAAGGACATACCAGGTTTTTGAGGTGGAGGAAAGCCGGAGTACCCGGAGAAAAACCACCGGCCTACAGTCAGTACCTGGCAACTGCCCCACGTAGATTTCGAACTCGCAACCCAGAGGTGGAGGGCTAGTGTTAAAGTGTCGGGACACCTTAACCACTCGGCCTCCACAGCCCCACACATAGAATATGTATTGAAACTACAGCTGGTACCAGCCAAAATATCATTGAATGGGATTCAACATTATCAGACACAGAATATGATTTTGTCTTTATCATTGTAATTTGTTGTTCAGATATGACTGAAAATAACCTTAATCAATACTTGATGTCTGTATTACAGGGTTTACGTGCCCAGATAGACCGAGATCTGTACAAGAAAAATCTACAGACAGATGTCATGACAACTGAAAATCTAACAGTAGTTGCCTCCCCTGTTGAGGACCTCATCCTACAAGAACCACACGACCCTCAGCATCAACTCACCAAACAAGCGTGTGTGGGGGTAGTACTAGGTACGTTGTATGGCCACAGAAATCAAAGTTTTCATTATGTGTGTTAAATCAGCAAGGATCATAGTCTGGCCTGGTAAGTTTGCAGTTGAGAATCCCAGGCTGAAGGGGGGAAAGTTCGTTCCAATAATCAATCCTGTCTTTGTTAATTTTTGTGTTTCTATAATGAATGCATTTTGAGTTTTTAGCAAATTTTCCTGGTCGTGTTGAGGGATCAGATTCATCCACTTTTAATTATTGAATCTTAACACTCTTTGAATTTTAAGTTGACCCTTGTCAGTACCGGGGTATATTTTCGACTTCCCAAAACTTGGCTGTTGAGATTAAATGGAAATGTCTACCAGTTTTTGGAATACATTTGACCATTCCTATAGCTATTTGTGATTTGACTTCTGAAGCCTGGATCACTTTTCAGAAATGAACACTTAGGCCACCCTTAAAAATATCTTGGTTTGCTGTAACCCGACCAGGGGGTCTTACATATGGGTAGGTAGGTAGGGCTGAAATGTTGTTGTTTTTATTCAGTTCTGAAAACAGATTTTTAACCTTTAGAGCAAGGGTATGTGATTTCGCACAGTACGCAAATTCGCACACCTGACGAATTTCTGCGTTTTTCCTCCAAGTTGTAGAGGACTGTGCTTTTTTGTTTATATGTTAACTAATGCCAACCTTTAGTGAAACATTTGCCATTTTAAGTACATCATCTTTTCAGATTAAGTTCGTTTTGAAAACAAATTTTAACTGATAAGACTCTCTTCCGATAGGGGCCGTGGTGGCCGAGTGGTTAAGGTGTCCCGACACTTTATCACTAGCCCTCCACCTCTGGGTTGCGAGTTCGAAACCTACGTGGGGCAGTTGCCAGGTACTGACCGTAGGCCGGTGGTTTTTCTCCGGGTACTCCGGCTTTCCTCCACCTCCAAAACCTGGCACGTCCTTAAATGACCCTGGCTGTTAATAGGACGTTAAACAAAAACAAACCAAATCTCTTCCGATAAAATTGATACCGGATGATTAAATATTTTATTTAAAATAATCCCAGTTGTTGATTTGCATGTGAATTTGCAAATATTTAGGAAAAATATCATTTGATCAGATTATAAACAAAACTGAATACAAATCCACTAAAGTATAACTAATAACAGCAGACACCTCGCCATTTTCACCGCCTTGTTTACATTACCTTCGTAGGGAGCGGTCATTATTTAAAGCAAAAATGGCGGTAAATTGAAACTTTCCAATTTTACATTATTTCGTTTTTAAAGATTTTTTTAATCATGGCATTGGGCTTAATCTTAGTTTAGGATGTTGTTTGTCTGTAAAATGGCTGAAAACTATTTTTACCAACAAAATTAAAGAAGTTAGATGGGTGTGCGAAATTATGTTCCCGATCGTCTTCAAACCCAGCAATAAACACAAGTTAACAACAGCTCCCATGCGCAGTGATATGTGTGCGCATATCAGCTTGCACACTTGTATGTTACGAAGCATCTGTACAACTAACAATGTGAGGTATTCTTTCTTGATTTGAAATTGATTTGATGAAAATGTATTTAAATACATACCGAAAGTGTGCGAACTTGCGTACCCCCACTCTAATATGAAAACAAACCAGAATATGGAAATCATTATTTATCTAGTATTCTTAAACAAAGAAATGCACACCAACCTTATTTCGGTTTGGGAGACATAGTTTCAAACATGCACAGCAATGGTCAAATCGTTAAAAAACAATGTTGTATTTTTCCCAATAACATTTTTTGAGTCGGCTAATTTTTTCTGGGAAGGCGGGTTACGGCAAACCAACTACATTTTGTCTATTTTTATTTTGGCTTTATGAACCCAATGTGTCAAATCTGACCGGTGATTCTAATTAAATGATGTAATGTAGCTTTGATAAGTTACAAATATATATGTCATCTTATGCCAGAGTGTTCAGCTACCTTGCTGTTAAAGTTAAACATCCCCCCCCCCCCCCAATTTTTTTTTTTATTTTCTTTTTCTGAAAATGAACCTCAAAAATGTACCTCAAAAATGTACCTGCACACTACACGCACAAATTTAGGGTAGTTTAACATCAAAAGTTATTGAAAATTATTTTTTTACCTGTTTGGAAAAAAAGGCAATGGAGAAAAGGTTTATAGCAAAGCAGTAGTACTGACCACAGGGACATTTTTACGAGGTAGTATTAACATCGGACTGACCACCTGGGCAGCTGGAAGGATGGGAGATAAACCCTCAGTGGGGCTGGCCAGGAGTATTGAGAATGCTGGGTTCTCCATTGGAAGATTAAAAACTGGTAAGTTAAGTGTGAAGTGAGATGTATGGTTTTAACTAGTGAGTACAATTAAAAATACTACAGGAAATTAAAAGAAATGTTTGTTGGGTATAATCAAACATTCATTGTTTTGATTGTTGACTAAAAACTAGAAAATTATGAACAATTTTAGGTGAAGTGTACGGCTATCTGTTGAAAGCTCAAAATCTTGTAATAGAATGATTACTTTGTAGGATCAAGACTAACAAATAATTATATGTGTAAACTTTATTTATTTTAGTTGCAAAAACAAGTTATATCAACTTGTATTAAACATTTTTGTTGACCCGGATGAAAGGTCACACTGTGGGAGGAAACTGAATTACCCGGGAAAATGCATGTGGTCGGGCAGGTGACCCCATTTCTTTTCATATCCCACCCCATTCCTTTTCATATCCGATTTGGGAATCCAACCCCGGCTGCCGAGGAAAGGCTGGTGTGTCACCACTGTGCCACCCTACCAACCAGATGAAAAAAAAAATTATCCTGCAATAAACCCAGGGGCCTCTGATTCTGATTCAAAGGCCTGGTTTACACAAGAAAATACAGTGTACTCACGACCTATCGCCACCCACGCATACCGCCACCTAAACCTCTGGAATGGATTTCCCTCCTATATAAATCCCTCGTTACATTCGCCACCCTCGCATACCGCCACCCGCCACGTGTGTTAAAATACAAATGTTGCGAATCGCTATGATTTCCCTCTACGATATCGCCATTTTGTTCTGTTTTTGGTGATCGAGGAACTCTTTAGTGTACTATTTATATTACCGTGAGATTATCTCGTGTAGATATATAAACCTATAACACTAAGTTAAAGAAATCATATATGTATTATAATCAATGCAATACATATTCTAAATACAATACTCAGCTTGTATTTAATGAAACGTTTGTAATGCAATCTCTTTCATGGTTGTAATTTTCATAATTCGATACTATCGCTAGCGATGCTCAAGCAAAAGGCAGGTAACTGGTATCGATATCTTAGAAACACTTTAAAACATGTACATGTACCCCAATTATAGGGTTTAGTATCCGGAGGATTTAACTGTCTTTATCATTCTGTACAAACGCATAAATTACCTAAAAATATCCATAAGGAATCCTATTGATTCAACTATATTTCATATGTTAAAAATGGCAGAAGGGTAAGGAATGCTGATTTTTTGAAAAACTGAAACATGAATATTACTGTGATTCCGGCCGAGTCAAACGGCTTGACCATACTGGCTGTATTACTTAGGCATTTCTGATTTTTTGGGTATATAATAATATGTATGACAATCCCACGAAACACATGAAAATGTCATTTATTCGAGACGGGGGTCACTAAACAACCTTGTAAAATCAAAGATGGCGGTCGAAAGTAGCGCCGAGAGACCCTGATCTAGGCGGTACACAATACACATTTTCTCTCTAATTTTGTATTGAATCCTTTAGTTTGAATTACACAAAAGCAAAGCAAATAAATTTAAGCATCAATATTAAACAAATGAAACGTTTACAATAACAGATGAACACACCTTTTCTTGGACGAAAACTTGACGTCATATCGAAGTCAACTTGACCTAGTTTTGAATGTACGCATTTACAGTAACTTTTTCTTTGTGTAGACTGCATTTATCACATACCAACATTGCTATCATTTGTTTATATAAAAAAACACAATTAATTAAATTGTGTTATAGCTTCACTGAGATGTTATTACTACCTCGTTGAAGATATTTGAATCTTTATACTTTCAGTTTCACTTTTAAAAATTTAAGAAGGGGAGTAACTTCCACTTAAAAAGGGCATAATGGAACAATTTACCTGCAATATCTTACATAAAAATAGAAGAATGTTCTGTTTTTAGTTTGAATATTACAATTGGCCAATTTTTACACCATTTATACAAACAAAATTATATTCAACTTATCAAGATACATGGAGTACGCGTTTTTTGTATACAGTCAAACCTGCTCTAACAGCCAACTTGAATAAGCAGCCACCTCTGTTAAGCAGCCAGTCTGTGGTCCGCCCAATGGAAAACACTATATAATGAACCTTAGATAAGCGGTCACCTGTCTAACGCGGTCAACGGCCACAAAAATCTGCCCCAAGTCGTTGTATCGTCCTGTATGTAGCGTCCATTTTGGCCGGAAGTAGACATCCGCGATGATCACATGACCAGGTATTTTTATCAAATTCATCAAAACTTTGATCTTTTTTAGTTTTCATTTCAAAATACACTGTACATGGTATATTGTTATCAATATCAATAAGTGCATTAAAATTTGATAAATTTAAGAAACTATTAAAAAAAGAATTAGGCAACAGGCCATTTCTGGCCAACCTGGTTTAAGCAGCCACCTGTCTTAAGCAGCCAATATCTGTCGGTCCCTTGGGTGGCCACTTAATACAGGTTTGACTGTATTTGAAAAAAATGCCATTT
The DNA here is from genome assembly GCF_902652985.1 of Pecten maximus. Lineage (NCBI taxonomy): Eukaryota > Metazoa > Mollusca > Bivalvia > Pectinida > Pectinidae > Pecten > Pecten maximus. The sequence goes on along the minus strand of NC_047022.1, from coordinate 24,440,729 downwards.
TAGTACAGTGGATTTTCGTTTTTTATAAATCGCATAGAAAATTTGTTTTTCAACCGATTTTCAATCTGTTTTCTGTTTTGTAATCAGAAAACATTGATTAACAAAATAAAATACAGTTTAGATATAAACATATTAAGGAAAAAAATGGTTGAGTATTGCTACTATTGCCACCCTCGTTATACCGCAATAACTACCGTAGAAGAAATGTGGCGATATAACGAGGGTAGACTGTATTAGCTATTAGCAGCCAAAGGATATAGGTGTGCTTATTACTGGACATGGGTTCTAGCTAGCTAGCTAGATAGATAGATAGCTAGATAGATAGATAGATAGATAGATAGATAGATTGATTAAATGAAGCTGTCCCAAATTTTTAACAGGAACTCCTCCAAGATTGGATGCGAAGACTGTTGACTTCTCTAAGACTGAAGTAAAGAAGGCAGATGACCACCCACGACCTTTCTCTTTTATCAATGACAGAGTGTGGATCTCAGTGAGTTTAGATTTATTCTTTTTATATCGCATTTTGACGAAACACTCAAGTACATGTGAGGATTCCCCCTTTAATTTTAATACAACTTGTCTTATTTTGTTTTATTACATAATGCATTTGATTTTCCTTAACTATATATACATAAGCTATATTTTGAACGTGTACAGTCACATGCAAACTATTGAGCACCTGTAAGGTTTTGTGAGATGTCAACAACGTCAACGACAGTCATGGTGACTCTAGGCCTACAGGAAAGTCGAGATGTCAGTAATTCTAACTGTGTTTTAGTGATTACGTAATAAAACAAGTATATCATGGTTGTCTGTGCAATAGTCTAGAATATTTGATCCCATATATCCCATGATATATTTGTATAATAGTGTAATCACATGATATTGGGTTATGTAATACTCTCAACAACTTTGTACTCAAACTAGGTCAAGGTCACTTCTAGGGGTCAAAGGGAAATATTTTGTTTAGAAACCAGAAAACTGAAAAGGCAATGTTGCTTTTGACTAGACTTTTTAACCATGAAAAAATGTATATGAATTAAACAACAAAAAAACACCAGTGGCCCTGATACATGTATCTGACTTTCATATGAATACCTGTTTACCTTAAACTGAATACCAGTTTACCTCAAACTGAATACCTGGGTACCTCAAACTGAAAACCTGGGTACCTCAAACTGAATACCTGCGTACCTCAAACTGAATACCTGTGTACCTCAAACTGAATACCTGCGTACCTCAAACTAATTTCAGCTTAAAAACTACACAAATTACATGATTTCACAACATTGTTATGTCATCAAAGATGTGCAGATGATGTTGATTAAGATTCTTTGAAAGAGGATAATTTCATATATATAAAATCTTATTTCAATTTTTTTAAATCATTTTATTTTGAAGTTCAGATTTCATTAACTACAAGAACTAGATTAAGGATCAAATTTTGCTTTGTAGATGTATGTACAATATGCAATACATATCTGAACATTTCAGGAAAATATTATTTGTTTTTTTTTAACAGGCGAATGAACAAGTTGACTGTCACATGACATATACAAATCCAGAGGTAGACAAAATTGTCACAGAAACCATTGACAAGAATCGCCATGTCATGGAAGAGATAAATGGTCCAAGGTAGGGACATTTTCCCAGTTTTTCATTGAAACAGGAAAATTAAAAAGAAAAAAAAGTTAAACGTTCCTGAACAGATAACACCACTAAATATTCACGTTATATAAATCTGTTTATTAACATTACAATCTGAGTTAATACATGAGTTACCATTTCATGTTCGTATGGATGTATATATTATAAAAAAAAATCTCTGAAACTGAAATGCAAGCATGCAGTACAATAATTATATTATTAGATGATATGAGTATAAATGAATTTTCCAAGGAAAATTGCCTGATCAAGAATATTTCATTTAAAATATTGACATAACAAGGCTCAACATTGTATTTTTAAGTAGAATTTTAGTTGTCATGGAAACATTCCCAAAATACATTTTGTATTATACGTATATTTTGTCTGATGTATATTATGTTTTAGGATCAGAAATTTATTCTATTTTTCCAGGTATTGTCCCTCCTTGGAGTCGAAAGTCTTGAGGTTCAAAGGTCGCTCACATCAAATATGGCTTGAACCTGAAGGTTTGTGTACATCATGTAATACTCTAATGTGCACAGAAATGAAATGATAGATGTCAATATGTATCAATGAATTGTCATATTCTTCAACAGAGTTTCAGCTCAGAGGTTGAATAAATTTGATTCAATTCTTAAATTACTTAACTATCAATAATATTACAATAATAATCAATCAATTTGAACATGAAACTGCGTTTTGTTCTGATGGTACAGTATTATACAATCAGTCGTGAAGATTACAGACAGTTCTATTCAGAATTTCGGGATTGAAAAAAAACACTTTATCTTTCAACATTAACAACATTATGAAACAACAAGCATCAGTGTAAACATGCATATTTAAGCGGTAACCCTATTATTCTATTTACAACTACATGTAGCACTTTTTGCAATGGAAGCTTTGTGCTTAAGTATGATACTGCGAATTCCACTTTCTATATACATGTACTATTTCTATGGAAAAATAATTTGGAAGTACCAATTCATCATTGTGTTAAAATGATAAAATCTGGAGATGAACTGAGATTTGAGTTTACCAAAATAAACATGTTTACAGTATTTAAGGACTGTCACTTTGAACAGGATACAGATATAGATGTTTATACATTTCATTCATTTTGACATTAAATTCTTGTTGTTACAACTTTGTATGTAACTTTCTGTTTGTGTGTCCATGGCAGGGTTCAACAATGAGCTAGTTTACCCTGCTGGCCTCGGATGTACCATGCCTGAAGAGGACCAGGTCAGGATCATACGATGTATAAAAGGACTGGAGAGGGCAGCCCTTGTAAAGCCTGGTATGTACGTGGGAGGGCAAAAGAGGGTAGCCTTTGTAAGTTTCGATACAATGTATTTTGTCATATAGGGGGATGGTAATCCTTGTAAATCTGGTTTGTACTGAGGGGGGCAAAAGAGGGTTATCATTCTAAGGTTGGATATGTACTGGGGCGGGCAATCTTTGTCAAACCTGAAGTGTAAAACAGGGTTATCATTATAAGGTTGGGTATGTGCTAGGGCGGGCAATCTTTGTCAAACCTGAAGTGTAAAAAGAGGGTTATCATTATAAGGTTGGGTATGTGCTTGGGCGGGCAATCTTTGTCAAACCTGAAGTGTAAAAGAGGGTTATCATTCTAAGGTTGGGTATGTGCTAGGGCGGGCAATCTTTGTCAAACCTGAAGTGTAAAAGAGGGTCATTATTCCAAGGTTTGGTATGTACTGGGGTGGGCAATCTTTGTCAAACTTGAAGTATACAAAGGAGGGCAAAATAGGGTTCTAAGACTGGGTATGTACTGGGGAGGCCTTTTTTTTGCACAATATGATGTATATACTGGTGAGGTCTAGAGAGGGTGGCCTATATAGTTTTGTCTTGTCTCACTTGGTTTACTTTTAATATGGCAGAACGTCCTGAGGAAAATTAAATAATCCTCTTGTACGTTTATATAATTAACTTCCCCAATTGTTGTCCAGGCTACGGTGTTGAATATGACTACATAGACCCCAGACAACTCGGTACAACCCTGGAAACCCTAAGGATCCAGAACCTGTTCTTTGCGGGACAGATCAATGGAACCACAGGCTATGAAGAAGCAGCTGCACAGGTATATATTGGTTGATCACTGAAATGGGGTAACGCCTCAGACAGCAGAAATCAGAATGTCTTGTTTTCATAAGGCAGGGATTGCTATTATGTCACCCAAACAACTTTTTGAAACATTGAAAAAAAATGGACCACACTTGTGGTGGGAAAAGGAATTCAAATTATTCAGAGGGACTCCATTTTTTCTGAAAAGGAACCTATTTATAGAGTAACCAGCTTAAGTCCCAGTTTAATTTGTTATATCCATGTTCATGCATGGCTGGCCTCAGAAACACCTGACTGCATGTCCTTCATATAACATTCTATATTTGGCAGGATTCCTTGTTATTCCAAGATGTTTCTTCAAATCTGATATGTTACCTAATTGTGTTCTTCCCCAACATTTATGATATGGAATATGTTTGGATAAAATGGCATTGCATGCAATCATAAATGTTTATAAGGACATGTATTTTTATCATTACATGTATGTTACATATTATGTTTTAGTCTAAGTGTAACAATGTGTCATAATCATGACAATGTTATAGGAGTTTTTGTTTTGTATTGTTTGACATCCTATTAACAGTCATTTAAGGACAGGGATTTGTACAACTTTCAGGGTATACTGGCAGGTATAAATGCTGCTCTCAAAGTACAGAACAAAGCTAGTCTAACAATTGACCGGACACAGGGCTACATTGGTGTTCTAGTGGACGACTTGACTACCCTCGGAACCAATGAACCATATCGTATGTTTACCAGTCGTGCCGAGTACAGGCTGAGTTTACGACCGGATAATGCGGACTTGCGCCTCACAGAGAAAGGTCAGTACTGTACAAGACTTGTAGTCTTGTTATCTATCATATACATAATGTTATTAATGTACATTGAAATTTACAAAGAGTAATTATGATCAATTCAAAAGAAGAATAGTCTGTTGTATATTTTCTGACAATACCAAAAGTTACATTCTTAATTATGACCCTCCAAAAGGTTTGAGATCCTGATTTTATTTCTTAATTTTAGTGTGAATTAATAATTGATTTCTTCCACAAGATATCTTATATTGCATTCTGCCTCTATATTTTCTATATAACTTCTGATCTTTCTTAGGACGCTGTTGGTGTTGATAAGATATATTTCTATAACCTGGGGATCGTTTGTTTGTGTCAATAAGAAATATTTCTATACCCTGGGTATCATATGTTTGTGTTAATAAGAAATATTTCTTTACCCTGGGTGCTATTTTATTAGTTTTTGTGTGAGGCAGAGTGTATATGCTATCTGCAAGAAAAAAAAGTTAATTCAAAAATATTGTCCATTAATAAAAGTATGTAACCCATAAAAAGAGCAAATAGATTGACAATTTAAAAATAAAGTTCAAATAATATTTCTGTGTTGTAATTCTGGGTTAACAACCTTTCTCAGGTTGTTATAAAATTAATGATTATAAACTTGTAAATGTAAACTTGGGCCTAAATTAAAAGATTGTTTGTTTTCCCTCGCCCTACCGACCCTCCGAAAACCCTGCCGACCCAAATGTTTGTTTAAAGATTTTCCCTTCGACTTTTTTTTTAATTCCGGAAAATTAATTCCGAAAAATTTCCGACTCAGTTTTTGTATATTACTATAACCGGAAGTTCACAGGATTTTCCCCCCGCACAGACGAACAACCTAAAAACATTCCGAGTATCTTTGATGCAGACGACCAACATGGCTACTTCATTTGGGCAGAAAAGACAACACGAAGATGGATTTACCCTGTGTTCCTCTGTAACAGTACGATGCTGTGGAAAAACTCGCAATTTATGCAAAAATAGACTGTATGAATATAATGAAAGTGACACGTGGAACGATGTTCTCCATGACTTGCTTGACGGCATCGTCGATTTCAGCATGCATAAAACAGACACCGCTACACTTACTGTCTCGGATAAGTTAATGGGCACAAATACATTCGAACCAGATATTGACGAACCTTTACGTGTGATAAAGGAATTTGATAAGACGTTAAAATATGTTGCTTTCGTCATTGAAAGAGATAAAGATGTCGGGTTTCCAGACTTGTCTACTGACAAACAACTCCATGCACCTGAACGATCTGCATTTTCGGTACTGATGAATTCTTGTAGCCAGACAAAAACACCACCTTTCAGGAATAATACTGAACACTTTACAGGTACGTTATATAAGATGTCAAGAGTCTTTAAGAGGGGACTTGTTCCTTTTAAAATAGTATAAGGGGAACAAGCTTTTAAGACACCCACCCCCTCTTTGTATTGTATCATTTTGTTATATTAAATAAATCTATACCTCCGAGTTAAAGGGGAGGGTTCAGGTGTATACATGTATATTAAATGCAGCAGAATCACTATATTTTGATGACTTTTATCGATTTCAATATTTTAATTTTACATGATGGAATATATCAAATATTTTCTAATTATTATTAAATCCTAAACGTGAGTTTTACTGTAAAGTTTTAAATATAATTTCACAAAAGTTTCCTGTTTCCCTGGGCACCGACACTTTATAAGAACTTTAATATTTTATTTAAAATGTCGCATATCATTTCCTGTTAACTGAGACAAATACTTCATTGAATCTGCAACATTTAATACCATTAAACATGTTTGGTATTTTACTAAATATTTAATAGCTTAATAACAGTATACTGATTTAATAGGATTAGAAATACATGATTTTGTTCTCTCTTTCAGCCAAAGATAAACTTTTCAACGATTTACTTCAGGAATTGAAGGATGCAGGCGACAGATTTCCTTCCTCAATGTCGGAAAAAGCAATGGCTGATCAGATCCAGATCGTCCTTAATTCATTATGGAACATCAGTGGCAATGTCGAAACAATAAATGAGAGGTCAATCCATACACCAGCTGTGAAACCAGTCCCCCAAAGGTATTAAAGGTTCTATTCAATATATGAACATATAGAAATTATTTAGTGATCGACGGTGTCTGACAATTTAAAGTTATATTAAATCATATATATCAGATATACTGCAAATTATTTTAAATTAAATTATAACAAATCCAATATTAAGAAATGTATAAATATTAAAATGTTAATCATTTAATTTTACCAATTTTTTAAAAATAGACTTTGAAAAATGATCATTAAATATATATATACATGTACATGAATCATTGAATCAACTAAAAGTTTTTGTTTAATCATGCATGTCTTTTACTCTTTATTTAATGTATAAAACCATATTTCAAGTATTTCCTTCAATTTTTCTGTAGGGTTGCAAGAATAATGTCTTGACTGCTCAAAACGTGCGACTGATCATCAACTGTCGTGAATGTGAAAGCCAAGATGTATATACTCCAAGCTGAGACTGACTCCAAGAGATAGCAGGTCCCTTAAACATACTCTTGAAAAGTATGACTACAAGAGATAGCAGGTCCCTTAAACATACTCTTGAAAAGTATGACTACACCTGTGGCTCAGTTGTAACTGCTGATGGTAGGTTGAATAGCTGATGTATATAATTAAGTGGGATATTTGCAAAAAAGATAACAAAAGCTTAAACGTAAATTGAAGAAAAGTAGTTTATTTCTCACTTCTTAAAATCAACAGTACATACTAAAATAAAATAGCAGAGCAAAATTAAGTAAATGCTTCACATACATAGTTATGCAGATGCGAGTTGTCAAGAATAAAACTACATGTAATTGCTGAAAATAAGAAAATAAATAGGAATTTATATAATATTTACAAATACTTCTGAAAAAGACATTTTCATATAGGTTATTGTTTTGAGTCTGTACATCAAGCTGAATTTCATTTATATCTGTACAGGTGATGCTATGCAGGGCAAAGTCTTTGTACGACTCCAGATGTCGTGCTCAACTCCCATCGAGTTCCCATACTATTCCTCCAATATTGGAAGACATGACTTATGCTGCCACTGTGGAATTGAAAACTGTGTGAAAAACAAAGAAGCCCTGAAAACGCATAAAGTTGTACTTCCAGTTTGCGTTAACTGTCTCAACAAGGGCATTCCCAAAAGAATGCCTATTAAAAAATAATGGACAGAAACAGTTCTAATTCTTAGTAGTCATAATAAAGGTACTCCAAAAACACTGTATTTTTGTAGTCTATAAAAAAAAACTTTCTCCTGCCTACCTACCCTAACCTAAACAGTATGGTCGGGAGAGGAGAAACAAAGATATTTTTAATAACGGCCTTGGTGCAAAGTGGCATAATTCTAATGTCTTCCTTGATTCTGTATGTGCCAGTCAAATTGACATATCTTACAGGGTAGTTTCTGATTGGTTGATAGGTTATAGGGCAGGCTCTGTTGATGAATTGCGGTATAAGAGGATGGTGGATATGTATAAAGACTTGGACAAGAATATAGTCTTACTCAAGTCCATAGTAAGGCTTTCTTCACAATGGAACCAACTATTTGGTTATCCTGATCAAAAGAAGGAAGCACCCAGGAGGTATGTATAATGTGTAAGAAATCAGTTATGATTCAAAAATCTGTCTATTCAGTTTTCAAAAATTCCAATTACTGTAACAGTATAATTCACAGTTTTTCAGGTTTTTAACAATGTAAATGCATAAAGATGTTGTGTCAGAACTGTTATGGTTTAAACTTGAATATCAATTTGCAGATAAAATCTTTAATCAGTATATTTACATGGTAGACTTAACATTTTTCGCTCACCTGGACAAAGGGTCTGTGATAGACTCAACATTTTTCCCTCACCTGGACAAAGGGCCTGTGAGCTAATGCCATCGCACAGTGTCCGTTGTCTAGGAACATTTCCTTTAAGGACTCACACAACTAAATAATTTACTATATGTTATTACTAGTGACCCCATCCCTTTATTCGCTCATTTGAAGATCAAAGGATGTGAAATTTATATCAAATTAAAGTTTGAAGTTTTTTCTATCGGATAAATGTTGTTATTGTATAGCTTTAATGGCATATAAGAGCACACGGGTACTCGAAAGACCTGGGAAATTCCTGCCTTTTTACACCTCAAATCCTACGACAATCTATTTTCGGTAGGAATATATATTTTTGATTTTCCAAACCTCAAGACCCTACTCTTTATACTCGTATACAGAAAGTACCCATTTCTTATGTTATTTACTCTGGAAAACAGCTACAAACCTAAGAAACACATTTTCCTCAGGGACTTGGTTCAGGTGAAACACCAGCTGATTGGCTGATTTATTTCATTGGTTATTTCTGACTAATAGGATGCAAAAAATAAAATTCAATATGTTATCAATATTAATGTAAATTAGGTGACATCTATCTTCAATCCAACAGGAAAACCTGGACAATATTTGTTTTTTTATGGTCATACAAACTAGGCATGGAGTCACTGGTACATGCTCCCTTAATACAATAGTGATATGATACATATACAAGGTGTGAAGCCACTGGTACATACTCCCTTAATACAACTGACTTCAGTAATGATACATAATACAAGATGTGAAGTCACTGGTACATACTCCCTTAATACAACTGACTTCAGTAATGATACATCATAGTCCCTTAATACAACTGACTTCAGTAATGATACATAATACAAGGTGTGAAGCCACTAGTACATACTCCCTTAATACAACTGACTTCAGTAATGATACATAATACAAGGTGTGAAGCCACTAGTACATACTCCCTTAATACAACTGACTTCAGTAATGATACATAATACAAGGTGTGAAGTTACTACTACATACTCCCTTAATACAACTGACTTCATTAATGATACATAATACAAGGTGTGAAGGCACTGGTACATGCTCCCTTAATACAACTGACTTCAGTAATGATACATAATACAAGGTGTGAAGCCACTAGTACATACTCCCTTAATACAACTGACTTCAGTAATGATACATAATACAAGGTGTGAAGTTACTACTACATACTCCCTTAATACAACTGACTTCAGTAATGATACATAATACAAGGTGAGACATCACGGGTACATACTCCCTTAATACAACTGACTTCAGTAATGATACATAAAACAAGGTGTGAAGCCACTGGTACATACTCCCTAAATACAACTGACTTCAGTAATGATACATAATGCAAGGTGTGAAGTCACTGGTACATACTCCCTTAATACAACTGACTTCAATAATGATACATATTTCAAGGTGTGAAGCCACTGGTACATACTTCCTTAATCCAACTGACTTCAGTAATGATACATAATACAAGGTGTGTATCACTGGTACATACTCCCTTAATACAACTGACTTCAGTAATGATACGTAATACACGGTGAGACATCACGGGTACATACTCCCTTAATACAAGTGACTTCAGTAATGATACATCATAGTCCCTTAATACAACTGACTTCAGTAATGATACATAATACAAGGTGTGAAGTCACTACTACATACTCCCTTAATACAACTGACTTCAGTAACGATACATAATACAAGGTGTGACATCACGGGTACATACTCCCTTAATACAACTGACTTCAGTAATGATACATGATACAAGATGTGAAGTCACTGGTACATACTCCCTTAATACAACTGACTTCAGTAATGATACATAATACAAGGTGTGAAGTCACTGGTACATACTCCCTTAATACAACTGACAGGTTAATGTTTCATTCATAAAAATTAAGGTGCCTGACTTCAGAGATGATACATGTGTTAACATATAACATATTCTAGATCTGTGATAAGTAAATATTCACATAAAAATCAACTGTTTTGAATTACAGTGTTATTGTTATCTTCTCGCATACAGTTGAACTTGGTTTCTCAAAGATGGTTGAGTCATGAACAATTTTAGACATTCAAAGTATTCAAGTAACCAAGTGTGTTTTATATACCATTTTTAATGTCAGGACTGAATTTTTACTTGGAGTTAAGATGGGTCTTCAAGTTTTCAGATTTTGAGATAAAAATTGTTGGCCGTAAATCAAACAATACAAAAATTATAGATTCAATGTATACATTTTCAGATTATATGTCTGGTTGTTTTTCTCCAGAAAGTTATTTTGATGTATGTCAAAGTGTGAGCTTGTTTTTATAAAAGGTATCCCCATTGATTTGAGCTGGTGTTTGATATGCTTTGCTTATTGCTATAATTCCAAAGTTCGCACTTGAGCTTGTCCTACCCATCTTTTGGATTTGAGTTTGTTTTGTTATTAACCACAGTCACTGTGTTAAATAAATTTTTAAAAAGTCTGATTTTTAACAAATGACCTTGGTTTGATATGTGCTCGAGAGTAAACTTCTGTATAATGTTGGAAGTGAGGTCGTTTTTGAAGGAACCAAAGATTTATGTCATCTTTCCTGTGATGTCTGAGGTTTAAACGTCTAGTTTTCTTATGTATTTGAGGGATGGATAGAGTCATAGTAATGTTTATCTTCCGCGCTATCAACAGGACCTCCACTGAATGACGTCTCATCTACATTGCAGGTTTCATATACTGTATTTTCCTGCCCAGAAATGGTGGGTACAGTTTGCCTGTGTTTGGTAACAGTTCCACGTCTCTTACATACAATGTATATTACTAGTCCTGTACCAATAACAGCAACCAGAAGTATAGAGAGTGTGATAATCACTGCATTGTGGGCAGTGTGTGATGTTTGAGTTTCCGCTTGAACAGAATTTTGCTCTGTAGCCACTACTGGCCGAGCCTCTGTTGGATCCAACACAAGACATTCCCTGATGTTACTAATCCAGGTTTTATCCGACAGTGTCAGACACACTAGATCTCCTGTCTCATTACTGTCATACGAAACTTCCCACGTATCCTCACCTACTGATGAAAAGTTGGCTACCAGATTACAGTCCCTGAAAACTTCGAACATTGGCCTGGGATTGTGGTGTAGTGTGTACCTTTCCCAATGGAAGGTCCCATTTTAGGTTTTGGTTCTCATTTGTAAGTACTAATCCAGTCTTACATGCCTGTATATTTTCTTTTGATGAATAAACACTTTGACCTGTATCACAAGGCAAGGTTGCCAGACAGGTCACTGCGCTACCCTTACGCTCCACGGGATAACTACACTGTCCCAGGTCTGTGGTAAAGGTGTAGTTTCTCAGCCAGACTGTGGAACAGGAACAGACAAGAGGGTTACCATGGAACTGGAACACAGACAAATATGGCCACAAGGATGATCTAATATCGGGGACTGTAAGGATAAGATTTCCTGCCAAATTAAGTTTTTCCAACCGTGATAGACTTTTTATGCTTTCTGGAAATACTGTCAGGCGGTTAAAGCTCAGGTCCAGTTCTTTGAGGCGAAGGTAGTCCAACAAAAGCACTGGGCGTTATTGTGGAGATCTTGTTGTAGGCCATAACCAGGTATTGGAGGGTAGAGGAATTGGCAATTGCTTCTGATATCTCGGTGAACCTATTGTGACTGACATTTAACATCACAACTTTGTTCAGTATACATGTTTCATTGTTGGGTAAGGCTTGGAGGAAATTATGGGAGAAATCCAAATACATGTACATGTATACTTCATAAACACAGGAAATGTCTCCAAGGGAACCACATGTGGGGAATTCTGTCAGCAGGTTTTTGGTAACATTAACTATTATCCTGGTCTGCCGGAGATGAATATTTAACCCACATTGTAATAACTTTGAAATTCTTTTAACTTCATTTCTACTAAAATCAAAAACCAAAGTTGTATAATAGATTCTTGAGTTATCATCAAATTCAATTATAATATCCTTGATTGAGTCTATGTGATTGTCAGTTGAAATTAGATGAATTGTGGAATAGCGTGTATATCGATTACTGATTTTGAAACTTACAGGAATGACTTGTTTTAAGCTATTGTTGCTAATATCTACAACAAGTTTTGAATTATAGAAATCGTCGTGGAATTCAAATCTGGCAGTATTTCCGCTAGAAATATCGCAGGAGGAAAAATCAAAAATTCTTGTTCTCCCATAGCTTCTTGGTATATACAATTCAATGGTAGAAGAGATTTCCTGTACATTGTTAAAGGATACATTCAAATGTAATAATTTCCTCTGTCCAGCTAGAGTATGTAAATTTAACGAGTCCATTCCATTTTCAGCTATATCTAAGTATGCAAGATCTGGCATTTTCTCTGAAATAAATTCATTCAGAAAACTCAAGTGATTGCCTTTCAAAGACAGTAACAACATGGATACATTGAGTGAGCATTCCTGTAGTGTCTCAATTCCATTTCTGTCAAGATAAATACTTACTCCGTACAGACTGGACACATTTGATCTTAGTTGACATAAGAATTGAGAGGGAACACAGTTGTCTGCCAGATCCAGTGTGATTTGAGAGAAAATCTTGATCTCTGGGATAGAGGTTTGTTTACACAGAAATGTTGTGTTCTTAAGAATGACATCATGTGTAGTCCGGTCGGGTAAATGAGTGAGGAAGTCCATCACACTTGTCGTAGAAAATGGGTTATGAGATCCGTCAAATTTAGTCCACTTAGGTAGATATGGAGGTATTGTATCTAGTACATTGAAGGAGATGTCAATCAGACTGAAGGTGCTGTTCTGGTTGGAGGAGAGGCGCATCATATGGAGTTTATTGTGATGAACTAAAAGTGTACAATACAAGCAATCTGGAATGGTCAGATCTACACTGACCAGGAGATTGAAGGACAGGTCAAGGTCAAACCAGTACCTAAACCTTGTTCCAGCAGCAAATATGTCCTCGGTAACCTTGGTGATCACGTTATGATGAAATAGCACAGTCCGTAAAGTCTGTTGGTGACCAAATGCTGGTCCGACTTCAGAAACCAAGTTATATGAGATATCAAATGTCTGTAGATTTTCCATATTGGATACCACGTTATCATCGACACGATCTATCTGGTTGTGTGACAAGTTAAGATTTGTCACTTGTTGTAAATGTTCCAGACATGGCCAAACATCACCGGACAGTTGGTTCTGGGACAGATCAATCGTCGTAAGGTGACCACCAGATGTTACAAATGACCTTGGTTGGATGTAGTCAAGCAGATTTTCTCGTGCGTCAAGATTTTCTAAGCTAGAAAACTGTTGCAGTTCATTCTTGCTGATCCTATGAAGTTTATTTCCTCTGATGTTGAAAGTTTTCAGCTGGTTTTTGTTGTAGACATCTGTAGATATGGCAGAACTTAGTGTATATATTTGGTTGTATGATACGTCCAGATGTTGTAAGGAGCTAGGTACACTGTGTCCAGGAATACAGGTGAGGAAGTTCTTACTCAAGGTCAACATTCTCAGATGGTACAAATTATTGACCGAGCATGCAGGAAAATGAGTCAGCATGTTGTTGTCCAGGTTTAGAATGGTCAGTTCCTGTTCGACATTAATAAACACATCACATGACAAATGTTGTAATCCAATGTTCTCGAGTTCTAGCTGATCCACTAAAGTTATGCCAGAGAACGAGTTTTTGTCCAAGTTTCTAACAATCCACTCCCCATAAAATCCCAGGCGCTTGAGGGTTCCATTGTATTGTGGGAAACTTGGTATAACATTGGTCTGGTCCTGGTAACAGTAGATTGTTTTATGATATATACTTGTAGACAAACTACATCTAGTGACCACTGCTGGCAATGACCACACCAGGAGAATGACAACAGAAAGGAATGTATGCTCCATTTTGAGTGAAAAACGACAGCTCAGTAATGTGTTGTACATTAACTTCCTTGTTCAGATTTATATTTAGCTACTCTTTTGTATTTTTAAAATAATGATGATGTCATAAGATAACATACAAAATAGGTTTGGTGCTGTTTTGTGTCATAATATAACACAGTATGGTCGCATAAGGACAGATGGTTAAAAAAAAAAAAAAAAAAAAGCAAAAAAAAGTTTGAATGCATACTTTAGGGCCAAACTTCCAGGTTTAAAAGTAAAGTGATGTGGCGCAGAACAATATAGTTTATGTCAGCTGTTATTCTAAACACTAGTGTGTGGTTCAGGAATGAAATGCATGAGTGAAGGATCACAAAGATGTATTAAAGGTTTTGAAAGGACTTGAATAGACAGTAGAGATATACAAGACCTAGTTAACATTTTAACATTTGTCGGAGATATGGTGCCCTATAGAAATCATTGTCTGTCTGTTCGTCCATCCATCTGTCCTTCTTTCTTTCTTTAGTATATACATGTATTGACCGATTTTCATGAAATTTGGTCAAGATGTTCAGTTCAAACTAAGATTAAAAATCAAGTTTGGTATAAATGGTGAGTCTGACCCCCAGTGGCCTGAGGGTGGGGCCCAATAGGGGAAATATAGTCAATTATTTACCTATTTCAAACCCTTCATCTTCTGTAAGAAAGAAAGGATTTGGTCCATATTTGGTCTGAAGCATCCTTGGGTGAAGGGGAACCATTTTTAGGTCACCTGAGACAAAGTCTCACGTGACCTATTCTAATTGCCTTTTGTCCGGCGTCGTGCGTCCGTAAACAATTTACATTTCCAACTTCTTCTCCAAAACCCCTAAACCAAATTCAATGAAATTTTGCAGGAAGCTTCTATGGCTAAAGGTCAACCAAAATTTATATAGTACCCACCCCCCAGGGGCCTGAGGGGCGGGGCTAAAAAGGGTCAAATTGACTAAAACTTCAAAAATCTGTTTCTCTACTCTCAGATATGGTAGAATCAAACACTCTTCATAGATGGAAGGGTCTTAAGGTGCTTTACCAAAATTGTGAATTTCACAATTCAGGGGTCTCACGTTTGCCCCTGGGGAGGGGGTAAACTTTACTATAGTTTATATAGGGAAATCACATTTTTGACTTTTATTTGTTGGATTTGTAATGGAATTCATTCTAATTTGGTGAAAATTATCAGCATGGGATGACAGTTTGATGGCATGCACATCTTGATCCTGACTGACCCCCAGGGGCTGATGGGCGGGGCTAAAAAGGGTCAAATTGACTGAAATTTCAAACATCTTCTCTAATCTCAGATATAATGGAATCAAACACTCTTCATAGATGGAAGGGTCTTAGGTGCTTAACCAAAATTGTGAATATCATGACCCTGGGGTCTCATGTTTGCCCCTGGGGAGGGGGTAAACTTTACTATAGTTTATATAGGGAAATCACATTTTTGACTATAATTTGTTAGCTCACTTGGTCCGAAGGACCAAGGTGAGCTTATGCCATTATACCGTGGCATCCGTCGTCCGTCCGTCCGTCAGCAATTGACTTATTTTACTTCTTCATAACTGCTGATCGGAATTTCACCAAATTTGGTCAGAAGCATCCCTATGGGTAGGGGACTCAAAATTGTACAAATGATGGGACTGACCCCCTTGGGGCCTCTGGGGTGGGGCCAAAAGGGGTCAATTTGGCTATATTGATATAAACGACTTCTTATCTGAAACCGAGCGATGGATATCGCTCATATTTGCTTGATAGCATCACTATGGGGTGAGGATTCAAAATTGTACAAATGATGGGGCTGACGTACCGCCTGGGGACCTCTGGAGCGGGGCCAAAAGGGGTCAGTTTAGCTATATTGATATAAACGACTTCTTCCCTGAAACCAAGTAATGGATATCGCTCATATTTGCCTGGTAACATCACTATTGAGTGGGGATTAAAAATTGTACAAATGATGGGGCTGACCCCCCAGGGGCCTGAGAGGCAGGGCTAAATGTGGTCAATCGGGCTATATTGATACAAACGACTTCTTCTCTGAAACCGATCAATGGATATCGCTCATATTTGCCTGGTAGCATCACTATGTGGTGGGGATTCAAAATTGTACAAATGATTGGGCTGACCTCCAAGGGGCATGAGGGGCGGGGCCACATGGTCAATTTAGCTATATTGTTATAAACGACTTCTTCTCTGAAACCTTGCAATGAATATCACTCTTATTTCCATGATAGCATCACTATGGGGATAGTATTCAAAATTGTGCAAATGGTGGGGACCTAACCCCCTGGGGGCCAGAGAGGCGGGACCAAAATGGGTCAATATAGCTGTACTGATATAAATGACTTCTTCTCTGAAACTGAGCAATGGATATCACTCATATTTCCATGATAGCATCACTATGGGGATAGTATTCAAAATTGTGCAAATGGTGGGGACCTAACCCCCTGGGGGCCAGAGGGCCGGGGCCAAAAGGAGTTAATTTGTCTATTGATATAAGCGACTTCTGAAACCAAGCAGTTCATATTGGTCATTTTTGCCTGGTAGCATCACGATGAAATGGGGATTCAAAATTGTACTAATAGTTGGGCTGACCCCCGGGGGCCTGAGGGGCGAGGCCAGAAGTGTTCAATATGGCTAGATTGATATAAGCGACATCTCCTCAGAAACGGAGCAATGAATATTGCTTACATTTGCTTGGTAGCATCACTATGGGGTGCAGATTAAAAATTGTACAAATGATGGGGCTGACTCCCCGGGGCCTGAGGGGCAGTGTCAAAAGAGGTCAATTTGGCATTATTGATATTTAAAACAACTTTTTCTCTGGAACTAAGCAATGTATGACATTGATATTTCGGTGGTAACATCTCTAGGTGGCTGGGATTCATATTTGGATATTTGAATCCCAGCCACCTAGGGATGTTACCACCAAAGGGGCCTGAGGGGTTGGGCAAAAGGGAGCAATTTGGCTGTATTGCTAAAAATGACCTCTTGTATTTTAGAAACTGTTGAGATCCTCACCCGATAACCATTTATAGCATTGCTGGGCATCCAGAGATAAACAATATCTTGTTATAAAAATAAGCCCTGGGGTCTATCCCCACCCCTAAGGACTAAGTTTGTTTGTTATATCTTTGAAACCATTGCGATCCCCATCCCATAACCATATACCCAGGTATAGCATTCTTGGGCATTATGAGATAAACAAAATAATGACAGAAAAATAAGCCCTGGGGTCTTTCCCCACCCCTAGGGACTCAGTTTCTTTGTTATATGTTTAAAACAGTTGAGATCCCCACCCCATAACCATATATAGCATTCTTGGGCATCAAGAGATAAATAAAATAATGACGGAAAAATAAGCCCTGGGGTCTTTCCCCACCCCTAGGGACTCCTTTATTTTTTTTGTTATATGTTTAAAACCATTGATATCCCCACCCCATAACCATATAGCATTGCTAGGCATCAAGAGATAAACAATATCCTGTAATAAAAATAAGCCCTGGGGTCTTTCCCCACTCCTGAAGACTTAGTTCCTTTGTTATACAGAGCAACCCGCTTATTTGCATAGCCCTTTTTCCATGACAAAATATGCAAATAACCGGAGTATTCGTAAGTTGAAATACATTTCATCAAACTTTTGTTACGGGAAAATCACAAAAATACCCTAAAATCAATTAAAATTTTTCGTTTTTTTGGAATTTTTATATGCATATAAGCGGGAGTCTGTGTTTTAGTCGATGCAAATACACGGGATTAAAATACAAAGATAAAGAAGAAAAAAATCGGGACCTGAGAATTTAATGCAAATAAGCGGGTTATTCAAATAAGCGATATGCAAATAAGTGGGCTCCTCTGTATCTTTGAAACCATTGAGATCCCCACCCAATGTTCATATATAGCATTGTTGGCCATCAAGTGATAAACACAACCACATATTTAAAAAGGGGCCCTGGGGTCTTTCCCCACCTCAAGGGACTTAGTTCTTTTGTTATATCTTTGAAACCATTGAGATCCCCACCCTAGTATAACCATATATAGCATTGTTGGGCATGAAGAGATAAACACATTCATGATGTAAAAATAGGCCCTAGGGTCTTTCCCCACCCCTAGGGACTTGGATTTTTAGCTCACCTGAGCCGAAGGCTTATGTGAGCTTTTGCTATGGGGTATCGTCCAGCGTCTGTCGTGCGTCGTCCGTTAACTTTTTTTAACAGAGAGTGTTGAAATTCGCATTGAATGATTAGTTAGAAGGTCCTGACTAGATATTTGTATTTATTAATTAGTGAAAATAAAATTCAAGATGGCTGCCATGATCGCCATCTTTGAAATGATGTTTTTCCTTATAACTCCAATATTATTTGCTCCATAGTAAGAAGACTTTCTAGGAATGTTCTAGTGACATTTCTGAACAAGAGGTGTTGTTTCAAAAATTCATTGAATTTACAAGATGGCTACCACAGCAATTATCATCTGATGAGCTATGGAAAAGTACTTAAGTTTTTGTTTGTGGACAAGATAACTAGTGACTGGTACATTGTTTAGAGTTGATTTTCAATAACAAAGTCCAGATAGTGATGATAAAGAGACAAGTTTAATTTGGGGTACGTATAATGAGTGGTTGATTTTTAATTAATTTAATTGTATGGTTTGTACCTGTCTGTATATACACTGTATATATCTTCAGTGTTCAAGTTCAAGTTCAAGTTCATTTATTACTTTGAGTCTTACGACTCATCAGTGTAAACATATGATATACAGGATATTTACATATATACAAAATGTTAAATTAGCCACAGGAATGAACAAAGCAATAATATAATATAATAGTAACATCAATCAATATTATTATTGCAATATATATAATTATATATCTCATGCTTGTGATCGGCACATTGTGTGAACATTGCTGCTAGGGGTCCCAAATTGGGGAACTGGCAGCTGACTAGCTTGGCTGCTAGCAGCACCCACACCCACCTGGAATTTTGATTTAAAAAAAAAGGACCAGGATCAGGTTTTTGAAGAAAAAAAACTATGTATGCTTCTAGATAATGGATAACTATACAATGTATATATACCCATCCATTATACGGGGTGTTGCCTCAATGCTGTGCAGTAATAGGTGTCTTTACTTGAATGATATAGTACTCAGTTCTGTAGAACATTTCTTTGTGTAAGATAACTAGGCTTTTGAAATGTCTACTATCTGATGCCAGTTAGTTTTGAATTGAAAAACCTGTTAGCTTAATCTCTGCATGAAACCATGGTATTGCTGGTTTAGGGTCACACAGGAAAACAATAAATTAATGAGATAAAGGGCAGCAGAGGTCTGGGAATGGAGCCCTATCTCCAGAGCACTGATAACTAGCTGTTGACAAATGTGTTTTGGGTATTAAGTGTATGTTGTGTAAATATGGTAAATATCAGAAAACTTCTGATAATTTAAATCAAATTTGGAGAGAGTCTATAGGTTTCTGATTCATTAGTCATATACATAAATATTATGTAGTGATAATGTGCAAGTGAAAAGTAGCATGTCACATTGATACTATTTATGACCAATTTGAACTGTGACCTTTGGTGACTTATATATAACTCTTCACATTGCTCTATGTGGTGAATTGTGCAAATGAAAAGTAGGAATGATGATAGGACAACATCAATTGACATCTAGGATGATAATTGCATGCCAATATCAAATGTTGCAAAATTAGGTCACTGTGACCTCCTTTTTTTCAATAATTACGTTAGGGCAACAGAAATGGACATCTAGGATGAGAAAGGCATGCCGATAACAAATGTTGCAAAATTAGGTCACTGTGACCTACTTTTTCAATAATTATATTACGGCAACAGAAAGGACATCTAGAATGAGAAAGGCATGCCGATAACAAATTTGGGTCACTGTGACCTAGTTTTTCAATAATCATATTAGAACAACAGAAATGGACATCTATGATTGCAAAATTAGGTCACTGTGACCTACTTTTTCAGTAATTATATTTAGGCAATAGAAATGGACATTTAGGATGAGAAAGGCATGTTGATGAAAAATATTGCAAAATTAGGTCACTGTGACCTATTTTTTCATTAATTCTGTTAGGGCAACAGAAATGGACATCTATTGCAAAATTAGGTCACTGTGACCTACTTTTTCAATAATTATATTAGTGCAACAGAAATGGACATCTATGATGAGAAAGGCATGCCGATAGCAAAAATTGCAAAATTAGGTCACTGTGACCTACTTTTTCTGTGATTATATTAGGGCAATAGAAATGGACATCTAGGGTAAGAAAGGCATGCTGATAGAAAATATTGCAAAAGAAGGTCACTGTGACCTACTTTTTCTATAATTATATTAGGGCAACAGAAATGGACATCTAAGATGATCAAGGCATGTCAATATTATATGTGTATATTGCAAAATTCTATTACATGATCAGGTGAGCGTTTAGGCCTATAGGCCTCTTGTTTGATTTCTACTGGAATTCATTCTAACTTGCTTAACATTATCAGCTTGTGATGGCAGTTTGATGTATACACATGTTGGCCCTGACTGACCCCCTGGGGCTGATAGCCGGGGCTGATAGTCAGCGCTAAAAAGGGTCAAATTGACTGAAATTTCAGAAATCTTCTTCTCAAGACCCAAATAAGGTAGAATCAAATACTCTTTATAAATTGAAGGGTCTTAAGGTGCTTTACTAAAATTATGAATTTCATGACCTTAGGGTCTCACATTTGCCCCTGGGGAGGGGGTAAATCTTACTATAGTTTGAATAGGGAAATCACATTTTTGGCTATGATTTGTTTGATTTCTATTGGAATTCATTCTAACTTTGTTAACATTATCAGCATTGGATGACGGTTTAATGGTATACACATGTTGGCCCTGATTGACCCCTAGGGGCTGATGGGTGGGGCCAAAAAGGGTCAATTAACTGAAATATTTCAAATCTCAGGTGACCGTTAAGGCCCATGGGCCTCTTGTGTATAAAACACCTGAAAGGTGGGCCTGTACATAGTGGAAATATAACAAATTCTTTGAAATACTTCTTTCTTCTGTAGAAAGCATTTTGACATTATCACTGCAATATCCAGATGGGTGATACAGGTACTCTTGGCCTCTTGTTTAATTAATGTACATGTACTGTCACTAAGGTATGGGGGGAATCAGTATAATGCTGTTTTACACTCACCATAACAAGGTTGAGGAGGGAGAGATAATACTGAAATCAGGCTGTCAGAGTGAGACTGTCTGTCAGAAGATGGTTGTCTATATATAAATGTTATTCATTTTTCATTTTGATAATTTTTAGGGAGAATCTTCTCCTTACTAAATTATCAAATTCTTTGACACGTTTTTTATAAAGATGTTGTTAAAGGTGACCAACTTCTGTTAGAAAGTGTAAAAAGGAACATTGAGAATTATTACAATATTGATAAGTATACTTAAATTATCAATCACAAACAAACTGTATTCTTCCATAAATGGAGACTTTTTCGAATCCTTAATTCCCTACTATTCTCGAACAACTGAATGTATTTTGGTGAAATTTTGTCTGGAGCATTACTGGTTAAAGGAAATCCAATGTTGTATAAGTGGAGGATGTGACCCTGTTGGGATGGGACAAGAGGGGGCCCAAAAGAAGAATATAGCAAAATAAAGATTTTAAAAAATGTTTAGAAATCTTTTTCTTTTACCCGGAA